>NW_027361673.1:17845000-18517000 GCF_039654945.1 Dendrobates tinctorius
TTCACCTCTGATCAGCTGTCAGTATTAGATCAGAGGGAGAAGCCGCGTTACAATGAGGGAGATCGCCGGGAAACAAGCAGCTTTCCCAGCGATCGCTCCCATTGGCTGCTGTGACGCTGACGTCATCGGGACCTGAACCAATCAGGTCTCGATGACGTCGGGGGTCCCAGCATGCATTGCGCACCGGGATCCCAGCGTTGTAAGGTATGTGGGGGTCCCGGGGGGCACAAAACCGCCGACAGTAGATAAACGTCGGCGCTGCACAAAGCCGAGCAACCGCCAACGTTTATCTACTGTGGGCGGTCTTGAAGAGGTTAAGGTCAACACAAATGATATAACTGTGTTTGAGATATGGCAACAACTCAATGACTCTTTTTATGTTTCCGCATTCCTCACAAAGAGAAACTGACTAGCCAATTGGGACTGCACCAAATAAATTGCCATTGCGGTGGAGGACACACTTTAAGCTGTACTTTGAGCTATCAATGAACAGTTGCCATTCATTTGAGTTATAGATTGGAATTCCCATTCCTTAATTAAACCATGCATGCTATGGCCATAAAGAAAGCGGCTGTCACTTCTAAAGTATTGCAGAAATGCATTTTCTCTGGATACTTGTGCTTCTTTTTTAATTTTTTCTCATGCAGTCTTGATGCTAGGAGTTCTGAAGCCTTTTTTGGTAGTCACAAATCTTTTACCATATCATTAAACTCATGCTGGTCAAATCACATATGAACTGACATATCTTTAATTTCGAAATCTTCATTATTGCTGTCACTTTTGCTGTCACCATAATCCTGTTCTGAAAAGTGAGTAATTCAAGGAAAACTGGCACTGGGATTTCAGTGATTAGCACTGTAGCCTTGCAGCTCGGAGGTCCTGTGTTCAAATCTTACTAAGGACAACATCTGCAAGGAGTTTGTATGTTCTCCCAGTGTGTCCTCCGGTTTCCTCTCACACTCTAAAGACATACTGATGGGGAATTTAGATTGTGAGCCCCAATGGGGACAGTGATGATAATGTCTGTAAAGCGCTGTGGAATTAAAGGTGCAGTAAAGTGAGTAAAATAGATAAATAAGTAAAAGTATTTCTGATGGTTGACTAGGAAACTCTATTTTATATTTATTTTTTTTGTTATATCCTGAGGTTTTCACTTTACAAAAGTAATAGTCACTATATAGAGTGGCACACAACCACTTGCCATATTGTCTAATTTGTAAATGAAACAACCAGTTGCCGGTCGCCAATATCATCCTCCACCCCTCCCCACTCAGCAGCGGTTTGCTCTCAGCCAATAGCAAAGCACTAGTGCTACCCTCGATCCAGCCTAGAGTAATTGCATTATGAGAAGTTGTAGATCAGCATGTCTATTTTAGTCTAAATCAGCATAAAAATTTAACTCATCAAACAGATGAACAAATAAAAAGTGATCTGAAGAAAGCCACAAATAGAAAGATGAATAATAGTGATAGGTGAGCATCTTTGGCACTGTTCAATAATAGAAAGATGTAGAGTAAGAGGGAAAGAGGCAGAGAGATAGAAAAATCCTGTCTTATGGAAAAATTGATTGAGTTTCCTATTGACTTCCATTATACTCGTTACGGCCGATCTGCTCGATTCGAAGCACTCGAGCATTTCAGTGCTTGAGCAACACTAATGAATATGAATCAAGCAAAAAATAAACAAAAAGCAAAAAATATGCAATAAATTAGCCTTAATGTCTTTTCATACTGTATGGCTGTGTCAATCAAACTGTGCTCTTGACTTAAGTGAATGAAAACTCTTAAGGTATTGTCACACTTAGCGATGTACCAGCGATCCCGACCAGCGATATGACGCGGTCAGGGATATCGCTTAGTGTGACAGTACCTTTAGGGCTTGTGCATACATTGCAAATTTGATGCATTTTTGCCATGCAGATTTGGTATCAAAACCTGAAGCATCCTGATGCCAGCAAAGTGAATGATAAATCTGAAGTCATGCACACGTTGAGTATTTTTGACTTGCAGATTTGGTGCATAAAATAATCTGCAGCATGTCAGTTCTCTGTGCTTTTTTGCCAGCGTTTTTCACCATTGACTTCACTCAAATCAGTCAATAAACGCAGGGCAAAAAAGCAGACAAAAACGCATCAAAAATGTGCGTATTGGCAGCTGTGATTTTCCTGCCAAGAGATGCAGAAATGGTGCAAAAATTTCTGCATACATTTACTCAACGTGTGCACATAGTCTTAAGGTTCTTAAGGTATCTTCACACTGAGTCTTTTGGTGGTGCTCAAAAGTATCCACTTTTTAAGTGACACTGATTCACACTGTAGGATTTGAAAAAGTGCAAATAGGGTCTTATCTGATAGACAGGGTACAGATAGTACTACAATTCCACTCACCTGATATATGAGAAGAAAAGCGCATGGAAAAAATGTCAGTCAGCTGCTGCACATCCACATGTCAAATCAATGACCGCAGAGATATTCAGATTAATAGAATTTTTGTGGATTTATTGCACGGCTAGACATGACTCAGAATCAATTATTCATAAAAGGAATGCAGATTTATTCATAATCCCAACACATTTCGAATTAAAAACACTTCTTCCCCTTTCTTACAAAGCACTTACCAAAAGATGCCAGGGTATTTTATGGGCAATTTTTTAGCATTTCCATTGACTTTTATTAAATACTATGGAAAGTCTTCCTAGTAGAAAATGGAGTGAAGAATGGACATGTCACTTTTCTCAAACACATGGCAGTTTTGAGAACCTGAAACGTTTAAATGATGCTAAAAGTCTAAATTTATGACCAGCAATGGGAAAGCAAAAAAAAGCATCCTTGTTCGAGGAGTAGTAAGAGCTTTTTCAAATGAAAAACGGATAGGTTTGCTGTTTAGATAGAGAAGAAGCAATGGCAATTTTTATCAAACTATCCCCAAATTATCTCTTTCTTTAAGGCGCAGGAACAGGATAGCTGTTTCAATGCTAAGAGGCATCAAATTGGAAGAAATGTGGATATTCCCCACGCTGCTGTAGCAATGACGATCCAGAAATATAGATGATAATGGATGGTATTTTGTTCTCTATTCTCAACGCGTTTTGAAGTCAGTACAACTTCTTCCTCAGGAGAAGCATAAGTGTGCATTATCACTACATACTGTTTAAATAGATTCAAAAAGTCAGAACTGGCGCCGACAGTGATCACATGGAAAACAATGTCAAAGTTCATCAGGGAGACACATGATACAGCAGATGACATTTTGAAAAAACACACAAAGGTTATATATGAAAAAAAATATTATTATAACATTATAACAACCTTATTTTCTTTTACAGGTGCAGTTAATCCATTGGAAAGGAAGAAAAAAATATATAAAATTGATTGCAGGCATGAACTTACTCAAAAATATATATTGTATGGTATGTATATATATATATATATATATATATATATATATATGAGCAAGAATTTCAGAGACCAATCAACCCAATGCGCCACAGTTCCAGCTCAAGGACATTGTTGAAGAAAGCAAAGAGTCAAGAGTCAACGCTAAGAGGCAATGACTTATCATCAACAAACCGTGAAAGAAAAATCCCTATTTTGGGATCTGTTTCATGTGCTGTGTCCCATAAAGAGAGTGACTGCTGCTTAATTAAATTGCTTGTAGGAAAAACAATATTCTTTAATGCTCCTAGATTGAGTCAAGAGTAGATGCATGACACTTTAGTCCATTAGGACAACTGCATATTTGCACTTTATTATTGAGCAATTTATTACAACACTGTAGGGAAAGCTCTTAGATAGCTATTTAACAATATCTAGGTAGTGGAATTCTTGGCCAACTAGTATTTCATATGGCCCAGTATACGGGATAACTGGTTGCCTCAAGAATACCTTCTTGTGAGGGTTAAGGTACTGTCACACTTAGCGATGTACCAGCGTTCCCGACCAGCGATATGACGCGGTCAGGATCGCTGGTGCATCGCTAAGTGGTCGCTAGTGAGCTGCCACACAGGCAGATCTCACTAGCGACATCGCTGGGGTCGGGGGTCGCTACTTACCTGTCACACCAGGCGATCCTGCGTCCTCCCGCCCGGCTCCACGCTCGTCGCTCGTCTCTCCACAGGAAGTGCCGCAGGAAGCTGACGACGAGAAACGGTCCAGGACGTTCTCGCGCGATCAGCGATAACCAGCGGGGGAGCGGGTTGTAGGTAAGTATCACACACAGCGATATCGCTAGCAATATCGCTATAACGTCACAAGTTATAGCGATATTGCTAGCGATATCGCTTAGTGTGACAGTACCTTTAGTCTGAACATTTACATCTATATTGGGACTAATATCCCTACAAAAGAATTAGTGTGTTATACTATGCTCAAATTAAGGCATTGTTCTTGACTCAATCTAGGAGCATTAAAGAATATTGTTTTTCCTACAAGTGTGGGGAGGAGGACTCCCAGACAGTGAAAGGACAGGTACCCAGGGGATCGCCATCAGGGTTCCTGAGGGAACGATACTGGGAAGACAGTAAAAGGAAAGACTTGACTGAAGTTGTCAGGGAAACAGTGGGCGGGGCAAGCTTAAAAGGAGCAGGGGGCGCGCTGAAGTGGCAGTTGACAGAGAGCAGGACAACAGACAGGAAGCCGTGTGAGACAGAGAGGACCGAGGGAGCAGACGGTGTGTTGTGGAGAGACCGACAGGGGCCTGTGAAAGGAAAGCTGCGGACTCACCGACTAGTGACACGTGAGATACTTGCACCGGCGGCCGCTCCCCGCATACGGTTCCATACAGCGACTCCCGCTGCTTCCCACCCTGTTGTAACAAGGCGGCTACAGGCGGTAGTAGAGGCTCCCATCCGGTTTGCTCAGGGACCCTGAGCAGAGGTTGGTGAACGGTTATATTTTGAGACTGCGTCATAACCCCGCGGTGAGACGAGAGCCACAAGGAGACGCCTGTTGCGCCCATCAGCACAGTTTCTTCAGGGCCTGTTGCGCCCCACCGTCAGAGTTTCTTCAGGGCCTGTTGTGCTCCACCGTCATCGTTTCTTCAGGGCCTGTTGCGCCCCACGTCATCGTTTCTTCAGGGCCTGTTGCGCCCCACGTTCACAGTTTCTTCAGGGCCTGTTGCACCCCACCGTCATCATTTCTTCCGGGCCTGTTGCGCCCCACCATCATCGTTTCTTCAGGGCCTGTTGCGCCCAGCTCCATCCCGGAATATCAGCGACCTCTACGCGGCCACGCCTGTGATCCTGACAGACCCCTGGAAGGATAAGTTTATTATAAGAGATAAGGACCCCCCAGTTTGGTCATACGTGGCCTATAGCACCCGGGCCAACCAAGTTAGTCGCATTACCCATAAGAAAGTGTTGTTAGGTTTGTTGAGTCCCTGCGTGGACTGGTTGCTGTTAATACTTTTTTTTTGTTGCTCAATATAGCCCCAGTGGCTACAGTTTATAAAAGTTATTTCCACAAACCACACTCAGTCTTGTGTCTCGTCACTGCATCCTGCGAACCTGCTAGAACCCTACACAAGCAATTTAATTTGCCATTGGTTATTCAGCATCATACGTGTGTCAGGTTTGTGGTCTAGGTGTGGTTTTGTTAAGTTTTGTCTTTTTGCATTTTCTATTGTGTTATGTGTTAGCCCTTTATCTATAAGGGATTATTTTAGATAATCACATATAAATAAAGGAGAAAAAACTAATGGTGGAAATTGATTTCCAGCAGATTGCAACATTACAAATCAAGCAGCACTCTGGCAAACTGTTCTGTATTTGCAAAGTCAAGAGAGCATGCTTCACCACCCAAAAAATGGTTGAAATCAGCAGTCACTTTCCTTGCCATCCCCACCACCTTACTCAAGTGAGCATAATTCTTTAAGTAATTTTGTACAATTATATTCAGTTACTTTGCCCAAACATAAGGCAGCCAGAATGTTCTGGTCATTGTTTCTCATGATATTGTTCATTTGCAGTTACTCAGCAGCAACTCAGCCACAGTATTGCTTTTGTTTCCCATGCTTACAAGCTATAAAAACCACTTGGCAGCACACTATCTTGAAAGAAAAAAGTACGAGAGCGGTGAGTGGATGCAAAACAGCTGTCAGACACTTTGTTTCCACTTTCTCTGTCATGGAATCACAATAAAGCAACATTTTAAACTCGCAGTGGTCAGTACCCCGTGTTGCTTCTATATGGTTTCAATTTGGATTCTTTCTTGGTGAGCACCATTGAGGCTGTTTGTTAGCTGCTAATTTCTAGATTTGTTGTTGCTAAATTTATAGAATGATAACAGAAGTAGTCTCGGATCCTTGTTGTTCTACATATTCTGGATAACCTATCCTTGCCTTCTTTGATGCTTCTAGTGTCTACAGAATAGTGCACTTTGGAGCTCAAAGACAACTTGAGAAAGCAGCCCACAATTTAATGCACATGAAAGCACACAGTGTGTGTACCTATTTAAAAAAAAATAATCGTGGGTGAGCATCTTCAAGCAAGGCTGAGTGCTTGTCATGATTTCTTGAAAGTCAGTCAACCTGGTGGAATGGCAGTAATTTACCACCAGCCACTTGACCAGGTGATAGTTTAATTAGCACAGAAGCAGATTACAGTATGCATCCACCTGTTTCCTCAACACACAATCAGAGCTGAACACCTGGCAGTGTGATTCGGAAGGAGGAGGAAACATACTCAGAGCACAACAAGCAGTAATGGTGAATGACAATGTTGGTGACGATGATACCAACCAGATACTACTTGAAGATGTGGCCTGACTGACAGAAAGATGAGTGTGGGGAGAAAGGATAGGACAACTTCAGGTTTGCTCTGATTGATGGCTGTCTTGGTTTTGCTAAATAAGCAGGTGATGTCCATTCATGTCCTGAAGGAGAGCCAAAATTTCTCAGACAGACTAGACTTGATTTCAGCATTTTTCTTCAGTAGGAAAAACAGGACTGAGGGGATTTAAATTGTCATCCTGGTTTGTGGGGCTTAAAAATGTATAGATAATATTGTGGAATTAAAGGGTTTGTCTGCAGACTGTTGGGATATGCCAGAACCGGGAGCAGTGGGACATGATGCAAGTATGCGATTTACATACATGCAGTCACGTGCCAACAAGACCAGAAAGGTCAAATTGGAATGTGGCTGTAAGTATGCAAGTTTCATACTTGAAATTAAATCATCGCCCTCTCACATAGCCTGACTGCAGACTTATACCCCAAAGCCAGACAACTTCTTTAAGGTGCTGTATTGCGGAACAGACTCTGCAGCTCCTGCACCTCTCCTATATGTGTCTCTCACTTGAATCTTTGTATAATTATTTAAAGACACCACGTCCTATTTCTATTATATTTGTCACTGCTACTGTAGTACACCACACTCATTTTAGGCATTTCTACCTTTATTTATGAGCTTTGCGCGATGACCTCCTAGATCTGGGCTCTGAAATCATAAACTGGCTTCTGCTTTCCCTGCCTCATCCTTTATAGTGTCTGTGATGGTTCCCCCTCATTAGGTGCGCTAGAACATATGATGTAATAGCTGCAAAGCATTATGGGGAAGTCCGCATGGCTGTGCCTGACATCATATGAGCCAGCTGTCTGGCTGATTCAATGGCTGGCAATGTGTGAAATGGAGTTGAGCATTATTTTGGTGATTGGTGTAAATCAAATAACAAATTATTGATTTCGCTGGAGTCGCATTCGATCATGTATACTAGTTAGGGCTCAGCCGTGCAGGGGTTAATTTTATGCAATTTGCCTAAATGTACAGACTTTAGATATATTTTGTACATCAACAATACAGAACAGAAGTCTCGTTTGATCTGAACGTATGTGTCAATGTCTCTGACTGCATTAAGCCCAATTTACCGACAGCTACAGCAATAATCTTCCATAGATGTTAAATTAATATTCTATTATTTCCAAAGCAAATATCAAGCAGCAGGTAAAAATATACTGTTAGAAAACAATCACAAATGCAAATTACCTTTAAATCTGATTGAACTTTAACATTATTAAAATTTAAATAATTAGAAACAACATCCAAAAAACAGGAAAGTTCTGTAATTCGTAACATTGCATATAAACCGAATTCCCCTCTCCTTTGCCTTAATTTGTATTTCTTGCCATACAAAAGGAAATGATCATTCTTCTGTTTAAACACATACACATTGGATTAATATGTTCTCACCTTTAATCACGCAATATTAAACCTGAAAGAAATGCAAATCACAGACGAAAATGAGAAAGTGGCCTTTCTTTCTACAAAATTTAAAAACAGATCACACAAATAGCTAATTGTAAAAAAAGGATGTGCCTTCTTGATCATTAGAAAAGAGACTAAAAACATAATATGCCCTGCATTACTTGTCATATCATTCCGGGAACATGGCACTGCCACCATATTATAATAGTAATACATGATTACTTTTAGATTCCAAATATAAAATGCTCCACTGCCATTAACTCTGGTAGAGATGTACTGATAATGGGATTGAAGGACTCAATTAACACCTTTTAGGCTTTTCACGTCACACTCATAATTCATAATTTTTCTCACTTGTATATGTTCTCTCTCCCTGATTGAACTACATCACCATCATTGTTAGCCGTACTTTTAAGTGTAACACATGTTTTTCACTACCGCATTAACATTTAAAGCAAAACCTTCCAAACAATTATCAAAGCTAATTATTATTAGAAACCGTATTTACATGAATTTATTATGCATTATTGTTCCTACTGCTATGTCATATTACACAACAAAGCGCATGCTTTAATCAATTGTTTACTATTAAATATTCTAAGAAATTTGCTTAACATATCCTTCTAAATTCGAGCATAACATAGAGTCAGCCTTTAAAGGGAATCTGATAGCAGGTTTCTTCTATGTAATCTGAAAGCAGCATGATGTAGGGGCAAAGACCCTGATTACAGTGATGCGTCACTTAGTTTACTGGGTGCAGCAGTTCGTGTAGAGTCATAGTTTTCTTTGCTGCAGATCTAGCAGAGCTCAGTTCTTGAGCTGTATATTACTGCACCCCCAGACCACAGCTTCCTATGTAAATTGTATTGTCAGAGGTGCTAATTAGTGATGAGCGAGTATACTCGTTGCTCAGGTGTCCGCCGATTATTTTGGCGTGCTCGGAGATTTAGTTTTTGTAGTCTCAGCTGCATGATTTGCGACTGCTAGACAGCTTAAATACATGTGTGGAATGCCTGTTTTTAACCAAAATGCTTTAGAGTATAGGTATGGTCATTTAATTACAGAAAACTGACTGCCAAAATGTTGCATATACTATTTATTGATCACAACATAGAGAGTAATTAATTGTTTGCAATGCCGTAACTTAGTATTTTGTAGCATAGCCTCTTACTTTAATTACTGCACCACACCGACAGGGCATTGAAGCCACTATGGTATTCAAGACATCCTGAGGGATCTTGCTCAATTTCATTTGCAAATCTGCAAACAATTCATCTTTATTGCTGTGGGTACGGGCCCCAACTCTTTGTCCTAGCTCATCCCAAAGGTGCTCTATAAGGTGATTGGTCTGGCCATTGCAACAGGCGAACATTTTTAGTTGCTAACTAATTTTTTACCAGGATCATTTCTTGCTGGAATTTCCAGCTCCTGCCTACTTAAGTTTTATCATGTGGCAGCATTACATTGTCTAGTACATTATTGCACATGATAGCATTCATATTTCCATCAATTCTATGCAGAAGGCCAATGGCAGATGCAGAAAAGCAGCCCCAAACCATGACATTGCCACCATGCTTAACTATAGGTGTTTAGTTCCTGACATCATTACGTTTTCCAAATTGGGTGGTATATATGGTGCTTGCCATCATTAACAAACTGATTGAGCTCGGATTCATCCGACCACAACACCTTAGACCAATCTGTCTCTTTCCATTGGCTGAGATCTTTGGCAAACTCAAGTTGGACCTTCCAGTTCTTTGCAGAGATGAAAGGCTTCTTAACTGGAACTCGTGTATTGAGCCCTACTGCTCTTAGCCATCGCACCACAGTTTGGTGACTCACTTTGACCCTATATTCTTTGTTCATTTCATGCAAAATCTGCACAGCACTTTTATCGACATCAGACTGACTTTTTCATAATAATGTGATCAACTTTGGAGGAAGTTTTTCATGGTCGTGCAATCCAAGGTTTGTCAGCTGTTCCATGACCTTCTTTTTCTTTCTTTATTATACATGACACTTGACTCTAAGAGCAGTTGAATTCCCTAGCTACCTCTTTTTAGCTTTTGCCTGACTTCACTCTCAGAATAATACATTTTCTGACATCTGGTGATAAATTTGTCTTTGCCAAGGTTTAACCAAAAAACAAAAGACAAAAAACTGACTGGCACATCCAGACTAGTGTGAATACTGTAGATGCATACCAGGAAGAGCTACTTGCATCTACAATATACAAAAAAAGGTTGCACTCTTTCATGCTAAAGCATGTCAATGTGAAATATGTGAAATTTGAATAGCAATATGGCTTTGGAGTATTAGGAAAAAGCATGAGACGCTTAGCATAAAATTTGGCCAATTTTATGCTAAGCGTCTCATATTTTTTCCTAATACTCCAAAGCAGCATTGCTATTCAAATTTCACATATTTCACATTGACATGCTTTAGCATGAAAGAGTGCAACCTTTTTTTGTATATTAACCAAAAAACACATACTCAAAAAAATATAGTTGACAGCCATTAGCTGTACTAAAATCACCAGGAAAATAGCATTACAACAACCAGACAGAAGTAACCACACTTAAAAAAAAAAAGCAAAACTTTTGGTTGCCACTGTACTGTAGATATGTGTGTATGTATACACAATTGCATGTAAAGATTTGAGCACCCCTGGTCAAAATTACTGTTATTGTGAATAGTTAATCAAGTTGAAGATGAAATGATCTCTAAAAGGTCTAACATTAAAGATGACACATTTCCTTTGTATTTTAGGTAAAAATATATATTTTCATCTTTTACATTTTAAAAATTACAAAAAGGCAAATGATACAGGAAAGATGTATATCTTTGTACCGTGTTAGCCAGTAGATAGAAAAATATTCAGAATTGAGAGTCCTCAGTGGTTAATACCTTTTAATGGCTAACTGAAAAGATGGTAACACATTGCAAGCTTTCGAGACTACTCAGGTTTCTTCATCAGGTATAGACTAATACAAAATCTGAAGAATCACATATTTATGCACAACACAGCACAGAAAAAATGCAATAGATGAGACAAGTGATGTGAAGCAGAATTATGATTATGGGAGTGTGGGGAGGAGGACCCCCATACAGTGATTGGGCTGGAACCAGGGGGACCGCCATCAGGGTTATTGAAGAAACCACATCAGGTTGATTACAAAGGGAGACATGCGATTGAAGTTGTCAGGGCAACAGGGGGCGGGGCGAGGGTAAAAGGAGCAGGGGACGCGCTGAGGTGGCAGTTGGAAGAGAGCCTGACAGGAGAGAGAGAGCTGTGCGGCAGAGGGAGGACTGTGGCAACTGACGGTGTGGGAAAGAGAGACAGGCAGGAGACTGTAAAAGGAAAATTTGAGACTGACCGAAGAGTGACGCGTAAGAGACTCTCCCCGGGAGTCCCTCCCCGCAAACATTCAGATAAAGTGACGGCCGCTGATTCCCTCCGTGGTGTGACAGGACTGGGATCTCAGGCGACCGCTGCGACGAGACAGAAATCCGGTACAGTGGTCAGGACACTGCCCCCTGTCTTCTCCCACAGCTACGGCCCCGTCATCACCGACCTCAGGGGACGCCACCTCGCTTTAGGCGGCCGCAGAGCCCCGTCCCGGTTACTGAGGGGACACTGAGCAGAGTTTGTTAACGTTTATGTTTTTGGAACTGCGTCATGACCTGGCTGGGGAACGAGCGCCTCTAAACGGACGCCTGGGAGATTTACCCCCCCGAACAGTCTCTTCAGGGCCTGTTGTGCCCCACCGTTCCCATTTCTTCAGGGCCTGTTGTGCCCCACCATTCCAGCTTCTCCAGGACCCGTTGTGTCCCACCGACCCCATTTCTTCAGGGCCTGTTGCGCCACACCGTTCCAGTTTCTTCAGGGCCTGTTGTGCCCCACCGTTCCAGCTTCTTCAGGGCCCGTTGTGCCCCACCGACTCCATTTCTTCAGGGCCTGTTGCGCCCCATCATTCCAGTCTCTTCAGGGCCTGCTGCGCCCCATCGTTCTGGTTCCTTCAGGGCCTGCTGCGCCCCACCGTTCCAGTTTCTTCAGGGCCGGACGAGCACGAGTCCTACCGGGAAATCGTGGATTGCAAGACAGCTACATCTGCAACCCCTGAGTGGTCGTGAACTCGAGCGACGCCCCGAAGGCTAAGTGCACTATAGAAAAATAAGGACCCTTTCTGTTTGAATGTTGTTTTACGAGTCCCTGCGAGGACAAATAGGTGTTTCTTCTTTATTTGATTGAAGCAGTTTAGCCCTTGCGGCTTTAAACTTATAAAAGTTTATTTCACCCCACATTCAGTCTCGTGTCTCGTCACTGCATCCTGTGAGCCTGCTCGAACCCTACATTTGGCGTAGTCGGCAGGATGCAGTCTCCGAGCGCGGACAGTGGTGGCCCCGAACATGGGGGAGCTGTAAGCTCTGTAAATAATGAGGGTCCCCGTACCAGCATTTCATTGGGGGCCATGCTGAACAACCTGCCTAGATTCTCTGGCTCAAATACTATGCTATGGAGCTGGACAGAGCGGATGCGGGGGCTTTTTCGGATGCATCCAATGACCCCTGACCTGGAAGCTGAAGTAGCACTCATGGCCGGGAGAGGGTGATCGCATATGGAAGCCGTTCACTCCATGACTCCGAGCGTAACCCTGACAATTACAGCTCTTTTAAGCTCGAGCTCCTCGCAGTGGTGTGGGTTATGACGGAGAGATTCGCAGAGTACCTAGCGGGCTCCGAGGTGGTAGTGCGAACTGACAACAACCCACTGGCTCATTTGGAAAACGCCAAGTTGGGGGCTTTGGAGCAGCGATGGGTGGCCCGAATGGCGAAGTACAATTACAAGATTAATTACAAAAGGGGGGCCGAAAATGTTCATGCAGATGCTCTCTCTAGGATTCGACATACAACTCCCGGACAGAATCGAGACGAAGAATTAGAAGGAGAGGAAATACCGTTTGCTCTTACCGCTGCCGTGCTCACCAACGTTGATGCAAAAGTATCTTCGCCAGAGGCCCATAGGGGCATCCTGGAACAATCTCGTGATAAGTGGATACAACAGCAACAAGAAGATGAAGAAGTTGGACTTCTCCGGACATGGGTCGCCGCTGGTCAATTACCCACTGATACTCAACGACAAGCTTTGACCCAAGACCTGTCGCTGATGCTGCGACAATGGGAGAGACTGATTATCCGAAAGGGACTACTGTACCGTAAAATCACTTCGCAAACAACCTCAACGACTGTTTGGCAGGTGGTTACGCCCGGAGCACAACTACACGAACTGGCTCGAGAGGCTCACGAAAAAGGGGCCCACTTTGGAGTCAAAAAGACTTTGCAATGGTTACAAAAGAAAGTTTATCACCCACGCTTGTCGGCTGTTGTGGACGAAGTTTGCCGTACCTGCCGCTTATGTGAATTGGCCAAACCGCCTGCTCAGAGGGCCGCAACACAGACAATTGTGACTTCAGAACTCTTTGAGCTCCTGATGGTGGATTATCTGCACATTGGTCCCGCATTCCAGGGATACGAACACTGCCTCGTCATGGTGGATCATTTCACCAAATTCGCTGTGGTCACCCCTACTCGAGACCAGACCGCAGAGTCAGCCGCCTCCGCAATTTGCAGAAACTTTATACAAGTGTACGGCTGTCCTCAACGCATACATTCCGACCAGGGAGCATGTTTTTTGGGGAAAGTTATGGAGGAACTACATCATCTTTATGGGATTGATAAATCCCGGACCACACCATATCACCCGCAAGGGAATGGGGCTTGTGAGCGATTTAATCGGACATTGATTCAAATGCTACGCACTCTGGAGAGTGACAAGAAAGCTCGTTGGCCTGAATATGTTTCTGAATTAGTGTGGGTTTATAATAATCGGGTACATCGAGTAACGGGCTATACTCCTTATTTCCTGCTGTTCGGACGAGAGGGTAAAGGGATCACGGAGGTAGAGTTGGACCCCGAAGAGCTTCGGCCCTGGACCGGAGTGTCGTCTTGGGTCCGAAATCATCGCCACAGGTTGCAAACTCTTCACCGAATTGTACATACCAAACTTCAAGACTGGGAACACCCAGGGAAGAATACAACCTCCCCTCCCCATCTCCAAAGCGGGGACCGTGTGCTTGTACTAGATCAACGCCCCAGAATAAACTGGAGTCACGTTGGGAAGAGAGTCCTTATCGGGTACTACGCCTTATCCATTCAGAAGGACCTGTGTATGAAATACGGCCCGAGCAGGATGAAACACTGCCCACTCGCATTGTGCATCATAATATGTTACGCCTGTGTATTTCTACCGACCCGAAGCAACTGGAACCCGTCCCGAAGACATCCGAACCGGAGTCCATATGCTGGGACTCAGACGACGAGGATTTCCCTCCAGTTCCCAAGGGCCCTCCACCCAATAATGAGCCAGTTGACACAATTAACCCACCGTCATCTTGCAGCCCACCGACGTCCACCACCCCAGAAGATTCCACCCCAGTCGAACTTAGACGCTCCGAGCGGACAACAGCCGGCAAACCCCCCGAACGGTATGAACAAGACCAGTTCGTATGGCAACAAATATTGACACCTTTACAGACCAATCTCAATAGACTAACACCCTCGCCCGAGGACTGGCGAGCTTTCAGGGTGGGGGAATGTGGGGAGGAGGACCCCCATACAGTGATTGGGCTGGAACCAGGGGGACCGCCATCAGGGTTATTGAAGAAACCACATCAGGGGGATTACAAAGGGAGACATGCGATTGAAGTTGTCAGGGCAACAGGGGGCGGGGCGAGGGTAAAAGGAGCAGGGGACGCGCTGAGGTGGCAGTTGGAAGAGAGCCTGACAGGAGAGAGAGAGCCGTGCGGCAGAGGGAGGACTGTGGCAACTGACGGTGTGGGAAAGAGAGACAGGCAGGAGACTGTAAAAGGAAAATTTGAGACTGACCGAAGAGTGACACGTAAGAGACTCTCCCCGGGAGTCCCTCCCCGCAAACATTCAGATAAAGTGACGGCCGCTGATTCCCTCCGTGGTGTGACAGGACCGGGAGCTCAGGCGACCGCTGCGACGAGACAGAAATCCGGTACAGTGGTCAGGACACTGCCCCCCTGTCTTCTCCCACAGCTATGGCCCCGTCATCACCGACCTCAGGGGACGCCACCTCGCTATAGGCGGCCGCAGAGCCCCGTCCCGGTTACTGAGGGGACATTGAGCAGAGTTTGTTAACGTTTATGTTTTTGGAACTGCGTCATGACCTGGCTGGGGAACGAGCGCCTCTAAACGGATGCCTGGGAGATTTACCCCCCCGAACAGTCTCTTCAGGGCCTGTTGTGCCCCACCGTTCCCATTTCTTCAGGGCCTGTTGTGCCCCACCGTTCCAGCTTCTCCAGGGCCCGTTGTGCCCCACCGACCCCATTTCTTCAGGGCCTGTTGCGCCACACCGTTCCAGTTTCTTCAGGGCCTGTTGTGCCCCACCGTTCCAGCTTCTTCAGGGCCCGTTGTGCCCCACCGACTCCATTTCTTCAGGGCCTGTTGCGCCCCATCATTCCAGTCTCTTCAGGGCCTGCTGCGCCCCATCGTTCTGGTTCCTTCAGGGCCTGCTGAGCCCCACCGTTCCGGTTTCTTCAGGGCCGGACGAGCACGAGTCCTACCGGGAAATCGTGGATTGCAAGACAGCTACATCTGCAACCCCTGAGTGGTCGTGAACTCGAGCGACGCCCCGAAGGCTAAGTGCACTATAGAAAAATAAGGACCCTTTCTGTTTGAATGTTGTTTTACGAGTCCCTGCGAGGACAAATAGGTGTTTCTTCTTTATTTGATTGAAGCAGTTTAGCCCTTGCGGCTTTAAACTTATAAAAGTTTATTTCACCCCACATTCAGTCTCGTGTCTCGTCACTGCATCCTGTGAGCCTGCTCGAACCCTACAGGAGAGGGAGAAACATAAATATTGGACCAGTTCATAGATAAGGAGTCCGGATGTTTTATTGTCCTCTGATTGGGGTCTCCTAATGTGTTGCGATGCCCCCACAAGGTCTTAGGAGCAAATTCCTTAATTGATGTAAAAAGACATAAATCCATGCGACACATTCATTCCAGCATTGAAAGTGTCAAAGGTCGTCATAAATTTATACTCACAGACTCTTCTCTCTCTCTGAGATGTGAAGATACCTTTCAATACCAGTAATTTCATATCCGTGTTGCTGTGATCATGCGTACAAAAATGTTTTGCCACAGGTAGATCCATTCTTTTTCTCTTATTGTGTGACGATGAGCATTCATCCTTGTTCTAAGCTTTTGCTCTGTCTCCCCCACATACAGACCCCCTGTTGGACATTTAGTACAAATAATTAAGTACACCACATTAGATGTAATGCAGCTGAAAGTACCTGGGATCTTGTAGTCCTGATGTGAATTGGGGATCTTTATCTTGTCCGTGGTCATTATAGATGGACAGGTTTTACATTTTTTCTGGTTGCAAGGAAAGGTTCCTCCAGCTGTTGGAGAGGACAGGGAGCTTCTGATAATGATGCTTCTTAGATTTGGGGTCTGCCTAAAGCACAGTAGTGGGGGGTCTGGAAAAATGGATTGTAATAGGGCATCTTTTTGTAGTAAAGGTTGTAATTTCCGTGCAGCTCCCCTTACCACTTCCAGATTTGGGTTGTAGGTGACTACTGGAGGCACCCGTTCAGAAGTGGTTTTAGTTCCATAAAGATGCGGTACATTCTGGTATCCTCCATTTTGATACAGGAAAGATGTATATCTTTGTACCGTGTTAGCCAGAAGATAGAAGAATATTTAGAATTGAGAGTCCTCAGTGGTTGATACCTTTTAATGGCTAACTGAAAAGATGGTAACACATTGCAAGCTTTTGAGACTACTCAGGTCTCTTCATCAGGCATAGACTAATACAAATTATTAATAGGAGGAGAAACATAGGAGCACGCAATAAATTCCATATAGAAAAATAAAAATTTTTATTAAATATATAACAGCAATACAAAGTCCATAGCAAAAGATGTGCTCATGAACAATTTGGAAAATATGTCCCATGAACCAACCTCACACCCCCCAGATGGAAAACCCGGTGAGTATATACCATGGACCATGGATCATATCCCAGATCAGGATGCCACCCCAGCAACTATAGGGTAAATCGCCTAAATAGCGGTAACCAAATATAATATTACCAGTGCCCGCTAACAGTGAGGGTCAAAGATAAGCCCAATGCTGGTTGGAGTCAAAAGACCATATACAAAAGACCATGGAGCAACTCACCAGGGAGGGGAGGAGGAGGGAGTCCAGCAGTGGGGCCTCCGACGCGCGTTTCGCGACGTCCCCCGCCGCTTTATCAAGGAGGAGAGTAAGTGCAGACATCCCAGTAGGGCCTTCAAATAGCCCATGACCCCGGTCACGTGACCGGCGTCCACCAATAGAAATGGCACAAGCGGCACATGCGCCATGGTGTCTGCAGGTCCTGTGCTGCAGCACGGCGTCCACACACCGTGCATGCGTCGAGAACCCGAGGCAGAGCGCACTGTGTTTGAGGACGCCGACCACAGCATGGAGCCACACGGCGATGCGCACAGCCATATAAGGATTATAGGATGCAATGTGTATGGTCCCACAACCAAAAATCTACATCAGAAGACCAAAGTTGTACAGAGATACACCCCGTATAATTAGAGGCAACCACGCTGTACATACATGGTGAATATATATTACACTGTAAATGGTGTACAGAGGACCCCTCACATTAGTATATATAGCAGTACAATAAAGTATAAGATCCAGGTAATAATTATAATAATCAAATACAAGATCACTACAAATAAAGTACATTAGAATATACAATCAGAGAGGGGAAAAAAGACCATATTCAAATATACAGCATGTTGCAAGATGACAAATCTGTGGGGGCATCCATTGGTATCCTTGATTGTAGAAAGTAGAATATCGGTTCCACTATATAGGGCTAATTGAAGCCGAACAGGGACACGTAAAGTGATAAACTGAAAATGACAAACAAAGAGTATATCTATATGTTAAAAGCAATAAAAATAAAAAGAAAAATAGTATTAAAAACAACCACTGCCGAACGACATGGGAAATATAAAGTCATGCGGGAACCACGAACAAAGGGAACCGTATCACACATATTATTTCAGAATAAAATCTAAACCCAAAAGGAGGAGGAGGGGAATGTCGCGTTATACAAGAAAAGGAGGAAAAGGGAAAAAGGAGGAGGGGCGATCATTAAGTTCAATTGAGTTGAATGGAAAATTATAAAAATGGGGTGAAACTTAGGGACTCATTCAATCCTCTAGGGCTCATGGTGTCCAATCGGACAATCCATTTAACCTCCATTTGCCCGAGGATTTTCTTATGGTTCCCACCCCTTATACCCATATGTAATGCATCGATCCCCCTAATTTTCAACAATCCTGCATCACAGTTATGATGAGCCCGAAAATGTCGGGGAATGGTTTTAAGTTCAGTGGGATCAGATGCGGTCCTGGCTGCGCTAATGTCCCGCACGTGTTCACGCGTCCGCACCCTCTGCTCTCTCGTGGTGAGGCCTACATAGATTTTGGGGCACGGACAGGTGGCGTAATAGATGACATTTGACGTGCCACATGATATCCGATGTCTAATTGTAAACTCCCTCGTACCATCCGAGGAGCTGAAGGTGGAACAACGCAGGACATTGGCGCAGGCCAGGCAATGTCCACACTGAAAAGATCCACACACCGGACCACTCGACCCAAAGAAATTTTTGGGAGTGGGCACGTAGTGGCTCCGAACCAAGAGGTCGCTCAAATTGCTAGAACGGCGTGGCGTCAGGGAAGGGGAGTGCCCCAGGACAGTCCTCAGGGCTGGTTCTGTCCCCAGGATGGGCCAATGTTTTTGTAAAATGGTGCGCATATTGCGCCATTCATGGTTATATGTAGATATAAAACGTATAGGTCCATCTCTATCTTGTCTGCCGATCCTCGTAGTGGGTTGTAAGAGACCACTACGCGGGGTACATCTTGCTCTATTATAGCCCCTCTTAATACACCTACGGCTATAACCCCTCTTTAGAAAGCAACGCCTGGCGATCTTCCTATTACAGTCACTGGAGGATGTTGTATTTAAGCCAGCCGATAAGGGGGGGAATGTAGTGGTTTGTCCTAGCTGTAAATATGAGAAGGAAGTGTTCCGTCAATTGAGGGACCCAGTAACATATCAAAAATTGCCCTCGGATCCAGGGATCCGTTTTTCACATGAGCTTAGACTTATCCTGGAGAGGGCATTTGAGAGCGGTGTTATAACTAAAAAGGTCTTGGATGGCCTGGTGGTGAGATTCCCCAGAACCCCCACTTTCTATTTTCTACCTAAGGTCCACAAGGATGCCCTTGACCCCCCAGGGCGTCCTATCATGTCAGGGATTGGCAGTATGTGTGAGCCTGTATGTCGTTTTATAGATTTCTATTTGAAACCCTTAGTGGAAGCACTGCCATCCTATATCCGTGACACGACGGATGTCCTGGCACGGGTTGATGGCATCTTTGTGGAACCTTCCACTCTTCTTGGTACTGCCGATGTTGAAAGCCTTTACACATGTATCGATCATTCGGTTGGAGTTGATGCTGTTCGCTTGTTTCTGGGGGCCTCCGACCTGGATGGCCCACTATGTGAGCTTGTCCTTGAGCTGGTCGACTTTATCCTGACCCACAATTTTTTTGTTTTTAAGGACCAATTTTATCTACAGAAGCGGGGCACAGCCATGGGGGCGGCCTGTGCGCCTTCGTATGCCAACCTCTTCTTGGGGGCCTGGGAGAGGAATTTATTTGGCGACGGGGGCCCGCGGGACGCTTCCCATGTGCTGTGCTGGTACCGCTTCATAGATGACATTATATTTTTGTGGGATGGTGAAGTCGACCAGCTCAGGCATTTCATGAGGTCACTTAATGTTAACAACTATAACTAGAGTTGAGCGACTTTTGTTTTTTTAGGGTCGCGTTTCGTTTCGTGAAACCCGACTTTTCCAAAAGTCGGGTAGAGCAAGATCGTCCGATCATAGGGAAAAGTCGGGGTCGTCCCGAAACACGAAACCCAATGTAAGTCAATGGGGAATAAAAGTCGGCAGTGAGAGGAGGACAGGAAACACACCTACAGTGCCCATTTGAATGCCAAAAGCATCAATTCTTCTTTCTTAAGCTTGTCAATCTTAATTAACTTCATAATACAAGTTACGCACTGAAAAATGGGGGTTATTTGGCTACAAACTGTCGGGGGGGAGGGCTGGGTCCAGGTTTTCATGTGCCCTGGGCGAAAGAGCGCCCCTTTAACACATACCACAACTCATCATGCTCCGATACGGCAGAGAAATAGCGGTATAGTACAATGAAAAATACCTCACTTTTTACATCTCATGACGAGGCCCATCTATTTCTCCATACAGAATCATTGGTCCCATATAATGTTTGAAACAGTATATGATGAGCTCCACATAATGCTACAGTATATGTTGGTCCCCATGGATGAAGCTCCACTGTCTTATGGGCCCAAATAATGCTCCAAACATAATGGGCCCCATTTCTAATGCTCTAGTGTATAATGGGCCCTGTAAATGCTGCTCCAGTGTCTGATGTCCACCTTTGGAATGTTCCAGTGTATGGTGGGCCCCATCTATCATTCTCCAGAGTATAGTGCTCCCCAAAAATTGCTGTCCCAACATTGAAAACAATCAAATAAGTCTCCTCGCTAGGGAATCCCTGTACTTGTCTGGACAGGTGCTGTAGCTTGCTTAACAGCTCGCCAGCCGTTCTCACGCCCAGTATGGATTACACGTGATTGCACAAAGGTGAGAAAGGGTACCGTATCCCCAGATAACATGTATGGATAGCGTACACATTCAAAATATATGTCTCAGGAGGCAGGCTCAGACGGTGTTAGGCCCAGTATGGATTGCACGTGATTGCACAAAGGTTAGAAAGGGTACCGTATCCCTGGATAACAAGTATGGATAGCGTACACATTCAAAATATATGTCTATACAGCATGAGGCAGGCTCAGACGGTGTTAGGCCCAGTATGGATTGCACGTGATTGCACAAAGGTTAGAAAGGGTACCGTATCCCCGGATAACATGTATGGATAGCGTACACATTCAAAATATATGTCTATACAGCATGAGGCAGGCTCAGACGGTGTTAGGCCCAGTATGGATTGCACGTGATTGCACAAAGGTTAGAAAGGGTACCGTATCCCTGGATAACATGTATGGATAGCGTACACATTCAAAATATATGTCTATACAGCATGAGGCAGGCTCAGACGGTGTTAGGCCCAGTATGGATTGCACGTGATTGCACAAAGGTTAGAAAGGGTACCGTATCCCTGGATAACATGTATGGATAGCGTACACATTCAAAATATATGTCTATACAGCATGAGGCAGGCTCAGACGGTGTTAGGCCCAGTATGGATTGCACGTGATTGCACAAAGGTTAGAAAGGGTACCGTATCCCTGGATAACATGTATGGATAGCGTACACATTCAAAATATATGTCTCAGGAGGCAGGCTCAGACGGTGTTAGGCCCAGTATGGATTGCACGTGATTGCACAAAGGTTAGAAAGGGTACCGTATCCCCGGATAACATGTATGGATAGCGTACACATTCAAAATATATGTCTATACAGCATGAGGCAGGCTCAGACGGTGTTAGGCCCAGTATGGATTGCACGTGATTGCACGAAGGTTAGAAAGGGTACCGTATCCCTGGATAACATGTATGGATAGCGTACACATTCAAAATATATGTCTATACAGCATGAGGCAGGCTCAGACGGTGTTAGGCCCAGTATGGATTGCACGTGATTGCACAAAGGTTAGAAAGGGTACCGTATCCCTGGATAACATGTATGGATAGCGTACACATTCAAAATATATGTCTCAGGAGGCAGGCTCAGACGGTGTTAGGCCCAGTATGGATTGCATGTGATTGCACAAAGGTTAGAAAGGGTACCGTATCCCTGGATAACATGTATGGATAGTGTACACATTCAAAATATATGTCTCAGGAGGCAGGCTCAGACAGTGTTAGGCCCAGTATGGATTGCACGTGATTGCACAAAGGTTAGAAAGGGTACCGTATCCCTGGATAACATGTATGGATAGCGTACACATTCAAAATATATGTCTATACAGCATGAGGCAGGCTCAGACGGTGTTAGGCCCAGTATGGATTGCACGTGATTGCACAAAGGTTAGAAAGGGTACCGTATCCCTGGATAACATGTATGGATAGCGTACACATTCAAAATATATGTCTATACAGCATGAGGCAGGCTCAGACGGTGTTAGGCCCAGTATGGATTGCACGTGATTGCACAAAGGTTAGAAAGGGTACCGTATCCCTGGATAACATGTATGGATAGCGTACACATTCAAAATATATGTCTATACAGCATGAGGCAGGCTCAGACGGTGTTAGGCCCAGTATGGATTGCACGTGATTGCACAAAGGTTAGAAAGGGTACCATATCCCTGGATAACATGTATGGATAGCGTACACATTCAAAATATATGTCTCAGGAGGCAGGCTCAGACGGTGTCAGGCACAGTATGGATTTGACGGCCCAGATTACACAGCGGAGGAGCAGGGAGAGGTAAAGATTGCAAATACTGGGGCCCTGCCCAAGCAAGGGGGGCCCACTCGTGGGCGTCGGTACTGGCACTGGGCCCCTCATAGTACAGCGGTGTGTCTGACGGCGGGTGTGCACCACCACCGTCAGAGACACTTGATTGCACTATGAGGGACCCTGTGCCAGTGCCCGCGCCCAAGAGTCGGCCTACCCACCTGTCCAGGGCAATGGCACTCGCACGGTGTCGTGCGGTAGGTGGTGACCCCGGCCATGGGGGGGAGGCAGCACAGTTAGGGAGTTTTAGAAAGTGGCATATGTTGATGTTGGACATTCAGCTGATGCAAAAGGCGAAATAGGTGAAGTACCAGGAAGAGGTGGACCAAAGCAAGCCATTTTTCTGTCACCCTATATGTCATCAGGGGAAGGTGGGACAAAATCCTTGGAAACCCATGCGTGGTTCATTTTAATGAAGGTTAGATCATCCACATTTTGGGTTGACAGACGGGTCCTTTTTTCTGTCAGGATTGATCCAGCTGCACTGAAGACTCTTTCCGATAGCACACTTGCAGCTGGGCAAGCGAGCTCCTGTAAGGCATATTGTGCCAATTCAGGCCAGGTGTCCAGTTTAGCGGCCCAATAGTCAAAGGGGAATGACCTGTGTGGGAGAACATCGATATGGGAGGAAAAGTAGTTTGTTACCATAGTTGACAACTGCTGTCTCCTGTCACTTTCCATCGATGCAGTATTACCAGTTGTGTGAGCGGTATTTGAAAAATCAGTCCACAACATTGTCATGAAACCCCTGTCTCCAACGCCACTTCTGCTGTGTGCACCACGAACACCTCTGCCAAGCTGCCCCCGGCCCGTATGGCTCGTGTGAGAACCATCACCGCTGCTGTGTGCTGGGAATGCCTCAAGCAACCGATTTACCAGAGTTGCTTGTTTATTAGCCAATATTAGGTCAAGGTTCTCCTGTGGCATGATGTTTTGTAATTTGCCTTTATAGCGTGGATCCAGGATGCTGGCCAACCAGTAGTCGTCATCGTTCATCATTTTGGCAATGCGGGGGTCCCTTTTTAGGATCTGCAAGGCATAATCTGACATGTGGACCAATGTTCCCGGTGTCAATGATGCACTGCGAGTGCTGGGTGGAGGAGCACAATCTGGCAAATCCACATCCCTCCAGTCACGCACAAACCCTGTACCAGACCTTGCCACGCCAACATTTTCACTTGCCCCACGAGATGCATCCTCCTCCCCTAAGTAATCATCCCCATCATCCTCCTCCTCCTCCTCCTCTTCTTCCTCCACCTCGTCCAGGAGAGGTCCCTGAGCAGACAATGGCTGAATGTCATCAAGGATTCCCTCCTCCTCTTCCTCCTCATCAACATTGGCTGCAGACGCCTGCTCCTTAAGGTGCGTCAAAGTTTGCATGAGCAGACGCATAAGTGCGATGCTCATGCTTAGGATGGCGTCGTCTGCGCTTACCAGCCGTGTGCATTCCTCAAAACACTGAAGGACTTTACAAAGGTCTTTCAGCTTCGACCACTGCACACCTGTCAACTCCATGTCTGCTCTCAAAGTGCCTGGCTGTGTATCCTCCCACAAATGCATTATGGCCTGCCTCTGCTCGCACAGCCGCTCCACCATGTGCAGGGTGGAGTTCCACCTTGTTGCAATGTCGATAATGAGGCGGTGGTTGGGAAGGTGGAGCAATCGCTGCAGCTTCTGCATACGAACGGAGTGTACAGACGACCGGCGGATGTGTGCGCACAGTCTTCGCACCTTCTGGAGCAGGGCTGTTAACTCCGGATAATTTTTAAGGAAGCACTGCACCACCAGGTTCAAGGTGTGAGACAAGCAAGGTATGTGGCTGAGTTTTGAAAGGGCTATGGCTGCCACAAAATTACGGCCGTTATCACTAACTACCTTGCCTGCTTCAAGATGTACACTGCCCAGCCATGACTCAGTTTGTCGCTTCAAGTACTCGGCCAGCACCTCGGCGGTGTGTCTGTCGCCCAAACACATCATCTGCAACACAGGCTGCTGACGCTTTCCACTAGCTGCTCGATAGGGGGACACATCGTGTGCAACAGTGGCAGCTGCAGATGGAGTGCTCGTACGACTGCGCTCTGTGGACGAGCTTTCGCTTCTGGAGGAGGTGGAGGAGGAGGAGGGTCGAACGCCTACAGCCAACTGTTTCCTATACCGTGGGCTAGGCAGCACTGTCCCACCACCGCTGTCCCCTGTGGACCCTGCATCCACCACATTAACCCAGTGCGCAGTGATGGACACGTAACGGCCCTGGCCATGCCGACTGGACCATGCATCAGTTGTGAGGTGCACCTTTCCGCTCACTGACTGCTTGAGTGCATGGACAATGCGGTCTTTCACATGATGGTGGAGGTCTGGGATGGCTTTGCGAGAGAAGAAGTGGCGACTGGGTAGGTCATAGCGTGGTACTGCATAGGCCATGAGTTCGCGGAAAGCTGTGCTTTCCACCAACCGAAAGGGCATCATCTCAAACGAGATTAGTTTGGCAATGTGGGCGTTCAAACCCAGTGTACGCGGATGAGAGACTGAGTACTTTCTTGACCTACTCATAGTGTCTGGGAGGGTGAGCTGGACTTGAGAGCTGCATATGGTGGAAGTAGCGGTGGACAGGGCGGACTGAGAGAGGGTTGATGATGGTGATGGAGTTGGTGTTCTTTCTGATGGCCTAGAATCAGTCTTTCGTTGATATAACAGTGGGATTCCCTGACTGCTGTGGCCTTGCAACGACACCTCAACATTTGCTGCTGTGCTAACCGGTGGGCTTAGAGTGGGGGAAACAATGTAGCGTTGCTGACTACCTTCGTTGTGATCAGTTGCACATGTGGCACTTGAGGTTTGGTGTTGTGTCCACGCTTGCAAGTGCATGCTGGTTAAATGTCTAAGCATGCAACTGGTATTCAAATTTTTCAGATTTTTCCCTCGGCTAAAGGTCTTTGCGCACTTCTTACAGATAACCTTGGCATGATCATGAGGATTTTGTTCAAAAAAGTGCCACACTGCACTCTTCCTACTTTGGCAGACATTTTGCGGCCTAGCACGCTGTGATCTTTTGACCCTCTGGACAAGCTGTCCACCAACTCTTTTGATGTTTGGAACCTGTCTTTGGAGTGCTCCGGGCCTGCCAGATAACAGCTGTAGGGATGTCGATGTCTGCTGTGGATGCTCCTCATCTGAGCTATTGGAAGCAGCACCCTCTTCCCCCAATGGATGCCAATCTGGGTCAACAACTGGGTCATCCATCACCTCCTCTTCTATGTCATGTGCACCTTCCTCTGTGTCACCGTGTATGGTGGTATAGTGTGTGGGAAGGGGCACCTGAGTCTCATCAGGGTCAGAATCTGGCTCTGTACACTGCGAGGACAATGTAGTGCTCTGAGTGAATGTACCAGCAGAATCATCCATCAGCGGCTGTGCATCAGTGCACTCCATGTCAGATTCATCTTGGCCTGGGTAATTCACCATTTCACTTGATAATCCAGGCATGGTATGTGAAAACAGCTCCATGGAGTAATCAGTAGTATAGCCTGCGTCATCCTTCAATCTTGGTTGGGGTGAAGGACACAAGGAAAGGTGTGGTTCATGAACATGAGCCTCCAATGACGACTCAGTGCTTTTACTTTTTACAACTGAAGAAGAGGAGGCGATAGAGCTGGAGGCTGAGTCAGCAATGTAAGACAAAACTTTTTCCTGATGCTCTGGCTTTAAAAGCGGTTTGCCAACTCCTAGAAAACTAAGCGTTCGAGGCCTTATGTAGCCAGACGATGACGCAGGCTCAACACCTCCTGCATTCGGTCCTATTTTGCTCTTGCCACTACCATCAGATCCACCACCAACACCATCATTACCAGCTGCCAACCCCCGCCCAATTCCACGGCCTCTTCCACCAGCCTTCCTCATTTTTGGTAGAAATGTAGACAAAATCCAACAAACTATATAGTATGTAAAACAAGGTGTCTATAGGACAGGGGAGATTTTGAATTTCTGCACACACTTTTGGACACTGGACACTTTTGGATTGTGTGAGGCCCACTGATATCTGAGCGCTATGTGACAGGCTCGATGGCACAGCTGTGACCTAAGTGACTAGAGAATAAGTGAGATTTTGAATCTCTGCACACACTTTTGGACACTGGACACTTTTGGATTGTGTGAGGCCCACTGATATCTGAGCGCTATGTGACAGGCTCGATGGCACAGCTGTGACCTAAGTGACTAGAGAATAAGTGAGATTTTGAATCTCTGCACACACTTTTGGACACTGGACACTTTTGGATTGTGTGAGGCCCAATGAATATCTGAGCGCTATGTGACAAGCTCGATGGCACAGCTGTGACCTAAGTGACTAGAGGATAAGTGAGAGTTTGAATCTCTGCACACACTTTTGGACACTGGACACTATTGGATTGTGTGAGGCCCAATGAATATCTGAGCGCTATGTGACAAGCTCGATGGCACAGCTGTGACCTAAGTGACTAGAGAATAAGTGAGATTTTGAATCTCTGCACACACTTTTGGACACTGGACACTTTTGGATTGTGTGAGGCCCAATGAATATCTGAGCGCTATGTGACAAGCTCGATGGCACAGCTGTGACCTAAGTGACTAGAGGATAAGTGAGAGTTTGAATCTCTGCACACACTTTTGGACACTGGACACTTTTGGATTGTGTGAGGCCCAATGAATATCTGAGCGCTATGTGACAAGCTCGATGGCACAGCTGTGACCTAAGTGACTAGAGGATAAGTGAGAGTTTGAATCTCTGCACACACTTTTGGACACTGGACACTTTTGGATTGTGTGAGGCCCAATGAATATCTGAGCGCTATGTGACAAGCTCGATGGCACAGCTGTGACCTAAGTGACTAGAGGATAAGTGAGAGTTTGAATCTCTGCACACACTTTTGGACACTGGACACTTTTGGATTGTGTGAGGCCCAATGAATATCTGAGCGCTATGTGACAAGCTCGATGGCACAGCTGTGACCTAAGTGACTAGAGAATAAGTGAGATTTTGAATCTCTGCACACACTTTTGGACACTGGACACTTTTGGATTGTGTGAGGCCCAATGAATATCTGAGCGCTATGTGACAAGCTCGATGGCACAGCTGTGACCTAAGTGACTAGAGGATAAGTGAGAGTTTGAATCTCTGCACACACTTTTGGACACTGGACACTTTTGGATTGTGTGAGGCCCAATGAATATCTGAGCGCTATGTGACAAGCTCGATGGCACAGCTGTGACCTAAGTGACTAGAGGATAAGTGAGAGTTTGAATCTCTGCACACACTTTTGGACACTGGACACTTTTGGATTGTGTGAGGCCCAATGAATATCTGAGCGCTATGTGACAAGCTCGATGGCACAGCTGTGACCTAAGTGACTAGAGGATAAGTGAGAGTTTGAATCTCTGCACACACTTTTGGACACTGGACACTTTTGGATTGTGTGAGGCCCAATGAATATCTGAGCGCTATGTGACAAGCTCGATGGCACAGCTGTGACCTAAGTGACTAGAGAATAAGTGAGATTTTGAATCTCTGCACACACTTTTGGACACTGGACACTTTTGGATTGTGTGAGGCCCAATGAATATCTGAGCGCTATGTGACAGGCTCGATGGCACAGCTGTGACCTAAGTGACTAGAGAATAAGTGAGATTTTGAATCTCTGCACACACTTTTGGACACTGGACACTTTTGGATTGTGTGAGGCCCAATGAATATCTGAGCGCTATGTGACAAGCTCGATGGCACAGCTGTGACCTAAGTGACTAGAGAATAAGTGAGATTTTGAATCTCTGCACACACTTTTGGACACTGGACACTTTTGGATTGTGTGAGGCCCAATGAATATCTGAGCGCTATGTGACAAGCTCGATGGCACAGCTGTGACCTAAGTGACTAGAGGATAGGTGAGAGTTTGAATCTCTGCACACACTTTTGGACACTGGACACTTTTGGATTGTGTGAGGCCCAATGAATATCTGAGCGCTATGTGACAAGCTCGATGGCACAGCTGTGACCTAAGTGACTAGAGGATAAGTGAGAGTTTGAATCTCTGCACACACTTTTGGACACTGGACACTTTTGGATTGTGTGAGGCCCAATGAATATCTGAGCGCTATGTGACAAGCTCGATGGCACAGCTGTGACCTAAGTGACTAGAGAATAAGTGAGATTTTGAATCTCTGCACACACTTTTGGACACTGGACACTTTTGGATTGTGTGAGGCCCAATGAATATCTGAGCGCTATGTGACAAGCTCGATGGCACAGCTGTGACCTAAGTGACTAGAGGATAAGTGAGAGTTTGAATCTCTGCACACACTTTTGGACACTGGACACTATTGGATTGTGTGAGGCCCAATGAATATCTGAGCGCTATGTGACAAGCTCGATGGCACAGCTGTGACCTAAGTGACTAGAGGATAAGGGAGATTGGATTGCTTTTAAAAAAGCAGTTTGCGGAGCAGTGGGTAAACAGCAATGCCAGCCTGTCAGGAAGCCTTAAAAGGCAGCCAAACAACCAACACCACTGATACACCACTATATAGCCTCCCCTTGCACTGCACACAGTGACTGGTGTGTTGTGCAGGCCAAATTGCTATCAGCAGCAGAAGCAGTTTTTTTTTCTTCTCAGCAGGACAAAAAAAAAAAATTGGGATTGCTTTTAAAAAAGCAGTTTGAGGCCCAATGAATATCTGAGCGCTATGTGACAGGCTCGATGGCACAGCTGTGACCAAAGTGACTAGAGGATAAGGGAGATTGGATTGCTTTTAAAAAAGCAGTTTGCGGAGCAGTGGGTAAACAGCAATGCCAGCCTGTCAGGAAGCCTTAGAAGGCAGCCCAACAACCAACACCACTGATACACCACTATATAGCCTCCCCTTGCACTGCACACACAGTGACTGGTGTGTTGTGCAGGCCAAATCGCTAGCAGCAGAAGCAGTTTTTTGGTCTTCTTCCCTGCCTAACGCTCTCCCTACAGAATCAGCAGCAACCTCTCCCTATACTGAGATCGGCAGAAGTAAGATGGCGGTCGGCGTGCACGCCCTTTTATACCCCCTGTGACGCCCACCAAAGCAAGCCAATCACTTGCATGCCCTTCTGAAAGATGGTGGTGACCCGTGCCTATGTCATCACGTTGCCCACAGTGTCCGTGGATCCTGATTGGCTGAAAAAGAGCGCAAAACAAACTTTTGAAACGCGACTTTGGCGCGTAAGTCGCCGACCTCGTGGCCGACCTCATCCTAGGGTCGGGTTTCGTTTCATGAAACCCGACTTTGCCAAAAGTCGGCGACTTTTGAATTTTTTCGACCCGTTTCGCTCAACTCTAACTATAACATTCGCTTGACATACAAGTATGATGACAGAGCTGTGGATTTCCTGGATGTCCGCCTGGAGATCGACACTGATCGGTGTATCCAGATGGACGTCTTCAGGAAACCCACCTCTGTCAATTCCCTACTACATGCATCTTCGGCTCATGATCTGGCCACTGTGAGGGCCATCCCGGTCGGACAGTTCCTTCGCATGCGACGCATCTGCTCCACCAATGATCGATTTGAGCAACAAGCCCAAGATATGAGTGATCGCTTTCTAAAGAGGGGTTATAGCCGTAGGTGTATTAAGAGGGGCTATAATAGAGCAAGATATACCCCGCGTAGTGGTCTCTTACAACCCACTACGAGGATCGGCAGACAAGATAGAGATGGACCTATACGTTTTATATCTACATATAACCATGAATGGCGCAATATGCGCACCATTTTACAAAAACATTGGCCCATCCTGGGGACAGAGCCAGCCCTGAGGACCGTCCTGGGGCACTCCCCTTCCATGACGCCACGCCGTTCTAGCAATTTGAGCGACCTCTTGGTTCGGAGCCACTACGTGCCCACTCCCAAAAATTTCTTTGGGTCGAGTGGTCCGGTGTGTGGATCTTTTCAGTGTGGACATTGCCTGGCCTGCGCCAATGTCCTGCGTTGTTCCACCTTCAGCTCCTCGGATGGTACGAGGGAGTTTACAATTAGACATCGGATATCATGTGGCACGTCAAATGTCATCTATTATGCCACCTGTCCGTGCCGCAAAATCTATGTAGGCCTCACCACGAGAGAGCTGAGGGTGCGGACACGAGAACACGTGCGGGACATTGGCGCAGCCAGGACCGCATCTGATCCCACTGAACTTAAAACCATTCCCCGACATTTTCGGGCTCATCATAACTGTGATGCAGGATTGTTGAAAATTAGGGGGATCGATGCATTACATATGGGTATAAGGGGTGGGGACCATAAGAAAATCCTCGGGCAAATGGAGGTTAAATGGATTGTCCGATTGGACACCATGAGCCCTAGAGGATTGAATGAGTCCAAAGTTTCACCCCATTTTTATACTTTTCCATTCAACTCAATTGAACTTAATGGTCGCCCCTCCTCCTTTTTCCCTTTTCCTCATTTTCTTGTATAACGCGACATTCCCCTCCTCCTCCTTTTGGGTTTAGATTTTATTCTGAAATAATATGTGTGATACGGTTCCCTTTGTTCGTGGTTCCTGCATGACTTTATATTTCCCATGTCGTTCGGCAGTGGTTGTTTTTAATACTATTTTTCTTTTTCTTTTTATTGCTTTTAACAAATAGATATACTCTTTGTTTGTCGTTTTCAGTTTATCACTTTACGTGTCCCTGTTCGGCTTCAATTAACCCTATATAGTGGAACCGATATTCTACTTTCTACAATCAAGGACACCTATGGATGCCCCCACAGATTTGTCATCTTGCAACATGCTGTATGTTTGAATATGGTCTTTTTTCCCCTCTCTGATTGTATATTCTAATGTACTTTATTTGTAGTGATCTTGTATTTGATTATTATAATTATTACCTGGATCTTATACTTTATTGTACTGCTATATATACTAATGTGAGGTGTCCTCTGTACACCATTTACAGTGTAATATATATTCACCATGTATGTACAGCGTGGTTACCTCTAATTATATGGGGTGTATCTCTATACAACTTTGGTCTTCTGATGTAGATTTTTGGTTTTGGGACCATACACATTGCGTCCTATAATCCTTATATGGCTGTGCGCATCGCTGTGTGGTGTGTGGCTCCATGCTGTGGTCGGCGTCCTCAAACACAGTGCGCTCTACCTCGGGTTCCCGACGCATGCGCGGTGTGTGGACGCTGTGCTGCAGCACAGGACCTGCAGACACCATGACGCATGCGCCGCTTGTGCCATTTCTATTGGTGGACGCCGGTCACGTGACTGGGGTCATGGGCTATTTGAAGGCCCTACTGGGACGTCTGCACTTACTCTCCTCCTTGATAAAGCGGCGGGGGACGTCGCGAAACGCGCGTCGGAGGCCCCACTGCTGGACTCCCTCCTCCTCCCCTCCCTGGTGAGTTGCTCCATGGTCTTTTGTATATGGTCTTTTGACTCCAACCAGCATTGGGCTTATCTTTGACCCTCACTGTTAGCGGGCACTGGTAATATTATATTTGGTTACCGCTATTTAGGCGGTTTACCCTATAGTTGCTGGGGTGGCATCCTGATCTGGGATATGATCCATGGTCCATGGTATATACTCACCGGGTTTTCCATCTGGGGGGTGTGAGGTTGGTTCATGGGACATATTGTCCAAATTGTTCATGAGCACATCTTTTGCTATCCACTTTGTATTGCTGTTATATATTTAATAAAAATTTGTATTTTTCTATATGGAATTTATTGCGTGCTCCTATGTTTCTCCTCCTATTAATAATATGTTTTGAGCTTGCGCTTAGGGTGTTGGAGCTGGGTTGTCCCTTGTCTCCTTATCACCCTTTATCTATGGGATTTTTGTTGCCATAGACTAATACAAAATCTGAAGAGTCACAAATTTATGTACAACACAGCACAGAAAAAGGCAAATGGGCACCCTTGGAAATTTGAGTGCTCAGATAAGTTTTACCAACATTTCAGACCTTAATTAGCCTATTGGTGATATGGTTTGTTCACTATCATCATTAGGAAAGTCACAGTGATACTAATGTCCCAGCTTTATAAAAACCCAGCCTCCTCTAATTTTGTGTCAAACAAAATGCAGCCATGGATTCTCCTAAGCAGCTGCTTAGCACTGTGAAAATGAAAATGGTGGAGGCCCAAATAGAAGGAGATGGCTATGAAAAGTTTGAAATGTATTTAAAAAATGGCAGTTAACAGGAACAGTGGAGGTTAAGATAAGGTCTGGAAAACCAAGCAAAACGTTAATGAAAGCTGCTTGTAGGATTGCTTGAGAGGAAAATCAGAACCCCTGCATGACTGCAAAAGACCTTCAGAAATATTTAGCAGACTCTGGATTTGTGGTACATTTTTCTACTGTTCAGAGACATCTGCACAAATATGGTCTTCATGGAAGAGAACTTCTCCTGCATCCTCATCATAAATTCAGCTTCAGAAATATGGAAAAAAAACATCTAAACATTGGAAACAAGTCCTGTGGACCGATGAGGTTAAAATAGAATTCTTTGGCCACAGTGATCAAACGTATGTGTGAAAAGAAAAGGGCACAGAATTTCAGGAAAAGAACATTAAGTCATTAAGCATGGGGGTTGATCAATCATGCTTTTGGGTTGTGTTGCAGTTAATGGCACAGTGAACATTTCACGGTTAGAGGGAAGAATGGGTTTGATGAAATTTCAACAAATTATTAATGCAAACACAATACCATCTGTAAAAAAGCTTAAGTTGAAAAGAGGATGGCTTCCACAAATGGATAATCATCCTAAACGCACGTCAAAATCTACAATACAATAGACTAGCTAAAAAGGCACAAGCTGAAAGATTTACAATGGCCCTCACGATCTCCTAATCTGAACATCATTGAAAATCTGTGGCTAGACCGCAAAAGAGCAGAGCATGCAAGATGACCCAGGAATCTCACAGAACTGGAAGAATTTTCCAAGGAAGAATTATTATTATTTATTATTATGGCGACATTTATTCCATGGAGCTTTACATGTGAAAAGGGGTATACATGACAAAACGAGTCACCGACTGGTACAGGAGGAGAGAGGACCCTGCCCATGAGGGCTCACAGTCTACAAAGAATGGCTGAAAATCCCTCAAACAAGAATTGAAAGTCTCTTGTATGGCTACAAAAAGAGTTTACAAGCTGTGATACATGCGAAAGGGGGTTGCTACTAGGTACTAACAATGCAGGGAGCCCATTTTCCTTTTTGTAATTTTTAAAATCTAAAAGATGAATATATATATATATATTTTGCCTAAAATACAAAGGAAATATGTAATCTTTAACTTTAGCCATTTTGGAGATCCTTTCATCTTCAACTTGCATAACTGTTGACAATAACAGTAATTTTTATTTTCGGTCACCAAACCTCCCCAAAAAAATGCAATAAAAAGTAATCATTTAGATGTACTAGACTGTTCAATATATTTGACCAGACTAGAGCACGCTGAGGTTTTTTTCATGCAGAAAGTTGGTCTGTGTGAAAAATTGTTGGTCTACAGAAACACAATGGTTATAATTGCATCAATGTGGATGTGTTGAGTAAACAGACAGCACACTGACCAAAAATACAACCATCTAAACGTGACTTTGGGCTACATTTATACACCTGTATAACAATACCGTGTGCTGTCCATTTTTTCTCAGGCAAAACACAGTCTCATAAAGTTTCAGTGAGCCATACACACATCAGCTTTAAAAATGTGTCCTTATGTCTGGCATATGAGACTTGGAGCAAAGTTCTATTCTCATCCGTTTTGCTGATAAGACTTAGCCTTTAAAGCCTATGGGGATTTGAATAAAACAGATGAAATGCAGAGGACATACGTTACATTTCAGTGATTCAGCCATGTTTCATTTATTTTTCACTGATCCATTGCAAAGAGTGAATGGATAAATAGAAGTTCAGCTCTATTAGTTTTTAAAAATGTATGAAAAAAAAAGTAATGCACTTGAGATACAAATCGGAGGCAAAACGGATGACAGAAAAGAAAAAAAAATGTTTCACACCAATGTAAAAATAGACAGAGATGCGTGAATGTAGCCTAAAGCATAAATCTCAATGATGTGAACAGAATCTCAGTCCCATAATCATGTACAGAAAATAAAAAGAGATCAACAAACAAAAAATAATAACAGATTACAAATGCCTCATCCTGTTCATAAGTATAACAGAAGTGGATTCAAATGCAATCCCTGATATATAAATAGGTCAAATCTGTGTGATGCTCTGTTGCCATTTGTTAGATTCTGCCATTGGATGTAAGCAGATGTGGGATTCAAACTTTTAACATGAGGGACACCATGCCCCTTTTTCAGACAATGCACCTTTCTGCAGATCACACCTAGTTACACGCCCCATCCCTTACCCAAAAATAAAAGAAAGGTAACCAAAATTAAACAGTGATTTTCCTGCAGGTAATATAGTAAATATAGTCTTACGTAACACCACCAATAACACACAGTAATGCACTGACTAGCTAAAGGGTAACAATGTTTTGAACTTTTGACTTTCAGACTCCATATCTCACCATCCACTATTGCTTTGAACATGAGACTACCATCATATTATAAACAATCAACTTGGCTATCTCATACATAAATTTGACTTGCAACTACAATGGCTTCCAAAAGTCTTCACCCCTCTTGGATTTTTACCTACTTTGTTACATTATTATTATTATTTATATAGCACCATTCATTCCATGGTGCTGTACATGAGAAGGAGGTTACATACAAAGTTATACAACCTGTGTTTAAATATTTTGGTAATCCAATTTGTGTGTGATGCATCAGCACTAAATAGTCCAAAAGTTGGTGAAGTGAGAAAAATATAGACATAAATTAAATTTATGAGATCAAATAAAGAAAATTGCCATATACATATGTAGTCAGTCACACCTTGTGCTATGAAGTCCTTAAAAATTTCTAGGGCAAGCAATTACCTTCATAAGTCATTTGCTTAGTGAAAGGAAGTCCCCCTGTGTGAAATCTAAGTGTCATGTGGTCTGTCAGTATATACACACCTTTTTTGAAAGGCCACAGATGCCGTAACACTATTAAGTAGAGTTGAGCGAAACAGGTCGGTCAGATTCAAAAATCGCCGACTTTTGCCAAAGTCGGGTTTCACCGATCGAAACCCGACCCTAGCGTGAGGTCTGCCATGAGGTCGCCGATCAGTGTGCCAAAGTCACGTTTCAAATTATGCTTTCAGCCCCTTTTCTCACCAAATGATGGAGGACGCACACTGTGGGCCACTGCGCAGCGGCTAGCACCATCTTAGAGAAGGGCATTGAAGTGATTGGCTGGCTTTGTGTGGTGTCACAGTGGGTATAAAAGACTGTGAACGCCAACCGCCATCTTACTTCTGACGATCTTACAATAGGGAGAGGTGCTGCTGCTGATTCTGAACAGGGAGAGCGTTAGTCAGGGAAGAATAAAAAAAAACTGCTTCTGCTGATAGCGCTTTTCACAGTACAATTAGTGTGCAGTGAAAGGGGAGGATTTTTGTTGTGTGCAGCAGCGCTGGTCCTGGTGAGTTACTGAGCATTCATTTTTTCACACACTGTCTAGCAGTGTACGTTCCTCACACACTACCATGTACCGGCTGGTATCACAGACAAATAGAAGCTATCTGGGTGTGACTCTGGAAGAAAAAGCCCAGGAGTTTGTCCGTTTTTCCAGACCTACACCTTAGAGTTGTGTCCGTTTTTCAAACAGTTTCGTAGATCTGCTGTTTGATTACAGTCAAAACTAGACAGAGACAGTGTGTGTCAGTCCGTATACAAATACACGGAGCTTGACACTTTTCTATACAGACACCGTCTAGCAGTGTACGCTCCTCACACACTACCGTGTACCGGCTGGTATCACAGACAAATAGAAGCTATCTGGGTGTGACTCTGGAAGAAAAAGCCCAGGAGTTTGTCCATTTTTCCAGACCTACACCATAGAGTTGTATCCGTTTTTCAAACAGTTTTGTATATCTGCTGTATGATTACAGTCAAAACTAGACAGAGACAGCATGTGTCAGTCCATATACAAATACACAGAGCTTGACAATGTTCCATACAGACACCACCTAGCGGTGTACGCTCCTCACACACTACCGTGTACTGGCTGGTATCACAGACAAATAGAAGCTATCTGGGTGTGACTCTGGTAGAAAAAGCCGAGGAGTTTGTCCGTTTTTCCAGACCTACACTTTAGAGTTGTGTCCATCTTTCAAACAGTTTCGTATATCTGTTGTGTGATTACGATCTAAACTAGACAGAGACAGCGTGTGTTAGTCCGTATACAAATACACGGAGCTTGACAATTTTACATACACACACCGTACAGCGGTGTACGCTCCTCACACACTACCGTGTACTGCCTTCTAGCACGGACAAATAGAAGCTACCTGTGTGTGACTCTGGAAAAAAAACGAGGAGTTTTTCCATTTTTCCAGACCTACACCTTAGAGTCGTGTCAGCTTTTCAAACATTTTTGTATATCTGTTGTTTGATCACGGTCTAAACTAGACAGAGACAGCGTGTGTCAGTCCGTATACAAATACACGGAGCTTGACAATTTTACATACACACACCGTACAGCGGTATATGCTCCTCACACACTACCGTGTACCGCCTTCTAGCACGGACAAATAGAAGTGTTAAGGGGAGAATATACGGCATATGAACATATACAAGAATCAAAAATTATACCACTATATGGACGCTTTGCTGAATATTAGAATCATGTAGCTTTAAGATATTTCTGGTTCTCTAAGACTTATTTCTGTATTTCTGTATCCACCTAGTCTCATCGAAACTGGGTTAGGCTAGGCCAGAAACAATAATCAGTTGCATAATGATTATATAGGACATATGAGATCATATGAGATCAATACTAATTTGCTATTTGGGGTAAACAGTAATTTGGAAAAGAACCCATGTTGTAACACAATGAGACAGCTCGATTTCTGTTATAAAAACTGTACATCTCTGATTAAAAGTAGAGAAGAATCATTTGACATGATATACCTTGTCTTGTGTATTCTTTTCTCCGTGCACGTATAATCTCTGCCAGAGATCCAATTCGGCCACAGACAATTAAGATGAGATGATGACACATGCATTCTGTGTGCCATATCATTTGGCGCCCAAAGTGGGGCTAGGACGAAAGTTCGAACCTGACCAGCCGCAAAGAAGACCTCCAATCTTGGACCGGACCACTCGAGCGTGGAGATGTGCACCTCCTACTAGGTAAGAAAATTATTCATCTTACCTATAACCCTCCAGTGTTTCCATGCTGAGATAAAGGTCAGTCAGCTGTCAGACTCGGACATAGTGACCAATCTAACAAGTCCTAGCACCAAAAACCCACCCTGGTCACGATTTCCTTAATTGTCTGCCTTATCTGCTTTGCCTCTCTGCTTTGCTGTTTTGGTTGTTTGCATACGTGATTGTTACCTCAGCCAGCCTGAAAAGAAAATATAGATAGGGAGACGTATTGAGCAAATTCACTGTCACTCTGGTTCCGGTCCTGCTCTCGGCTTGACCGATGATCGCAGAAGTCTGAACTGTGTCTCTCCCAGTGGGCAAGTGGGAGTAGGGGCTTGATTACTGATTTTCCAACCTCTAAGTGGTTGGTGACTTCTTGCGGGTTTCCCACCGGACATCATCTGGCTAAGATGATGGTGTTTTAGCTGCAGCATAGGTTTATAGGTTTTATTCTAAATGGGTGGAAGGGTAATTTCAATTACCGTGTTGATGTGACTGAGTGATTGCTCTCTCCCTGAAAAGTATGGTTTGCCCAAGTGTAGATTTTTCATCTCTACAAATCAGGCTGGAATATAGATGGGTAAATTATGAAGTGTTTTGGTGTCAAGGATTCGCAGTATTCGCTGTCAGTGCCAGTTTTAAATTCATTCTGTCTTTTGTCTTTTGTAGTGTGTATGATTTGCCGGCAGGAGGCGTACTAGCATGTGGTTAAAATTTTTGAATACATTCTATGTGTGTATACATATATATATATATATATTGTGAAATTTGAGAATTGGTTAAACTGGTTTTGTTCTGCATACTATAATTATAAGGTTAGTTGTTAAAACTTAGGTACAGGTAGAGAAAGGATTCCTTGAATGGTAATTGCTTTGATTTGTACAGATGTGAGATCCGAGGTCTATTGTTACTTTTTAGTTAATGTTGTATTAATGTCACTACATTTCTCTGTGAGATGGTTTTTTGAAATGTTTTAAAGCAAAAGTTTTGAGGAAACAGTAATTTTAACAATTTATCAGGTACTTTTAGACTGCGCAGTTTCTGGATACACAAGATTTGTGAAATACTCTGGTGATTAATTGTTGGTTAATTCCCTATATTACTGTATTCAAGATAGCTAGACATCACTATGTTCCCTGAAGACCCCTTTACTCGGACATAAGGAGTACATACAGCCTTTACAGTCACATATCCAACTGTTTATAATCCCATGAGAATTTGTCTCAAGATGCACACACATGTCCCTCAGACGCATTCAGAATTCAGATGATAGAATGGGTGGGAGTAGTCAGTTGATATCTATAAGACAGATATGACCCATGGTGGAGCGAGGAAAGAAAATGTATGTTAAGAAACCCTCCAATCCTGAGGGGAGGAGCATTAGATAAGAAGGCATGGAAGAATGTGCTAATGAGTAGAAAGCAGCGTTCTAGCCTCAGGTATTATGAGGTCTTACAGGACCCTGAAGCATTTTATAAGTTGGCAGAGGAAGTTAGAAAGCAGGCATGAGGAAAGGAATATAACAAGATTGCTGAATTTTATGCAAAACAAATATTTACACAGGAAGATGTGTCAGTTGCAATATCTGCGTTATATTCATTTATACTTCTATATACATTCCCGATAACTGGACGTGTGCCAGCCGTCAAACACAGAATATTATGAGACTTGTTCTGACTATCAGATGACCAATCCAAGTAGCCCTACCTTCTTTCCAAGTATTTATATAGACAGCACGCCTTATGCTACATCCTGACCAGCATCCATTATAGTTTTATTAATTAATGTAGTTTATGAAAAGAATAATGAAGAAAAAGACGAATATGACATGGAGGTATGTAATTAAACAGAACAGGAGAAGACAGGAAATAAGTAGCTCAGACTGATAATCTACAGTATTTATCGTTATATGGTGGGGGAACATAATTATCATCATCTTTTCAACCTCAAAGCTCATACTTTTGTACACAACCTACTCCATGCAAGGACTCCTGGAAATACCAGGAGACAGATACCCTAGTAAGCAGCTTGCCAGACCTCCATTCTCCAGGATGTCATGCAGGGAAAAGGAGAACCTGTGGATAATTTCTTCCACCAATGTAACAAAAAGTTTCTGGATCTCAGATTTGAAATGCAAATTAGTCCCCAGTTGTAAGAAGCTTTAACACCCACCAACATCGAGCTCACGATTTTAATATGGTATTGGCATACTGATTCCACAACCCATCAAAGTACGTATACTCTTACAGCCCCCCCCACAAAAATACAATAGAGAAACAACATCTCTTACCCAGACAGAGGTTGAGGATACTCCGCTCAAATTCCTGGTGGGTCCCGATGCAATCAGAAGTGTAATCAGGGATATTGATCTATTTGCTGCAGAAGTATGCAGTCTTTCCTTTTTTTTTACAAGATAATCCTGTAGATCAGGTTGATGTTGAAACTAATGGCATTGATCCCAGACTCACTGTGGGCATGATGCCTGGAAGATAATGGCAGGCTGAAAATCCAGTTTTTAAAGGTGGGGCTGAAGCCAGAAGCCCTGCTACCAAGGAAATTGCAATACTCATTTTTCATTTCACAATCTGCAATTATTTCTTTGAAGTTATGGTACAGGAAAGATGTATATCTTTGTACCGTGCTAGCCAGTAGATAGCAACGTGGATATGAAATTACTGGTATTGAAAGGTAACTTCAATTCTCAGAGAGAGAGACGAGTTTGGGAGTACAAATTTATGACGACCTTTGACAATCTCAGTGCTGGAATGAATGTGTCGCATGGATTTATGTCTTTTTACATCAATTAAGGAATTTCCTTTTAAAACCTTGTGGGGGCATCACAACACAGAACTAGACCCCAATCAGAGGACCATAAAACATCCGGACTCCTTATCTATGAACTGGTCCAATGTTTAAATTTATGTTTCTCCCTCTCCCATATTGATAGTTCTGCTTCACGTCACTTGTCTTATCTATTGCATTTTTTCTAGGCAGTATAGTGCATAAATATGTGACTTCAGATTTTGTATTAGTCTAGCCTGATGAAGAGACCTGAGTAGTCTCGAAAGCTTGCAATGTGTTACCATCTTTTCAGTTAGCCATTAAAAGGTATCAACTACTGAGGACTCTCAATCCTGAATATTTTTCTATGAAGTTATGGATGATATATGACTTGTGTGCTGTCAATGAAGTTATAGTACTGGACACATCTATGATGCCAAACCCACACACTCTGTTTTTATCAATTCTATTTATTTTTCTATGGTTCACGGTGATTGACCTGGCCAATGCTTTCTTCAGTTTATTTCTACATGCTGCAAGCCAGTACCTGTTTGTTTTCACACATGAGGGCCAGCAATATGCTTGGACTATGATGCCTCAAGGGGCACAGTATAGCCTCTCTATGTTCACCTGAGCCATGACCACGGCCCTGGAGCCCTGGAAGAGGACACATCCCACTGCCATTTCTTTACAATATATATGGATGACCTCTTCCCCTGACTGAAGACAGCCAAGCCAATACTGCTCTTCTACACATGCAACCTTTTTATAATTATATGAAGACTTTCCAAGAAGGCATCAATGGGTTTTCTATGCTAAATTGCAATCACATTGCAATTCAGGCTATACTGAATTGTTTTGTCTGTTTGTCATGAAGAAGTTTAACCATGCAACTGGAGTCCTGACACAGCTTCACGAAGGATGACAATGCCCTCCTGGCTACTACTCTCCAAGACTTGACCAAGTGGCTCTTGGAGTCCCAACCTGCATGAGAGCCATGTTTGCAACCTATCTGTGCTGGACAAAGCTTCTGACATCCTTATGGGTCGCAAATTGAAGATCCTGGACCAAAGCACCTGTCTGCAATGCCCTACTCTGCTCCCGGACAACGTCACCATTTCCAGATGTGCTGTCCATAATCCAGCTACTCTTCTACCTCTGCCAAAGGGGGGAGGAAGATGGAGGATGAAAACCACATCTCTGACACATTAGTGGAAGAGGTAGTCGACTCTGAAATGGCTCAGCGATTGTCTCGCTGTCATGAGGCAAGAGAACATTTGGAAGACCTGACGCTCTTTCTGGATAGACCAAGGTATGCAGACCAAGAAGGCCGTTTGCACACTGGTATAGCAGTAGCCACAGAAGATACATGCTGCCAGAAAAACCACTGCCTACACCCAAAGGCAGGACTGCAGGCCTTGACAGAAGCATACGAGAGGTCCACTCAACATGAAGCTATCAAGATCCATCTGGAGGGAAAGAGACTTCATCAATGCTAACATAACGCCGGTCAGACACCACAAAGCCATACAAGAACTAATGGAGTCCTTGTTGATGCCAGGAAGAGTTGCGGTGGTAAAAGTAAAAGCACACACACTGGAGACACTTCAAGGGAAGCAGTGGGCAACAGACTAGCTGAAGTAACAGCAAAAGAAGCAGCAGTAATACCGCTTGACACAGAAACAGAGGAAAAGGGATAACTCTGGAAAAAGATGTTCTGACACTCCAGAAACAAGTTTTTAAAGAAGAAAAGGAAAAATGGACCTAAGATGAAGTCACACAGGATGAAATACGCCTAAGGATGAACAAGGAAAATTTAAGGCCTCGAACAAAACTCTACATACTTGATGCTACACAGGAAACAGGGAAGTCATAGCATAAGAGTTTAGTCTTTCCCTTGGGTCACACACACGCACAAATACACACACACACACTAGCAGGTCCAACAAAACTCAGCCCTATAACATTCTACTTGTAAATATTCACAGTTTAGGATTATACTTTGCTCACTATAGTTGTCTATATGCAGACTAAGCTTAAAAACATGTGACTAAAATATATTTTCAAGTCTTTTCCTCCATCCCAGATCCTGAGGACTTAGGAGCCCACCAGATCCTGCCCAATGACTGAGTCCTCATCACCAAGAGGTTCAACAGACATACCCTTGAACCTAGAGATGACAGCCCGTTCCAAGTCCTGTCAACTATCACAGCAGTCCATGGGTCCACACTTCCCACTGCAAGGAGATGCCGGATCTAGAGTCCAGTAGCGGCTGCCACTCTCCATCCGTCTGGCATTTATCCTTTTCCTAGCTCAAGGGGTAGTCAGTCACCAAGGGGTAGTCACTCATGAGAAGGGTATACTGACATTCTGGTATAATGTCTCCACCCCAAGAGTAACATATCAATTTGACTACTGTTTTACATTAAGAGTGTCCAGGCCCCATGGCACAGTTTGACATCTGGTTAAGTACACAATTCATTTGTGTCACTACTGCTGAAATAGGGGAAGGTTCAAACTGGGAGGATTAGTCACTTGTTGGGTGGCACACTGGTGAAAGTGACTGGAGACATCAACCAGTCCAGGCCCTACAGCAAAGGGACAAATGGGGAATAAGCCTATTAAGCTGCATGACTCTGTCCAAAGCCCCTTTTAAAGGCCAAAGAGCCCTTCCAGGTCTACCCTTCCCTGCCATCCACTGCCCCAAGGAGGGATGAATAGTTCTGTACCTCACTATTGACACCCTTCAGAGAATGAGCAAGGGTTATATGTACTAGGCTCAAGTACTAAACTTGGGAGGGAAAAATGGTAACACAAAAGGTAAATTTTGGCTAAGAAGCATAGATATCAGTGGGGGCACACAGGGAGCACCTGACAAATTCAAAGTCGAGAACGAGTCAACAGTTGTGTTTAAACACACCATCCCCGTAAATAAGAATGCAAAGTGGATAAACTACTTATACTATAATCAACAACGGTTTATAAAATATACTGGGAATGCCATAAAGGCAATTTTTGACCCATTAAGTTTGCAATAGTTATGTTATGTGCTTTGATCATATTTGCCTTAATTCTATGCTGCATAGCTCCATGCCTTAAGAAAATGATGACGATGACCATGGAAACCACAGTAATGACTATGCATGCTGACTTTGAAGATCCCCTATATGAAAGATACTCCTATGAACCCATGAGAAGAATGCCATATCCACCACCTCCGGAATGTGCCTGCCTGAAGCAAACCAACGAGGGAGAGACCAGGATCTGACTTCCTCCTGTGCAGTCCGTTAGGAGGGGGTCCATCTACTAGAGATAGGTCGTCTCGTATATACGGTGAAGATTAGTTAGTTAGGTTCCAGCATTGTTGAGATAGGTAGGCCGGGAGGACAGATCGATAGGTTCGACGAGATTAGGATTTTGATTTTGCATATTTCCAAAGGAGGGACTGTTAAGGGGAGAATATATGGCATATGAATATATACAAGAGTCAAAAATTATACCACTATATGGACGCTTTGCTGAATGTTAGAATCATGTAGCTTTAAGATATTTCTGGTTCTCTAAGACTTATTTCTGTATTTCTGTATCCACCTAGTCTCATCGAAACTGGGTTAGGCTAGGCCAGAACCAATAATCAGTTGCATAATGATTATATAGGACATATGAGATCAATACTAATTTGCTATTTGGGGTAAACAGTAATTTGGAAAAGAACCCATGTTGTAACACAATGAGACAGCTCGATTTCTGTTATAAAAACTGTACATCTCTGATTAAAAGTAGAGAAGAATCATTTGACATGATATACCTTGTCTTGTGTATTCTTTTCTCCATGCATGTATAATCTCTGCCAGAGATCCAATTCAGCCACAGACAATTAAGATGAGATGACGACACACGCATTCTGTGTGCCATATCAGAAGTGTGTGACTCTGGAAAAAAAAAACGAGGAGTTTTTCCAGACCTACACCTTAGAGTCGTGTCCGTTTTTCAAACAGTTTCATATATCTGTTGTTTGATTACGGTCTAAACTAGACAGAGACAGCGTGTGTCAGTCCTTATATAAATACACGGAGCTTGACAATTTTACATACACACACCGGACAGCGGTGTACGCTCCTCACACACTACCGTGTACCGCCTTCTAGCATGGACAAATAGAAGCTACCTGTGTGTGACTCTGGAAAAAAAACGAGTTTTTTTTCCGTTTTTCCAGACCTACACCTTAGAGTCGTGTCCGTTTTTCAAATAGTTTCGTATATCTGTTGTTTGATCACGGTCTAAACTAGACAGAGACAGTGTGTGTCAGTCCGTATACAAATACACGGAGCTTGCCAATTTTACATACACACACCGTACAGCGGTGTACGCTCCTCACACACTACCGTGTACTGCCTTCTAGTACGGACAAATAGAAGCTACCTGTGTGTGACTCTGGAAAAAAAACAAGGAGTTTTTCCGTTTTTCCAGACCTACACCTTAGAGTCGTGTCCGTTTTTCAAATAGTTTCGTATATCTGTTGTTTGATCACGGTCTAAACTAGACAGAGACAGTGTGTGTCAGTCCGTATACAAATACACGGAGCTTGACAATTTTACATACACACACCGTACAGCGGTGTACGCTCCTCACACACTACCGCCTTCTAGCACGGACAAATAGATGCTACCTGTGTGTGACTCTGGAAAAAAAACAAGGAGTTTTTCCGTTTTTCCAGACCTACATCTTAGAGTCATGTCCGTTTTTCAAACAGCTTTGTATATCTGTAGTTTGATTACGGTCTAAACTAGACAGAGACAGCGTGTCTCAGTCCGCATACAAATACATGGAGCTTGACAATTTTACATACACACACCGTACAGCGGTGTACGCTCCTCACACACTACCGCCTTCTAGCACGGACAAATAGAAGCTACCTGTGTGTGACTCTGGAAAAAAAACAAGGAGTTTTTCCGTTTTTCCAGACCTACACCTTAGAGTCGTGTCCGTTTTTCAAACAGTTTCGTATATCTGTTGTTTGATTACGGTCTAAACTAGACAGAGACAGCGTGTGTCAGTCCGTATACAAATACACGGAGCTTGACAATTTTACATACACACACCATACAGAGGTGTACGCTCCTCACACACTACCGTGTAGTGTCTTCTAGCACGGACAAATAGAAGCTACCTGTGTGTGACTCTGGAAAAAAAAAACGAGGAGTTTTTCCGTTTTTCCAGACCTACACCTTAGAGTCGTGTCCGTTTTCAAACAGTTTCCTATATCTGTTGTTTGATTACGGTCTAAACTAGACAGAGACAGCGTGTGTCAGTCCGTATACAAATACACGGAGCTTGACAATTTTACATACACACACCGTACAGCGGTGTACGCTCCTCACACACTACCGTGTACCGCCTTCTAGCACGGACAAATAGAAGCTACCTGTGTGTGACTCTGGAAAAAAAAGACGAGGAGTTTTTCCATTTTTCCAGACCTACACCTTAGAGTCATGTCCGTTTTTCAAACAGTTTCGTATATCTGCTGTTTGATTACGGTCTAAACTAGACAGAGACAGCAAGTGTCAGTCGTATACAAATACATGGAGCTTGACAATTTTCCTTACACACATCGTATAGAGCTGTCCGATTCTCCAACAGTATTGTATATCTGCCATTCGCATTACAGTCACTTTTATACCTAGTCAGTGTGTGTGTGTGACACTCCGTAAATACATATACGGAGATTGTTAGTTGCACAAAAATCGTGTACAGCTGTACACTTCTGATCCAGTTCCGTATATCTGCTTGTTGGATTACGGTCCAATATATACTGTGAGAGGATCTGTGACTAACATAATATATACGTTGATTTAATTTGTTTAATACACCTTACACAGCTGGACGCTCCTCATACAGTACCATCTCTTGGCGTTCCAAGGTCAGGGACAGTGTTTGTGCGTGACTGTAGGGATGTGGATATGCCAGAAACTGCTCCTCCACCCACCACGGGCAGTGCATCATTGACACCTGGAACATTGGCCCACATGTGCGATTATACCTTGCGGATCCTAAAAAGGGACCCCCGCATTGCCAAAATGATGAGGGATGATGACTACTGGCTGGCCAGCATCCTCGATCCACGGTACAAAGGCAAATTACACAACATCATGCCACAGGAGAACCTAGAGATAATATTGGCAAACAAACAAGCAACTCTGGTAAACCGTTTGTTTGAGGCTTTCCCAGCACACAGCAGCGGTGCTGGTTCTCCCACGAGCCGTAGTGGGCACAATGGAAGAGGTGTTCGTGGTGCACACAGCACAAGTGGCGTTGGAGACAGGGGTTTAATGACCATGTTGTGGAATGATTTCTCAAGTACCGCTCACACGACTGCTAATACTGCATCGATTAAAAGTGACAGGAGGCAGCAGTGTCAACTATGGTTACAAACTACTTTTCCTCCCATATCGATGTTCTCTCTCACAGGTCATTCCCCTTTGACTATTGAGCCTCTAAACTGGACGCCAGGCCTGAATTAGCACAATATGCCTTACAGGAGCTCGCTTGCCCTGCTGCTAGTGTGTTATCTGAAAGAGTCTTCAGTGCTGCTGGATCAATCCTGACAGATAAAAGGACCCGTCTGTCGACCAAAAATGTTGATGATCTAACCTTCATTAAAATGAACCATGCATGGGTTCCAAATGATTTTGTCCCACCTTCCCCTGATGACACATCGGTTACCAGAAAGTGCTTTGGTTTTTTCCTCCTCTTCCTCGGACTTGCCCAATTATGCCCTTTGCAGCAGCTGAATGTCCAGCCAACACATCTACATATGCCAATTTTTAAACCTCCCTAACTGGGCTGCCCACCCCTCCCCCAACGGCTGGGGTCAAGACCTGGCACACCTGGACAAGTGCCATTGCTCTGAACAGGTGGATGGGCCCACTGATGGCCGACGGCAATGGCACAGGGCCCCTCATAGTACAATACAGTGTCTCAGATGGTGGGAGGGCCCACTCGCCATCAGACACACCAGCGTAATATGAGGGGCCCTGTGCCAGTACCGTCGACCACGATTGTGCGCCCCCTGCTTGGTCATGGCCACAGCACTTGCAAGTTGCAATAGTTACCTCTCCCTGCTCCTCCTCTGTGTAGTCTGTGCAGTTAAATCCTTCACAGGGACGGCCACTAGAAATTTGGTGTATTGATCAATGATGGGTAAGATGTAGCTATGGCCTGTCCTGCTGGCCTTTACCTTCAGATGATCAATGGCTACCATTTGAAACGGACATCAACTTACAAGCGGATGCAGTGGTGGTTTATGATCACCTTTCACAGTTGTGATAGTCACAGACGTGTGACATTCCTGCCACCATTTTTCAATGTCTCCTCTCATGCCAATCCAATAGAATCGCCTACGGCCTGTGGCTTCTGTCTTTTGCACTCTAAAATGACCAGACACATCATGATAGGCAGTGAGGAGGACCATGGGTTAGTGATGGGCGAGTCCTAAATTACTCGGAATCGCTTGACTCTAGCGAGTCCGAGCCCGGTACTCGCTACTCGTTGCCAGTCTAGCGAGTCCAATGTTAATGAATGGGGAAGTGAGTCTTAGCGAGTAATGTGCGATTTAAAAATTACAAAGGAACATAACAGATTCTATATTTGCGAGTCCCGAATCCAGTATACAGGACTCGGGATTCGTAGACTCGCTCAGACTCGCTCACAATCGCTGTGTGTTGACATAGGCTGTCTTGGAAACTTGTAGGAACATAACAGATTCTGTATAAGCGAGTCCCGAATCCAGTATACAGGACTCGGAATCGTAGACTCGCTCAGACTCGCTGTTGACAGCGATGTGATATAGCGAGTCTAGCGAGTGAGAAAAAAAAACTCTGACAAAACTAGGATTGCCATTGACTTGCATTGGACTCGTTACTGTGCGAGTAATCACTGGGAGACTCGCCGAGTAACGAGTCCAGCGAGTCCCTTACTATTCGCCGAGTAACGAGTCCTAGCGAGTAGACTCGCCCATCCCTACCATGGGTACATCTCTCCCTGTGATCACAATTTGATGTAGACGAGTAACGGTTATGTGATCCTCGCTACTGCGATAAAGCAATCCTTACTTCACAAAAACCCTTTTTCTCTTTCTCCACAGACACGGTAATTGAGGGTCTGCATTGCCTCTGCAACATCTACCAGGAGGTTTTCCTGCGATGAGTAATTCCAAAATTTCTGCTAACACTCGACTTTGCGTCTATACTTGTATCTGTCATGATCCAGGACGGGATTTCGCTTTGACCCGTCCTGGTTAGACTATGGGTTAATTGTGCTGCCTCTCTCTGGCAGAAGGAGGCTATTTAGTGCTCACTGGACCTGGGTCCGGTGTCAGTTATACTCCTGCCCTCGGCTGAGTTAGTTGACCTTGTGCGTACGTGTGACTTGTGCCTGATAACTTGTTGCCTGCTTGGTTGTGATCCGGTTCTGTCCCTGTTACGAGTTCTGCCTGTCCCTCTTGTACTGCGCTACCTCTCGTGTATGACTCTCTGCTTGTGACCCGACTCTCTCTGCTTGTCCCCTTGGTACCACGTCGCCCTCTTGTGTATGACCTTTGGCTTTGTCTGACTACCCGTCTGTTTGTCCCTCCTGTACCTCGTTTGCCCGTACTGTTGTGACCTCCGTTTTGCCTGACTCTGAGTTGCTGTATGGTGTCCTGTCATATCTGAAAGCAGGGCGCTAAGCCCTGCCCCCTTGCAGTCACATGACCATAGGTCCTGTGCCAGTTTGCTCATTTTCAGTGTCCGCAGGTCCCGTGCCTCTTTACTTGCCAGCGCTGACTGGACCCTGACACTATTAGCTTGAAGCACGCCTGGTCACCTCTGCTGCCCTGCTCCCCAGGTAACTTTTAGCACTGCTTCTGTACTCAGGACACGCGCACTGGCTCTATGAGCAAGTGTAGTGCGGTGTCTCTGACAGTATCCATGTAGTTTCCAGTAGCGGAGATTCTTGACTGGCTTACTGAGATTGAAATATATACGAAGATTTAAAAGTACCACAACACTGTATACTGGTGTACGCTATGAATACCTTTCTCTTTTTCTACTTTTGTAATTCTGGTGTACTACATAGTGAACCATGTGAGTGTCTGTGTCTGACTCCGGAAGTATAGACGGAGATTTAACCCTAGACTGGACACACCAGGTATGTGCTGATACAGTACCTTGATTCAAAAATTTGTATTAAGGTATCATCTGTAGGATAACCAACTGTGGGGGGGACCCTCTTCTTGCTGCAGACAAATACGAGACTGAGACAAAGTTTGTATTGAACGGGTCCATTTTTAGTGCCCATCCTTCTGTCGACAACAGCAATTCACCACAGCCGTTTCACATTTCTCTGTACACAGGCCCCGGTACCTTCACTTCCTTTGTAACTATAATCGTGGCTTCCTCTGTGGCTCTTACACTGTGGCTGGCCTAGGCCCAACCACCACAGCGCTGCACCAGTCTGAGCACACCGTCGGTATGATAGCCCCAGGCCATCTTCGTCTGCGGCTACCGTCCTCTGGGCCACTCCCCCGTGACTGCCTCAACTGTCAGTCCTCTCTGAAGCCTTTCCACTGTCTCTATTTCCTCAGCAGAACTTCCTCTTTACTGTGCTCCCTTTGCTGACTGACTCTTCCAGAACCTTCCCTCAGTCTTTTATACTTCCAGTTCTGGTAACTCCGCCCACCATCACCTAACAGTTTCTCTGACCAATGGCAGTTATTCAGTCCCACTCCTACACTCTCCACTGCCCTCCAATGGGCAAGCTAAAACACCCTTTCTCTTTATCTTAGCGGTTTCACACCTACACTGCGTTACACCTCTGCTTCTCACTACAGGCTGGTTTGTCTGTCAGTCCACCTTCCCTACATCATCCATAGTGAGTGAGCGTGTGTGGGTTGCACCTTCTATATATATGGTGAATAGGAGAAACAAATTTTTACACTATACTCGATGCAGCTTGTATCTTGTTATATAGTACCTTTGTTCGACATTTAGCATTACGGTCAAATCCATACTATGTAAGCGTCTGAGAGTGACTACGGGACTATTTATACAGAGATTTCAATTGTACCCTAAAAAATATATACTTGCTATCTTGTTATCCAGGACCTTTTTTTACATAATTTTTTATTATGGTCAAAACCAAACTGATTGAGCGTCTGAGGGTGACTACGGAAATATATACCGATATTTTCAATTTGGCCAACACTGTATACAGAAGAACGCTTCTGATACAGTAACCTTTTTAGCTATTTAGATTCTGGTGTAATCCATAATGAGCCTGTAAACGTCTGTCTGTTACTCCGGCAATATATTTGGAACTTTAAGATTACCCCAACACTGTATACAGCTGTACGCTTGTGTTACATAACCCATTTACAGCTTTTCATATTCTTGTGTAATCCATACTGGGCCTGAGAGCGTTTGTGTCTGCCTCCTGAAATGTATACGGAGCATCAGAATGTTTACACTATACTATATATACCTTGTATCTGGTGATACTGTACCCTTTTTCAACTTGTTATTTTATTGGGTAATCCATACTGAGCCTGTGAGCGTCTGTGTATGCCTCATGAAATATATACGGAGATTTACTGTTATCCATAAACTGTATAGAGCTGTAAGCTTCTGATACAATACCATATATCTGTTGATATTTTGGGTCCATTTTCAAAAACATGAGGAAGAATGGTGGAAGAGGATGCGGATGTGGGTGTGGAGGGCCATCTGGTACTGATGGTGGTGGTGGTGCATCTGCTGGTAGTGCCAAGAACACAATAGCAGCTAAGGCAGGAGGTGTTGAGCCAGTGTCACGGTGTAGCTCTGGAAGGCCTGTAAGGCTCCCTTTTCTGGGAGTAGGTAAACTGCTTTTAAAGTCGGAGTATCAGGAACTGTTTGTGGCTTACATTGCTGAAACAGCCTCCAGCTCTATCGCCTCCTCTTTTGAAGTTGTAAAATATGCAAGCACTGAGTCGTAACTGCAGGCTTCTGGTCAGGAGCAACCCCTTTCCTTGTGTCCTTCACCCACACCAAAAGTGAAGGATGTGGAAGCACACACCTCAGACTACTCCATGGAGCTCTTTTCACATATCATGCCTGGGTTAATTAAAAATAGGGCCCATCATGTACTGGAGCATTGTAAATGGGGTAGATCAGACACTGGAGCAGCATCTAAGGGGCCCATTATACACTGGAGCACTACAAATGGGGCCCATTATATATGGAGCATTAGGTGGAGCTCATCATATACCGTATGGAACATTATATGTGACTAATTATTTGGTATGGAGAAATATATGGGGCTCATTATTCTGTATGGCGCACAATGTGGTGGCCATAACATTGTATGGAGTAATATACTGTCCTGTTTGTGAGCTATTGTACAATTTAAAATAGATCAGTCATGTCATGTAAGCAGTGTAGTATGTGACATTGTACTATACCTATATTTCTGTGATGTATCGGAGCATCATGAGTTGTGGTATGTGTTAAAGGGGTGCACTGACACTCTTTGGCCCAGGGCACAAGAAAACCTGGAGCCAGCCCAACACCTCCACAACTTTAGCCAAATAACCCCCAGTTTTCAATGCGTAACTATTATTAGGAAGTAAATTAAGGTTGACAAGCTTCAGTTATAAGAATTGATGTTTTTGCCATTGAAATGGGCACTGTAGGTGTGTTTACTGTCTTCCACTCCCTGCCGACTTTGCTTCCCCATTGACTTGCATTGGGTTTCGTGTTTCAGTCAGCCTCCGAATTTTCCCTATAGTCGGCCAATTTCGTTTGACCCGACTTTTGCGAAAGTCGGGTTTCATGAAACCCGACTCGACCTGAAAAAGGCAAAGTTGCTCATCTCTACTATTAAGCAAGAGACACCACTAACCAAACAACACCATGTAGACCAAGGAGATATACAGACAACTCAGGGATAAAGTGTCACGATCCATTTTTGGATCTGTGTCAGATTCTGGATTCTCTTATATAAACCTTTTTTCCTTTCAGGCCATCGGGGATTAATATTAGTTTTTGCCGCTGGTGTTACTACAAGTTTAGTTAGTCTGCTGGTGGTTTTTGCCCCCGGTGGCTGCTGGTGTAATTGCATGGCTGGTCTATCTGTTGAGCCAGGTGGAAACCACTCCCACCTTCCTATATAAGCTCACCAGGTGCACCAGCTAACCGTTGGTGATATTATTCCTCTTTGGAGACCAACCAAGCTGGAGTGCAGGAGCTGGCAGAGTTCTGTGGTGCTTCAGTTGTATGCTGTTTTCAAGTAGCTAACTCTGCTGTCCTCGAGCATTGCAGCAGAGCTAGCTAAGTGTTGTTTTGTTTTACCCTGTCTGTTGGATCTTTCCTTTGGTATTTGTGCAGCGCACTTATTCCCTGTCTCACCTCCTGGGGAGGGGGTTTGGGGTTTAGCTTAGGGCTAAACAGGAGACAGGGACAGGTCAGGGACTTGGGCCTCACTACCATTAAGTGTACCCCCAAGTTAAGGAAAGTCAGGACCCCCTTAGCCTTAGGGGCAGTTCAGGGGCCCTGGTTCCACGTACCCTTTTTTCCCACTTCTGCCTCGTGACATAAAGTTGTTGAGAAGTACAAGTCAGGGTAGGTTATAAAAATATCCAAATCTCTGACAATCCCCTGGGCCAACATGAAATCAATTATTATCAAATGGTAAGAGCATGGTATCAAAACAAAACTACCAAGAGAGGGCCACCGGCCGAAATTCTCAGCACAGGCAAGGAAGGCATTAATCAGAGAGGCAGCACGGTGACCAAAGGTAACCTTGAAGGAGCTGCAATGACAGAGGAGCAATATGGCGGTATGATGCGCACGGGTTCATCTTCACCCGGTGTGCACAGAGCGGGCTCTGTTCACACACAGAGGTGCCGCAGCAAAAACATACAAAATGCTGAACCTGTTAGAGACGCAGGCCTCAGGTAAATGCTCACACGGTATCTGTTCACAGGAGCAGGACCTAAGACAGTGGAGCTGCGTCCCTCTAGACCTACCATGTGTGCGGCATCGCTTCTGCGAACGCCAAGAAGGGCTGCAACTGCAGCGCGGCGTAGGACACTGCCGCTCGACGACAAAGCCAGAAAGCAAGCGCAATGTCGGACGCTAGCGTAGCGGTGCGGTGTGCACAGTGGCCTAAGGCTTGCCACTGACTGGAGCTGACTGCTAAACTAATTCCCTATCCACATGCATAATATCAGAGGGAAGGGGTTTTATAATGAGTCAGTCACCAGAACCATACATCCGTCACCATTCACACATAGCAGTATAGTCTATACTAGCGCATGGGCGAACGGACATGCACGCTTTTTATAGCTGTGCGGGACCTTCCAGATCTCCGAGATGGACCAATGAGATCTGGAGCAGGACCTGGGCACATGACTCCCAATCTCCAATGGGGGATCGTCTCATGAGCATGCCCAGTAGGAGCACAGAGGAACTTAGTCTCTGGAGCGGTCTGCTGCAAAGTAATCTTCTCTGCAGTAGATAGACAGCAGGAGACCGCGGAATGTGAGGCTCTGGATTCCTGCAGAGCAGACACAGAAACCTGACGCCTAACAATGGATGCTCTAATCAGCATACAATTAATACTGTTATAGCCTGTTCTGGTCCAAATACTGATATTACAGGAGCAGTTTGGTATGTGCCCTTCCGTCCTTCCTTACCCTACCTTCTCCCTCACCATAATTGCACCATTGGTTTGATTATACTGCTGTATTATGTCTCTTCATGTGATTGTACAAGAATTGACTGAGGTTGTTTTCTATTCTTGATTTGCAATTTTGTTATTCTTTGATCATTGCAGTGTATTGATGAAGGTCGATCTATGACCGAAGCGTTTACTTTGACTGCAATAAAAAAATTCCATTTCATCATACATTCAGAAGTTAAGTGCCAAATTTCATTTATTAATAGCAGAATGGAGGTCACGAGTCGGGTGGTAGACTGAACCGAGGGAGGAGATGTAGGGTAGTGCTGAGCCATGGAGTGTTTTGTGGGTGAGGGTGATAAGTTTGTACTGGATTCTGGAGTGGATGGGTAACCAGTGCTATGACTGGCATAAGGTAGAGGCATCGGTATAACGACTGGCAAGGAATATCATCCTGGCTGCAACATTCAAGACAGATTGGAGAGGGGAGAGTTTGGTAAGAGGTACACCGATTAGAAGAGAGTTACAATAGTCCAGACGAGAATGAATAAGAGAAACAGTAAGAGTTTTTGCAGAGTCGAAAGTAAGAAAGGGTCGAATTCTAGAAATTTTTTTGAGGTGCAGAGAACAAGAGTGAGCCAGTGATCGGATGTGGGGGTGAATGAAAGCTTGGAATCAAGTATGACCCCAAGACAGCGGGCATGTTGCTGGGGAGTAATGGTGGAACCACACACGGAAATGGCAATGTTGGACATAGATAGGTTAGTAGAGGGAGGAAACACAAGTTCAGTTTTTGACAGGTTCAGTTTCAAATAGAGGGAGGACATGATATTAGAGACAGCGGTAAGACAATCACTGGTGTTTTCTAAAAAGTCAGGCTTGATATCAGGAGAAGAAGTGTATAATTGGGTGTCATCAGCATAGAGATGATACTGGAAACCAAATCTACTGATTGCTTGTCCAATAGGGGCAGTATACAAAGAGAAGAAGAGGGGGCCTAGGACTCATCCTTGAGAAACCCCAACAGTAAGGGAAAGATGAGAGCAGGAGGAACCATCAAAAGATACAGTGAAGGAGCGGTCAGAGAGATAGGAGGATAACCTCGAGAGAACAATGTCCTTGAAGCCAATGAAGCGGAGCATAGTGAGGAGGAGCTGATGATCCACAGTATCGAATGCTGCAGAGAGATCCAAGGCAATTAGCATGGAGTAGTGACAATTAGATTTAGCTGTTAGTAGATCATTAGAGACTTTAGTGAAGGCAGTTTGATTAAAGTGTAAAGAGTGGAAACTGGATTGTCGAGATTCAAGAAGAGCGTTATCTGAGAGCTAGTGGATAAGACAAGAGTGGACCAGGTGTTCAAGGAGTTTAGAGATGAAGGGAAGATTAGAGACAGGTCTATAGTTAGTGGCACAGTTTTGGTCGAGGGATGGTTTTTTAAGTAATGGATGTAAGAAGGCATGCTTAAATGAGGAGGGAAAGATACCGGAAGAGAGAGAGGTTGAATATTTTTGCTAGGTGAGTGGTGACAGCAGGGGAAAGGGACTGGAGGAGGTGTGACAGAATGGGGTCAGTGGTGCAAGTGTTAGGGTGAGAAAATGCAAGGAGCCTGATTACTTCTTCTGTGACTGGTTCAAAATCAGAGAGTGAGTTGGATGCACTGGGAGACAGAGGACAGTGCATGGTATGAGGGGATTGGGAGATAATTTCCTGTCAGTCATGGCAAATTTTTTCTTTGAAATAGGGAGTAGGGAGGGTAGGCGTTGAGTAGGGAATGAAAAATGTCAAAGAGACATTGAGGGTTATTGGATAGTGAGGTGAAGAGGGTTTTGAAATAGGCTTGTTTGGAGAGGTGAAGGACAGTGTTGTATGTTTTAAGCATAAACTTAGAATGGATGAAATGAAATCTTAGGGTAGATTGGATTTTCTTCACAGACATTCGGCGCAACTGGGCCACCGCTGTAGGAAATGTGTTTGCAGCGTATGCCAGGGTTGTTACCATATGTGCTGTTTTGTTCTATGTATAGGAGGTGCAGTTTCATCCAGAGCACGTTGCAGTGTTTCACTGTAATGCTTCAGTGCAAAATCAGGACATGAGAGAAAGGAGATAAGGGCCAATGATGACTGCAAGTTGTTCATAAGTTTCCGGGTGTTAATGGCCTGTATATTTCTATAAGTGTGGAAAGAGGGGGTGACTTGAGCGGGACAGCAGTTCTTGATAGAGAAAGAAAGAAGGTTGTGGTCAGAGAGCAGGAGAGGAGAGTTTGTGATATCATCCACTGAGCAAAGCCAGGAGAAGACATAGTCGAGGGAGTTTCCATCTTCATGCGTAGGAGAGTTAGCAAGCTGCGAAAGGCCGAAAGAGGAGGTTAGAGAAAAGAGGTGAGTGGCAGATGGGGAGAGGGGAAAAGCAATGGGGATGTTGAAATCACCCATGATGAGGTTGGGGATGTCACAGGAGATAAAATGGGGAAGCCAGGTGGCAAAGTGATCCAGGAACTGATGGGAGGACGATACACCACCACCAATCGCATGGATAATGGGATGTAGAGTCTGGGAGCATGGACCTCAAAAGAAGGGAAGACAAGTGAGGGTACTGGAGGGATAACCTGGAAGGTACATTTGGGTGATAGGAGCAGACCAATGCCTCCACCTGCTCTGTTGCCCGATCTTGGGGTGTGAGATAAATGTAGTCTACTATATGAGAGAGCAGCAGCAGTGGTGTCTGACTGCTGGATCCAGGTTTCGGTAAGAGCCAGAAGGTTAAGAGAATCAGAAAGGAAGAAGTCATGGATTAAGGAGAGTTTATTGCACACTGAGCGAGAGTTCCATATGGTACAATTAAAAGAGACTGAAGGCATACAGGGCATATTAATGAGATTTGAGGAGTTTTTGAGTGTAGCAGTTGAGGGGTTTGACTTACTATATCTTGGAAGGCCGGGGTTGGGAGAGATATCTCCTGGGAATAGGAGAAGAAGGATACATAGAGTGAGCAGATGGTTAAGTGATTTGTGAAAGCATCTCTTGTGTTTGATAGTGAGACTGAATGGATCTGTGCAGTTTAACAATGTGAAAAGAGCATGAGTTCTATACATAGGAGAGGAGAGAACCTAGGGGCCGATATGGATGGAGTGTAAAGAGTTAATGCAAGGACAGTGGCCGTGAGTGAATGCAGCGGCCAGGATATAAATTATATAAATGCACATAGTAAATATTTGTTGTAATCCAAATGTACAGGGAATAGGCTGACAATGAATTGAGGCTTGCAAGAGATGTCAAAAGCAATAATAAAGGATTTTGGGGATATGTCAAAAGTAAAATAAAAGTCAAAGATGCTATAGGATTTTTACAGGATGAAAATTATGAAATGGTAAGACAGGATGTTGAGAAGGCCAAACTTTTAAATTCCTATTTTGCATCTGTTTTCTCTCAGAAAGGAAATGTAACATCAAATGTTCTTCACTGTCCTATTAAGGGAATAGAAGAATCCAGGATATCTATAAACAGAAAGATAGTGAGGAAACACTTAGCTAACCTAAATGAATTCAAGTCTCCAGGTCCAGATGAATTACACCCCAGAGTACTGAAGGAGATAGCAGAAGAAATTTTTGAACCCCTCTCCATAATCTTTGAAAATTTTTGGAGAACAGGAGAAGTCCCAGAAGACTGGAGAAGAGCAAATGTTGTTCCTATTTTCAAAAAGGGGAAGAAGGTGGACCCAGGCAACTATAGGCCGGTGAGTCTGACTTCTATACCAGGAAAGATCTTTGAACAAATTATTAAACAACATGTATGTCAGTACCTGGATAAGAATGAAGTGATTAAACAGAGTTAGCATGGGTTTGTAACTAATAAGTCATGTCAGACTAACTTAATTTCCTTCTATGACGGAATCACTGATTGGGTGTATCAAAGAAATGCTGTAGATATAGTATATCTTGACCTCAGCAAAGCATTTGACAAAGTATCTCATACAATCCTTATTGAAAAAATGTCTAAGTATGGAATGGACAAGGCAACTGTTAGGTGGATTCATAATTGGCTTAGTGATCGGACCCAAAGAGTGGTCGTAAATGGCTGCACATCCAGTTGGAAGAATGTCTCAAGTGGGGTACCACAGGGCTCTGTACTGGGCCCTGTATTGTTCAACATCTTTATCAACGATTTAGATGATGGAATTGAGGGTAAACTGATTAAATTTGCTGATGACACAAAGCTAGGAGGGATAGCTAATACTAGAGAAGAGAGAGAGAGGATTCAAAAAGATATAAATAAACTGGAGAAGTGGGAAGCAACTAACAGAATGGTTTTTAACAGGGAAAAATGCAAAGTACTACATCTGGGCAATAAAAATGAAAAAAGCATATACAGAATGGGAGGAATAGGGCTAAGCAACAGCACATGTGAAAAAGACTTGGGTATACTAATAGATCACAGACTGAATATGAGTCAACAGTGTGATGCAGCAGCAAAAAAGGCAAATGCAATTCTAGGATGTATTAACAGAAGCATACAGTCTAGATCACGTGAAGTCATTATTTCCCTCTACTCCTCTTTGGTCAGACCTCATCTGGAATATTGTGTCCAGTTTTGGGCACCACATTTTAAAAAAGACATCAACAAACTGGAGAAAGTTCAGAAAAGAGCAACCAGAATGGTGACCGGTCTGCAAACCCTGTCTTATGAGGAAAGGTTGCAGGATTTGGGAATGTTTAGTTTGCAAAAGAGAAGACTGAGAGGAGACTTAATAGCTGTCTATAAATATCTCAAGGGCTGTCACATTGTAGAAGGATCAACTTTATTCTGATTTGCACAAGGAAAGACTAGAAGCAATGGGATAAAACTGAATGGGAGGAGACACAGATTAGATATTAGAAAAAACTTTTTGACAGTTAGAGTGATCAATGAGTGGAACAGGCTGCCACGAGAAGTGGTGCGTTCTCCTTCAATGGAAGTCTTTAAACAGAGGCTGGACAGACATCTGACTGGGATGATTTAGCAAATCCTGCTTTGAGCAGGGGGTTGGACCAGATGGCCCAGGAGGTCCCTTCCAACTCTACGATTCTATGATTCTATGATTCTATGATAATTGTCTTTCCTGTCTCCTGCCCTGTCTAACTGCCATGATATAACTACCAGGTACATTGATAAATGTACTTCGTTTAAATGTACATAAATGCTACCCCTGCATAAATGCTTCCCCACACTATGTCTGAATACATAGGAGGCTTGCTCTAAGATCTCTCACTATTTTACCTTGCTAACAATCAATTAAACTAAGTTAAGACAGCAGGAGACAGTAAATGTAGTCAATAGATAAACAAGTGTGCAGGTCTACATGGATCATAAACCTCTTTGAAAAAGTTACATGACCTCACAGCTTTAACCCCTTCCTGACATCTGAAGTACTAAGGAAGCATCGGCAGGGAGGGGGCTCCCTCCATGCTTCCCTGAGACCCCCACAGCAGCGCGATGTGCAGCGCTGCTGTGGGGGCCTCCTGCCCTGCAGGTCCCTGGATCCAATTTGGCGGCGGGGACCTTCGGGGGCCTGCAGGGAGCCGGCTTCCTCACTGACTGCAGAGCGCAGGCATGAGGAAGCCTGCTGCAGTGCCTGTGTCAGACCGCTGTGCCAGCGATCTGACACATGACAGTGATGTCCCCCCTGGGACAATGTAATAAAGTTAAAAAAAAGTGTAAAAATAGTTTATAAAAAAATCGCTAAATAAATTAAAAAAATATATATATTCCCTAATAAATTCATTTTTTGGAAATAAAAAAAAACAGAGAAAGTAAATATATTTAGTATCGCCGCGTCCGTAATGACCCGCCCTATAAAACTGTCCCATTAGTTAACCCCTGTAGCGAACCCCTTAAAAAATAAAAATAAAAAACAAAGCAAAAACTATTTTTACAATAAAAAGCGTCTTTTAGCATATGACAGCTGCCAAACTTAAAAACTAGCCATAAATAGTAAATCAAACCCCCCTTTATCACCCCCTTAGTTAGGGAAAAATAATAAAATTTAAAAAAAATGTATTTATTTCCATTTTCCCATTAGGGTTAGGGTTAGGGCTAGGGTTAGATTTAGGGCTAGGGTTAGGGATAGAGCTAGAGTTTGGGCTGGGGTTAGGATTAGGGCTAGGGTTAGGGCTGAGATTAGGGTTAGGGGAGTGTTGGGGTTAGGGTTGGAGTTAGAATTGGGGGGTTTCCACTGTTTGGGCACATCAGGTGCTCTCCAAACGCAACATGGCATCTGATCTCAATTCCAGCCAATTCAGCGCTGAAAAACTCAAATGGTGTTCCTTCCTTCCAAGCTCTGCCATGCGCCCAAACAGTGTTTTACCACCACATATGGGGTTTCAGCCTACTCAGGACAAATTGCAAAACAACTTTTGGGGTCCAATTTCTCCTGTTACCCTTAGGAAAATAAAAAATTGGGGGCAAAAATATAATTTTTGTCGAAAAAAAATATGATTTTTTTATTTTCATACCTGGGTGTTATAAACTTCTGTGAAGCACTTGGGGGTTCAAAGTGCTCACCACACATCTAGATAAGTTCCATGGGGGGGTCTAGTTTCCAAAATGGGGTCACTTATGGGGAGTTTCAACAGTTTAGTCACATCAGAGGCTCTCCAAACGCGACATGACACCCGCAGACCATTCCATCAAAGTCTGCATTCCAAAGCATCACTACATCCCTTCCGAGCCCAGACGTGTGCCCATACCGTAGTTTTCTCCCACATATGGGGTATCAGCGTACTCAGGACAAATTGGACAAAAACTTTTGGGGTCCAATTTCTCCAGTTACCCTTGGGAAAATAAAAAAATTGGGGACTAAAAGATCATGTTTGGGGAAAAAATATGATTTTCTTATTTTCGCACCCGGGCGTTATAAACTTCTGTGAAGCACTGGGGGGTTCAAAGAGCTCACCACACATCTAGATAAGTTCCTTAGGGGGTCTAGTTTCCAAAATGGGGTCACTTGTGGGGGTTTCCACTTTTTATGTACATCATGGGCTCTCCAAAGGCAACATAACACCCGCAGACCATTCCATCAAAGTCTGCATTCCAAAACGTCACTACTTCCTTTCCGAGCACCGTCGAGTGCCCATACAGTAGTTTTCTCCCACATATGGTGTATCAGCGTACTCAGGACAAATTGGACAACATCTTTTGGGGTCCAATTTCTCCTGTTACCCTTGGGAAAATAAAAAAATTGGGGACTAAATGACCATGTTTGTGGAAAAAATATGATTTTTTTTATTTTCACGCTCGGGCGTTATAAACTTCTGTGAAGCCCATGGGGATTAAAAGTGCTCACCACACTTCTAATAAGTTCCTTGGGGGGTCTAGTTTCCAAAATGGTGTCATTTGTTGAGGGTTTCCACTGTTTAAGCACATCAGGGGCTTTCCAAACGTGTCATGGCGTCCGATCCCAATTCCAGCCAAAAAAGTCAAATGGCGATGCTTCCCTTCGGAGCTCTGCCATGCGCCCAAATAGTGGTTTACCCCCACATGTGGGGTATCAGCATACTCAGAACAAATTGCACAATAACTTTTAGGGTCCTGTTACCCTTGGGAAAATAAAAATTGGGGGTGAAAAGATCATTTTTGTGGAAAAAAATTGATTTTTTAATTTTACAGCTGTACGTTATAAACTTCTGTGAAGCCCTTGGGGGTTCAAAGTTCTCACCAAACATCTATATAAGTTCCTTGGGTGGTCTAGTTTCCAAAATGGTGTAATTTGTGGGGGGTTTCCACTGTTTTGGCACATCAGGGGCTTTCCAAACGCGACATGGCGTCCGATCTCAATTCCAGCCAAAAAAGTCAAATGGCGTTGCTTCCCTTCCGAGCTCTGCCATGTGCCCAAATAGTCGTTTACACCCACATATGGGGTATCAGCATACTCAGGACAAATTGCACAATAACTGTTAGGGTCCTGTTACCCTTGGGAAATTAAAAATTGGGGGTGAAAAGATCATTTTTGTGGAAAAAAATATTATTTTTTAATTGTACGGCTGTACGTTATAAACTTCTGTGAAGCCCTTGTGGGTTCAAAGTTCTCAACACATATCTAGATTAGTTCCTTGGGGGGTCTAGTTTCCAAAATGGGGTCACTTGTGGGAGTTTCCACTGTTTAGGCACATCAGGGGCTCTCCAAACGGGACATGACGTCTGATCTGATTTTCAGCCAATTTTGCTTTGAAAAAGTCAAACGGTGCTCCTTCCCTTTTGAGCTCTGCCATGCGCCAAAACAGTGGTTCCCCCTACATTTCAGGTATCAGCGTACTCAGAAAAAATTTCACAATAACCTTTGCAGTCCAATTTCTCCAGTTACCCTTAGTAAAATAAAAAAAATTGGACCTGAATTAATTTTTTTGTGAAAAAAAAGTTAAATGTTCATTTTTTTAAACATTCAAAAAATTCCTGTGAAGCACCTGAAGGGTTAATAAACTTCTTAAATGTGGTTTTGAGCACCTTGAGGGGTGCAGTTTTTAGAATGGTGTCACTTTTGGGTATTTTCTATCATATAGACCCTCAAAGTGACTTCAAATGTGATGTGGTCCATAAAAATAAAATGGTGTTGCAAAAATGAGAAATGGTCAAATTTTAACCCTTATAACTTCCTAACAAAAAAAATTTTTGGTTCCAAAATTGTGCTGATGTAAAGTAAACATATGTGAAATGTTACTTATTAAGTTTTTTGTGTGCCATATCTCTGTGATTTAAGGGCATAAAAATTCAAAGTTGGAAAATTGCGAAATTTTCAAAATTTTTGCCAAATTTCTGTTTTTTTCACAAATAAACGCAAGTTATATCAATCAAATTTTTACCACTAACATGAAGTACAATATGTCACGAGAAAACAATGTCAGAATTACTGAGATCCATGGAAGCGTTTCAGAGTTATTACCTTATAAAGGGACAGTGGTCAGAATTGTAAAAATTGGCCCAGTCATGAACGTGCAAACCACCCTTGGGGGTAAAGGGGTTAAGGGACAAGCAAAGTAAGGTGAATAAGCTAAATACCATTAAATATGCTTGCTGACAAAGAATAGAGTGACTGGACACATGCAGGATCAATGCAGGAGTTGAATGGGGTAAATACCTGTATGAAGAGAATAGCGATACGTGTTAGATTATGCCATGGTATAACTGCCAGGTACTTTGATAAATGTACTTCAATTAAATGTACATAAATGCTACCCCTGCATAAATGCTTCCCCAGATTATGTCTGAATATATAGGAGGTTTGCTCTAAGATCTCTCAATATTTTACCTCATTATCAATCAATTAAACTAAGTTAAGACAGCAGGGGACAATAAATGTAGTGAACTGATAAAAAAGTGTGCAAGCCTACATGGATCATAAACCTCTTTGAAAAAAGTTACTTGACCTCACAGCTTTAAGGGACAAGCAAAGTAAGGTGAATAAGCTAAATACCATTACATATGCTTGCTGACATAGAATAGAGTGACTAGACACATGCAGGATCAATGCAGGAGTTGAATGAGGTAAATACCATTACATATGCTTGGAGACATAGAATAGAGTGACTGGACACATGCAGGATCAATTCAGGAGTTGAATGGGGTAAATACCTGTATAAAGAGAATAGAGATGAGTGGAAGATTATGCCATGGTATAAGTGGCAGGTACTTTGATAAATGTACATAAATGCTACCCCTACATGACTATGAAGTAGAGGTGCTGTATTGGCCACCACAGTCCCCAGACCGCTACCCAATTGAACACTTGTGGGTAAAGTTGAAGAAAAAGCTGTATACATACCTAAGTGAGTCGACTATTATGCACCAATTTTGGGAACGTGTAGAAGAGACTTGGTATCACGATGATGTTGGACCTATGGGAGGTAACCAGTTCCATAAAACTAGGGGTACCCTAGTCTATCTCTGTCATCCGGATTTCTCCTTAAGGTGGAGACACCGAGTTCTGGTGCCTTGCTATGCTGCTACATCAACCCCTATCTGTCCCCTCCCTCAACCATGGTAGTGGGAAGCTGAAGTTTATAGGAACACACTAAACAGGCAATCAACGGAAGGCAAACAGGGATAAATGACAATACCAGCCAGACAAAATACACATACCAAACAACAAAGTGGGACACAAGAGAGTTTAAGGAAGGAGAAACCAAATAGGAGAGGATGTGGACAAAGATAAAACTCCAAGCAACAATCTCTTGAAAAATCTTCAAACACCAACTTTAACCATGAACTACACCTCAAACTCCAGAAACAGGCAGTAAGAACTACCACTAGCACTTCCTAGGTACCAGAGGCGAGCATATATAGCAGATGGGAGTGGCCAACACTGAACATCAGAGACAATCCAAGTAGGAAAGCTTCAGGACCTTTAACTGAACAGATTAACCCATGCACTGCTAGCACTGAAAAAACCTACACAGTTTAATACAGTACATGTGGATGTAGGGGACTTGTGGCCAAGCTTGGAGGACTGGGTCTCAGGAGGTGGTAAGCAGGATAAACGTCTAGGTATATGCACATCTTGGAGTTTCTTAAAATTTTCTTATACTAGCCACTAACATGGTGGTGTGAATAGATATATGTACACTGCTCAAAAAAATAAAGGGAACACTTAAACAACAGAATATAACTCCAAGTAAATCAAACTGTAAAATCAAACTGTCCACTTAGGAAGCAACAATGATTGACAATCAATTTCACATGCTGTTGTGCAAATGGAATAGACAACAGATGGAAATTATTGGCAATTATCTAGACACACTCAATAAAGAAGTGGTTCTGCAGGTGGGGACCACAGACCACATCTCAGTACCAATGCTTTCTGGCTGATGTTTTGGTCACTTTTGAATGTTGGTTGCGCTTTCACACTCGTGGTAGCATGAGACAGACTCTACAACCCACAAAAGTGGCTCTCTGTTAGGTACTCCTGGGGTGGACCCGCTAGACTGTGGCAATGAACCTCCCGTGGGCGAGCTGACCAGGTGGACCACCCCCTATACAGGGAGTCTTTGGGGCAGACCCGCGGGTAACTATTACCACGGCAGCTGGTACCCAGGGAGTGTATAGAGGGGCTGGCCACAGGCCGGGGATGCTGGCGGGAACCTCCTCCGGAGCAGGAAGACGGATGGCGGTCAGGTCAGGGACCCATGCGAGACGGGGACAGCAGGCACGATTAGAGCGGTCTCAGGTGCGGGAACAGGACAGGACGGAACACGACCACGGACCTCCTGATCCTAGGAGAGAGGACAGTGGAGAAGGCAGGTGAGCTACAAACAGACAGGACGCAGGAGCGTACATAGATGAATGGGCCAGAATCACTATCAAAGCAAAAGTGATAATCAGGCGCCGCTAGCAGCGAGAGGCGGCCTGATATAGGAGTAGTATCAGAGGCTTCCAGGTCGTGACCTCTCCATTGCAAGAGAGGAAGGTGCGCGTCCTCAGGAGGAACAGCAGGCGCACGTGCGCCCGAGCACAGTGTGTGCGCGCGCCTGCTGAGGAGGAGGGACATGAGCGCGCACCCGACGAGATCCAGAAGACCGGATGGACGTGGTCGCTGGGTGGAGGAGAGGAGCCAGGAGGGATCGCGGGGAAGCCCGAGGCAGCCGAAACTGCGGTGAGGAGGCCGCCGGTGAGCAGGTAAGCTGCGGTCGGGGAGAAGGGACAGGCGGAGTGCGCGGCTGCAGCCGTGTGGCAGTACCCCCCCTTACGCGCCCCCCTCCGCAGACCGGAAAAAAGTTTAGCCAAAATTTGAGGAGCCTGGATATTCTCCTGAGGCTCCCAGGACCTCTCCTCGGGACCAAAGCCATTCCAATCAACTAGAAAAAAGGTTCTTCCCTTTTGCCTCCTCATGGCCAAAATATCTTTAACCTCAAACTCATTGTCTGCAGAGACAGGCGGAGGCGAGTGAGGAGCCGTGGAACGGAAGCGATTGAGGATGACTGGTTTTAGAAGGGACACATGAAAAGCATTAGGGATGCGGAGTGAGGCGGGAAGCCGTAGTTTGTAGGAGACGTCGTTAATGCGGGACAAGACCTCAAAAGGTCCAATATAACGGGGACCCAGTTTATGGGAAGGGATCCTGAGGCGAATGAACTTGGAGGCCAGCCAAACTTTATCACCTGGGTGGTATGGCGGGACATCCAGGCGCCTTTTGTCTGCGTGTTTCTTTACCCTGTCACGAACCAACTCGAGAGCGGCCTTGGTCTCCTGCCAGATCCTGGATAAATCGCCGGACAGAAGATCAGCCGCCGGTACACCCGAGGCAGGAGGAACCGGTAGAGGTACACCCGGATGTTGCCCGTAGACGATAAAGAAAGGAGATTTGCCAGAAGACTCGCTGACGTGGTTGTTATAGGCAAACTCAGCCCACGGGAGTAATTCAGACCAGGCGTCCTGGTGGACATTAGAAAAGTGCCGGAGGTAGTTCACCAAATTCTGATTAGTCCGTTCCGCCTGACCGTTGGACTGTGGATGGTAAGATGAGGAGAAGTCAAGAGTGACATCCATCGATCTGCATAGGGCTCTCCAGAAACAAGAGGTGAATTGGACTCCTCTGTCAGAAACAATATGTTGGGGCAGTCCATGAAGGCGGAAGACATGCTGAACGAAAATTTTCGCCAAGGCTGGTGCCGATGGCAACCCGGGAAGAGAGAAGAAATGTGCCATCTTAGAGACTCTATCTACCACCACTAGGTCGACAGCACAGTTGGCAGACTGGGGTAGATCAGTAATAAAGTCCATGGCAATGTGTTGCCAAGGGGATGAGGGTACTGGAAGCGGGTGTAGAAGGCCAGAAGGCAGCTGCCTGGGCACTTTGATCTTGGCACAGGATAGGCAGGAAGCGACGAAATCCCAAACATCCCGGAGAAGGGTCGGCCACCAGTAATAGCGGGACACAAGGACAAGTGTCTTTTTAAGCCCGACATGACCAGCTAGCTTGGAAGCTTGTCCCCAGTGTAGAATTCATCTTCGGTCCTTCTCCGGCACAAAAGTCTTGCCAGGTGGGGGTGAAACGAGAGAAAGAGGAGCCACCGTGATGTGCCTGGATGGATCCAAGATATGCGTGGGTTCCTCTTCTACATCTGCAGAAAGAAAGGATCTGGACAAAGCGTCAGCTTTGAGGTTTTTATTGCCTGGACGAAAATGCAGATCAAAATCGAATCGACCGAAGAACAGCGACCACCTGGCCTGTCGTGGATTGAGTCTCTGTGCAGACCGAATGTAAGCCAGGTTTTTATGGTCTGTGAAGATTGGGAAATATGTAAAACATGCAAAAAAAAACATGTGATGGTGTCTCCGCGGCTTATATATTTTGCATGTTTTACATATTTCCCATAAGGGATGGGGGCAGTGCTCTAGAATCACTGCGTTGAGAAACACATGATGGTGTCTCCACAGTGTCGGATGTTGATCTCCATGAGGTTAATCATCCTCATTTTTTCGTAGTCTTTTACTAGGCATTGCTCCTACTAGCCAATTTCCTACTCCACACTGATGAGGGGCAATACCCCGAAACAGCTGTCTGTGGATGGATACCATGTTTTGGCATAGGTGGTTTCCTTCATTGGAGACTGCCCTTCCCGTGGTTGTTCCTTCCCGGTGAAAGACCTGGCTAGTCATTGCTTGCGTTGAGAAACATGTGATGGTGTCTCCGCGGCTTATATATTTTGCATGTTTTACATATTTCCCATAAGGGATGGGGGCAGTGCTCTAGAATCACTGCGTTGAGAAACACGTGATGGTGTCTCCGCAGTGTCGGATGTTGATCTCCATGAGGTCAATCATCCTCATTTTTTCGTAGTCTTTTACTAGGCATTGCTCCTACTAGCCAGTTTCCTACTCCACATGTCACGGTCACGTGTGTCTGGACGCAGATGATACCGCAAGGCGGGCCCATAACACACGTGACCCTGGATACAGCGCCTCCAGTGGGGCGAATTTAAATAATAAAACGTGCAGATGGATACACCGCCTCCACCTGGCGAATTTAGGAATTACACGTTATACATAAATTCTGGAAACTCCACCTCCAGTACGGTGAATTTAAATAATAAGGGGGACCTGGGAAACATTAACAATGGTGGGCCCTGTGATAGGGAATAGGGAAATGGAGACCTCCTGAGCTCCCCTGAGCCAGTGTCCCTGCACTCCTAACGTTCCCTATGCCGGTTCCGCACGGGGCGCCGCACGCGTACCTCAAAGCCCTTGCTCGCCCTGAACCTAAACCCTCACTAGGGAGTAGGCCAGTGCGGAAACTAATCCCACCACTGCACTAATAAGACACATGAGGGAAAGAGACAATACAGGGGGACACCACTTAGCTTTATGCTCTGTGCTTATGCTCCTGCAACAGAGCCCTCCACCTGCGTGCGTCTTCTCCTCCACCAGGATCCATCACCATAACAGGATCCTTCACCATAGTGCAGCCTTGGAGCAGAGTCCACCACCCGTTGCTGCTGCTTAGTAACAGAGTCCCAAGGATGAGTTCAGCTTCTGACACGAAGTCAAGCATGCTTGAGTCCAGCTCAGCAGCCAAGTCCCACATGGTGAGTGCCACTCTCCATAGTCGCCACTCCACCAGTCCATGCAGACACTTCCTGCTGACACCATCACTGCGACCCCACCACGCCATGCCAGCCCTTCGTCCAGACACCATAGCTGACACACGTCCCCCCTGGCTAAGCTGCGCAGGACTCCTCCTCAGCTCCATCCTTCCACCAGGCTCGCACCAACTCAGAATATAGGGAATGAATGAATATCACCAGCCGTGATTACACACCCTGAGACTCATTTATAGAGCCCCACACCTGATTCCTAATTACGTGCACATTAAACTGAAACCTAAGGTGTGATACCACTAACCACCACCGGGGACAGTCAAGTCACCTTGGCAACTTGCCAAAAGGAAAAAAAAGTTCACTCTGTGCTTTTAAAACTGTCAGATCACTTCAGATCATGACAGTACCCCCTCCTTAATGAGGGGCCTCTGGACCCTCAAGACCATTCCTCATTAGGGAAACACCTACAGCGGGGACGCCCAGATCCTGAGTTCACCCCACCACTACCTGACACTTCAGGTTTATGACAAACACACCGCTGGTATTGGCAATACAGTTCATTTTGGAGGAATCACTCATCTCCACAGCGCCGACCTGGGGAACGAGTTTATGTATGTGTATGTTTGTTATGAGTTGATCAGGCTCCACAACACACTTCCACAAGATGTTTTTTGGTGGCACCCATACACGCTCGTTCACACACAGGTCCGGACCTGAACGTTTATTGCACACATTCGTTAGTCATGAATTTGGTGAACTCATTCTGGACACGACAACAGAGGCGTCCCTCCGCTGTCACCACACTCACAACCCCGCTATTCACCAAGGGACACCACCCTCCAACCCTTTCACCATGAGGTCTGCGCCTCCCAGGGTTGGTTAATGGCGAGGGGTGAGATTTGTCCCTACTCCCCCGCAGCACACCTGCTGCTCACACCTGGAGGTGAAGGGACCGGGATATGGAGGAAATATACACTCGATGGTCGCCTCCACACGACCAGGAGGGGCAGCTTCTTCGGTGGTATTTGAAGATTTGGCGTAAGCCCCGCAGACTATCACACCAGTCTGCTCACTACAGGGATGTACCCCTTCATCTAGGGGAACCCCAGACAGCACCATGGGGACACCAATTCCACCCACCTGTCTGGTTACATCCGCCTGTATGAACAAGTCCCGCTCCCCAGCAGCAACTCTAGGGGGCACTTTGCTAGAGCCGCAGGAATATGGAGGAAAAATACACTCGCTGGTCGCCTCCACACAACCAGGAGGGGCGGCTTTTTCGGTAGTATTGAAGATTTGGCGTGAGCCCCGCGGACTCTACACCAATCTGCTCACTACAGGGACGTACCCCTTCACCTCGGGGAACCCCAGACAGCACCATGGGGATCACCAACTCCACCCATCTGTCTGGTTACGTCCACCTGTATGAACAAGTCCCGCTCCCCAGCAGCGACTCAAGGGGCTTTTGCCAGACCCGCAATTTGCCAAAGCTGCCATTTTGATTTCCTGGTTACCTGAGCAGAGGCCCCAGACCCTGATAACTTCTGCTGCAGCGGCTCAAACACCTTGCCGCTCCCCACTCACCTCAGTGAGGCCCGGCAGCAATTACTCAGCGGTCTCCACATGGCCAAAGCTCGCCAGAGAAAAAAACAGAAAAAACTGTTAGGCTGGTGATAATGTCATGGTCACGTGTGTCTGGACGCAGATGATACCGCAAGGCGGGCCCATAACACACGTGACCCTGGATACAGCGCCTCCAGTGGGGCGAATTTAAATAATAAATCGTGCAGATGGATACACCGCCTCCACCAGGCGAATTGAGGAATTACACGTTATACATAAATTATGGAAACTCCACCTCCGGTACGGCGAATTTAAATAATAAGGGGGACCTGGGAAACATTAACAATGGTGGGCCCTGCGATAGGGAATAGGGAAATGGAGACCTCCTGAGCTCCCCTGAGCCAGTGTCCCTGCACTCCTAACGTTCCCTATGCCGGTTCCGCACCGGGCGCCGCACGCGTACCTCAAAGCCCTTGCTCGCCCTGAACCTAAACCCTCACTAGGGAGTAGGCCGGTGCGGAAACTAATCCCACCACTGCACTAATAAGACACATGAGGGAAAGAGACAATACAGGGGGACACCACTTAGCTTTATGCTCTGTGCTTATGCTCCTGCAACAGAGCCCTCCACCTGCGTGCGTCTTCTCCTCCACCAGGATCCATCACCATAACAGGATCCTTCACCATAGTGCAGCCTTGGAGCAGAGTCCACCACCCGTTGCTGCTGCTTAGTAACAGAGTCCCAAGGATGAGTTCAGCTTCTGACACGAAGTCAAGCATGCTTGAGTCCAGCTCAGCAGCCAAGCCCCACATGGTGAGTGCCACTCTCCATAGTCGCCACTCCACCAGTCCATGCAGACACTTCCTGCTGACACCATCACTGCGACCCCACCACGCCATGCCAGCCCTTCGTCCAGACACCATAGCTGACACACGTCCCCCTGGCTAAGCTGCGCAGGACTCCTCCTCAGCTCCATCCTTCCACCAGGCTCGCACCAACTCAGAATATAGGGAATGAATGAATATCACCAGCCGTAATTACACACCCTGAGACTCATTTATAGAGCCCCACACCTGATTCCTAATTACGTGCACATTAAACTGAAATCTAAGGTGTGATACCACTAACCACCACCGGGGACAGTCAAGTCACCTTGGCAACTTGCCAAAAGGAAAAAAAAGTTCACTCTGTGCTTTTAAAACTGTCAGATCACTTCAGATCATGACACCACACTGATGAGGGGCAATACCCCGAAACAGCTGTCTGTGGATGGATACCATGTTTTGGCATAGGTGGTTTCCTTCATTGGAGACTGCCCTTCCCGTGGTTGTTCCTTCCCGGTGAAAGACCTGGCTAGTCATTGCTTGCGTTGAGAAACATGTGATGGTGTCTCCGCGGCTTATATATCCTTCTTATCAAAGACGTCAGCAAAGGCCCAGTAGGCCGAGGGCAGATCCGCAGTGCCCGAGGCAGGTAACGAGCTCTTGAGGGGTTTTACAGGACGGAGACATTTAGTCTGGCAGAGGTGGCCCCAGCGAAGAATATCTCCGGACCGCCAATCCAGGACAGGTTCGTGCATCCTCAACCACGGAAGACCCAGGAGCAAGGTGTGGGACAGTGATGGCAGCACAAAAAAGGCTATTCTCTCATGGTGCAGGACCCCGATCTGTAACTCCAGCTCCTCAGTGACCAGCGTAACGGTCTCGCGCAGGGGAACGCCGTCGACTGAAGCTAACTGCCGGGGAACCTCCAAGGACCTGACAGGTATCCGCAATCTCTTCACCGCCTCGAGTTGGATAAAATTCCCTGCAGCCCCAGAGTCAATATAGGCCACCTCAGAAAAACATTTTGAACCCTGGACAAACAAAACAGAAAGGGTCAAGGGTAGAGAGGTATCAATGACACCTAGGGAGGCCTCTCTTACCTGTCCTAGGCGGAGGCGTTTCCCGGCCTCACAGGACAGGAGCGTAGAAGATGGGAGGCGCTGCCACAATAGAGACAAAGACCATGAGTGAATCTCTCCTGGCGGCGTAGCTCCACGGGTCTGAGTCGGTCCACTTGCATGGGTTCTGGGGCTGACGCCATGGTGGAGGGTCGCGAACGGGGAGGACTGCGTGTCGAAGGAGAAAAACGAGTGGGCCTTCTCTCCCTGGCGGCCTCGCGGGAGCGCTCCTGGAAACGCAGATCAATTCGCGTTGCCAGCGAGATGAGATCCTCCAAAGACATAGGTGTATCCCTGCCTGCCAACTCGTCTTTAATTCGAGCCGACAAACCGCGCCAAAAAGCCCCCACTAGGGCCTCATTGTTCCACCCAAGCTCAGAGGACAACGTACGGAACTGGATGGCATACTGCCCCACAGAGAGGGTGCCCTGGCGGAGGCAAAATAAGGACTTGGTGGTGGAGACCAGACGGCCGGGCTCATCAAAGACCTTACGAAAGGTCTCCAAGAAGGTCGCAAGCTGGGAGACTATCGGGTCATCACGATCCCACAAGGGGTTTACCCAAGCCAGCGCCTCACCCTCTAAATGGGATACCAAAAAGGCCACCTTGGCCTGGTCGGTAGGGTACTGCAGGGGCGCCAACTCGAAATGCAACTGGCACTGGTTAATGAACCCCCAACAGAGTTTGGGATCACCGCTATAACGTGGGGGTATAGCCAACCGGGGGGAGGGATGAGGAGCTGCCACCGGTACAGAGGCAGCGGCCGCAGTCTGAAGAGCTAGTAAGCGGCTATCTACCGAGGCTATATAGTTCAAAATGTGGGCCTGGGTGTCGCGCTGCTGGGCAAGATCCTGCTGCAAGCCGGAGATCTGGGGGGCAATCCCAGGATCGGAGGTTTGCAAAGAAGAAAGACGGGACTCCATTGATTTGAGGAACGACATGATCCTCGCCTGATTCTCATGAAGGAACAAAAGTTCCTTTTGGGTCGGGGTCGGGGTACCAGTGGGATCCATGACCTGATTATTCTGTTAGGTACTCCTGGGGTGGACCCGCTAGACCGTGGCAACGAACCTCCCGGGGGCGAGCTGACCAGGTGGACCACCCCGTATACAGGGAGTGCTTGGGGGTGGCCCGCGGGTAACTATTACCACGGCAGCTGGTACCCAGGGAGTGTATAGAGGGGCCGGCCACAGGCCGGGGATGCTGGCGGGAACCTCCTCCGGAGCAGGAAGACGGATGGCGGTCAGGTCAGGGACACATGCGAGACGGGGACAGCAGGCATGATCAGAGCGGTCTCAGGTGTGGGAACAGGACAGGAAGGAACACGACCACGGACCTCCCGATCCTAGGAGAGAGGACAGTGGAGAAGGCAGGTGAGCTACAAACAGACAGGACGCAGGAGCGTACATAGATGAATGGGCCAGAATCACTATCAAAGCAAAAGTGATAATCAGGCGACGCTAGCAGGGAGAGGCGGCCTGATATAGGAGTAGTATCAGAGACTTCCGGGTCGTGACCTCTCCAGTGCAAGAGAGGAAGGCGCGCGACCTCAGGAGGAACAGGAGGCGCGCGTGCGCCCGAGCACAGTGTGTGCGCGCGCCCGCCAAGGAGGAGGGACAGGAGCGCGCACCCGGCGAGATTCAGAAGACCGGATGGACATGGTCGCCGGGTGGAGGAGAGGAGCCAGGAGGGATCGCGGGGAAGCCCGAGGCAGTTGAAACCGTGGTGAGGAGGCCGCCGGTGAGGGGGTAAGCTGCGGTCGGGGAGAAGGGACAGGCGGAGTGCGCGGCTGCAGCCGCGTGACACTCATGTAGTGCAGCTCATCCAGGATAGCACATCAATGCCAGCTGTAGCAAGAATATTTGCTGTGTCTGTCAGCGTAGTGTCCAGAGGCGGGAGGCGCTACCAGGAGACAGGCCAGTACACCAGGAGACGTGGAGGGGGCCATAGGAGGGCAACAACCCAGCAGCAGCACCGCTACCTCCGCCTTTGTGCAAGGAGGAACAGGAGGAGCACTGCCAGAGCCCTGCAAAATGACCTCCAGCAGGCCACAAATATGCATGTGTCTGCACAAACGGTTAGAAAACAACTCCATGAGGATGGTCTGAGTGCCTGACATCCAAAGATGGGGGTTGTGCTCACAGCTCAACACCATGCAGGATGCTTGGCATTTGCCACAGAACACCAGGATTGGAAAATTCACGACTGGTGCTCTGTGCTCTTCACAGATGAAAGCAGGTTCACACTGAGCAAATGTGACAGATGTGACAGAGTCTGGAGATGCCGTGGATAGCGATCTGCTGCCTGCAACATCCTTCAGCATGACCGGTTTGGCAGTGGGCCAGTAATGGTGTGGGGTTGCAATTCTTTGGAGGGCAACACATCCCTCCATGTGCTCGCCAGAAGTAGCCTGACTGCGATGAGGTACGGAAATGAGATCCTCAAATCCCTTGTGAGACCATATGCTAGTGCGGTTGTCCCTGGGTTCCACCTAATGCAGGACAATTCTAGACCTCATATGGCTGGAGTGTGTCAGCAGTTCCTGCAAGATGAAGGCATTGAAGCTATGGACTGGCCCACTGATTCCCCAGACCTGAATCCGATTGAGGACATCTGGGACATCATGTCTCGCTCCATCCACCAATGTCATGTTGAACCAAAGACTGTCCAGGAGTTGGCGGATGCTTTAGTCCAGGTCAGGGAGGAAATCCCTCAGGAGACCATCCGCTGCCTCATCAGGAGCATGCCCAGGCATCGTGGGGAGATCATACAGGCTCATGGAGGCCACACACACTACTGAGCATCTTTTCCTTGTCATGAGGCATTTCCACTGAAGTTGGATCAGCCTGTTATTTGATTTTCCACTTTGATTTTGAGCATCATTCCAAATCCAGACCTCCATGGGATATTCATTTTGATTTACATTGATAATTGTTATGTGTTATTGTTCTGAACACATTACACTATGCAATGAATAAAAATTTTCAACTGGAATATTTCATTCAGAGATATCTAGGATGTGGAATTTTAGTGTTCCCTTTATTTTTTGAGCAGTGTATTAACTTTTTTACTTTTTAACTAATTATTGTTCTTTTTAAGCATAGCATTTTCTTGGCTTTATAACCATTTGCATATGTGCAATTTTTTTGAGTCTTTCCTAGCTCTCTATACTGGTTATCAACATGATGTTGTGATTAGGTATATGTACTACCTTTTTATATTAATCATTGATCTGTTCAAGCACAGCATTTTCTTGGCTTTGTATTGTACAGAATTGATTCTTTCACTTTTGTCTAGAGCCTAATATCAAAATATTCTTTGCTATGTGTGATCCAGTGAGGGTCAGCCATTGCCAAACATGGGCATGACTGGAACATTTTCCATTGTTTGTTTTTAAATGTTTTTATTCTGCTTGTGCTGTGTTTTTTCTTTTTACATGTGATTGTTTGACTAATAAAGCATTGATATCTTCTACCTATGATGTCAGTTACAGGTCTCTCTCATCTTTTTAAGTGGGAGAACTTGCACAATTGGTGGCTGACTAAATACTTTTTTCCTCACAATATTTTTGAACTTAATGCTTGATCTTACTATTTGGCGTCTCAGCATTAAAGGATGTATTACACTTTATCTGTATAATATTTCTTCATTCTTGAGGCTTCTCTGGTTCAATTTTATTACTTTTTGTATGAAGGTACTTATTCTCAATGTTTGTTCAGACTTGTGTCCAATTGTTAAACCAAAAATTGTTTTCAATAAAAATTTACAGTTAAAAAACAATAAATTTATGGAAATTCTTCCCCATAACCAGAATTGAGAGTCCTCAGTGGTTGATACCTTTTAATGGCTAACTGAAAAGATGGTAACACATTGCAAGCTTTCGAGACAACTCAGGTCTCTTCATCAGGCATTGACTAATACAAAATCTGAAGAATCACATATTTATGCACAACACAGCACAGAACTGTCATTATGGGAGAATGATAGACAGGTATGGCCATAAATATTGGACCAGTTCACAGATAAGGAGTCTGGATGTTTTATTGTCCTCTGATTGGGATCTGATCTGGTAATGTGTTGTGATGCCCCCACAAGGTCATAGGAGCAAATTCCTTAATTGACGTAAAAAGACATAAATCCATGCGACACATTCATTCCTGCACTGAAAGTGTCAAAGGTCATCATGATCTTGTACTCCCAGACTTTTCTGTCTCTTTGAGATGTGAAATTAGCTTTCAATACCAGTAATTTCATGTCCATGTGCTGTGATCAGGTATACAAAAATGTTTTGCCACAGGTAGATCCATTCTTTTTTCTATTATCGTGTGGCAATGAGAATTCATCCTTGTTCTAAGCTTTTGCCCGGTCTCCCCCGCATACAGACCATCAGTTAGACATTTAGTACATTAGGTACACCACATTCCCCATAACCATAATTTATCAGTGGCAAAGGCACAAATGAAAAAAATACAATATTTGCTATGTTATGGAACAGAAGTGTACATATATGCTAAAGCAACTGAAAACATACACCAACTACATAGCAATTACTGGTATACCCCTAGATCAGACTGATATTTTACTTATAGAGATAAAAAAAATCTAATTTGATATATTTTCAACTTTCTGAAAAGTAACAAATCACTCTGAATAGTAAAGCATTTACATGCACATGTTCAATGATATTGAAGACATTTAAATGAACATTGCCTGTGAATGTAGACAAGTGCATCCACTATTATAGAGAAGGGTTAGCATGCTGCTACAGTTGGCACGGCTGGTCATGCATACAGTAATAGGCTTTAACTTTGCTAAGCTTTTCTGCCAGGCCCCAAAGATCCCCTACTGCTCCATTATATTTGTACTTTGCCAGGCTCACCCAGATTATTCCCGTACTACGAGTCATGCTGAGTGACTAGTGTCATGATGAAATGCTAAGGATGGAGCTCACCATCTTGGCGTCCTGTTCTCATCTTATTAAATTCAGCTTTATAGAAGCAGGGAGTCTCCCCTCATCCCCGCTTGGCCTCGGCTCAAGCCAACTGCAACTGTCTGACAATATGAAAATCGGGGACTCCATTGCTAATGGCAGGTGGTGCTCTATAGACAGGGAAAAAATCTGTGAACGTTTTCTCCTAGAAAAGACTTGCTTGTTTAATGATTAATTCATCGAATTAAAATGTCTGTGAAATGTGTGATAAGAATTATATGATTGATATCTAACAGAAGATATATAGAACATTTAGATAGATAAAAGATGGATTAAAGATATAAAAATAGATGCAATATAGATCTAAAAAGAATAGACAGACAGACAGACAGACAGACACCTAGATAGATAGATAGATAGATAGATAGATAGATAGATAGACAGACAGACAGATAAAAAAAAATCAAAAATGAAAGCAGCACTCCATGTTCTTCAATGTGGAAAGATTTATTCAAACCCACATGTCTGGGCGACGTTTCAGGTCATACTGAGCCTTTCTCAAGCAGTGGGTATAACATATAAGGTATTTTTATAGACATAATTAACAATCAATAATTGTATAATAAAGTGCAGAAATATAACTTCATAAAATTTTTACAATCTCTTTAATATACAGTATATGTGATATAATTCCACATACATCTTCCAGATAAAAAGTGCTAAAGTGCCATATGATTAATGTAAAATAGTATAATTTCAGTCAATTAATCATAATGTGCTCAATACAGCTGTGTAAAAATGTATCGAATATATCTCACCCCCTCAGGATTATTGATTCACACATGGCGTTCTCTAACACCTACTGCGCATGAAATTGTGCGTCACTGTTTACTCATAAGCTGTCGGTCAATCACATAAGATGTGTGGCACCACTGGTCCTGCGCATGCCCACTCTCGTGTTACAGACATGCCGGCGCCATCTTGGATGAGGCAACATGCAAAATTCAAACATGTACTATGCAAAACACCAACCGGTTTAAAAGGGCGGCGCTTTCTATATGTGGTTTATGTCCTGCGCATTTTTAGCAGCCTTATACCCTTATAGTATGTCTGTCCACATGTTCTTATTTCACGTCAATTGTGATCTTAGCCACTTTGCAAAAAATACTTAAAAATATGCATGCTTATAGGGATTTAAAGGTATTTTAATCTACCCTGATGTATCAGACGGCACATTGTTTAGATAACCTCTGATCATCAAATAGTGCCTTAGTGCTTCACCTGACCCTTCCGGACCATAGTGCCACAACCTTGGCATCTATAAAGGTAGGTATACCTAGTCCCAAGCTATCATATTCATTCCATGGACAGAATTATATAGTAAAATCATAATTCAAAGAGATATATTATTAGTACACCTCAAAAATTTATAATTGGCCGAAAGACTTATAAGTTTACAATAATAAGAAAAAAGAAAAAAATTTTGAAACACAGAAAATTTTTTTTATTTTTTTTAAAGAGAAAAAATAATTTTTGGTCAAAAATTATGTCTGTCCTCCGTACGGTTAAATTTTTCCCAGGTGAATATTGTATATCAAGTGACCCGTGTTAATAAGTGAAGTATCTGAAAAAAATAATAAAAAATATATATTAAAACTAGGATAATTCAATGTAAATCATACATTCCTAGAGATCCGGGGCCTATGATTAACTGCTTAGAGGATGACATACATCAACACAATATATTATTCACATTATCGAATGGATTTTAAAATCAACATTTAGTCCCATAGGTCTAAGAGTGTTTAACACATATATCCTTTGTATTTCTCGGTTTCTTAAAAGGCATCCTCTAATGCCCCCTATTCTTTGAACAGGTATTACATCAATTATCTTAAATCTAAGTAGTCTTTCCATATGTTTCTGTTCAACAAAATGTTTCGAGACTGGAAGATCCAACCTCTTTTTTCTTATGGTATATCGGTGATGATTAATGCGTGTTTTAAAATCACAAGTGGTCTCACCGATATACCACAAATTGCATGGACACTGAAGGAGGCATATTACATGGTCTGAATTACAAGTTAAAAAATGTTTTATTGTACAAACCTTTTGGGTAGTAGGATGTTCAATGTAGGACCCTTTAACATAAGTTGGCAATTTACACAGGATAGACATGGAAAACACCCCTTCTTTTCAGTTCCTGTTAATGTAGTATGGCAAGTCTTTTTCAAAGGGTCTAAATCAGACTTAATCAGATAATCTCCAATATTTTTATTCTTCTTGTAGTATAGTAATGACGGTATTTTAAACTCCTCTATACCTGGAAGACACTTGGTTAACATCCCCCAATGTTTTTTTAATAATATTTACAATGTCTTTGCTTTCTTCTGTAAAAGTTAAAACAAAAGGAATTTGGGTCAATCTTTTTTCTTTTGGCTTCTTTTTCAATAATTCTGTTCTCTCTCACCTAAGAACTTTCTTTTTAGTTATCTCAAGTAAATTTCTAGGATAACCTCTATTCAAGAATTTTTTTTATCAAAGAGTCCATGACACCATTCGCTTCTCCTGACTCTTTAACAATCAGTCGTGCCCTTATCATTTGGCTCAAGGGTATTGATCTTACCATTTTACGGGGCTGTTGACTGTCATATATAAGTAAATTATTTTTATCAGTTCCCTTAACAAACAGTGTTGTAATGAGTTTTTCATTTTCTTGTTTAATAAGGACATCCAAAAATTGTATTTCCGTCTTAGATCAAACTGAAGTGAACTTAATCGTTTGATCAATCAGATTAAAAAATAGATGGAATTCCTCAAGTTCTTCTTTGGTGCCTGTCCAAAGGAGGAAGACATAGCCTATGCACCTCCACCACACCAAAACATGTCGGAAGTGGTGGGACACATAGACAAGGTCTTCCTCCAGGACAACCATTACCAAATTAGCATATGCAGGGGTCATATTGTCTCTCATTGCAGTACCCTGTTTTTGTGAATAGAAATTGTCCGCAAAAAGAAAGTAACTCCAACTCCAAATCATTTCCAACAATTTCAAAATAAATGCGTTTCCCTTTACAGTAAGTTCAGTCGATTTTAATTTTTTCTCTATTGTACGTAAACCACACTCATAATCTATTGATGTGTAGAGGGAGAAGACTTCGAATGACGCCAAAATCACTTCCCCATTAAAACACATCCCCTCTAATTTACTTAGAAAATCTGTAGTATCCTGAATATAGGATCTACAGTTTTTAGCAATAGGATTCAGGATCTTGTCCAGGAATATACCCATTCCACTGAACACTGAATTAACACCCGACACTGTCGGTCGTTCCAGTGGATTGTTCAGAGATTTATGCACCTTAAGGATAATATAAAGTACTGGGGTTCTAGGGGTCCCAACCAATAGATAAAATAAACCTTGATCAATGGTATGTGAGTCTAATGCTCCTAGTAAACATTTCTTTATTTCTTTTATTATTTTAAACTTAGGATCCCCATCCATTTTTTCATAAACTTTGCCATCATTTATCTGTCTTTTAATTTTCATAATATACTTAGATGGCGACGACAGCACCCCCTTATCACCGGGTTTAATGACGATGTTGTTGTCATGGGCAAGTTCCTGCAATGCTACATATTCCTCCTTGGAAATATTAGGATGTTTAAAACCATTTGTAGTGTTACCCTTCAGCACACTTATATTCATCTTAGGCTGGTTTCACATTTGCGTTTTTTAGCGCTGGAAAAAAACGCATATGTGCGCATGCGTTTTTTCCCCTATATTTAACATGGGTGCGCATACCTGCGCGCTTGTAAGCGCATGTATGCGATTTTCATGCGCTGCGTTTTTTTGGGGTGTGCGTTTGTATTTTCCAGACGCAGCATGTTGCATTTTTTGGCCCTGCAAAAAAGCGCATGCGCACATATGCGCACGTTTTGCGCTAAAAATGGCCATTATAGCCTATGGATGCGCATATATGCGCACTGGCATGCTCATGTATGCGTTTTTTTGCACATGCGTTTTTTTTTGTTAACCATGGAATTTAGGGGTTTGGGTTAGAGTTAGGGTTAGTTAAGGGGGTTTAGGGTTAGGGTTAGGGTCAGGGTCAGGGTTAGGGTTGGGGTTTGGGTCAGGGTTAGGGTTAAGTATGGTTTGGTTAAGGGTTAGGGTCAGGGTTAGGGTTAGGGTTAGGGTCAGGGTTAGGGTTAAGTATGGTTTTGTTAAGGGTTAGGGTCAGGGTTAGGGTTAGGGTCAGGGTTAGGGTTAAGTATGGTTTGGTTAAGGGTTAGGGTCAGGGTTAGGGTCAGGGTTAGGGTTAAGTATGGTTTGGTTAAGGGTTAGGGTCAGGGTTAGGGTTAGGGTTAGGGTCAGGGTTAGGGTTAGGGTCAGGGTTAGGGTTAAGTATGGTTTTGTTAAGGGTTAGGGTCAGGGTTAGGGTTAGGGTCAGGGTTAGGGTTAAGTATGGTTTGGTTAAGGGTTAGGGTCAGGGTTAGGGTCAGGGTTAGGGTTAGGGTTAGGGTCAGGGTTAGGGTTAGGGTCAGGGTTAGGGTTAGGGTTAGGGTCAGGGTTAGGGTTAGGGTTAAGTATGATTTGGTTAAGGGTTAGGGTCAGGGTTAGGGTTAGGGTTAGGGTTAGGGTCAGGGTTAGGGTTAGGGTTAGGGTTAGTTAGGGTTTAGGGTTTGGGTTAGGGTTAAGTATGATTTGGTTAAGGGTTAGGGTCAGGGTTAGGGTTAGGGTTAGGGTCAGGGTTAGGGTTAGGGTTAGGGTCAGGGTTAGGGTTAGTAAAGTCATGGTTTGGGTTAGTGTGAGGGGCCACCTAATGTTGGAAAAAAACGCAAACGCGGTAAAAACGCACTAAAAACGCATACAAACGCATAAAAACGCTGCGTTTTTTCATGCATGCTCATAAAAATGCTTGAAAAAAACGCAGCAGTTGTATGCTTTTGTATGCGTTTTTTCAATGCGTTTTTTTGCGGGAAAAACGCGCTGCAAAAAAAAGCAAGTGTGAAACTAGCCTTAATAGCTTTTTCAAAAGCATCTATTACTGCAGAGTTAATTGAAGGGACAAAATTACAGATTTTTCTTAAATCCACCTGTTGCAAATCAAATTCACTTGTCTTCACTTTTTCAAACGTATTTTTATCATGAAACCAATCCTTTATTTTAATCATCCTAAAAAAGTTCTAATCGAGTTTGGAGCTCAATCCAAGCTGTATGTGAACAGGGACTAAAAGACAATCCTCTACTTAAAACAGATATGCATGGATAAGTCAATACCTTTTCTGAAATATTGATTACAAGTTCAGTTTCCGCTTCTTCATGGTCGCCTGTCTCTGTGGTTGAGACCTGTTCTTCTCTTGTTTTTTTCTGCCGGCAGTGATGGCGCTTGCCTCCTCGCCTTTTGCGCCTACAAACTCCTTTTTTCCAATGTCCAAGTCTATGGAAAATAAAATAATTAGTAGATGTATCACCTTTAATCAAATTTATTTCTCCATCTTTAACCCCTTCCTGACATCCGACGTACTATCCCGTCCACGGTACCCGGGCCCGTATGACCGTGGACGGGATAGTATGTCTCAGCGATCAGCGGCGCCCACGTGGTGAGCGCCGCTGATCGCGGCCGGGTGTCAGCTGATTGTCACAGCTGACACCAGGCACAATGAGTCAGGGGCGGTCACGGACCGCCCCGACACGTTAACCCCTTGCACACCGCGATCAAACATGATCGCGGTGTACCGGGAGTTAAAGGAAAGCATCGGCAGGGAGGGGGCTCCCTCCGTGCTTCCCTGAGCCCACCACGGCAGCGCAATGTGCAGCGCTGCTGCGGGGGGCTCTTTCCCTACAGGCCCCCGGATCCAAGATGGCGGCGGGGGCCTTCGGGGGCCTGCAGGAAGCTGGCTTCCTCAGTGCCTGCAAAGCGCAGGCATGAGGAAGCCTTCGGCACTGCCTGTGACAGATCGCTGATCTGTCACAGTGATCTGTGATGTGACAGATCAGCGATCTGTCACATGACAGTGATGTCCCACCTGGGACTATGTAATAAAGTAAAAAAAAAATAAAAAAAGTGTAAAGATAATTTTAAAAAAATCGCCAAATAAATTAGTAAAAAAAAAAAAAATATTCCCCAATAAATTCATTTTTTGAAAATAAAAAAAAAAAAAACAATCAAAGTACACATATTAGGTATCGCTGCATCTGTAACAACCCGCCCTATAAAACTGTCCCATTAGTTAACCCCTTTAGCGAACCCCTTAAAAAATAAAAATAAAAAACGAAGCAAAAAATAATGATTTATTATCATACTGCCAAACAAAAAGTGTAATAATGCGCGATCAAAAAGACGCATATAAATATCCATGGTACCACTGAAAACATCATCTTGTCCCGCAAAAAACGAGCTGCCACACAGCATCATCAGCGAAAAAATAAAAAAGTTATAGCTCGTAGAATAAAGCGATGCAAAAATAATTATTTTTTATATAAAATAGTTTTCATTGCATAAAACCGACAAAACATAAAAAAACGACCTAAATGAGGTATCGCCGTAACCGTACTGACCCGAAGAATAAAACCGCTTTATCAATTTTACCGCACGCGGAACGGTGTAAACGCACTCCCCCAAAAGAAATTCATGAAACGCTGGTTTTTGTTCATTCTGCGTCCCAAAAATCAGAATAAAAAGCGATCAAAAAATGTCACATGCCCGAAAATGGTACCGATAAAAACGTCAACTCGTCCCGCAAAAAATAAGACCTCACATGACTCGGTGGGTTAAAATACGGAAAAATTATAGCTCTCAATATGTGGTGATGCAAAAACTATTTTTACAATAAAAAGCGTCTTTTAGCGTGCGACAGCTGCCAAACATAAAAACCGCCATAAATAGTAAATCAAACCCCCCGTTATCACCCCCTTAGTTAGGGAAAAATAATAAAATAAAAAAAATGTATTTATTTCCATTTTTCCATTAGGGCTAGGGTTAGGGCTAGGGTTAGGGCTAGGGTTAGGGTTAGGGCTAGGGTTAGGGTTAGGGTTAGGGCTAGGGTTAGGGCTTGGGTTAGGGCTAGGGTTAGGGTTAGGGCTGAGATTAGGGTTAGGGGTGTGTTGGGGTTCGGGTTGGAGTTAGAATTGGGGGTTTCCACTGTTTGGGCACATCAGGGGCTCTCCAAATGCAACATTGTGTCTGATCTCAATTCCAGCCAATTCTGAGTTGAAAAAGTCATATGGTGCTCCTTCCCTTCCAAGCTCTGCCATGCGCCCAAACAGTGTTTTACCCCCACATGTAGGGTATCAGCCTACTCAGGACAAGTTGCAAAACAATTTTTGGGGTCCAATTTCTCCTGTTACCCTTAGGAAAATAAAAAATTGGGGGCAAAAATATCATTTTTGTGGAAAAAAATGATTTTTTTATTTTCACGTCCGAGCGTTATAAACTTCTGTGAAGCACTTGGGGGTTCAAAGTGCTCACCACACATCTAGATAAGTTCCGTGGGGGGGTCTAGTGTCCAAAATGGGGTCACTTGTGGGGAGTTTCAATAGTTTAGGTACATCAGGGGCTCTCCAAACGCACATGACACCCGCAGACCATTCCATCAAAGTCTGCATTCCAAAACGTCACTGCTTCCCTTCCGAGCCCCGACGTGTGTCCATACAGTAGTTTTCTCCCACATATGGGGTGTCAGCGTACTCATGACAAATTGGACAACAACTTTTGGGGTCCAATTTCTCCTGTTACCCTTGGGAAAATGAAAAAATTGGGGACTAATTGATCATGTTTGTGGAAAAAATACGATTTTTTTATTTTCATGCCCGGGCATTATAAACTTCTGTGAAGCCCTTGGGGGTTCAAAGTGCTCACCACACATCTAGATAAGTTCCTTAGGGGGTCTAGTTTTCAAAATGGGGTCATTTGTGGGGGTTTCCACTGTTTAGGTACATTAGGGGCTCTCCAAAGGCAACATGACACCCGCAGACCATTCCATCAATGTCTGCATTCCAAAACTTCACTACTTCCCTTCCGAGCCCTGACGTGTGTCCATACAGTAGTTTACTCCCACATATGGGGTGTCAGTGTACTCAGGACAAATTGGACAACAACTTTTGGGGTTCAATTTCTCCTGTTACCCTTGGGAAAAAAAAAATTGGGGACTAATTGATCATGTTTGTGGAAAAAATACGATTTTTTTATTTTCATGCCCGGGCATTATAAACTTCTGTGAAGCCCTTGGGGGTTCAAAGTGCTCACCTCACATATAGATAAGTTCCTTAGGGGGTCTAGTTTTCAAAATGGGGTCATTTGTGGGGGGTTTCCACTGTTTAGGTACATTAGGGGCTCTCCAAAGGCAACATGACACCCGCAGACCATTCCATCAATATCTGCATTCCAAAACGTCACTACTTCCCTTCCGAGCCCCGACGTGTGCCCATAAAGTAGTTTTCTCCCACATATGGGGTATCAGCATACTCAGGACAAATTGGACAACAACTTTTGGGGTCCAATTTCTCCTGTTACCCTTGGGAAAATAAAAAAAACGGTGACTAAAAGATCATGTTTGTGGAAAAAATACGAATTTTTTATTTTCACGCCCGGGCGTTATAAACTTCTGTGAAGCACTGGGGGGTTCAAAGTGCTCACCACACATCTATATAAGTTCCTTGGGGGGTCTAGTTTACAAAATGGTGTCATTTGTGGGGGGTTTCCACTGTTTAGGTACATCAGGGGTTTTCCAATCGCGACATGGTGTCCGATCTCAATTCCAGCCAAAAACGTCAAATGGCGCTGCTTCCCTTCCGAGCTCTGCCATGCGCCCAAAGAGTGGTTTACCCCCACATGTGGGGTATCAGCGTACTCAGGACAAATTGCACAATAACTTTTAGGGTCCTGTTACCCTTGGGAAAATAAAAATTGGGGTGAAAAGATCATTTTTGTGGAAAAAATATGATTTTTTAATTGTACCGCTGTACGTTATAAACTTCTGTAAAGCCCTTGTGGGTTCAAAGTTCTCACCACATATCTAGATAAGTTCCTTGGGGGGTCTAGTTTCCAAAATGGGGTCACTTGTAGGGGGTTTCCACTGTTTAGGTACATCAGGGACTCTCCAAACGTGACATGGCGTCCGATCTGAATTCCAGCCAATTTTGCATTGAAAAAGTCAAACGGCGCTCCTTCCATTCTGAGCTCTGCCATGCGCCAAAACAGTCGTTCCCCCCACAAATCAGGTATCAGTGTACTCAGGACAAATTGCACAATAACTTTTGCAGTCCAATTTCTCCTGTTACCCTTGGTAAAATAAAAAAATTGAACCTGAAGTATTTTTTTTGTGAAAAAAAAGTTAGATGTTCATTTCTTTTTAAATATTCAAAAAAATTCCTGTGATGCACCTAATGGGTTAATAAACTTCTTGAATGTGGTTTTGAGCACCTTAAGGGGTGCAGTTTTTAGAATGGTGTCACTTTTGGGTATTTTCTATCATATAGACCCCTCAAAGTGGCTTCAAATGTGATGTGGTCCTAAAAATAAAATGGTGTTGTAAAAATGAGAAATCGCTGGTCAACTTTTAACCCTTATAACTTCCTAAGAAAAAAAAATTTTGGTTCCAAAATTGTGCTGATGTAAAGTAAACATGTGGGAAATGTTAGATATCAAGTTTTTTGTGTGCCGTATCTCTGTGATTTAAGGGCATAAAAATTCAAAGTTTTAAAATTGCGAAATTTTCAAAATTTTTGCCAAATTTCCATTTTTTTCACAAATAAACGCAAGTTATTTGAATGAAATTTTACCACTAACATGAAGTACAATATGTCACGAGAAAACAATGTCAGAATAACCGGGATCCATGGAAGCGTTCCAGAGTTATGACCTCATAAAGGTACAGTGGTCAGAATTGTAAAAATTGGCTCGGTCATGAACATGCAAACCACCCTTGGGGGTGAAGGGGTTAAAATAACCTCTCTTTCTCCATAGTGGTTTATGATTTTACTTTTGCCATGCATACACATGTCCTGTTTCATAGTCCTCCACATCTCTACTCCATTTTTTTCTTTTTGTTTCTTCCAGATCACAATGAAATTTAATGATATCCTTGTCAATTTTACCTTTAAACACAGTTCATATGTTTTTAGAACCGTTTGCATTTTTTGTTCAGATTCTCCAATGACAACTTGTAACTTTTTAATCTCTACCTGTAGAGATATTCAATATTCAACAAAATCATGTCCATAGCATACTTATTAAATATCATGGTAAAACGTGCTCAAAAATAAGAGTTCCCTGCAAACAGGTTTGGACTTATGTTGGATCTTAGTCCCCTTGGAATTTTACGTTCTTTAAAATATTGTCCCAATGTAGCTAAATGCAATTGCAAACTCGATAAACGTTTCACATCACTTTCATACTTGCGTTTCATTTCAAGTGTAGATGGTATCTTCAAATATGTAACTAATAAGAACATGTGGACAGACGTACTATCAATATAAAGGTATAAGGCTGCTAAAAATGCGCAGGACATAAACTGCATATAGAAAGCGCCACCCTTTTAAACCGGTTAGTGTTTTGCATAGTACGTTTGAATTTTGCATGTTGCCTCATCCAAGATGGCGCCGACATGTCCATAACATGAGAGTGCGCATGCGCAGGACCGGTTGTGCCACACATCTTATGTGATTGACCGACAGCTTATGACTAAGCAGTGACATACAATTACATGAGCAGTAGGTGTTAGAGAACGCCAATATCAGCGTTCATGGCGTCCTCCATGTGTAAATAAATAATCTAATCCTAAGGGGGTGCGATATATTCGGTAAATTTTTACACAGCTGTATTGAGCACATTATAATGATTAATTAACTGAAATTATACTATTTTATATTAATCATATGGCACTCTGGCACTTTTGCACTTTTTATCCATAAGATGTATGTGGAATTATATCACATGTATGTTAATGAGATTGTAAAAATTTTATGAAGTTATATTTCTGTACTTTATTATGCAATTGATGATTGATGACATATCAATTCATTGTGCTTATAGTCCATTCAAATGGATGCCAGTGACTATCTACATATATAAAGCTGAGTGAATGTATGTGTGTGTTTGTGTGTATGTATCAATCCAGGCCCACTCCACACAGCCACAGGGAAAGATGCCCTGGTCCAGGGACACCTGACAACAGTTGTGATACACAGCTTGGTCTCACATACATTGCACACACAGCTCTGCTGCAGGGAACCTCTGATCCTAAAGTATGTATACAGGGTTAGTATACTTCCCCCAGTGATGTGATATAACACCTGCTCTGTGACAGGAGCTGACAATTCTTCTCCAGCACCAGACAGCTCTGTGTCTGACGCCTCCTCCCAGGCAAGTGACTGGTCACATGGTCGTGACATCATCTCAGGTCCTTTAGCTGCCCAAGATCTCAAATCTACAGAGAGTCCAGCCAGGGAAGAGAGGAACTCTATCCAGAGTTTCACTTTGTCTGTGCTGTTTGTTGCCGCCAATGTTTACAAATTCTCTATATTTAGTTAAAGACCATTCATTAGTCATTCAGGGTGTTTGGGAAACATTCATGTGAAAGTGTGTCATCCTTGCCCAGGTTACTCAAATGAGTCCCCCTGTAAGGGAGACTCATCAGGAACCAGTGATACTCTGAAGTTTTGAAATAACCTTCACAGGTCAGAGTATCACAATCAGAGATCAAAGGCAAACCTGGATGCTAAAACACTATGCAGTTACATGAACCTGCGTTATCCCACCCAATACCATGAGCAGAAAAAATTCAATATAAACACTGACATTACCATTGGTTAGCAATAGTGATGTAAAGTATTTGTTTCTTCCTATAATAATAATAATCTTTATTTATATAGCACCAACATATTTTGCAGTGCTTTACAGTTTAATAGTTTCAAAACACGAGTCATAAGTAACAACGTTAACAATACAATAACTACAGAAAAATAAGCGACCCTACTCGTGAGACCTTACAATCTACAATGAGGTGGGGGAGATGCAACGTACAGGTGTGTATTTACAATGCTGCATTTACAATGATAGTCCAGCCATCTTGAGGGAGTGAGGGATAGATGGAGATAGTGAATGGGCTACACACACACACTTACACATAAAATGACTTTGATTAGTGAACGTGATAGGTCACTCTGAACAAATGCATTTTGATGGAGCGCCTAAAACTGTGTAAATTGTGGATAGTCCTAATTTCTTGGGGTAGAGTATTCCAGAGGATTGGCGCAGCACGGGAGAAGTCTTTGAGTCGGGAGTGGGAGGTGCGGATTAGTGCAGAGGTTAGTCGAAAGTCGTTTGCAGAGCGCAGTTGTCAGTTAGGCCGATAGACAGAAATGAGGGAGGAGATATAGGGGGTGCCGCACTGTGGAGAGCTTTGTGGGTGAGAACAAGTACTTTGAATTGGATCCTATAATGAATGGGCAGCCAGTGTAATGATTGGCGAAGAGAGGATGCGTCCGAGTATCGATTAGCCAGATGGATGACCCTGGCTGCTGCATTAAGTATGGACTGGAGAGGGGAAAGTCGAGTAACGGGGAGGCCAATTAATAGAGCGTTACAGTAGTCCAGGCGGGAGTGGATCAAAGCTCTTTATGCATCAAATGGCCAAGTTCTCCAAAAAATATGACATAGTTGTCATGGGAGATTTCAACTATCCAGACATTTGTTGGGAATCTCTCTCAGGCAAAACTAACAAGTCCAGGAAATTCTGATCCTCGCTTGCTGACAACTTTATCTTCCAAAAGGTAGGGGAGAAAGCAAGGGGAACTGCTACCTTGGATCTAATCCTTATAAACAGGGAGGAAATGGTTGAGGAGGTAAAAGTGGCTGGGACCCTAGAAGGTAGCGACCATGCTATTTTAGAATTCTGGATAACTAGAGGCGGAAGACCTGTGAAGACTCAGATGTCAAGGTTAGATTTCAGAAAGGCAGATTTTAAGGGATTCAGAAAGAATTGGAGGGATCCAATGGCTGGATATCCTTAAAGACAAAAATGTCCAGGAAGGATGGGAAATCTTGAAAAATGAAATTCTCAAAGCACAGTTGTTAACAATTCCGAAAAGAGGGAAGAATAGGAAGCATTTAAGGAAACCAGGATGGATGAACACAGAACTTAAGCACATGCTAAAAAGGAAGAAAAAAATGTTTATAAAATGGAAAGAGGGAGGCATATCTAAAGAAGAATATAATGCTGTCTGCAGAACCTGCAGGGCACAAATCAGATTATCTAAAGCTGAAAATGAATTGAGGCTTGAAAGAGATGTCAAAAGCAATAATAAAGGATTTTGGGGATATGTCAAAAGTAAAAGAAAAGTCAAAGATGCTATAGGATTTTTACAGGATGAAAATGATGAAATGGTAAGACAGGATGTTGAGAAGGCCAAACTTTTAAATTCCTATTTTGCATCTGTTTTCTCTCAGAAAGGAAATGTAACATCAACTGTTCTTCACTGTCCTATTAAGGGAATAGAAGTATCCAGGATATCTATAAACAGAAAGATAGTGAGGAAACACTTAGCTAACCTAAATGAATTCAAGTCTCCAGGTCCAGATGAATTACACCCCAGAGTACTGAAGGAGATAGCAGAAGAAATTTTTGAACCCCTCTCCATAATCTTTGAAAATTCTTGGAGAACAGGAGAAGTGTCAGAAGACTGGAGAAGAGCAAATGTTGTTCCTATCTTCAAAAAGGGGAAGAAGGTGGACCCAGGCCACTATAGGCCGGTGAGTCTGACTTCTATACCAAGAAAGATCTTTGAACAAATTATTAAACAACATGTATGTCAGTACCTGGATAAGAATGAAGTGATTAAACAGAGTCCAATGATAAAGGTCTAGCCGAAACGTGTCTTGCCGTGCGCTTTACAGCAGTAATTTTTCCTATCTCTGCCTATATTTATAATATGCTGCTATGGATAAATATTTTTAATCTACGTTTGAAATAAAGAAAAAGATTTTTTATGTACTTCAAACTTGGCTCGCTGGATTCATCTCCTTTTTGCATTCGATGAACTAGGTTGCTTGGGCTCTACTACCAAGGCGCTGTTTAATCTCCACCAGGGCACACTGTTGTGAGTTCATTTTCCCCTTCACCGTTGATGTCTGATGAACTCCCTCTGCTGGTGAAGAGAGGTAGTGAAATTGATTGGGTTGGGAAGAACCTGTCATCTGAACAGGTGGAGCCTGATTGGACACCCGGAATCACTGAGTGGATTTAAGGCAGCCGACGCCCTACAGGGGTGCTGGTGATCCTTTCTGCTCTTAGCTCTTGCAAACCAGTTCAGTACCTGTCTTCTGAAAGCTAAGTATTTGCTCTCTTATTTTTCCATGAGATATTGTCTGTTTACTTAGTGTTTGTGTTCTGCCTGCCCTTGTTGGTACAGGCTGAGCTCCATTTTTGTCTCTGGTCAAGTTGATCTTTTGCTCAGTCTTCAGATTATACCTGAATGCTGATATAGTGTTTTTGAAGTCTAGTGACTTCAGGGCCTTCATTCTATCAGACGTGTTGGACATTATTTTGGCAGTATTTTTGAGGAATTTCAGCCAGCATCTTTTCTGTCCTTTCCTATTTAGTTAGTTGGGCCCCATCGTTTGCTCAACCTGTCTTTCTGTCTGTGTTTGTGTTTTCATCTGCTTTTCACCGACAATACATGTTGGGGGCTGTCTATTGCTTTGGAGTCTGCTCTGGGGCAGTTTAGATTTCCCTTTTCTTTCTTTAGGCTTATTTAGTTCTCCGGCTGTGAACGAGGGGTCTAGGGCACCGTAGGAACCCCCCACGGCTACTGTTAGTTGTGTGAATAGGATCAGGGGTCTGCAATCCAATAACTACCAACCTCTCTGGTTTTCTGGACTTAGCTTGTATTTTTGTTTTTTCCTCCTTCGGTGACTCATTCATAGCAGCACGGTCTCGGTAGGTCAGTATGCCATTCGGTTTCGTACCCTGTTCTCAGAGTTGGGGTGGAACAATGAGGCCTTGGTAGGAGCCTTTTGGCAGGGACTCTCTGGTCGAGTCAAGGACGAGTTAGCAGGACATGATACTTCAGCCTCCCTGGAGGACTTGATCTCCCTGGCCACTCGCATCGACCTACGATTTCAGGAGCGATCCCGTGAGGCCGCTAGGGAGTGAAGACCTCGCGTTTTTTCAGCCGCTCGCAGTCCGCCTCGCTCCTGTCCAGTGTCGTCTTCTGTGGTTCCTGCCTCGGAACCCATGCAAGTGGATCGTGTCAAACCAGTGGAGGAGCGTCGGAGAGAGAGGGTCAAACAGAGTCTCTGCTTCTATTGTGGGAGTGCATCCCACTTCCTCCGCTCCTGTCCAATACGCCCGGGAAACGCCTCCACCTAGGACAGGTAAGAGAGGCCTCCCTAGGTAATTGAGATTCCTCTCTACCCTTGATTCTCTCCGTTCTGTTGCACACAGGCTCCAAACGCTCCTCTGAGTGGGCTTACATTGATTCAGGCGCAGCTGGCAACTTTATTCAGTTCGAAGGCAGCGGTTAAGAGACTTCGGATCCCAGTTCGATCCCTGGAGACTCCTCGGCAGATTGCTTCGGTCGACGGTCGACCCTTGCGGATGTCCGTTACTCAGGTCACCGAAGAAGTGGAACTTCAGATTGGAGCCATACACCGGGAGAAAATAGTCTCTTATGTGCTGCCTGCGCTATCCCACACCATCCTCTTTGGCCTACTCTGGTTGAGAACTCACGAGCCTGTCTTGGACTGGCGATCCGGGGATATCCTGGTTGGGGATAGTCGTGTCAAGACAGATGTCTTTCCTCCGTCCAATCGAAGAACTCCAAGCCTCCCACTTCAGTCTCTACAGACTTACCTTCGGCCTATAAGGCTTTTTCGGATGTCTTTAACAAGAAGAAGGCGGAGGTTCTGCCCCTGCATCGGCCCTATGATTGCCCAATCGATCTTGTCCCAGGGTCTACTCCCCCTCGTGGTCGGATCTATCCTCTGTCTCCCTCTGAGACCCTGGCCATGACCGAATATATCCAAGAAAACTTAGCCAGAGGCTTTATCCGCAAGTCGTCTTCGCCTGCAGGAGCAGGGTTCTTTTTTGCCAAGAAGAAGGATGGATCCCTTCGTCCCTGCATTGATTACCGGAGCCTCAATGATATCACCATCAAAAACAAATATCCACTGCCTCTCATTCCGGAGCTATTCAACCGTCTACGGGGAGCACGGGTCGTCACGAAATTGGATCTCCGAGGGGCTTATAATCTGATCCGCATTCATTCCGGAGACGAGTGGAAGACCGCTTTCAATACCCCAGATGGCCACTATGAATGTTTGGTCATGCCCTTTGGCCTGTGCAATGCTCCCGCAGTGTTCCAGGAGTTCGTCAATGATGTGTTTCATGACCTTCTCTACTCCAGTGTGGTGGTGTATTTGGACGATATCCTTGTATTTTCCTCGGATCTGGCTACCCACAGAAAAGACGTCCGCCAAGTCTTGCTATGACTAAGACAGCATCGGCTTTACGCCAAACTCGAGAAATGCGCCTTCGAGCAGTCCTCTCTACTATTCTTGGGCTATATCATTTCAGACTCTGGCCTACGTATGGACCCGGGAAAAGTGTCCGCCGTGCTCAAGTGGCCGCGTCCCCAAGGAATCAAGGCGATCCAATGATTCCTTGGTTTTGCCAATTATTACCGGCAATTTATTCCACACTTTTCTACTTTGACTGCTCCTATCTCCGCCTTAACCCGAAAGGGAGCAAACCCTCACCTCTGGTCCAGGAAGCTGAAGACGCCTTTCAAACCTTGAGACATGCCTTCGGTACAGCACCTGTACTCCATCGTCCTGAAGTCAACAAGCCTTTTATCCTCGAGGTAGATGCATCGGCCATCAGAGCCGGGGCGGTTCTTTCCCAGAGATCTTCCTCCGGTCGACTGCTCACCTGCAGTTTCCTCTCCAAGATGCTCTCCACCGCAGAGAGAAACTACGCCATTGGTGACAGAGAGATACTTGCCATCAAATTGGCCCTGGAGGAGTGGCGGTATCTTTTGGAAGGAGCTGTACATCCATTTAAAATCTACACCGACCACAAGAACCTGGCATACATCCAGTCAGCACAAAGACTAAATCCCAGGCAAGCCAAGTGGTCGCTATTCTTTGCCCGAATCAATTTTGAGCTGCATTTCCGTCCCGGTGACAAGAATCTCAAAGCAGATGCTTTATCCAGGTCCTTTCTGGTCTCCGATAACGAAGAGGAGCAATCACACATTGTGGACCCCAGTAAAGTCATCATGGTCGCACCAATTAGCTTGACTTCGTTACCGCTGGGTAAGACCTTCGTGCAAGAAAGCGAGAGGAAGCGAGTGCTACACTGGGATCATGCCTCCAAGCTGGCCGGTCATGTGGGCGTCAAGAAAACACTTCTTCTCATCTCTTGTTATTACTGGTGTCCATCCCTTCTTCAAGATGTCTGAAGTTTCATCGCCTCGTGCCCATCGTGTGCCAGAAACAAAGTTCCTCGGCACCTACCCTCTGGACGCTTACACCTGCTTCCGGTTCCTTTGGCTCCCTGGCAGCACGTCGCAATGGACTTTATTACGGATCTGCCTCGGTCTGCGGGCCACACCGTCATCTTGGTCGTGGTGGATCGATTTTCCAAAATGGCCCATTTTATTGCTCTGCCAGGCTTACCCTCCGTGCCTGAATTGGCGAAGATCTTCGTCACCCATGTTTTCTGGATTCACGGCTTCCCCAAGCATATCGTTTCCGACAGAGGGGTTCAGTTCACCTCGCGGTTTTGGAGGGCCCTGTGCCGTATGATGGAAGTAACGTTGGACTTCTCCTCTTCCTACCATCCCCAGACCAACGGCCAGGCAGAACGTACTAATCAAGTCCTTGTAACTTATCTCCGGCATTTTTCCAACGCCCATCAGAACGACTGGTCCAGCCTACTCCCGTGGGCCGAATTCACCTACAACAACCATACCAGTGAGTCCTCCTCCAAATCACCCTTCTTTATTGTCTGCGGCCAACATCCAGGTGTTCCTCTGCCGGTACCTCCTGTCTCGGGTGTGCCGGCGGCCGATCTTCTGACCGAGGAGTTTTCCAGGGTCTGGCAGGAGACCAAAACCACGCTTGATCGTGCTCAAGGCAGGATCAAGAGACATTCCAATAAAAGACGCCTGGATTCTCACTGTACCAACCCGGAGATAAAGTATGGCTGTCTTTGAAATTTGTCCGCCTGAAGCAACCCTCGTATAAACTGGGTCCTCGGTATATTGGTCCGTTTGAGGTCTTGGCTCGTATCAATGATGTGGCCTACCAGTTAAAACTTCCCGCCTTGCTAAGGATTCCTAATTCCTTCCATGCCTCTCTCTTAAAGCCTGTTATCCTTAACTGCTTTCATCCTTCCACTGGCCACTCGCCCCCGCCTGTGTCCGCACAAGATGTCTTTGAAGTTAAAGACATTCTTGCAATGAAAAAATCCAGAGGTAAGACTCTCTTCTTAATTGACTGAAAGGGTTTCGGTCCTGAGGAAAGAGGTGGCGTAAGGGGGGTACTGTCACGCTCACCTCCTCCCCGGCGCCTGTCAGGCTCACTGCTTCCGCTCTCCCTGCAGCGTCGGCGGCCCCCGCTCTGACCGCCGCCGCAGCTCTTCCTGGCTGTGCCCCTGCCACCGCCGGCCTGTCTGCCTCTGCTGAGTCTTCTGTCGTCATGGCGCCGGTGGTCCCCGCTTCCTCCCGTGCCTCCACGTCACTCAGGCACTTCCGGTCCTCTCGGCCCGCCTCCTCTGCTGATGCCTGTCCATTTGGTGCCTCCTCTCCTGTCCTGCGGCTGGCCTCAGCTCCTCCTCAGGTACACAGGCGCACGCCCCCCCTAGACTAGGCGCCCTATCTCTTGGTCTCATTACTCTGCCGCACCATGACCCGGAAGTTCTCCAGCGTGCCCTATATCAGGCAGTCTCTCCCTATCCTCCCTGCCTGATTATCAATTGTGTTTCACGTTCTGATATTGGGTCCACGCTCTCCAGCGTACCTTCTGTCTCTACGCTTCGTACCTTTCCTGGTTTCCTGCTAGTTTCCCTATTACTTACGCTCCTGTGTTCCCTTCCAGGTCCTGCCTGTTCCTGCCTTCGCCTGCCTGTTCCACCTTCTCACCTGCTACCCGTTCCTGCATCCTCCCTGGTTCTCTGTCACCATCTCCGTGGCTACAGCTGTCTCCCCTGTGGTCATCACCATCCCCCGTCTGGTCGCCTGCACATGCCCTGCCTGCATCTTCCTCCGGTTGTCCCCAGGTATCAGCTTCCACAGCGATAGTCTCCCCTGGGTCTGCCCCTAATGCTCCCTGTATAGGGGGTGGTACACCTGGCCAGCTCGCCCTAGGGAGGTTTGTCGTCGAGGTCTTGAGGGTTCAACTCCCGGAGCTCTCTAGGTCTCACAGAGGCTAGTAGATGGCGGGAGCAGAAGTTCAATTTTTGAGAGGTTAAGTTTCAGATAGAGAGCGGACATGATGTTGGAGACTGCAGGCAGACAGTGACTGGCGTTCTGTTGTACCGTGGGGGTAAGGTCGGGGGATGATGTGTATAGTTGTGTGTCATCAGCATAAAGAAGTCAAATCTGCTGATGGTCTGTCCAATTGGGGCCGTGTAGAGAGATAAGATAAGGGGGCCAAGGACTGAGCCCTGAGGTACCCCGACAGCGAGAGGAAGAGGAGATGACGTAGAGCCAGCGAGCAAAACACTGAAGGAGCGGTCAGAAAGATAGGAAGAGAACCAGGAGAGAGCGGTGTCCTTAATGCCTAGTGACTGGAGCCTAGAGAGTAGGAGACAGTGGTCAACAGTGTTGAAAGCTGCAGAAAGGTCGAGAAGAATGAGCAGAGAGTGGTCACCATTACATTTTGCAGTCAGAAGGTCATTGGTAACTTTGATGAGAGAGCAGTTTCAGTCAAATGTAGGGGGCAGAAGCCAGACTGTGAAGGGTCTAGGAGAAAGTGAGTGGAGAGGTAACGGGAAAAGCGGGAGTAGACTAGGCGCTCCAAAAGTTTTGAGATGAAGGGGAGATTAGAGACTGGTCTGTAGTTGTTTGTGCAGGATGAGTCGAAAGAGTAAGAGTCTTTAGTAATGGAGTAACGATAGAGTGTTTGAAGGAGGATGGGAAAATGCCCGAAGAGAGGGAGAGATTAAAGACTGTAGTTAGGTGAGTTGTGACGATTGGAGTGAGAGACTGGAGGAGATGTGAGGGAATGGGGTCGGTAGTCAGACGAGAAGAAGAGAGGAGTCTAGAGACTTCTTCTGTGGTGGGATCAAATGTGGAAAGTGAGCCAGGGAGGGATGGGAGTCACAGCACTTGGTGGTTGGGAGCGGATTTCCTGATGGATATTATCTATTTTCTCTATAAAGTGGGAGGCCTATAAATGAGAGAAGAATAAATTATCCTACAGCAATACATAGATTAGTTGACTCCACTTCGTATGTGATTCTTTTTTTGAAACAGTAATCTGTGAAAAAAAGGAATGCAAAATAATATTATTATTACTAGCTGAAAAGCCCGGCGTTGCCCAGGCATAGTAACTAACTATGGTTAGTTATAGCAAATTATAATGATTATATCTATATACAGTGGGGCAAAAAAGTATTTAGTCAGTCAGCAATAGTGCAAGTTCCACCACTTAAAAAGATGAGAGGCGTCTGTAATTTACATCATAGGTAGACCTCAACTATGGGAGACAAACTGAGAAAAAAAAATCCAGAAACTCACATTGTCTGTTTTTTTTTTCATTTTATTTGCATATTATGGTGGAAAATAAGTATTTGGTCAGAAACAAAATTTCATCTCAATACTTTGTGATATATCCTTTGTTGGCAATGACAGAGGTCAAACGTTTTCTGTAAGTCTTCACAAGGTTGCCACACACTGTTGTTGGTATGTTGGCCCATTCCTCCATGCAGATCTCCTCTAGAGCAGTGATGTTTTTGGCTTTTCGCTTGGCAACACGGACTTTCAACTCCCTCCAAAGGTTTTCTATAGGGCTGAGATCTGGAGACTGGCTAGGCCACTCCAGGACCTTGAAATGCTTCTTACGAAGCCACTCCTTCGTTGCCCTGGCGGTGTGCTTTGGATCATTGTCATGTTGAAAGACCCAGCCACGTTTCATCTTCAATGCCCTTGCTGATGGAAGGAGGTTTGCACTCAAGATCTCACGATACATGGCCCCATTCATTCTTTCATGTACCCGGATCAGTCGTCCTGGCCCCTTTGCAGAAACAGCCCCAAAGCATGATGTTTCCACCACCATGCTTTACAGTAGGTATGGTGTTTGATGGATGCAACTCAGTATTCTTTTTCCTCCAAACACGACAAGTTGTGTTTCTACCAAACAGTTCCAGTTTGGTTTCATCAGACCATAGGACATTCTCCCAAAACTCCTCTGGATCATCCAAATGCTCTCTAGCAAACTTCAGATGGGCCCGGACATGTACAGGCTTAAGCAGTGGGACACGTCTGGCACTGCAGGATCTGAGTCCATGGTGGCGTAGTGTGTTACTTATGGTAGGCCTTGTTACATTGGTCCCAGCTCTCTGCAGTTCATTCACTAGGTCCCCCCGCGTGGTTCTGGGATTTTTGCTCACCGTTCTTGTGATCATTCTGACCCCACGGGGTGGGATTTTGCGTGGAGCACCAGATCGAGGGAGATTATCAGTGGTCTTGTATGTCTTCCATTTTCTAATTATTGCTCCCACAGTTGATTTCTTCACTCCAAGCTGGTTGGCTATTGCAGATTCAGTCTTCCCAGCCTGGTGCAGGGCTACAATTTTGTTTCTGGTGTCCTTTGACAGCTCTTTGGTCTTCACCATAGTGGAGTTTGGAGTCAGACTGTTTGAGGGTGTGCACAGGTGTCTTTTTATACTGATAACAAGTTTAAACAGGTGCCATTACTACAGGTAATGAGTGGAGGAAAGAGGAGACTCTTAAAGAAGAAGTTACAGGTCTGTGAGAGCCAGAAATCTTGATTGCTTGTTTCTGACCAAATACTTATTTTCTACCATAATATGCAAATAAAATGAAAAAAAAACAGACAATGTGATTTTCTGGATTTTTTTTTTCTCAGTTTGTCTCCCATAGTTGAGGTCTACCTATGATGTAAATTACAGACGACTCTCATCTTTTTAAGTGGTGGAACTTGCACTATTGCTGACTGACTAAATACTTTTTTGCCCCACTGTATATACTACATATATACTACATGCATGCAACAGACATATATACAACAGATATACTACATGCATGCAACATGCATACTACATATATACAACATATATACTACATGCATGCAACGTACATATACACAACATATATACTACATACAACATACATACTACATACATACTACATATATACCACATGCATGCAAAATGCATACTACATATATACTACATGCATGCAACATACATACTACATATATACCACATATATACCACATGCATACTACATATACACCACATGCATGCAACATACATATATACAACATATATACTACATGCAACATACATACTACATATATACTACATGCATGCAACATACATATATACTACATATATACTACATGCAACATACATACTACATATATACTACATGCATGCAACATACATACTACATTCATACTACATATATACTACATACATGCAACATACATATATACAACATATATACTACATGCATGCAACATGCATACTACATATTTACTACATATATACCACATGCAACATACATACTACATGCATGCAACATACATACTGCATATATACTACATGCAACATACATACATACTACATATATATACTACATGCAACATACATACATACTACATATATACTACATGCAACATACATACTACATATATACTACATATATACTATATGCATGCAACATACATATATACAACATATATACTACATGCATGCAACATGCATACTACATATATACAACATATATATTACATGCATGCAACATACATATATACAACATATATACTACATGCAACATACATACTACATATATACCACATGCATGCAACATGCATACTACATATATACTACATGCATGCAACATACATATATACTACATGCATGCAACATACATACTACATATATACTACATGCATGCACCATACATACAACATATATACTACATGCATGCAACATGCATACTACATATATACAACATATATACTGCATGCAACATACATACTACATACATACTACATATATACCACATGCATGCAACATGCATACTACATATATACTACATGCATGCAACATGCATACTACATATATTCCACATATATACTACATGCATGCAACATACATATATACTACATGCATGCAACATACATATATATCACATGCATGCAACATGCATACTACATATATACCACATATCTACTGCATGCAACATACATATATACTACATATATACTACATGCAACATACATACTACATATATACCACATGCATGCAGCATGCATACTACATATATACCACATATATACTACATGCATGCAACATACATATATACTACATGCATGCAACATGCATACTACATATATACCACATATATACTACATGCATGCAACATACATATATACTACATATATACTACATGCAACATACATACTACATATATACCACATGCATGCAACATGCATACTACATATATACTACATGCATGCAACATACACAACATACATACTACATATATACCACATGCATGCAACATGCATACTACATATATACACTACATGCATGCAACATACATATATACTACATACAATACATTCATACAATACATACATATAGACATACAGTACATATAACATAGAGTACATACTCACCATCACTTGTCACTTTGATCCCCGAAGCCGTTGTCATCTGTGGAATAAATATTAAAATAACAAGCCACCAATATACTTACCCCTGATCCGCAGAAGTCCACGAGTGTCCCACGACGATCTTGCGTGGAGGACAGCAGCATCAGCTGATGCTACCGTTCTCTACGGGCTTCAGGAATCCAATGACGGGTGGTAGGTATCCTTCCGCACTGTATTCCTCCGCCACTGTAAAAAAAAAGTCCCTAGTCTCTCTTTATGGCAAAAGCTGCATGGGAAATTTCTCACACAGCAATGCCTTAAAGTGAGACTATGATAACAGCTGCGGGGATAAAAATGACAAGTGATGGTGAGTATGTACTCTATGTTATATGTACTGTATGTCTATATGTATGTATTGTATGAATGTATTGTATGTAGTATATATGTATGTTGCATGCATGTAGTATATATGTAGTATATATGTAGTATGCATGTTGCATGCATGTGGTATATATGTAGTATGTATGTATGATGCATGTATGTAGTATATATGTATGTTGCATGCATGTAGTATATATGTAATATATGTAGTATACATGTTGCATGCATGTGGTATATATGTAGTATGTATGTTGCATGTAGTATATATGTATGTTGCATGCATGTAGTATATATGTAGTATGCATGATGCATGCATGTAGTATATATGTAGTATGCATGTTGCATGTAGTATGTATGCAGCATGTATGTAGTATATATGTGGTATATATGTAGCATGTATGTTGCATGCATGTAGTATATATGTAGCATGAATGTTGCATGCATGTGGTATATATGTAGTATGTATGTATGTTGCATGCATGTAGTATATATGTAGTATGCATGTTGCATGCATGTAGTATATATGTAGTATGTATGTAGCATGTATGTAGTATGTATGTTGCATGTATGTAGTATGTATGTTGCATGCATGTAGTATATATGTGGTATATATGTAGTATGCATGTTGCATGCATGTGGTATATATGTAGTATGCATGTTGCATGTAGTATATATGCAGTATATATGTATGTTGCATGCATGTAGTATATATGTGGTATATATGTAGTAAGCATGTTGCATGCATGTAGTATATATGTTGTATATATGTATGTTGCATGCATGTGGTATATATGTAGTATATATGTATGTTGCATGCATGTAGCATATATGTGGTATATATGTAATATGCATGTTGCATGCATATAGTATATATGTTGTATATATGTATGCTGCATGCAAGTGATATATATGTAGTATATATGCATGCTGCATGCATGTAGTATATATGTTGTATATTGCATGCATGTGGTATATATGTAGTATATATGTATGTTGCATGCATGAGGTATATATGTGGTATATATGTAGTATGTATGCATGTTGCATGCATGTAGTATATATGTAGTATGCATGTTGCATGTAGTATATATGTATGTTGCATGCATGTAGTATATATGTAGTATGCATGTTGCATGTAGTATGTATGTAGCATGTATGTAGTATATATGTGGTATATATGTAGCATGTATGTTGCATGCATGTAGTATATATGTAGTATGTATGTATGTTGCATGCATGTAGTATATATGTAGTATGCATGTTGCGTGCATGTAGTATATATGTAGTATGTATGTAGTATGTATGTTGCATGTATGTAGTATGATTTTTTTTTTGTACATTCAACACATTAACCGGATGATGGGACTACTACTGTCCCATCATTGGCTAATGTGTCAATCATCGTCATGGTAGCAGGCATCACCCGATGGGACTTGTAGTCCCATCAGACGATCCTGCACAGACCCCCGCAGCCTGCACAGACCCCCGGACAGTCGGCACAGCCCCCCGGCAGGCCGGTACAGACCCCCGCGGCCTGCACAGACCCCCGGACAGTCGGCACAGACCACTGGCAGGCCGGCACAGCCCCCCCGGCAGGCCGGCACAGACCCCCGCAGCCTGCACAGACCCCCGGACAGTCAGCACAGACCACCGGCAGGCCGGAACAGACCCACGCAGCCTGCACAGACCCCCGGACAGTCGGTACAAACCACCGGCAGGCCGGCACAGCCCCCCCGGCAGGCCGGTACAGACCCCCGGCAGTCCGCACAGACCCCCGGGCAGTCGGCACAGACCCCCGGGCAGTCGGCACAGACCCCCAGAAGGTCCGTACATTCATAGACTTGAATGGGACTTCCGGTATCGGAATCGGCGATACCCGATACTTTTTTTGTATCGGGCCAATACCATCCGATCCAATATTTTAGGGTATCGGATGGTATCGCTCAACACTATTTATCACCCTTAACTTCAAGAAAAGATATTGCCAAATTCCCATGTTCCAAGATGCCAAGGAAAATACAGCCTTCTCGATGCCAGACAGATGTTTCTAGTACACAATGATGCAATTTGGGTTACAAGGAGCTGCGACCATCTTCCAGAGAGCCATAGCCCGGATGCAAACTCCCCACAGGAAGTAGACAGTGGTCTACTTGGATGACATTGTAATCTTCTGCCAGGACTGGGGAAGCCATCTGAGCAAAGTCCCCAGTAGAGTTGAGCGACTTTTGGTTTTTTAGGGTCGCGTTTCGTTTCGTGAAACCCGACTTTTCCAAAAGTCGGGTCGAGCAAGATCGTCCGATTATAGGGAAAAGTCGGGGTCGTCCCGAAACACGAAACCCAATGTAAGTCAATGGGGAATAAAAGTCGGCAGTGAGAGGAGGACAGGAAACACACCAACAGTGGCCATTTGAATGCCAAAAGCATCAATTCTTCTTACTTAAGCTTGTCAACCTTAATTAACTTCATAATACAAGTTACGCACTGAAAAATGGGGGTTATTTGGCTACAGACTGTGGGGGGGGAGGGCTGGCTCCAGGTTTTCATGTGCCCTGGGCGAAAGAGTGCCCCTTTAACACATACCACAACTCATCATGCTCCGATACGGCAGAGAAATAGCGGTATAGTACAATGAAAAATACCTCACTTTTTACATCTCATGACGAGGCCCATCTATTTCTCCATACAGAATCATTGGTCCCATATAATGTTTGAAACAGTATATGATGAGCTCCACATAATGCTACAGTATATGTTGGTCCCCATGGATGAAGCTCTACTGTCTTATGGGCCCAAATAATGCTCCAAACATAATGGGCCCCATTTCTAATGCTCTAGTGTATAATGGGCCCTGTAAATGCTGCTCCAGTGTCTGATGTCCACCTTTGGAATGTTCCAGTGTATGGTGGGCCCCATCTATCATTCTCAGACAGTGTTAGGCCCAGTATGGATTGCACGTGATTGCACAAAGGTTAGAAAGGGTACCGTATCCCCTGATAACATGTATGGATAGCGTACACATTCAAAATATATGTCTCAGGAGGCAGGCTCAGACGGTGTTAGGCCCAGTATGGATTGCACGTGATTGCACAAAGGTTAGAAAGGGTACCGTGTCCCCGGATAACATGTATGGATAGCGTACACATTCAAAATATATGTCTATACATCAGGAGGCAGGCTCAGACGGTGTCAGGCACAGTATGGATTTGACGGCCCAGATTACACAGCGGAGGAGCAGGGAGAGGTAAAGATTGCAAATGCTGGGGCCCTGCCCAAGCAAGGGGGGCCCACTCGTGGGCGTCAGTACTGGCACTGGGCCCCTCATAGTACAGCGGTGTGTCTGATGGCGGGTGTGCACCACCACCGTCAGAGACACTTGATTGCACTATGAGGGACCCTGTGCCAGTGCCCGCGCCCAAGAGTCGGCCTACCCACCTGTCCAGGGCAACGGCACTCGCACGGTGTCGTGCGCTAGGTGGTGACCCCGGCAATGGGGGGGAGGCAGCACAGTTAGGGAGTTTTAGAAAGTGGCATATGTTGATGTTGGACATTCAGCTGATGCAAAAGGCGAAATAGGTGAAGTACCAGGAAGAGGTGGACCAAAGCAAGCCATTTTTCTGTCACCCTATGTGTCATCAGGGGAAGGTGGGACAAAATCCTTGGAAACCCATGCGTGGTTCATTTTAATGAAGGTTAGATCATCCACATTTTGGGTTGACAGACGGGTCCTTTTTTCTGTCAGGATTGATCCAGCTGCACTGAAGACTCTTTCCGATAGCACACTTGCAGCTGGGCAAGCGAGCTCCTGTAAGGCATATTGGGCCAATTCAGGCCAGGTGTCCAGTTTAGCGGCCCAATAGTCAAAGGGGAATGACCTGTGTGGGAGAACATCGATATGGGAGGAAAAGTAGTTTGTAACCATAGTTGACAACTGCTGTCTCCTGTCACTTTCCATCGATGCAGTATTACCAGTTGTGTGAGCGGTATTTGAAAAATCAGTCCACAACATTGTCATGAAACCCCTGTCTCCAACGCCACTTCTGCTGTGTGCACCACGAACACCTCTGCCAAGCTGCCCCCGGCCCGTACGGCTCGTGTGAGAACCATCACCGCTGCTGTGTGCTGGGAATGCCTCAAGCAACCGATTTACCAGAGTTGCTTGTTTATTAGCCAATATTAGGTCAAGGTTCTCCTGTGGCATGATGTTTTGTAATTTGCCTTTATAGCGAGGATCCAGGATGCTGGCCAACCAGTAGTCGTCATCGTTCATCATTTTGGCAATGCGGGGGTCCCTTTTTAGGATCCGCAAGGCATAATCTGACATGTGGGCCAATGTTCCCGGTGTCAATGATGCACTGCGAGTGCTGGGTGGAGGAGCACTTTCTGGCAAATCCACATCCCTCCAGTCACGCACAAACCCTGTACCAGACCTTGCCACGCCAACATTTTCACTTGCCCCACGAGATGCATCCTCCTCCCCTAAGTAATCATCCCCATCATCATCCTCCTCCTCTTCTTCCTCCACCTCGTCCAGGAGAGGTCCCTGAGCAGACAATGGCTGAATGTCATCAAGGATTCCCTCCTCCTCTTCCTCCTCATCAACATTGGCTGCAGACGCCTGCTCCTTAAGGTGCGTCAAAGTTTGCATGAGCAGACGCAAAAGTGGGATGCTCATGCTTAGGATGGCGTCGTCTGCGCTTACCAGCCGTGTGCATTCCTCAAAACACTGAAGGACTTTACAAAGGTCTTTCAGCTTCGACCACTGCACACCTGTCAACTCCATGTCTGCTCTCAAAGTGCCTGGCCGTGTATCCTCCCACAAATGCATTATGACCTGCCTCTGCTCGCACAGCCGCTCCACCATGTGCAGGGTGGAGTTCCACCTTGTTGCAATGTCGATAATGAGGCGGTGGTTGGGAAGGTGGAGCAATCGCTGCAGCTTCTGCATACGAACGGAGTGTACAGGCGGCCGGCGGATGTGCGCGCGCACAGTCTTCGCACCTTCTGGAGCAGGGCTGTTAACTCCGGATAATTTTTGAGGAAGCACTGCACCACCAGGTTCAAGGTGTGAGCCAAGCAAGGTATGTGGCTGAGTTTTGAAAGGGCTATGGCTGCCACAAAATTACGGCCGTTATCACTAACTACCTTGCCTGCCTCAAGATGTACCCTGCCCAGCCATGACTCAGCTTGTCGCTTCAAGTACTCGGCCAGCACCTCGGCGGTGTGTCTGTCGCCCAAACACATCATCTGCAACACAGCCTGCTGACGCTTTCCACTAGCTGCTCGATAGGGGGACACATCGTGTGCAACAGTGGCAGCTGCAGATGGAGTGCTCGTACGACTGCGCTCTGTGGACGAGCTTTCGCTTCTGGAGGAGGAGGAGGAGGGTCGAACGCCTACAGCCAACTGTTTCCTATACCGTGGGCTAGGCAGCACTGTCCCACCACCGCTGTCCCCTGTGGACCCTGCATCCACCACTTTAACCCAGTGCACAGTGATGGACACGTAACGGCCCTGGCCATGCCGACTGGACCATGCATCAGTTGTGAGGTGCACCTTTCCGCTCACTGACTGCTTGAGTGCATGGACAATGCGGTCTTTCACATGATGGTGGAGGGCTGGGATGGCTTTGCGAGAGAAGAAGTGGCGACTGGGTAGGTCATAGCGTGGTACTGCATAGGCCATGAGTTCGCGGAAAGCTGTGCTTTCCACCAACCGAAAGGGCATCATCTCAAACGAGATTAGTTTGGCAATGTGGGCGTTCAAACCCAGTGTACGCGGATGAGAGACTGAGTACTTTCTTGACCTACTCATAGTGTCTGGGAGGGTGAGCTGGACTTGAGAGCTGCATATGGTGGAAGTAGCGGTGGACAGGGCGGACTGAGAGAGGGTTGATGATGGTGATGGAGTTGGTGTTCTTTCTGATGGCCTAGAATCAGTCTTTCGTTGATATAACAGTGGGATTCCCTGACTGCTGTGGTCTTGCAACGACACTTCAACATTTGCTGCTGTGCTAACCGGTGGGCTTACAGTGGGGGAAACAATGTAGCGTTACTGACTACCTTCGTTGTGATCAGTTGCACATGTGGCACTTGAGGTTTGGTGTTGTGTCCATGCTTGCAAGTGCATGCTGGTTAAATGTCTAAGCATGCAACTGGTATTCAAATTTTTCAGATTTTTCCCTCGGCTAAAGGTCTTTGCGCACTTCTTACAGATAACCTTGGCCTGATCATGAGGATTTTGGTCAAAAAAGTGCCACACTGCACTCTTCCTACTTTGGCAGACATTTTGCGGCCTAGCACGCTGTGATCTCTTGACCCTCTGGACAAGCTGTCCAGCAACTCTTTTGATGTTTGGAACCTGTCTTTGGAGTGCTCCGGGCCTGCCAGATAACAGCTGTTGGGATGTCGATGTCTGCTGTGGATGCTCCTCATCTGAGCTATTGGAAGCAGCACCCTCTTCCCCCAATGGATGCCAATCTGGGTCAACAACTGGGTCATCCATCACCTCCTCTTCTATGTCATGTGCACCTTCCTCTGTGTCACCATGTATGGTGGTATAGTGTGCGGGAAGGGGCACCTGAGTCTCATCAGGGTCAGAATCTGGCTCTGTACACTGCGAGGACAATGTAGTGCTCTGAGTGAATGTACCAGCAGAATCATCCATCAGCGGCTGTGCATCAGTGCACTCCATGTCAGATTCATCTTGGCCTGGGTAGTTCACCATTTCACTTGATAATCCAGGCATGGTATGTGAAAACAGCTCCATGGAGTAATCAGTAGTATGGCCTGCGTCATCCTTCAATCTTGGTTGGGGTGAAGGACACAAGGAAAGGTGTGGTTCATGAACATGAGCCTCCAATGCCGACTCAGTGCTTTTACTTTTTAGAACTGAAGAAGAGGAGGCGATAGAGCTGGAGGCTGAGTCAGCAATGTAAGACAAAACTTTTTCCTGATGCTCTGGCTTTAAAAGCGGTTTGCCAACTCCTAGAAAACTAAGCGTTCGAGGCCTTATGTAGCCAGACGATGACGCAGGGTCAGCACCTCCTGCATTCGGTCCTATTTTGCTCTTGCCACTACCATCAGATCCACCACCAACACCATCATTACCAGCTGCCAACCCCCACCCAATTCCACGGCCTCTTCCACCAGCCTTCCTCATTTTTGGTAGAAATGTAGACAAAATCCAACAAACTATATAGTAATGTAAAACAAGGTACAAGGTGTCTATAGGACAGGGGAGATTTTGAATTTCTGCAGACACTTGTGGACACTGGACACTTTTGGATTGTGTGAGGCCCACTGATATCTGAGCGCTATGTGACAGGCTCGATGGCACAGCTGTGACCAAAGTGACTAGAGGATAAGGGAGATTTTGAATCTCTGCACACACTTTTGGACACTGGACACTTTTGGATTGTGTGAGGCCCAATGAATATCTGAGAGCTATGTGACAGGCTCGATGGCACAGCTGTGACAAAAGTGACTAGAGGATAAGGGAGATTTTGAATCTCTGCACACACTTTTGGACACTGGACACTTTTGGATTGTGTGAGGCCCAATGAATATCTGAGTGCTATGTGACAGGCTCGATGGCACAGCTGTGACAAAAGTGACTAGAGGATAAGGGAGATTTTGAATCTCTGCACACACTTTTGGACACTGGACACTTTTGGATTGTGTGAGGCCCAATGAATATCTGAGCGCTATGTGACAGGCTCGATGGCACAGCTGTGACAAAAGTGACTAGAGGATAAGGGAGATTTTGAATCTCTGCACACACTTTTGGACACTGGACACTTTTGGATTGTGTGAGGCCCAATGAATATCTGAGCGCTATGTGACAGGCTCGATGGCACAGCTGTGACAAAAGTGACTAGAGGATAAGGGAGATTTTGAATCTCTGCACACACTTTTGGACACTGGACACTTTTGGATTGTGTGAGGCCCAATGAATATCTGAGCGCTATGTGACAGGCTCGATGGCACAGCTGTGACAAAAGTGACTAGAGGATAAGGGAGATTTTGAATCTCTGCACACACTTTTGGACACTGGACACTTTTGGTTTGTGTGAGGCCCAATGAATATCTGAGCGCTATGTGACAGGCTCGATGGCACAGCTGTGACAAAAGTGACTAGAGGATAAGGGAGATTTTGAATCTCTGCACACACTTTTGGACACTGGACACTTTTGGATTGTGTGAGGCCCAATGAATATCTGAGCGCTATGTGACAGGCTCGATGGCACAGCTGTGACAAAAGTGACTAGAGGATAAGGGAGATTTTGAATCTCTGCACACACTTTTGGACACTGGACACTTTTGGATTGTGTGAGGCCCAATGAATATCTGAGCGCTATGTGACAGGCTCGATGGCACAGCTGTGACAAAAGTGACTAGAGGATAAGGGAGATTTTGAATCTCTGCACACACTTTTGGACACTGGATGGACACTTTTGGATTGTGTGAGGCCCACTGATATCTGAGCGCTATGTGACAGGCTCGATGGCACAGCTGTGACCAAAGTGACTAGAGGATAAGGGAGATTTTGAATCTCTGCACACACTTTTGGACACTGGACACTTTTGGATTGTGTGAGGCCCAATGAATATCTGAGCGCTATGTGACAGGCTCGATGGCACAGCTGTGACAAAAGTGACTAGAGGATAAAGGAGATTTTGAATCTCTGCACACACTTTTGGACACTGGACACTTTTGGATTGTGTGAGGCCCAATGAATATCTGAGCGCTATGTGACAGGCTCGATGGCACAGCTGTGACAAAAGTGACTAGAGGATAAGGGAGATTTTGAATCTCTGCACACACTTTTGGACACTGGACACTTTTGGATTGTGTGAGGCCCAATGAATATCTGAGCGCTATGTGACAGGCTCAATGGCACAGCTGTGACAAAAGTGACTAGAGGATAAGGGAGATTTTGAATCTCTGCACACACTTTTGGACACTGGATGGACACTTTTGGATTGTGTGAGGCCCACTGATATCTGAGCGCTATGTGACAGGCTCGATGGCACAGCTGTGACCAAAGTGACTAGAGGATAAGGGAGATTTTGAATCTCTGCACACACTTTTGGACACTGGACACTTTTGGATTGTGTGAGGCCCACTGATATCTGAGCGCTATGTGACAGGCTCGATGGCACAGCTGTGACCAAAGTGACTAGAGGATAAGGGAGATTTTGAATCTCTGCACACACTTTTGGACACTGGACACGTTTGGATTGTGTGAGGCCCAATGAATATCTGAGCGCTATGTGACAGGCTCGATGGCACAGCTGTGACAAAAGTGACTAGAGGATAAGGGAGATTGGATTGCTTTTAAAAAAGCAGTTTGCGGAGCAGTGGGTAAACAGCAATGCAGGAATGTCAGGAAGCCTTAGAAGGCAGCCCAACAACCAACACCACTGATACACCACTATATAGCCTCCCCTTGCACTGCACACACAGTGACTGGTGTGTTGTGCAGGCCAAATTGCTAGCAGCAGAAGCAGTTTTTTTGTCTTCTCAGCAGGACAAAAAAAAAAATTGGGATTGCTTTTAAAAAAGCAGTTTGCGGAGCAGTGGGTAAACAGCAATGCAGGAATGTCAGGAAGCCTTAGAAGGCAGCCCAACAACCAACACCACTGATACACCACTATATAGCCTCCCCTTGCACTGCACACACAGTGACTGGTGTGTTGTGCAGGCCAAATCGCTAGCAGCAGAAGCAGTTTTTTTGTCTTCTTCCCTGCCTAACGCTCTCCCTACAGAATCAGCAGCAACCTCTCCCTATACTAAGATCGGCAGAAGTAAGATGGCGGTCGGCGTGCACGCCCTTTTATACCCCCTGTGACGCCCACCAAAGCAAGCCAATCACTTGCATGCCCTTCTGAAAGATGGTGGTGACCCGTGCCTATGTCATCACGTTGCCCACAGTGTCCGTGGATCCTGATTGGCTGAAAAAGAGCGCAAAACAAACTTTTGAAACGCGACTTTGGCGCGTAAGTCGCCGACCTCGTGGCCGACCTCATCCTAGGGTCGGGTTTCGTTTCATGAAACCCGACTTTGCCAAAAGTCGGCGACTTTTGAATTTTTCGACTCGTTTCGCTCAACTCTAGTCCCCAGCAATAGATACTTGATGTTCAATGTAAGGCAAAGTTTTCCATAAACCCAAAAAAATATGACATGGGCATGGATGAAGCTAAACACTTGGGCTATGTTGTAGGCAGGGCTGAATTAAAACCCCAAATTAATAAAGTTGATGCTATCCAGAGATGGCCATAACCTCTCTCAAAGAAGCAGATCAGGGCGTTCCTGGGCATCGTGGGCTACTACCGCCGGTTCATCCCTAACTTCACCATGATAACCGCCCCTCTGATGGACCTCCTTAAAAGAGACAAAGTTGGCTATGGCTAAGTGGTCTCCAGAAGCTGAGATGGCCTTCAAGAAACTGAAGCTAGCCCTGTGTAAACAGCCAGTGTTGATAAAGAATGGAAAGTTTGTGGTCCATATCCACGCTACCAGCTGGTGAAGAAATATCAGATGCCAGAAGCATTATATAATAATGGTTTCTTTCATTTTTCAGTTGTTTTATAATGCTTCTGGTGTCCAACCTTTCTTCACAAGCTGGCAGCGCAGATATGGACCGCAATCTTTCTATGTTTTATTTGCTCTTCTGTTGAAATCACCCCTGGATTGCAGCAGCCTTTCGATCCGTATGTTTTGCAGAGACACACACACTGTGAAAAATCACAAACATGTGAATAGCACCAGAGATTATAATGGGTACGTGTTGTGTCCGTGAAAAAAAACTAATACAACACAGATCTTAATGAGGCCTTTCATCTGGAATTATACATGTCTATGACATTTGATCTGCACATGATAAAAGTGAAATCTGATAAAACGGGTAATACTTTCTAGAAAACTTTACTTTTCTCTTCAGGGGATTGTAATCCATCTAAAGTAGCAGACATTACATGAAAACAATTTAAGCACCTTATAAAAATGTTAAAATCAGACTGTTCCCAAGCATCTCTTTGTTATGGTTTATTTAACTTGATAAGTTTTAAGGCCCACAAAGGAACTAACATATTCCCAAATAACCAAGGTAGATACACTCAGGAAGGGTAAGATAAATGCATTATCGTGTGAATTCTATCCAAATGGACCACCAGTTGAATGAAAAAAATAATGACACTCAAATCTTTGGGAATTCCACACTGCTGTATACCATCCCAGATGAAGCAGAAATTGTACCGAACAGAATGCTAAAACCATATTGTATTATCAGAGGAAAAAGAGACACTAATTCGAAATAAACACTTAGTGCTGTCATTCAGGTGTGATAGAAAATGGCACTAATGTACAGATGAGTCTATTTTAGACTTCATAAATTCCTCAGTATGCTAGACATTGCTTCAGTCATTGGGCAGGATGCACATTTTGGACAGTACTCAGACAATTATTTAATACTTTATGACACTTTTGCTGCTTGCTCGCTTGCCTGATGTGCTCCAGACGTACATTAGGTGTTTTGGGCATGACAATAAGATCTAAACACAAACATTACTTTACTCGCTGCTACAGGAAAAAGGAAAAATATAGCCTGGAAGGAAATATTTAATACAAATTAAGGTTGAAATGTTGAATTAAAATGGAAATTGGTGATAAAAAAATAAATGTTTGTACTTAGGCACTGCTGCAGATTTAATTTAATCATCTTCCTGCACCCTATTGGATATGACACACAAAGTTGTGCTCAAAAGTTTACATACCCCAGCAGAATTTTTGTCTTCTTGGCCTTTTTTCAGAGAATATGAATGATAACATCAAAACTTTTTCTCCACTTATGGTTAGTGGTTGAGTGAAGCCATTTATTCTCAAACTACTGTGTTTTCTCTTTTTAAATCATAATGACAACCCAAAACATCCCAATGACCCTGATCAAAAGTTCTCATACTCTGGTGATTTTGGCCTGATAACATGCACAGAAGTTGACACAAATGGGTTTGAATGACTACTAAAGATAACATCCTCACCTGTGACCTGTTTGCTTGTGATCAGTGTGTGTGCATAAAAGCTGAGTGAGTTTCTGGGATCCAGACAGACTCTTGCATCTTTCATGCAGCCACTGACGTTTCTGGATTGTGAATCATGGGGAAAGCAAAAGAATTGTCAACAGATCTACGGTAAAAGGTAGCTGAACTGTATAAAAAAGGAAAGGGATACAAAAAGATATCCAAGGAATTGATAATGCCTGAAATCAGTGCTCAAACTGTGATTAACAAATGAAAAATCAGAGGCTCTGTAGAAACAAAACCACGGTCAGGTAGACCCGACAAAACTTTAGTCCACAACTGTCCGGAAAATTGTTCAGGATGCAAAGAAAAACCCACAAATAACATCAGCTGAAATACTGGACTCTCTGAAAACTAGTGGTGTGGCTGTTTCAAGATGCACAGTAAGGAGGCACTTGAAGAAAAATGGGCTGCATGGTTGAGTTGCCAGAAGAAAGCCATTACTGCGCAAATGCCACAAAGTACATCGCCTACAATACTTAAAACAGCACAAAGACAAGCCTCAAAATTTCTGGAACAAGGTAATTTGGAGTAATGAGACCAAAATTTGACTTTTTGGCCACAACCATAAATGTTACATTTGGAGAGAGGTCAAAAAGTTCTATGATGAAAGGAACACCATTTCTACTGTAAGGCACAGAGGTTTTGGGGATGTGTGAGCTACGAAGGGACAGGAAACTTGCTCAAAGTTGAAGGAAAGGTGAATGCAGCGCGCTATCAGCAGCAAATACTGGAGGCAAATTTGCAATAATCAGCCCCGGAAGCTGCACATGGGACGTACTTGGACATTCCAACATGACAACGATCCAAAACACAAGGCCAAGTCGATCAGTCATTGGCTACAGCAGAACAAAGTGAAGGTTCTGGAGTGGCCATCTCAGTCTCCTGACCTCAGTATCATTGTGCCACTCTGGGGAGATCTCAAGCACACAGTTCATGCTAAACAGCCCAGGAATTTACAGGAACTGAAGGCTTTTTGCCAAGAAGAGTGGGCAGTTTTACCATCTGAGAAAATAAAGAACCTCATCCACAACTACGACAAAAGACTTCAAGCTGTCATTGATGTTAGAGGGGACAATGCACAATATTAAGAAATGGGGTATGTGAACTTTTGATCAGGGTCATTTGGACATTTTGGGTTATCATTATGATTTAAAAAGAGAAAACACAGTAGTTTGACAATAAATTGCTTCACCCAGCCGCTAACCATAAGTGTAGAAAAAGTTTTGGAGTTATCATTCATATTCTCTGAAAAAGGGCCAAGAAAGCAAAAATTCTGCTGGGGTATGTAAACTTTTGAGCACAACTGTATATTTGTGATCTTATCTGTGTTCTTCTATAATACCAGATAACTATCTGCCTCATAAATGGTATGTGTTTAATGGGTATTCAGCAATCCTTTGTCCCTGTGCTACATCCGATTTTCATCGTTGGGACCTGCGGCATCCTGCAGCATATAAGTATTGCGACCTTATATTTTGGGATGATTTTGGATGTGCTATTGTTCCATTAGGATGTAAAAAGCAAGTGAATCTTTTACACTGGGATCGTGCTGCCACTGCCTAACAGCATTGAATTTAAACTGCTAGCAGAGTTGTAGGGCATGGTGGCTCAGTGATTAGCACTGTAGCCTTGCAGTGCTGGGGTCCTGGATTCAAATCCCACCAAGGACAACATCTGCAAGGAGACTGTATGTTCTCCCCGTGTTTGCGTGGGTTACCTCAGGGTACTCTGGTTTCATCATTATCATGAGGAAATACCCTAAAAAGATACTTTATTAATTAAAATAAACAAAAAATTGATTAATCACCAAAAACCGTGACAAAAAAACAAAAGCAAAAACAGAATGTGTTCAACAAAACCCAATAAGGGAAAAGCTAGGAATCCCTGGTGTATCGCCTAAGCTTACACCTGCGTGGCAGCGGAGGTTGGCGCCCTAGGGGGAGCGTTGTGGCACCCCCGCTCAACGGTGGCTTACCCTAGGGGCCCTGATGTACCCTACAGCCACTAAGGGAGACCCACTACCAGATGTCTCAAGGGACCCCTTGCACTAGACATAGATAATACTGCTCTAAAGAGGATGTTCTGTTGTTTTTAATTTTAAAGGGAACTAGGATCCTCTTTAGAGCAGTATTATCTATGTCTAGTGCAAGGGGTCCCTTGAGACATTGGGTAGTGGGTCTCCCTTAGTGGCTGTAAGGTACATCAGGGCCTCTAGGGTAAGCCATCGTTGAGCGGGGGCACCACAATGTTCCCCCTAGGGTGCCAACCTCCGATCATGATAATGTATTAAGGCCCTTGGTATATTTATTATTTGAACTTTACTCTGGTTTCATCCCATACTCCAAAAACATATACTGATAGGGAATTTAGATTGTGAGCCCAATAGGGGACAGTGCCAATAATGTCTGTAAAGCGCTATGGAATTAATATTGCTCTATAAATTAATAAAATAAATAAAAAATAAATAAAGATGTAGCAGACGGAATTGAGTATGTCACAACAGCTCAATTAACTCAATTCCATACTGCGGTCAATAGCGATCTCTGCAGAGTCTGAGAGAGAGTTTGCACCCTCTGCCACCCTATTGACTCCATATCTGTAAAGTTCATGTTTGGGGTTCAGACGCAAGTTCGCGTCATCACTCGAACATTACAAAAAAACTCGGGCGAACCCGCCGATCCCGAACATGGGGTTCGCCCATCACTAGTGCTGATGCATCACATACAAATTGAATTACAACAATATTTAAACACAGGTTGTAATGTAACAAAATAGGTAAAAAGCAAGGGGGTGAATACTTTTAGAAGTCACTGTATACACATAAGTACCAAAATAAAATATGTTGACATTAAGGCGAAATTAGGCCTAAAAGGTTAACCTAAAGTCTTCTGCAAATCTGCTACATGTGAACGCACCCTTAATTAACTTATCAATCAATTGGTTAAAACATTGATCAATAGGATAGAACAGACTCATAAACACAAATATACTAATGTTGAGTATCATGTTGTGATTACACGTTAGCTAGTTTCTTAATGTAAACCAAAGAAATGCAAAAATTGCACAGAAAATAGGGAAGCGTCACACTAAAAATAAACAGGAAAGATTTCACTTAAGATACAAAAAGTTTTCAACAAATTTTTAATATCATATGCATCTCCATTTATATGATTTATTGAAATCCATAGAGGACCACTGCTGTGTCAGTTCTTTAACAGAACTGTTTTGGAAGACAACAAATGCTGCAGATCTCAGTGGAGTTTGGGACAGCAGCCAAAGTTTGTACAAGGAGAAAAGAGGGTAGCAGAAGTGAAGGATATATGAAGAAGGTCTGCTGAAGCATTATAAGCTGGTCCTCTGTGTGACTCATTTTATTATTAACCATGGCATCTGTACACAGCAGATGCACAGAGCCTGTTTTTCCCAGCCCAAACACTGTATTTCTTATCTGAATCAATTGTTTTATACAGAAGTTGAAGACATTTAAAATAGAAACAGCTTGAGAAGCAAACAGTAGAAAATACAAAATATTAACAACAGCTCAGGTAACATTCCGGTAAACTTGTCGCCTACCTGGTCATTGGATAATATTAATTTCCTATATTAAAATATTTCTCTATCCCTGACATATTTAACTATTAAGAGAAGCTTGTCTAAAGGAATTTTATGCTTTTTTTTTACTTTACTGGTGCTTGCAAATTTTCTTCATTATTAGGCTACATTCCCAAGATAAGAATGTGGTCAGTTTTTGACATTGCAGCTATTATGTGAATTTGGTAACTTGTATTTTTTTCATTACGTCTCTGATTGCATTTTTTAACATGTGTTTTTATCATTTTTTTATGCTGTTTTTGTCTTATTTTGGTAGGTCATGATTTAAATAAATCTGCTTTGTTTTTGATACTTCCTGGTATTTGGCTTTGACAAAATTTATTGACACAGTCATGTGCAGATTAAAATGCGGTTTAAGTGCCTTTTTCGCAGCGGAAGCGCAGTAAAAACACATTCAGTTTCACCTTTGGATTTTCCACATCTAATACAATTCTATGATGAAAAAAAAGCACATAAATCTGGTGTACTCGCAAGAGAAATTGACATGTTGCAGGTTTCAAACACGACCACACTTCAACTTATGCTGCGAGAAAAAAAAAGCACATAGGGCATGAGATTTCTTTAAATCCCATCTACTTTCCTGAAACTATAAAATGCAGTGTTTTTCATGCAGCAATAATACTCTTAGGGCTCATACTCACTTCGAGAGACTCGCACGATTCTTGTGCGAGTTTCTCACATGACAACCCGGCACTGCCACCGGCATTTGGACTGCACAGAAATACATGTAGCCGCACGCTCCGGTCTGAGTGCCGGCGGCAGGGCCAGGTTTTCATGCGAGAGACTCGCACAAGAATCATGCGAGTCTCTCGCAAGTGAATATGAGCCCATAATGAAAAACTCACCAAAACCATTGACCATTGTGGGAACTTAACCTAAAACTCATCTATAATAATTTATAAAAGGATGAGAAGCTTTAACGGAGCTGTCCACTTTAAGAAAACTTTCCCTAGTATATAAAGTTTGTTAGAAAAAAAACAAATTGGGCTTTTCTACCCTCCCAGGGTCCAGGGAAGTGTCTCTGACACTGTCCCAGTCTACAGTCTCTGTTATTTCATTGTAATGTCAACACTGGTGCAGCCAAACATTGAGATCAGTGGCTCTGCCAGATGATAGAAACCACTCAGAGCCGCTGACCTCAGTGATTAGCGGCAGAGATATTGTTGCTAAGTCACCTCTGCAACCAGACAATGAGGCAGCTGAAGAGACAATGCATCATACTTTAAAGGAGTTGTCCACCCCAGACTTAATATAGAAAAACAAAACTGCCTAGCATGCTGAAGAATGTATACTTGCCTTGCAGAGCTGCCTGGATCCCCCACTGGTCTCCAAGCTTCCTATTCTGGAGGGACATGAATGTGACCATTGCAGCTAATTACTGTCCCCAGCAGCGACAACAGGAACATGATGAATTGACTCAGTAATTGACCAAAAATTTATCATGGAACGTTAGCTTTTAAAAAAAATATAAAAAGTGTTTTCATTTTAAGCATTTGATCTATATCCCCTTCACCCCCCAAGCCAGTTTTCAACTTCATGACCTGGCCAAATTTTACATTGAGCGCATTTTCGTGCCTGCCTCACCAAGGTGTGTGACCCGTAGAAGCGCTATTGAGCGCGAATCGGCCGCCGTCAGCACTCGCATACTCCTATCCTCACTCTCCTGGCCATGATGTTTTAACAGTTGCCAATAAAGAGTGGAATTTTTACACAAGACCGGTAAGTGTGATCTGCTTTATCTACTTGCAATCATATCTATAACTCTGTACGTATAGTCATATAGTGGTGTGAAAAAGTATTTACTCCCTTCCTAATTTCCTATGCTTTTGCATGTCTGTCAAACCTAAATATTTTGGATCCTGCAGTCATGCTGGAGTATGTAGCAGGCAGCAGAACATTTTCCACGGCACCTCCAAACTCTGTCACATCTTTCACATGTGCCCAGTGTGAACTTGATCTCGTCCGTGAAGAGTACAGGGCGCCAATGTTGAATCTGCAATCTTGGTGTTCTTATGCTGTTTGGCTGTAAGCACAACTCCCATTTGTGGATGTCAGACCCTCATACCACCCTCATGGAGTCTGTTTCTGACAATTTCAACACACACATAGATGTTAGTGGCCTGCTGGAGGTCATTTTGCAGGACTCTGCCACTGCTCCTCTTGTTCCTCCCTGCATAAAGGAGGAATTAGCAATCCTGCTGCTGGATTATTACCCTCCTATGGCCCCCTCTACGTCTCTTGGTGTACTGGCCTGTCTCCTGGTATCTGCTCCATGTTGTGGACACTGTGCGGTCCGACACAGCTACCGTTCTTGTCACAGCTCACATTGATGTGCCATTCTGGATGAGCTGCAGTACCTGAGCAACTTCTGTGGTTTGTAATCACTGCCTCATGCTACTGTACAGTGCCTCTACAGTAAGAGCAATGAGAAAATGCAAAAGTGACCAAGGCAACAGCTAAGAAGGATGAGAACAGAGAAATGGTCTGTGGTCACCACCTGCAGAAACACTCCTTTATAGGGGTTGTCTTGCTAACTGGCTATCATTTCTACCTGTTGTCTGTTCTATTTTAACACCAGGAGAAATTGATTCACTATCAGTGTTTCTTCATAACTGGACAGATTGATTTCACAGAAGTGTGATTGACTTGAAGTTACATTGGGTTGTTTAAGTGTTCCCTTTATTTTTTGAGCAGTGTATATATATATATATTATATATATATATGCGTGTGTCATGCATGTAAACTCTTTTCACATAATGGAATCAGTGGTGCTTTAATAAATAATGAAGATCGATAAGGAAAAAGACACATTATTCTAAATAAAGGTGCCATGATTATGCACATTATTCTGCTGTGGAGCATCTGTCATGGTGAAGTTTATACGAATGATGTACAGATCATAGAAATAAGTTAATGAAATATTCCTGACAATAGACAGTGACTTCGCAGAACTATGAGTGTAGAAGAACTATGAATTTATTAATATCTGATAGCTGGCTGTCATGGCCATGTTTACTCGCTAAAAATAAAAATGAAAGCAATTCTATTCTGCTGTTCAAGACTTGAACTTCTAAACTAAAGCTTTTTTCCCTGCTGGCTGATGAAGCTATGAAATGAGCAATGTTTAGACTACTGCATCTAGTTTGGAAACTAAAATAATATCATTGCAATGCCAAGGTTTGGCTGAACAATGGATGGCCCATAAAGGCCATCTACCAGCTTATCAGTCAACATTTTCTTTTCAAATTTAATGATTCAGATGCAATATGATTAGCAAAATATTGTAGAGCAAATGAAACACTTTCACACATCCTTTGTTGTAGGTGTAGCAATATATCAGCACCTTTATGGAGGTGTGAAGAGATTTTAATTCTGCATATAACCTAATCTGAAATACCAGAGCTCTTTCCTCCACATTCTCAAGCATCCGCCTCCCTTGTCGTGTCAAAATAAATCAAATCAACTATTGAACATTATTACCTTATTTTCACAACTAGCAGTTCCAATAACAGAATACGGGGCAGTACATTATATGGAATACTGTCTCTAAACATGATGCCTTTCTCTTGAGTAAGGCTGGTTTCACACTCGCATGCATTTTTTTCCCTATCTTTTACATGGGTGCGCATAGGTGCACATACACATGCATTTGTACGCGTTTGTATGCACATGCGTTTTTTTGTAGTGTGCGCACGGGCACACAAAATGCATCCTGCAATCATGCAATGCGTTTTTTTACAGTCAAACACCCATTATAGTCTATGGGTGCGCATACGTGCACATGGTAATGCGCATGTATGCGCAAAAAACGCACCAAAACCCGCAAAAAAACGCACACAAACGCATGATGTGTTTTTTATGTGCGTTTGTACTGCGCACGGTGCGCAGTGCAAAAAAACGCAAGTGTGAAAGTAGCCTAAGGCTACAATGTGCTGTCTTCCATTACGACTGACTGGAAAAGAAAGAAAAGAAAATATTTAGGTTACATATACTGTACAATGGGTACGGAAAGTATTCAGAGCCCTTTAAATTTTTTACTCTTTGCCTCATTGCAACTATTTGGCAAATTCAAAAAAGTTCATTTTTTTCTCATTAATGTACACTCTGCACCCCATCTGGACTGAAAAAAATAGAAATGTAGAACATTTTTGCAAATTTATTAGAAAAGAAAAACTGAAATCGATATTGATATTTAGTCATAAGTATTCAGACCCTTTGCTCGGTATTGAGTAGAAGCACCCTTTTGAGCTAGTACAGTCATGAGTCTTTTTGGGAATGATGCAACAAGTTTTTTAGGCTGAGTTCACACGTGGCTTTTTTTCGCGTTTCCGCAGCGGTTTTAACCGCGCGATTTTGCCGCGAAAACGTGAAAAATAAGCATCCCATGTATTCCTATGGGATTCCGCAATGCTGTGCTAATGCTGCTGTTTTTACCGCAGCGGAATCGCATGCTCATTAATTTTGCGGAATCGCGGCAATCCCGCACCCATAGGAATGCATTGTTCCGCTTAATTCCCGCATGTGGCTGTGCACACCATGCGGAAAGTAAGCAGAACATTTGCGGATGGTAACCACGGTCCGGAGGAGAGGAGACTGTCCTCCTGGCTTTGGGTACCATATCCCTGTAAAAAATAGAATTTAAAATAAAAAATATTGTTATTCTTACCTTCCGGCGTCCCGCGCAGCCTTCCCGCTTCTCTCCACGCTCTCGTTCCCAGTAATCCTTTGCGAAAATGCCCGCGATGACGTCCGTTCTCGCGGGATCGCGAAGTCTCGCGGTCATTCGCGCGACGTCATCGCAAATGACCGTGAGACATCGCGATCCCGCGAGAACGGACGTCATCGCGGGCATTTTCGCAAAGGATTGCTGGGAACGGCTGCGCGGGACGTCGGAAGGTAAGAATAACACCATTTTTTATTTTTTTTACATTTTATCTTTTACTACTGATGCTGCATAGGCAGCCTCAGTAGTAAAAAGTTGGTCACACTTGTCAAACACTATGTTTGACGAGTGTGACCAACCTGTGAATCAGTTCTCCAGGCGATGCTACAGATCGCTTGGAAAACGCTAGCATTTTGCAAGCTAAATACGCTTGCAAAATGCTATTTTTTCCGCGGGAAAATCGCGGGAATTTAAAATGCGATTTTCCCGCGGAATGGAATTCCGGAATTCTCGCGGTAATTTCCGCAAGAGTTCCGGTACGTGTGCACATAGCCTTACACCTGGATTTGGGGAGCTAAGGACTGACTGGAGAGTGTGGTGATGCAATGGGGGATGAAGAAGTTCTAGACCCCACATGGAGTCAAAGACATCCGAGTGATGTGGGCAGTATGGAGGAAGAGATGGTGGTCACACTGACCCAGCTGCACAGAAAAATAGGGATCAGAGTGCAAAAGGGACGAGGCCACCCCCTAACCATTAAGTTGACTGCTATTGCACACCGCAGTTGTCTCTGTCCATGATTTTTCCTCTGCTTCCTCCACCATCTCCTCATCTGGTCAGTAAGTGCTGGCCATCTATGCACGCTTTTGGCATTCTCACAATGATGCTGCTTGCCTGTCTACGCAGCTCACCGCATCATATGTCACGTGCACACAAGGTGAAACTCTACCTTTCACATGCTGGAGAGACTGTGCATGCAGCAGCAGGCTATACTAGAGTTTGAAATGCAGCACACAAGGGTGAGTCGCTCTGCAGAGCAACATCACTTCACATCCAATGAGTGGCCTTCCATGCGGGACTTGTGTGCCGTGTTGCCCTGCTTCATGTACTCCACCATGACAAGAACTGATGATGCCATCAACCCAGGGCCGGTTTTAGGCAAAGTGGGGCCCTAGGCAAAGTTTAAAATGGGGCCCCAAATGCTAACATATTGCACATTACAGAAGCATTTCGATTGTAGTTACATGCGCTGAGTTCAGGCCGCTAAATGAGTGTGATCAACAAAATTGTTCAACACTTGTTTCCCGGCCTCTTTCCACCGTCTGAGAAAGAATGATAGGAACAGAACAATCACTAATGGATCACTAAGGGTGTGTGCACACGTTGCGGGTTTTGCTGCGGATCCGCAGTGGATTTGGTCCTGCGGATTCGCAGCAGTTTCCATGCGGTTTACAGTACCATGTAAACCTATGGAAAGCCAAATCCACCGTGCACATACTGTGGAAAATTCTGCACAGATTTGTTGCGGTTTATTTTCCGCAGCATGTTACTTCTTTTTTTTGCGGAACCGCAGCTGCAGTGTACGTTCCGGGACATACAAATCAATCTCTCCCTCTCAACCACACTGCCAAACCGCACTAGAACCTGCATCAAATCCGCTGTACACATGCTAGGAATCCGCAGGAAAAATGCATGTGTTTTACCTTGTGGTTTCTGCCAAGAGATATGGATTCTCTGCAGAAAAAGCCGCAGACTAATCTGCAACGTGTGCACACACCCTAACAGATCACCATACAGTATCATGTTATCAGCAGCACATCTACAGTTTACACCCCATAGTCCTGCATATAATATAATCTGCCCCATAGTCCTCCATATCGTATAATGCAGCCCTTCCATAGAATATATGGCAAACCCCTCATAGGAAATAATGCAGCCCCTTATATAGTATAAAGTAGCCCCTCCATAGAATACAATGTAGCCCTCCTCATAGTATAATGCAGCCCCCCATCGAATATAATAAATATAATACAGCTCCCCCATAGAATATAATGTAGCCCCAAATAGAATATAATACAGCCCACCTCCCCATAGAATATAATGTAGCCCCCCATATTATATAACAGCCTCCCCCTATAGAATATGATGTAAAATGTACCCCCCATGGTATATAACACAGTCCGATAGTATATAGCCCAGCACCACATGGTATATAGCCCAGCACCACATGGTATACAGCCCACCATGGTATACAGCACAGCATGGTATACAGCCCCCCATGGTATAATACAGCCCACCATGGTATAATACAGCCCACCATGGTATAGAGCCCCCCCAAAATGGTATAACACAGCCCAGCACAGTATTATACAGCCCAGCATTGTATATAGCCCCCCCAGCATGGTATGATACAGCTGAGCATGGTATAATACAGCCCAACATGGTATATAGTCCCCCCAGAATGGAGTAATACAGCCCAGCATGGTATATAGCCCCCCCAGCATGGTATATAGCCCCCCTAGAATGGTGTAATACAGCCCAGCATGGTATAATACAGGCCCCCCCAAAATGGTATGATACAGCCGAGCATGGTATATAGCCCCCCAGCATGGTATAATACAGCCCAGCATGGTATATAGCCCCCCCCAGCATGACCCCACAGTCCAGTACTCACACTGATTTAAAAAACAAAAAACAAACACTCCTTACCTTCTCCTGCTGGCTGCTCCTGTCTCCTCCTGCTCTGTCTGGCACACAGTGAGAGCGTGATGACGTCATCGCGCTCCCGCTGTGTCAGAGGCAGAGCGGGGAATGATGGGAGAGGGAGCGTCAGCTGACGCTCTCTCCTCCATCACTGCCTCCTTCAATGTGGCGGTGGCGGGAGTCGGTGCTGGGGGCAGGCGGGCCCCCCTGCCTCACAGGGGCCCCATAGCGGCTGTGTGATGTGCCGCTGGCTGGGGGCCCCTGGAGGAGCGGGGGCCCTGGGCAGCTGCCTGGTCTGCCTGCCCATAACGCCGGCCCTGCATCAACCTTTGCGTTACTATCCCAGTTCTATGCCTTCTAGGAAAAACAATGCTTCAGGCAATGATGTATGAAGTGAAAAACACTTAGAGAAAAGGTGTGCCTCCTGTGGCTCAGCAGAAAGAGAAACTGACCACAGCACACAAGTTCAAGGGATCAAATCCATGAGCATGACAGTTTCAACTGTGGAAGAGTATGTGCTCACAAGTCTCTACATACTGATTGACAGGTTTGGTTCATTTAACTTCTGGGTCTCCAAACTGGACACATGGCTTGAGCTTTCCCTTTATGCCTTGGAGGTGCTGTCCTGCCTTGTGGAAAGTGTACTGTCTGAATGTGTGTTTAGCATGGCAGGAGGCGTGATCAAAGAAGGAGCATGCGCCTGTCCACAGTCAATGTGCGCAAGCTTATCTTAAAATGAAGAAGTTGTGGTTCCCACAGGACTTGTCTGTACCTTTGGCTGAATATACAGTTTTGTGAAAAAGTGTTTGCCCCCTTTCTGATTTCCTATTCTTTTGCATGTTGGTCACACTTAAGTATTTCATATCACAAAACAATATTTCAGGGTCATTCGTTTGCATGATAAAGCATATCTTGAAGTTGGGGCTGGTGAGGATGGGCTCTCCGCACAACTCCAAATTCATTGATTGGAATGCTTCCTCTGCCTGAGGGTTCCATCAATCGATGACCGATTTCCTTTCCTTTAAGAGATTGGTCAAGGGAGCTGATCTCCTGGAAAAATTAGGTATAAATAGTCGGTAATACCCAATGATGCTATGAAACGCTCTTACCTGTTTTGCAGTAAGAGGCCGGAGCCAGTTTTGAATTACCTCATTTATGTTAATCTGGGGTTTGATAACCCTACAGCCAATTATGTACCTCAAGTAATGGGCTTTCTCGAAACCTGTTGCACATTTTTTTGGTTCGCCATCAAGCATGCGGCTTGGAGCAAATCCACTACCGCTTGCACTTGGGACAAGTGGGTATGCCAGTTGGTACTAAAGATGATATCATCCAAATACGCTGACGCATACTTCTGATGGGGCTGTAAAATTACATCCATCAGCCTCTGGAACTTGACTTGGGTCCCATGTTACTCAAAAGGCAAGACAACATAGTGACAGAGACCCTCCAGTGTAATGAAAGTGGCTTTTTCTTTCACGACTGTGTCAGCAGCACATGCCAGTAGCCTTTAGTCAGAGCATCGTGAAGTACTGGGCCTGCCCCGTCTCTAAATCAGCTCATCCACCCGAAGCACTGGATAATGATCAAATTTTGACACCTAATTCAATTTCCAGAAATATTACAAAATCGTAACAATACGTCCAGAATAGAAATCAGTATAATGGGACTATCCCGTGCTCTGTGGGACTCCTCAATAAGTACTAGCTGGAGCATTTGATTCCCCTCTGGCATATGGTACGGTTTCTTTTGCACCCTTACCGGAGGCTTTGTGACAATGTCATGATGAATCACAGATGTACGCTGTTCTGAGAATACGTATATATTCTGCTGCACTAATTTCCAAGCCTCCCATTGCTGCTGTGTAAGGAGAGCATCAATCACTTATCTTTACTGTGTTCGCGGCCTCCTGTCGGGCCAGTGGTGAAGGATCTACAGTTGATACGACCAGAGCTACGTCTGTTACCACACATTCCCAGTCTTTCCACGCCGTTAACAGATAGACATAATATAGTTGCTCAAGTTTCCTCTTCCCGGCTAATAATTCATCTCCCCAACCTTTTCCTGGATCTTAAATGGCCCTTGTCACTTGGCCATGAGCTTACTTTCTGGGTCGGGCACTATAACTAATACCCTATTCTCTTTTTTAAAGTACCTGTCTGTGGCCCTTCCCGGATATACTTGACTCTGCCCTGCCGGGGCATCAACTAGTTGTTCCTTTTTCAATTGGCATCACAGTCATGATCTGGTCCTGCATACTTGCCATGTACTCTATTATGCATTTATGGGGAGTTAGCTCCTGTTCCCATGTCTCTTTGGCTTTATCCAGCAGGCCACTGGGATGTCTATCATATAAATGTTCGAATGGCAAGAACCCCAGTTAGGACTGTGGTAATTCTCGAACACCAAACATTAAATAGCACAGTAACATATCCCAATCCTTCCCATATTTGGAGACCATTATCTTTAGCATAGGTTTAAGGGTTTTCTTTTCACTAAACCATATGTCTGTGGGTGGTACACTGACATGCCCAATTGTTCTATCTGGTGCAGCTTACACAATTTCTTTGTAACCTTGGACATAAAAGGAGTCCCCTGATCCATAAGGAACTCCTTAGGTAGCCCAAGGCGACAGAACATGGAAAACAGCTCCCAGGCAATAAGTTTAGCTGAGGTGTAACAAAGTAGAATTGCCTCCGGGTAACGAGTAGCGTAGTCTACTACCACTAATATGTGTTGGTGGCTGATTTTATGATGGGCCTTACCAGATCCATAGCAATCTGCTGAAAAGGTACCAATGGATAAAGGAAACTTGGGGTGGGTGTGGTCAGCTGACACTCTGGGTATGACTCACTAAACCTCTGAACCTCAGCATAAATCCTGGGTGAAAAGAACCATTGAAGAATATGCTCTTGTGTCTTTTTAATCCATAGGCAACCACTCAGCATGTATTTGTGGGTCATCTCGAGCACCGCTCGGTGGTACGATTGGGGCACTTCCAGCTGTTCCACTACTTCATCCTGTATTTTGTCAACCCGATGTAGCAACTCCTGATTCACTGCCATATGCAGAAAAACCACTTCTGCCCATGAGTGCTGTGGCACCCCATTTACTTCTATCATCCTTTGCTGTCAGAGTGGAATCCTGGAGTTGACCTGTCCCAAAAGGTCCCCAGGATACATTAAGCTCCAGTATTGACCTGGTCTACTCGACCTTTCCTTCAAACACCTCTAGGGCAAATCTGTCAGGTTTATAATCTCTACCTATGAGGGTGAACCCTATGGCAGGTGACTGCACAACTGTATCACTAGTGGTTGCATCAGTGGCTTTTCTGTCTTTGACTGTGGCCTGTGTTCTGGCTCACACAGACCTGTCCTACACATAGCTCCTACTCTGGTGCTTCCAAACCAATACTGAAACACCGAAAGCTTAACTGCAAGTTTAACCCCTTTCCGACCTCTCAATTAATTCATCCAGGGGTGCAGTGAGCATGTTGAAACCACATATGCCTCACAGAAATGTATACCATTGGGCGGTGAAGAAGTAAAATGTTATTCTAGCCTAAAATTTTTAATTTTATAAGCGCTAATAGGAAAAAATGGACCTCTTAGTTTGTTGTCCAATTTCTCCTGAGTGCCCCAATACCGTACATGCAATCGGGAAATACTTTTGTTGCACAGTGTAAAGCTCAGGAAGGAAGGAGCGCCAGATCTTACCATGACCCACTGGAAGAGTGCATAATGTGCCAGAACAGCAGAAACCCTCCATAAATGACCCCATTTTACAAACTAAACTTCTCAATGAATTTATTTAAAGGTGCAGTGATCATATTGACATCACTGATGTGTCACAGAATTCAATACCATTGGGAAGTGAAGAAAAAATAATTTTTACCACAAAAATTTTGTTTTAGCCCCAGATTTTACATTTTCACCTGGGAAATGGGTAAAATGGCACCAAAATGTGTCACGCAATTTCTGCTGAATGTGGAAATACGCCATATGTGGCTGTACAGTACTGTTTAGCCACACGGCGAGACTCAGAAGAGCAGATTTTCCTAGAATAGTTTGCTAACTCTTTAAACAGAGCCCCTAAGTGTCAGAAGAGCAGAATGCCCCCTCTCAAGTGATCCCATTTTGGAAATTATACCCCTTTGGAAATTTATCTACAATGTGTAGACTCCATGAATGTTTTCCAGAAACAAGCAGCAGTGGATGTTGCTGAGTGAAAACTGCAAATCTCTATTGTAGTACCTGTATATTGAAGTGCCCATTATGTTGTAGTGCCCAGTACATTATGCTCAGCTTGTGCTTTTAGAGAATGGACCCATAAATTAGGCGAGCTCTCATCGCTATAGAAATGCCAAACATCTGGACACTAAATGTGGTTTAGGCATCTATGGGGCTCAGAATGGAGTGGGGCATTTGGATTTGGGAGTACAGAATTCCTTGGATTTCTTTTGGGGGGAAGGAGTCATAGCTAGTGTTGAGCATTCCGATACCGCAAGTATCGGGTATCGGCCGATACTTGCTGTATCGGAATTCCGATACCGACTTCCGATATTTTTTCAATATCGGAATTCGGCATCGGAATCGGAAGTTCAGTTGATTGACAGCCTGACGTCATCATGATGCGCGGTGTGTGCGCATCATGATGCGCCGTCATTTCGGGCCTTCCGGGGGTCTCTGCCGGCCTGCCGGTGGTCTGTGCACCCTGTGGGGGTCTGTACCGGCCTGCCGGGGGGCTGTGCCGGCCTGCCGGGGGGCTGTGCTGATGTCCGGGGGTCTGTGCAAGCATCGTCCGATGGGACTACAAGTCCCATCTGGCGATGCCTGCTACCATGACAGTGATTGACACATTAGCCAATGATGGGACAGTAGTAGTCCCATCATCCGGCTAATGTGTTAAATGTTATAAAAAAAAAATACTACATACATACTACATGGTACATACATACTACATGCTACATACATACTACATATATACTACATACATACTACATACATGCTACATACATGCTGCATGCTACATACAGTGGGGAAAAAAAGTATTTAGTCAGTCAGCAATAGTGCAAGTTCCACCACTTAAAAAGATGAGAGGCATCTGTAATTTACATCATAGGTAGACCTCAACTATGGGAGACAAACTGAGAAAAAAAAATCCAGAAAATCACATTGTCTGTTTTTTTTTTCATTTTATTTGCATATTATGGTGGAAAATAAGTATTTGGTCAGAAACAAAATTTCATCTCAATACTTTGTGATATATCCTTTGTTGGCAATGACAGAGGTCAAATGTTTTCTGTAAGTCTTCACAAGGTTGCCACACACTGTTGTTGGTATGTTGGCCCATTCCTCCATGCAGATCTCCTCTAGAGCAGTGATGTTTTTGGCTTTTCGCTTGGCAACATGGACTTTCAACTCCCTCCAAAGGTTTTCTATAGGGTTGAGATCTGGAGACTGGCTAGGCCACTCCAGGACCTTGAAATGCTTCTTACGAAGCCACTCCTTCGTTGCCCTGGTGGTGTGCTTTGGATCATTGTCATGTTGAAAGACCCAGCCACGTTTCATATTCAATGCCCTTGCTGATGGAAGGAGGTTTGCACTCAAAATCTCACGATACATGGCCCCATTCATTCTTTCATGTACCCGGATCAGTCGTCCTGGCCCCTTTGCAGAGAAACAGCCCCAAAGCATGATGTTTCCACCACCATGCTTTACAGTAGGTATGGTGTTTGATGGATGCAACTCAGTATTCTTTTTCCTCCAAACACGACAAGTTGTGTTTCTACCAAACAGTTCCAGTTTGGTTGCATCAGACCATAGGACATTCTCCCAAAACTCCTCTGGATCATCCAAATGCTCTCTAGCAAACTTCAGACGGGCCCGGACATGTACAGGCTTAAGCAGTGGGACACGTCTGGCACTGCAGGATCTGAGTCCATGGTGGCGTAGTGTGTTACTTATGGTAGGCCTTGTTACATTGGTCCCAGCTCTCTGCAGTTCATTCACTAGGTCCCCCCGCATGGTTCTGGGATTTTTGCTCACCGTTCTTGTGATCACTCTGACCCCATGGGGTGGGATTTTGCATGGAGCACCAGATCGAGGGAGATTATCAGTGGTCTTGTATGTCTTCCATTTTCTAATTATTGCTCCCACAGTTGATTTCTTCACTCCAAGCTGGTTGGCTATTGCAGATTCAGTCTTCCCAGCCTGGTGCAGGGCTACAATTTTGTTTCTGGTGTCCTTTGACAGCTCTTTGGTCTTCACCATAGTGGAGTTTGGAGTCAGACTGTTTGAGGGTGTGCACAGGTGTCTTTTTATACTGATAACAAGTTTAAACAGGTGCCATTACTACAGGTAATGAGTGGAGGAAAGAGGAGACTCTTAAAGAAGAAATTACAGGTCTGTGAGAGCCAGAAATCTTGATTGCTTGTTTCTGACCAAATACTTATTTTCCACCATAATATGCAAATAAAATGAAAAAAAAACAGACAATGTGATTTTCTGGATTTTTTTTTCTCAGTTTGTCTCCCATAGTTGAGGTCTACCTATGATGTAAATTACAGACGCCTCTCATCTTTTTAAGTGGTGGAACTTGCACTATTGCTGACTGACTAAATACTTTTTTGCCCCACTGTACATACCACATACATACTACATACATACTACATACATACTACATGCATGCTACATGCATGCTACATACATACATGCATGCTACATACATACTACATGCATGCTACATACATACTACATGCATGCTACATACATACCACATGCTACATACATACCACATACATACTACATACATACTACATACAACATATATACTACATGCATGCTACATACATACTACATGCTACATACATACCACATACATGCTACATACATACTACATATAAACTACATACATACTACATACATACTACATACATACTACATGCATACTACATGCATACTACATACATACTACATGCATGCTACATACATACTACATGCATGCTACATACATACTACATGCTACATACATACCACATACATACTACATACATACTACATACTACATATATACTACATGCATGCTACATACATACTACATGCTACATACATACTACATGCTACATACATACCACATACATGCTACATACATACTACATATATACTACATACATACTACATACATACTACATGCATGCTACATACATACTACATGCTACATACATACCACATACATACTACATACATACTACATACATACTACATGCTACATACATACTACATGCATGCTACATACATACTACATGCTACATTCATACCACATACATACCACATACATGCTACATACATACTACATGCATACTACATGCATACTACATACATACTACATGCATGCTACATACATACTACATGCTACATACATACCACATACATACTACATACATACTACATACATACTACATGCTACATACATACTACATATATACTACATGCATGCTACATACATACTACATGCTACATACATACCACATACATACTACATACATGCTACATACATACTACATATATACTACATGCATGCTACATACATACTACATATATACTACATGCATGCTACATACATACTGCATGCTACATGCATGCTATATACATACTACATACATACTACATGCTACATACATACCACATATATACTACATACATACAATACATTCATACAATACATACATAGACATACAGTACATATAACATAGAGTAACATACTTACCAATACTTGTCACATTGTTCCCCGAAGCCATTGTCTTTTCCGGAATAAATATTAACATAACAAACCACAAAAATACTCACCCACGATCTGAAGCAGTCCACGAGTGTGTCCCACGACGATCTTGGGTAGAGAACTGCAGCATCAGCTGATGCTGCCGTTCTCTACGGGCTGCAGGAATCCAATGACGGAAGGTAGGTATCCTTCCGCACTGTATTCCTCCGCCACTTAAAAAAAAAAAGTCCCTAGTCTCACTTTATGCCATTGCTGTGTGGGAAATTCCCACACAGCAATGGCATAAAGTGAGACTAGGGACTTTTTTTTTTTAAGTGGCGGAGGAATACAGTGCGGAAGGATACCTAACTTCCGTTATTGGATTCCTGCAGCCCGTAGAGAACGGCAGCATCATCTGATGCTGCAGTTCTCTACCCAAGATCGTCGTGGGACACACTCGTGGACTGCTTCGGATCGTGGGTGAGTATTTTTGTGGTTTGTTATGTTAATATTTATTCCGGAAAAGACAATGGCTTCGGGGAACAATGTGACAAGTATTGGTAAGTATGTTACTCTATGTTATATGTACTGTATGTCTATGTATGTATTGTATGAATGTATTGTATGTATGTAGTATATATGTGGTATGTATGTAGCATGTAGTATGTATGTAGTATGTATGTAGCATGCATGTAGCATGCAGTATGTATGTAGCATGCATGTAGTATATATGTAGTATGTATGTAGCATGCATGTAGTATATATGTATGAATGTATGTAGCATGTAGTATGTATGTAGTATGTATGTGGTATGTATGTAGCATGTAGTATGTATGTAGTATGTATGTAGCATGCATGTAGTATGTATGTAGTATGTATGTAGTATATATGTAGTATGTATGTAGCATGTAGTATGTATGTAGCATGCATGTAGTATATATGTAGTATATATGTAGCATGTATGTAGTATGTATGTGGTATGTATGTAGCATGTAGTATGTATGTAGCATGCATGTAGTATATATGTAGTATGTATGTAGCATGTAGTATGTATGTAGTATGTATGTAGTATATATGTAGTATGTATGTAGCATGTAGTATGTATGTAGCATGCATGTAGTATATATGTAGTATATATGTAGCATGTAGCATGTATGTAGTATGTATGTGGTATGTATGTAGCATGTAGTATGTATGTAGCATGCATGTAGTATATACGTAGTATGTATGTAGCATGTAGTATGTATGTAGCATGCATGTAGTATATATGTAGTATGTATGTAGCATGTAGTATGTATGTAGCATGCATGTAGTATATATGTAGTATGTATGTAGCATGTAGTATGTATGTAGCATGCATGTAGTATATATGTAGTATGTAGCATGTAGTATGTATGTAGCATGCATGTAGTATACAGTATATGTAGTATGTAGCATGTAGTATGTATGTAGCATGCATGTAGCATGTACTATGTATGTAGCATGCATGTAGTATATATGTGTTATGTATGTAGCATGTAGCATGCATGTAGCATGCATGTAGCATGCATGTAGTATGTATGTAGTATGTAGTATATATGTGGTATGTATGTAGCATGTAGTATGTATGTAGCATGTAGTATGTATGTAGCATGCAGTATGTATGTAGCATGCATGTAGTATATATGTAGTATGTATGTAGTATATATGTAGTATGTATGTTGCATGTAGTATTTATGTAGTATGAATGTAGCATGTATGTAGCATGTATGTAGTATGTAGTATGAATGTAGCATGTATGTAGTATGCATGTTGTATGTATGTAGCATGTAATTTTTTTATTTTTTTTTTACATTCAACACATTAGCCGGATGATAGGACTATTACTGTCCCATCATTGGCTAATGTGTCAATCACTGTCATGGTAGCAGGCATCGCCCGATGGGACTTGTAGTCCCATCGGACGATGCCTGCACAGACCCCCGAAGCCTGCACAGACCACCGGCAGGCCGGCACAGCCCCCCGGCAGGCCGGCACAGCCCCCCGGAGCCTGCACAGACCACCGGCAGGCCGGCACAGCCCCCCGGCAGGCCGGCACAGCCCCCCGGAGCCTGCACAGCCCCCCGGCAGGCCGGCACAGCCCACCGGAGCCTGCACAGACCACCGGCAGGCCGGCACAGCCCCCCGGCAGGCCGGCACAGACCACCGGAGCCTGCACAGACCCCCTGGCAGGCCGGCACAGCCCCCCGAAAGGCCCGTACAGACCCCAGAGAGGCTGTACAAGGGCAGGAAAGGGTTTTTCTTATTCCGATACCGGAAGTCCCATAGACTTGAATGGGACTTCCGGTATCGGAATCGGCGATACCGATACTTTTTTTAAAGATCGGCCGATACCATCCGATACGATACTTTGAAGTATCGGACGGTATCGCTCAACTCTAGTCATAGCACTTTTACAGAGCCCTTCTACTACCAGTAATGTGGAAGCTCCCTATATTTCTATTGACAGATGATGAACCTGAGAGAGGACTTGCTTTTATTGTGGATTGAGTTGAAGATTTTATTGGGAACATTTTACATAACATTTGGGATCGCATTTATCCTGTGCTCTCCGCTGAGCACTTATATAGAGATTTCCATGTAAATCTTCTAAGTACATGACTCAGATGTAACCCCTGATGGATCAATTCATTATAATGAGGCAGCAGAGATACTCTGGACTCCATCTGGCCTCTGGTCAGAAATGTCCATCTTTTCAAAGTATAACAAACCAGACTGCGTCCACAATGTCGCCATCTGTCTCATTATAGGGAATCTCCGGCCTGGGGTTCCATCTGAATCACGAATTTCAGAGATTTGTACGGAAACCCTGGTGTAAGCGCTCAGCGTACAGCGCAGGATAAATGTTAGCTGAGCCTTACTGCAATCTTTGGGAGGCAGAATGAACAAATCAACAGCAGGTCAAGAATTGGTTTTATTTATTTTTATGCTGTCCTCGTGTGGTATACATGATTAGATAGCTTTATTCTTCGGGTTGGTGCTATTACATCGATACCAGATTTATATTGTTTTTTTATGTTTGGCTGCTGTAACACAGTAAAAGACACCTTTTTTTCAAAAACTAATTTTTGCGTCACTATATTTTGAGAGCTATAATTTTTCCATATTTCAGTGAGATCTGGGTGTCAGCTGTCAGATTCGCTGAACACCCGGTGGCAGTGTGTGCAAAATCGCTAAGATGTATCCATACGTTCAAGGTCAGGAAGTCCTTCCCAACCAGGACATATGGATATGTCTTCGCTATATATTCTGTATTATTAATGTATGTGTAAATAAAAAAAATAAAAATATGTGCAGTGTGTTCATTCAAACACTTACTGGCCGTTTCTGTCTTCTGCCATTTCCAGCATTGCTCTTCAGCTCTTTTGGTCTATGTGACCACAATTGTGACCTGCCATCTCACTTCCAACATTTGATGTGTAGCCAGAAGTTACCTTCTTAATGTAAGTCTATAAGACTCAGAATGAGGCTCTCAGAATTACATTAAGAAATTAACAACTCAAGATGAGATTAATCAAGAAATAGCTGCAGTCACAAGATTCAAGTACTGGAGTAGCATAGGAAACAGCAGAAGACTGACCAGTAAGTTTCTGAATGCACACACTGTATATACATTAATGATAGTGAACCGATAGTGAAATACAGCCCATTAGCACAAAATATCCTGCAATGAAGGATTTTACTTACTTTTTTATATTCCTCCCACTTGATAAAGGGGTTGACTTCTTTATTTTAAGAAAATGTACTGGGGGACATGATTTTATGTCACTTGTAGTGTATAAATTAATCAATCTCCTAAATGCTATTGCAGCCTGCACAGTGCTCCTCGTTTCAAAATGACTATTGATGGAGAAGCATGTGATCAGACCTGTCCACAGGCCTCATCCAATTGAAAAACAGTTTTTTTCGTTAGATGAGTGGACCGATGTGCAGGTGTGGTCATGTGCTGCTCAATCAATTGTCATTTTGAAAATGGAAGAGCTGTATAGTGTATGAGGAAGGCACTAAGAATAGCAGAAGGAGAACCTGTAATGCTTATATTAGTACATCTCACAAAACCATATTTCAAACATATTTTTTTAAATAAAAGTAAAGTTGACAACCTCTTAAATATATAATATAGATTACAAAGGAAAATCTGTTTTCGTTAGAAAAAAATAAAGACCCACTAAAAAAATATGTACTTTTTAAATGGGAGATTAGTCAAATGAAAAAAATAAATAAATAAAATAACACAATCTTTACTTGCAGGCGTTAACCTACAAATTAACCATATATTTGTCCACAGGTTACGTGGTATTTGCTGAAACAGTCCTAAATGGTAATTACAAATGATGTGTGGTTATTCTTGTTTCCGCAAAAGAAGCCTAAATGGTTGCACCTACTAGATGGCCTAGATCTGTAATTCTCCCTTTTTACACCCAAAACCTGCTGTTAAATCTTCAGAGGTCATGATTTCATTTTTACTCAAGTAAAATTTCACTCACATTAGCCACGTTAATGGTGTTCTCACAAACACATGTCTTTAAGTGGTAAAGAGTATGTCGGAAATCCATCTGTAGTAAAGGGGTAGCAAGGTGTCCTGCATTTTCTCAATTTCCCATAAGGCTATGTGCACACGTGGGGAATTGCTGCGGAAATTTCTGCGGCCATTCCGGAACTCCTTGCCATGGGAAATACGCATGTGGAATTCCCACAAAAAAATAGTGTTTTGCAAGCGTAATTAGCTTGCAGAATGCTAGCGTTTTCCAAGCGATCTGTAGCATCGCATGGAATACTGATTGACAGGTTGGTCACACAAGTCACACATAGTATTTGACAAGTGTGACCAACTTTTTACTATTGAGACTGCCTATGTGGCATCAATAGTAAAAGATATAATGTTAAAAATAATTATAAAAATAAAATATCGTGATATTCTCACCTTCCAGCAGCCCCCTCAGCGTTCCCAGGCCTCAGCGATGCTTTTGGCAACTCCCGTTCCCAGTGATGCCTTGCGACAATGACCCCAGATGACGTAGTGGTCTCGCGAGACCGCTGCGTCATCACAGGTCATTGTCGCAAGGCATCACTGGGGCCGGAAGATGTGTGGCTGACAGGCGGGAGGGCTGCAGGGGACGCCGGAAGGTGAGAATATCACGATTTTTTATTTTAATTCTTTTTTTAACTGGGATATGGTACCCAGGGCCTGGAGGAGAGTCTCCTCTCCTCCCGACCCTGGGTACCATCCGCATATTTTCCGCTTACTTTGCTCATCTTGGGCGTAGCCACATGCGTAAAGTAAGCGGAACAATGCATTCCTATGTGTGCAGAATCCCTGTGATTCCGCAAAAAGAAAGTGCCGGACAAAAAAAAAATTCTCTCTCTCTCTCCTTTTCCAGGCTGCAATTCCTTTAAAATTCTTCATTTGTCGGATCCGTCAAAAAAATGGACAGGTGGCATCCGTTGTCATCAGTACTAGAACGGATCCGCCATCCGTCCTTTTGGCGGATTTTGACTGATGCAAAAAACTGAAGTGTGAAAGAGGCCTAACAGGGAAGTAGCCCAGATCCAATTTTAGTGGTAAAATGTAATTTTTTTCTTAACTGCCCAATTAAATCAAATTTTGTGAGACACGTGTTGCCAATGTGCTAACTGCACCCATAGATGGAATCATTGAGGGATGAAGTTTGTATAGTGGAGCCACTAATGGGGAGTCTGTTTTTGGCATGTCAGGGGCTCTGCCAATGTGACATATCTAAAGCAATTCCAGCAAAATCTGCACTCCAATATGGCACTCCTTCCATTCTGAGCTTTTCAACTGTGCCTCAAAAGTAGTTTTTGATCACAAATGCAGCATTGGTGCACTCAGCAGAAATTCCATAAAAAATTGAAACATTCTTTTTCTCCTATTACCTCTTTTGAAAATTAAAAACTTGGGGAAAAGGTAAAATTTTATTGAGAAAAAATGTTACTTTTCCAATTGTTTAGCGCAATGTTATACAATTCTGTTAATGAGTGTTACAAATGCTCAATATACCCCTAGATGAATTCCCTGAGAGGTGTTGTTTCCAAAATGGGGTCACTTGTTAGGGTTTCTGCAATTTAATCACATCAGGTGCTCTGCTAAGGTTACACGGCTTCTGCTATCTATTCCAGCCAATTTTACGCTCTAAAAGTCTAATGGTGCTCCTTCCCTGCCTTGCGCCAAAACAGTAATTTTCCACCACTTGTGTATATTGATGTATTCAGGAGATATTGAACAAAAAATTGTATAGTCCATTTTCTCCTGTTATCCTTGTGAAAATAAAACATTTGGGGAAAAAGCAACATTTTTTTTCTGGGAAAATTAAAATGTTCATTTATTCTTTACACATTGCTTTAATTCCTGCAAAGCACCTAAAGGATTTATACACTTCTTCTAAGTATTTTTGAGGCGTGCGAGTGGTGCAGTTTTTATAATAGTGTCACTTTTGGGTATTTTCTATAATTTATGCCCTCAAAATCACTTTGAAATTGATGTGATCCCTAAAAAAAAAGGTTTTGTAAATTTTGTTGGAAAAATGAGAAATTGTTGATGAAGTTTTAACCCTTCTAACTTCCTAACAAAAAAATTAGGTTTCAAAAATAATTCTGATGTAAAGTAGACATGTGGTAAATGTTATTTATTACACTGGTATACAGTGATTTTGGTGCCAATAATGTCTGAACGGTTTTATATTAAGTTTTTGGTGCTGCCAACAGCAATTTTAAGATCTCTCCACAGGTGTTCAATGAAATTTAGATCCGGACTCATTGTGGGCCACTTCAGAACTCTCCAGTGCTTTGTATCCTTCAATTTCTGGGTGCTTCTTGAAGTATGGTTGAGGTCATTGTCTGCTGGAAGATCCATGACCTAGGACACAAACCCAGCTTTCTGACACTGGGCACAAGATTGTGACCAAAAATTCATAGGTAATTTTCAGATATCATGATACCTTGCACACAGTCAAGGCACCCAGTGCCAGAGGCAGCAAAACAACCCCAAAACATCTTTGAATCTTCACCATATTTGACTGTAAGTACTATGTTCTTTTCTTTTTAGGCCTCATTTTTTGTTGGTAAACAGTAGAATAATGTGCTCTAACAAAAAGCTCTATCTTGGTCTCAGTTGTCCACAAGACGCTTCCCAAAAGGATTTTTGCTTTCTTGCATACATTTTGGCAAACTGCAGTCTAGCTTTTTTACGTCTCTGTGTTTGCAGTGGGGTCCTCCTGGGTCTCCTACCATAGCATTTCATTTCATTCAAATATCAATGGATAGTTTTGCTTTGACACTGATGCCCCCTGTGTCAAAGCAAAGATCGTGCTAGATCAGCTCACTTGACTGTACACGGAGGTAGACACGGGAACACTGCGGCTTTAGGAATGCACTTGGTTTATTAGATACAGCATTGCTATCTCAGTGTATGATTCTTTGCTTGCGTTCTGACTATTCTCTGTCTGTTCCTCTGGTACCGTGCCGCCCTCTCCGTGTATGACCCCTCGTTTGTCTGACCTGAGTTTCCCTAGCATGTACTCCAGGATTCCTGTAATAGAATCCTACAGTCATCTCCTGCAACAGGAAGCTAAGCCACGCCCCCTGTGGTCACATGATCGTAGGTCCATGTGCTTCTTTCTATCTTCAGTATCGCAGGTCCTGTTGTCTGAACTTTCCATGTAGTTTCGGACCCCGGGCCCCCGTAGTCTGGGTGAGCTACCCTGCTCAGCCATGGCAGACCGCCAGCGCTGACAGGATCCTGATACCAGGCCTGTGCTCCACATGAAAACTAAAGTCCTGGAGCACTAGAAACCACCTAGTCACCCAGGCTTTCTTCCCATTTTTTTCCCTCATCCATCTCTGGGGCGCATGATCTGACACTAGCCTGAATTTTCTGCCTAACAGGTAGATCTCAGGATGTTGATTGCATACTTGATGGCCAAGCGCTTTTTTTCTACAATGTTGTAGTTCTTCTCACAGGAGGAGAGTTTCCTAATCAGGTATAGGACTGGATGTTCATCCCCATCTATTTCTTGGGACAACACAACGTCCAAACCGACCTCGGAAGTGTCCGTCTGAACCATGAACTCCATAGTGAAGTCCGGTGCTACCAAGACCACTGTCTGCATAGGATGAGGTTCAACTCCTGGAATGCCATCTCCGCTTCAGAGAACCATTTGACCTCTCATGTCAAAATTCGGAATAAATCGCAGATAGTATCCCACAATTTACAGAAACGCCCTAACCTGCTTTTTGGAGACCGTCTGAGGCCACTTTTGGATTGCCTCCACTTTGTCTATTTGTGGCTTTATATTGCCACTTCAAGTGATGTAGCCCAAGTATTTTGCCTCTTTTCCGGCGGCACACTTCTTTGGGTTTATGGTAAACACCAAAAAAAGAGCATGAACCGCAACTCCAAAAATCATACTGTACGTTGATCTAATGCTGCCAGGCAAAAATTTATATACTGAACATGAGGTTCTTAGTTTACCATTCTGATCAGACTGTATTAAGCCCACTGCCACATCATAGGAAACCTTGTAGAGGGTCCTACCGTCCTAATGGAGCGGAGCTGTCCACCAACCACAACTACATTGGCAATGCACCAGCAGGGCAGACGACCCAGTGTCACCAGACCACGCCGCCCGACCAGCACAAAACCACAGCAACATAGCACTAACACCAAAGGAAAGGAGTCCCTGTAGCCCCAATGGAGCAGAGCCACGCGTTGACCACTGCCAACAGCGACAATGCACCAGCAGGGCAGACAGCCTGGTGCCCCACAGTGCCCATGCTGCAAGACTCATACTGTGCCGTCCCACCAGCACAAAACCACACCAACAATGGCCACCATACACCCTTCCTCAGTGCGTCCAGTACCACTGGGACATTCTGCAGATAACTTTTCCAATCCAGGCTGAAGATCACAATGTCATCCAAATAAGCAAAGGCGTACTTCTTGTGAGGGGCTAGGATCCTGTCCATGGCCCTCTGGAAGGTAGCTGGGGCTCCTTGTAGTCCGAATGGCATTTGGGTATACTGAAATCATCCATCAGGTGTGCAGAAGGCAATATTCTCCTTGATACTTGGAGACAGGAGAATTTTCCAGTACCTTTCCTTAGACGTAGGGTGATGATATATCTGGCAGACCCTAGCCTCTCAATAAGCTCATCAACCCGAGGCATCGGATATGCATCAAACTTGGACACCTCATTGAGCTTCCTGCAACCATTACAGAAGCACCACTCTCCATTCGACTTCGGCACAAGGACAATAGGGCTGGACCAGCGAACTCTTTGACTCCTCGATGATGCCCAGGCTTAAAATTTTCTTCACCTCCTTGGAGATCACCTTGCGGCGGGCTTTGGGAATTTTTATTTCACCCTCACATGCGGTTCAGTCAGGATTTCGTGCTCCACAACCTGTGTACATCCTGGTAACTATGAAAACAGGTCTCGGTTCTGCTAAAGCAGCTCATGGCACTGTTGTTTCTGGGCCGGGAACAGTGTGACATCCGCGACCCTGGCTTCAGGATGGGCTCCTAGGCACATTACTTCTACCAGATCCCAGTCTCACCATGGTTTCAGCAGGTTAATGTGGTACACCTGGTACAGTTTTCTTGTCCCTGGTTGGTGGACCTTGTAGTTGACATCACTCAAATTTTCGATCACCTCGTATAGCCCTTGCCACTTGGCCAGGAATTTACTTTCAACTGTGGGTATCAATACCAACACCCGGTCTTCAGGGCTAAACTGTCTCAGTCTTGCCAACCGACTGAAGACCCTTGGCTGGGCCTGTTGTGCTTGCAGGAGACGCTCCCTCACAATTGCATCACAGTCGCGATCCTGTCTTGCATATGAGCTACATGTTCAATAACGCTTCGGTGGGGTGTTACCTCCGCTTCACAGGTCTTCTTTGCAATGTCCAGAAGACTCCGAAGGTGCTGTCTGTTTAAGAGCTCGAATGGTGAGTACCCCGTAGAGGCCTATGGGACTTCTCTAATGGAGAAAAGTAGGTATCGCAGCAGGTAATTCCAATCTTGGCCATCCTTCTTCACAGCCTTCTCAAATATAGATTTCAAGGTCTTGTTGAATCTCTCCACCAGGCTGTCTGTCTGCAGATGGTACACCGACATCCTAAGTTGGGTTATCTGGAGGGCATTATACAACTCCCTCATTACCTTGGACATGAACGGTGTCCCTTGGTCTGTCAGGATCTCTTTCCACAGGCCCATCCAGGAGAAAATATGAACAAGCTCTCGTGTTATACTAATGGTGGAGGAGTTTCTCAGTGGTACCACCTCTGGAAACTGGTTAGCATAGTCCATTAACACCAGGATGTATTGATGACCCCTGGTGGACTTAGCTAAGGACCCACCAGGTTCATGGCAATCAGGTCAAAGGGGACTTCGATACTTCAATTATGAGCAGCAGCACAAGGGGACTGCAAAAATGGGACATGGGATCAGTTAGCTGACAGGTAGGGCAGTAGCAGCAGAGATTAACACTGTGACACCTAGGCCAGTAGAACCTCAGAAGGACCCACTCTTGAGTCTTGTCTACTCCCAGATGCCAACCCAAGACATGAGAATGGTCCAGATCTAATGCCCTATGCCTATAGGGATCTGGCACCAACAAATGCTCTATCACTTTCCCTCTACTTTTGGTGAAATATGGAAACCTGGTGTCAGCCCCCAGCTCTTCAGCAGCCCCATTTATCACAGTCACATCGTCAAACACATTTTGCAAAATAAGATCCTGCATTTGGAGAGTATGAAAATTCACCACAGAAACTCCCAGTTCAGGAATTTTGGCCTCACTGGTCACCGTCTCGTCTTTGTCACCAGCTAAGACACCCAAGGGGAACTCACCTACTTCTGACTATGTTGGCGTTTCATCAGGGTTGAGCTGGCTCCTGTCAACATCACTTGGTATCACCATCTTTCCCCACAAGTCCCGCCCGATTAGCATAGGATGTAGCAAACCTTTGACTACCCCGACCCCATGGGACTCAGTACCCCGTCACGTTTTTATCAACACTCTGGTGATGGGATAGTCCTTGGCATCTGGATACAGCAGATGCCCACATGTTTCCGTGGGATAAACTGGTGGGGGAGTATGGCCCTTATCAGGGTCACCAAGCTCACCGAGTCTAAGAGTCCTGACACTAGCGTCATATTTATTGACACAGGACATGCCTGCAGCGCCTCACCGGGCTGATAGTCCACACTGCAGGTGGGATAAGCATAGTAGGAGCAGCGCCTCCCAAGGCTGCAGTCCATCTTTTCAGAGGACAAGGGACAATGGGCAGCTACATGTCCTGGACCGCGACATCTCCAGTAAAGCAAATATTTCCCCAAAGCCTTTGAAAACTCCTCTGTGACCCCTTGGGATCTAGGACTTCCTCCAGTGGTGTCTCTACTACCTCTCTTTTGGGGTTCAGGATCCCGCTGGGTACCCCCTTATGGGGATGCATGCACCATCCGCTGGCTTTCTTAGGGACCTCTTGACCCCTGATACCATTCCACTAGGCCCACCAATTCGACTACTTTCCGGGGATCTCCCTGGGCAACCCAGGTCTGCACTAACCTAGGAAAGGAGTGCACGAATCTGTCCATGACAACCTGCTCGACCATCTGGGTTGGAGTAGAGGATTTCAGCTGTAACCATTTTTGCACAAAATGCAGTAGATCCAACATTTGGGATTGAGGTGTTTATCCCCATAATACGCCCAGTAGTGAATTCCTTGTTCTCTGACTGACATAGTCACTCCTGTGCGTGTAAAAATTTCAGTTGTTAATTTGGCATACTTCTGCACATCCTGTAATGCCTTCTGGGGCTCCCCAGTCCAGTCAGATAGGGGGCCAGCACCTCCACTCACTGTTTTGGTGGTAGCTTCTCACACTCCGCCACCCGCTCGAACACAATCAAAAATGCCTCTACATCATCACCCGAGTTAATTTCTTGCATGGCTTATCTTACTGCCTTCGTATGTGTCATCACCTGGACTTGGGGGAGTTGCTGCCGACCATCCAAGAATCGCCTCTGCGAGCAAGTCAATCTGCTGCTGGTGCTGCTGTTAAATTTGTTGTATAAGCAGCTTACTTGTCTCCTGTTGCTGCTGCAATTGCTGCTGGTGCAGCTGTTGCTGTGCTTGTACCAGATGCTTAAAGGGTATCTGTCACCCTTTTTTTGCCCTATCAGCTGCATTGACATCAGGGGCTTCTCTACAGCATTCTGTTATGCTGTAGATAAGCCCCCGATGTAACCTGAAAGAGAAGAAAAACACATTAGATTATACTCACCGCAGGGGGCGGTCCGATGGGTGTCGCGGTCCAGTCCGGCTCCTTCCATCTTCATACGATGCCGTCCTCTTCTTCCCTTCCTGTAGTGGCTCCGGTGCAGGCGCATTGCTATGCCCTGTTGAGGGCAGAGCACAATACTGCAGTGCGCAGGCGCCAGACCTATCCCGACGCCTGTGTACTGCAGAATGCTGTAGCTAAGCCCCTGATCTCAATGCCGGCAGTTGATAGGGCAAAAAAAGGGTGACAGATTCCCTTTAAGCAGGTCCTCCATTTTGCCTGACATTGTATGCTGGCTTGTGGCCGCCTTCATCCAGGACATGCACTACCACTTGTAGCCATCACATGTGTTCGCTGGGAACGCTGCCGAAACTTCTAACACCCTCCAGCACTTTATACATTTCTTTGTAAATTAGGTTTTTAATCATGAGAAAGAAAATGCTGACTTGATTGTTATCACTTATGGATCATGGTCTGCTTTTTTTTCCAGGAACAGGACAATTCATGACAATAATTTGGGTCTCATATTGAATGTAATCCCCAAGCAACTGAATATGGCTGGGCTGCAATGCCAGGCACATCCTATTGACAACAGTCTAACTATTGTTCCACCCAAAAAAGACTATTTTCCTAGTCTAATACAAACCTTTAAACTATTGCATGTGAGGTGCATGTATCCACTTAGGCTAACAGCGTATTTATATGTTATTTATTTTAAGAGTTAAAAATGAATGAAATGAAGGAAAGTGTTTAGATCAAATCAAGTGTGGCAGGAAGAGTTTCTTCCTCTGTTCTGATATCCTGTTTCTCAGGTTTCTGTCTAGGTGTCAAGTTTAAATTTGGAACATGAAGACTGCATTGCAAATAGCTAATATAAACTAGAGTTTCAAAAAAAGCAAAACTGGAGTTTTTATTAAGGAACAAATCCAAAGTTTTCTTTTCCAATTGATAAAAAGGCCATTTTAGGTAAAAACTGTTTATTGGAAGAATTTGCACTTGCTGAACTATTAGTGTGTTTTACAATACAATTCTTCATAGTTACCTCCATGACAGGTGGAGAATGAGACTCCAAGTGCTCCACTCTCTTGCCACTGCAGGTTTAACTCCTTAATGACCGAAGAGCCTTATTGCCTCATCACCATTATATAATGGAGATCGGGAATAAGCTACCGGGGATAGCTGAGACACTGGAGAACACGGTCAGGGTTGGATTTTCCAGTCCCCGATCACATAATTGCCATCATTAAATGAATAAAGGCTATTGTGTAAAAAAAGTGTGCCCAGTATTATCATCATTTCTCTCTCTTCTGACATGACATACAGTACATGTCAGAGGAGAGAGAAATGATGTCCCCAATCCCCCTCCTTTGCTATCCTCCGGTATAATGACTATGAGAATAGAATGACTAGTGTTGAGCGCAAGTGCTCGCAAATTTGAGTTTGCATCAGGGTGCTTGGGTATGCACCAAGTATAGTGGGTGCCCATATGACAAGCTCGAGTCTCTACCCCACATGTTTCGCTGCTGCTAGACAGCCAAAAATCATGTGGGGATCGCCTGCCATACACTGGAAATCAAGCATATTTTCTTGGGTGTCTAACAGCCGTGCAACATGCAGGTCGGGGACTCGAGCATGTCACTTAAACACCCGCAATACTCGGTGTATACCTGAACACCCGATGCCAACTCGAGTAGAGAGCACTTGAGCTCAACACTAATGATGACCTAATGTTATCAAATTCTGTGTAGTACCTTTTGGGTTCAAAATCCTTGAGGGGGGTAATTTCCAAAATGGGGTTACTTCCATGTGACTTGCATTTTTTCCATTACTGGTGGATAGCATGTTAATGAGGTAGAAGTGCAGTGGGCAGTTACAGCACTTGCAGCTCTCCTGCCTCTTTCCCTTTTCCCCATCCACTGTCTGCCTCTTCACTCTGACAGATCACTCAAACCTGAATAACCTGACAGTCAGAGACAGTGCCCTCCCAATGCACTTACAATTCATTAACATACAATTCCAACTATGTATCTCTCTAAAACAGCAAAACCGGTTTCTACGGGCTTTAATCAGCATTGAAGCGCCATTACATATATGCCCTTAGTTTGGGGTATAAAATCTCAATGACTAGATCTCTTTAGGGTAGGTTCACGTAAGCATTTTTTGTAAAAACTACCATTTTAGTGTTGGATGCTGTTTTTCAAGGCAAAGCTAGAAGTAGATTTTAAAGGAACGGGAAATATAAAGGGTTTATAGTTCCTGATGGACCCACTCCTGGCTTTGGCTCAAAAAACTGCATCAAGAACAGCAATGGACTTTTTTCAAAGTACAATGTGAGAAACCATCTTTAATGTTTACAATTGGAAGTAATGAGAAAATGAAGGAAAGGTAATAAGCAAATATAATAATAAATAAAGATTTTTGAACAAGCAATAAATTACATATTCCCTTGTAATATTTTCTCTAGTATGTTTGAAATATTGCAATTGACAATCAAATATTGAATGAAAAAATATCCAAGGTGCAATGTCAAGTTTATATCTTTAAAAGGCGCTATTTAAATAATAAAAAATTATTTTAATCAAGTGTCACACCTGTAGGCAGCCATAACCTCCCTTTCTTTTTTGATAACCAAAAGGTGTGGGATTTCTGCAACAGATAATTAATCTGTATTGCTATCTATAGTTTCATAGTTAACACTGTCTTAAAAGTGCAAAAACACATTCACACCTCACCAAACAGATGATTAGCTAATCAAATGACAATATGGATGTTTGACTAGAGCTTTGCAATGAATCTTATACCAAGAGTTTTGTGGATTTCTCAAAAATAAACAGATAATGTTTCTTGTAATATAAAATGTAAGTTTTTTTTATATCACATTATCATTTTTATTAATTTCTTGATGTTGTATTGAAAAAAAAATATCAGCTTTTTTATTTTTCTGAAAGACTTGACATGATATTTCATAGCCTCACATACATTTGTTCTTTTTTATATTGAAAAATATTTTTTTATGTACCAAATAAGAAGAAAAAGAATATGTTATATATAGTATAAATGGTCAATCTTCAGTTTACAAATATAAAATGTCAATAGTCTCAGCATACCCTTCACCTGTGTTAGGATCCCCGAGGGTGAACCCACTGGACCACGGCAACGAACCTCCCCTGGGCGAGCGGACCAGGTGGACCACCCCTTATACAGGGAGTGTTAGGGACAGGCCCAGGGGAAACTATTACCGCGGCAGCTGGTACCCAGGCAGACGGGGGAGACCAGACAGGCAGTAGGCAAGGTAGCCAGAAGAGCGGTGAGAGCAAGATCAGGAAGTGCGGAGACACGGGCAGGCACGGGGGAAACCCAGGAACTTGAGCAGGATGGAGACACCGGGTGGTACGGCTAGAACACTGGGGTACAGGCTGGACGAATACACTGGCTCGCATGGCAGGAACACTGGAGACTGGACCGGGGTAGAACGGCAGGAACACTGGAGACTGGACCGAGGCAGAATGGCAGTAACTCAGGAGACTGGACCAGGGCAGAATGGCAGGAGCGTAGGAAACCAGAGACACGGGAAGGAAAGGCAGGAACACTGGAAACAGAGGAGAGAACAGGTAACACGGATGGGAATACAAGTAAAACAGCAGGGAGCGGAGGAAGCAGCGGAGTACGCCAGCAAGAGTGGGGCCAGAATCACAAGGAAGTACAAGTGACGATCAGGCAGCGTCACTAGGGAGCGACGGCCTGATATGGGAGAGTGAGGAGGAGCTTCCGGGTCAGGGTCCTCCTGACCAGGAGGAGCGACCGGCTCACAAAGGAGGAAGTGCGCGCGCACGATGAGACCTGCGGGTAGCGCGCGCCCGGGAGGACGCCAGCGCTGTCATCAGAGCAGGGGAACAGACGGGGACATGCCGGGAAGCTGCGGTCAGGTGAGTCTGATGGGGCGCAGGAGACGGCAGCACGACAGGAGCGAGCGGCGACGTGACAACCTGATTATTGGTAGTTATTTTTTATATTGAGGCTGTTAAAATTTAGCTTAGAAAGGAAGCATTTAGCAATATGGCATAACATACACACATGGCCAAAATTGTTGGTACCCCTCGTTTAATGACAGAAAAAGCCACAATGGTGACAGAAATAACTTGAATCTGACAAAAGTAATAGTAAATAAAAAATCTATGAAAATGAAGTCAGACATTGCTTTTCAACCATGCTTCCACAGAATTTTTGCAAAATAAAACTCATGAAATAGGCCTGGATAGAAATGATGGTATCCCTGAAAATAGTGTGACAAAAAGGGACATGTTAAATCAAGGTGTGTCACAAAACAGCACAGTGAGTATCTGTAGCCCTCTATACAGGCCCACTCACTGATTCCAAGATTGTAGACACCTGTGATGCTAATTAGTGGATACACCTTGATTTAACAAGTCCCTTTTGTCACATTATTTTCAGGTGTACCATCATTTCTGTCCAGGCCTATTTCATGAGTTTTATTTTGCAAAAATTCTGTGGAAGCATGGTTGAAAAGCAATGTCTGACTTTCATTTGTTCATTTTCATAGATTTTTTATTTATTATTACTTTTGTCAGATTCAAGTTATTTCTGTCACCATTGTGGGTTTTCCTGTCATTAAACGAGGGGTACCAACAATTTTGACCACATGTGTAAGTATGCTGACTTTTTAATATTAAGCAAAACTTTTTAAGATATTTTATTTTTATTTTATTTGTATAAATATATTGTTAACAAAAATCCATTCTAAATATTAGAGCACATAGTTACATGGTATAGGATAACTAAATGATGATATGTTAAAAAGAACAGGATTTACATTCACCATACTATATACAATCTCATTAACACCATTAAATACTTTTATGGCTTTCATTCTGGTTTATGAGAAAAATACAAATAAAAAAACATAAGCATGTAACTGAAGTAGCCCAGCATACCAGAAAAATCACTTCCAACTGTGTCCTTCTCATACTATAAAATTATCTTGCGCCGGGAATTAAAGGACTTGGCTTCTGTTAGGGACAAAGTTTTATTTTTTTTAATGCATGTATTTGGGGCTAAAAACAATTTTTGCATTTTGGTTTCATTAAAAATTTTGCACCATTTTGCTTTTACCACTTTTTGTTTCCAGGCACAATAAACTTTAATGCAGTCAGTGGCGATAAATCAGCTGAGAGAAACTCAGAAAAAGACAGATTGTAAGGAGTTACAAACTTTCCTGTTAGACTGACAAAAAGAGCACACTGATTGCTTTTCAGGTGAATAGGTCGGCTTTCTTGTTATTGCAGTTTTCTTCAGACAGCACACCACTTCTGATACACACCTGTTCCGGGTACCAGTGTCTCCACTCCCTTCCGGCACGTCAAGTTTTGCAGGTTACCCTGCTTGTATCAATGACATCATCTCCCTAGACATATTTATGGCCCATTTAGACACACCTTTATATGTTGGGGTGAAGTCTCTAAATCCTCTGTTAGGTGTACGCCACAATCTGTGCCGTGTATGTTTTTGGTGTTTACATTTATCCCTGCTGGATTCAATTTCATCTGCCTTGCTGCTCCTGAGATTCCTGTTGAGCCCTTACAGTTCTTGCTGCTCTTATGCCTTTCTGTATTGAAGCTCGGCATCCATGTGCCCACCTGGACCTAAAGTTTAGAGACTCCACCTTACCTGGTGAGACTTAGCAACTTCTGTCACTAAAATGGCTGCTGGTGAAGGAGGATGTGACCAAATCAGTGCACGAGCCTCCTCCAGATTTCCCATGTGAGTTGTTTTACACTTGCAGGAGGCTGATGGATTGGACTGGTCACATGCATCTCTACCGGCAGAAATGGTATGAATAGAAGTGCTCATCAGTGTGTGAGGAAAACTGCACTACCAAGAGAAAGTGGCCAACATCTAAGAATCTGTCAGTGTGCTTGTTCTGACAGTCTAACGATTCGTGCAGAAATCCATACAAATGGGTCCAATCTTGGACCACAGTGAACGGACAGGTTGCCAGTCTCCCAATCGAACCATGACAGCTTCATGTATTTCTATCAGGCTGCCACATTCTGTCGGGAGATCTGCAGCCAGTCCGTGCTTTGTGGTCTGAGATTGGATCGATATACACGGACGTCTCAATGAGCCTTAAAGGGAATCTGTCACCCCTTTTTTGAGATATCATATAATGATATCATTCAATTGTTTGTCATATAAGGATTCTCTTAGTACTTTTGCCTACCCCTGACCCCGCACCTTTCATGCATAAATACCTTTTTTATATCGGTTCAGATGTATGTAAACTGCCACGGTCCGGTCCAATGGGCGGGGCTTATTCACCTGCTCCCCCCTCCCTGTCTTGCTCTACACAAGATGAAATGCGCAGAGCAAGACAGGGAAGGGGGGGGAGCAGTTGAATAAGCCCCGCCCAGCGGACCGGACAGCGGCAGTATACATACATCTGAACCTATATAAAAAAAGTATTTATGCATGAAAGGTGCGGGGTCAGGGGGAAGCAAAAGAGAATCCTTATATGACACACAATTGAATGATATCATTATATGATATCTCAAAAAAGGGTGACAGATTCCCTTTAACAGCAGTGTTTGGTTTGTAACTCTTTTATATGTCTTTACCTGAGCTTCTCTCAACTGCTTTCTGGTCACAGACTACACTGAAGCTTCATGCAGAAAACAGTATTTTTTTACATACGAGAAGTACAGGCTGAGTTTCATTACTAATTTTTATTACAGTTCGGTCAGAGTTGCATCAGATTTTAATCAGCATTTCACTATTATGTAAAAAAACATTTTCTCCACCTTCCTTCTGCTATTATTCAATTAAAAACGGACAGCATACAGATTGCATCCAAATGGTGTCAGATTTTTTCACAAACCCATAGACTTGCATTGCCGAGTTTGACCCGACAATCGGCTCAATATCAGACATGTCGCTGCGATTTGGCACTGTCCACTCAGTCCGAGGTAAAAATTGGACATGTGACTAGCTCCATAGACTGTGATAGGTATGAATGCTAACCGTTGAAAACACACATAGCACTCGTATAAGAAAATCTGACATGTTATTGAGTCCTAAATTTGAATGTGCCTGAACACTATCAACCTGTGAAGGCCAAAGGGTGCAAAATCTGTAATGAAAACCCAATTGCGGAAGATAGATTTTTGAGCAACATACATGCATTTAACTTAAAAAAATTTTAACCAAAGGTGGCTTTTAGTTTTAAATGACACCATTTATTTTATCAAATAATTAACTGAAAAATGGGGGGAAAATTCCAAGTTTAGTGAAATGGTGAAGAAAAAATATTTCATCCATTGTTTTTTGTGTTATTGTTTTTTACAGTATTCATTATATGGTAAAAATCACTTGGCAATATGATTCTTCAGTGCATTATGCAATGTCAAATTTGTATATATAGAGAGAGAGAGAATGTGGAGTGGGCGGGGCTATGTGGAGTGGGCGTTAGTTACTATGCCCGGGCAACGCTGGGCTCTTCAGCTAGTATATATATATATATATACTAGCTGAAGAGCCCAGCGCTGCCCAGGCATAGTAACTAACTGTGGTTAGTTATAGCAAATTATAATTATCCTCCATCCCATAGTCCCATGCCCATATACCCATCATACATATCCACGATCCCATAGGCCCGTGCCCATATACCCATCATACATATCCTCCATCCCATAGTCGAGTGCCCATATACCCATCACACATCCTTCATCTCATAGTCCCATGCCCATATACCCATCATACATATCCTCCATCCCATAGTCCAGTGCCCATATACCCATCACACATCCTCCATCCCATAGTCCCGTGCCCATATACCCATCATACATATCCTCCATACCATAGTCCCGTGCCCATATACCCATCATACATATCCTCCATACCATAGTCCAGTGCCCATATACCCATCACACATCCTCCATCCCATAGTCAACCATTATGACATCATAATGAGTGGCGGGGCTTGCAACCTATGATGACATCAGCGTCACCATGGCAACCATTATAACATCATAATGAGGGGCGGGGCTTGATACAAACACACTTTTTCCCCATTATGTAGAGAGGGGCAAAATTGTTTGGTGAATTGGAATGCGCGGGGTTAAAATTTCACCTCACAACATAGCCTAGGACACTCAGGGTCCAGACGTGTGGCTGTGCCAAATTTTGTGGCTGTAGCTGCGACGGTGCGGATGCCAATCCCGGACATACACACATACATACATACATACATACACACACTTGAGCTTTATATATTAGATATGTATATACTAGCTGAAGAGCACGGGCATAGTAACTAACGCCCACTCCACATAACCCAGCCCACTCCATATTCTACTGTAACATCACAACAAAGGGGCGGGATTAACCAGAAGGGATGGAGCTATGCAGTGGGCGTAACTATGTTGAATGGGCGTGGTTATGTAGAGTGGGTGGGGCTATGTTGGTGAGCGTTGCTTGATACACACTATACATTTTTATATATAGATAGATATATAAATATATATATACAGTATATGAATATATATATATATATATATATATATATATATAAATATATATATTGCTTGAGAAAGGTCCACACTTGGGACTGAAACGTCACACATGGGCCAATAAACTGCACATTTGTTTTCCATTTTTTGGTGTGCTGCCTTCATTCTTCATGGATCTATTGTAAAGGTTTGGTACATGCCTGGAAGGCTTTTGCACCCTATTGTAATTTTGTGCTGCTTTTTGTTTATTTATTTTTATAGATAGATAGATATCTATATATACAAGGTGGACCATTTATATGGATACACCTAAATAAAATGGGAATGGTTGGTGATCCAGATCGTTGCGCTGAATTTGCAGAATGGGCAAAACAAAAATTGGAACAGGACCCTCAGTTTACACAGAACAATATGTTCAGTGATGAGGCAAACTTTTTTGGATGGGCCATTTATATGGATACACCTAAATAAAATGGGAATGGTGACAGTTTTCTTGCGTAGGGTATCTTGCATTGAAATCTGCTGCAATGACCCGGGTACTGCGTTCACCAGACATCAACACAATTTCTATCCGCTCCTCACGTGTTAACCTCTGCAACATGTCAATGGCTGTAAACAAAGAGAACCTTGTAAATAACTCATGAAAGAATAAAGATATGTTAAAACCAAGCACACCATTGTTTTTCTTGTGGAATTCTCAATAAGTTTGATGTGTCACATGACCCTCTTCCAATTGAAAAAAACAAAGTTGGATCCAAAATAGCCAACTTTAAAATGGCCGCCATGGTTACCACCCATCTTGAAAAGTTTTCCCCCGCCCATATACTAATGTGCCACAAACAGGAAATTGATATCACCAACCATTCCCATATTATTTAGGTGTATCCATATAAATGGCCCACCCTGCATATCTCTATCTATTTGTCTAGCTATCTATACAGCTCTGGCAAAAATTAAGAGACCACTGCAAAATTTTCAGTTTGTCTGATTTTTCTCTTTATAGGTATATTTTTGAGTAAAATGTAAATTGCTCTTTTATTCTTTAAACTACTAAGTAGTTAAAACTAAAAGAGAAAGAGCGCAATAGGGTCTTACCCAAGTAAAATAGATATAATTCAAGCTGTTATACTCACCAATAGCAGGAGAGTTTTAGGCACAAAGGAATAGAGGTCAAGCTGCTGCACATCCAAATGGCCACGCCGTGACCATAGATCATCAGATTTCAAAGAAATAATTTTTGGATTCAACGTGCGCTGCTAGACAAAACGACTCCTTTCCACATTGCGTACTTGTATACTTTTATTTCCCAACGCGTTTCGAAGTTAAAACTTCTTCCTCAGGGGATGATATGTACAGAACTAAATTTTGTATTTATTTTCAGAAAATGAGAAATGGTCAAAAGAACAAAGAAAGCAGCACTTGCAGACCTCAAATAATGCTTAAAAAACAAGTTCATAATCATTTAAAAACAATAATACTAATGTTTTAACTCAGGAAGAATTCAGAAATCAATATTTTGTGGAATAACCATGATTTTTAATCACAGCTTTCACGTGTCTTGGCGTGCTTTCCACCAGTCTTTCACACTGCTTTTGGGTGACCTTATGCCATTCCTGGTACAAAAATGTAAGCAGTTCTTTGTTTGATGGCTTGTGACAATCCATCTTCCTCTTGATTACATTCCAGAGGTTTTCAATGGGGTTCAGGTCTGGAGATTGGGCTGGCCATGACAGGGATTTGATGTGGTGGTCCTTCGTCCACACATTGATTGACCTAGCTGTGTGGCATGGCGCATTGTCCTGCTGGAAAAACCAGTCCTCAGAGTTGGGGAACATTGCCTGAGCATAAGGAATCAACTGTTTTTCAAGGATAACCTTGTATGCGGCTTGATTCATACGTCCTTCGCAAAGATTAACCTGCCCAATTCCAGCCATGCTGAAGCATCCCCAGATCATCACCGATCTTCCACCAAATTTCTCAGTGGGTGCAAGACACTGTGGCTTGTACGCCTCTCCAGGTCTCCGTCTAACCATTAGATGACCAGGTGTTGGGCAAAGCTGAAAATTAGACTAATTAGAGAAGATTACCTTACTCCAGTCCTCTATGGTTCAATACTTATGGTCTTTGGCAAATTTCAGCCTGGCTCTCCTTTGCTTCTCATTGATGAAAGGCTTTTTTCTAGCTTTACATGACTTGAGTCCTGCCTCTATGAGGCTGTTACGAACTGTTCTTGACATGCACTTCATCCCAGCTGCCATTTGCCATTCCTTTTGTAGGTCACTTGATGTCATCCTGCGGTTGCTGTGTGATATTCAAATAAGACAGTGGAGAGTCGTTTTCGCCCCCTGCCGGTCTGTAGTTTTATTGTCCCCATTGTCTGCTGCTTGACCTTGTGGTAATAGACTACCGTCTTAGAAATTTTAAGGATGGAATCAACATGATGCTCACTGTATTCGTCTGCTAGCAAAGCCAGAATTGAGCCCTTCTTTTCCTCACACAAGACTTTTCTTTTCAACTCCTTTGGCATGTTTAAAAGTTATTTTTTCATTCCTATTACTTTTGGGATATTACTAGCACTTGTTTTGCCATCTAGCTTGTCCTAGAGGTTTGTGAACAACACAGCAGGGTTTGTTATACTTTCCTTCATTAAATAAGATTTGGTTAAGGTGATCACCTAATCAGAAGCACATTGTATAGAAAGAGGTGTACTCTGGCTGGAATTCAACTGACACTGAAATGGAATGGCTATCAGACATGTAGAAAAGCTGCTTTTTATAAAACTGTGCAGTGGTCTCTTAATTTTTGCCAGAGCTCTGTGCTCTTAGGAATCTTGAGCACTGCAGAAATTCTTTTGCAACCTTGGCCAGATCTGTGCCTTGCAACAATTCTGTCTCTGAGCTCCTTGGCCAGTTCCTTTGACCTCATGATTCTCATTTGGTCTGACATGCACTGTGAGCTGTGAGGTCATATAGACAGGTGTGTGTCTTTACAAATCAAGTCCTATCAGTTTAATTAAACAGAGCTGGACTCCAATGAAGGAGTAGAACCATTTCAAGGAGGATCACAAGGAAAAGAACAGCATGTGACTTAAACATGAGTGTCTGGGCAAATGGTCTGAATACTTATGACCATGTGATATTTCAGTTTTTCTTTTTCAATAAATTTGCAAAAATTTCTACATTTCTGTTTTTTTCAGTCAAGATGGGGTGCAGAGTGTAGATTAATGAGAAAACAAATGAACTTTTTTTTTAATTTACCAAATGGCTGCATTGAAGCAAACAGTGAAAAATTTAAAGGGGTCTGAATACTTTCCGTACCCACTGATAGCATGTTTTTCTCAATATCTGACATGAAATCAGAATAAACCTTTCCCATTTCAGGTCAATTAGGATTACCATAGTTGTTAATATTTGCCAAATGCTAGAATGAGGGAGAGAATGATTTAAGGCTTTTTTATTACATACTGCAAAGTCAAAAGTTTACATACATTTCATTAGTATTTGGTACCATTGCCCTTAAACTGAATGACTTGGGTCAAACGTTTGGGATAATGTAGAGAAGATAAATATATAATAAACTAACATAAGCACATAAATATATGTGACCGAAACCTAAGACATAAAGACTAGATCCCATAATAAGTATATACGGTACTTGCAGATAAATCTAAAAAATACAAATATACAATTAAAAATAGCATTAAAAAGTATAAAATGGCAGTTTAAATCACAGCAAGATGAAAAAGTAGTCAAAAGAAAGGAGCAAAACTGATATTATCTTAAAGGACATGGGGATGTGTAGTATTGAGGGTCCATATCCAGTTTTTCCCTTTTTGCCAAAATTTTGCTAATGTTTACATAATGTATTAACCCTTTCACCCCAAAGCCTGTTTTCACCTTCCTGACTAGGCCAATTATTTCACTTCTGATCACTGTCACTTTGTGGTAATAACTCTGGAGCGCTTCAATGGATCCCACTGATTTTGAGAATGTTTTCTAGTTACATATTGCATTTCATCATATTGGTAAAACTTCTTTAATATGACTTACTTTAATTTGTGAAAAAAAGTTGGAAATTTTGGGAAAATTTTGAAATTATCAATCTTTTAATTTTTATGCCCTTAAATCTACTTTACCATCAGCACAATTTTTAAAATATATATGTATATTTTTGTCAGGAAGTTATAAGGGTCAAAAGTTGACCAGAGATTTTTCATTTTGACAACCATTTTTTTTTTAGAGACCACATAACAAAAGTGACATCATTCTAAAAACTGCACCCCTCAAGGTGCTCAAAACTACATTCAGTAAGTTTATTAACCCTTCAGCCACTTCAAAGGAATTAATAGAATGTAGAAGGAAGAAATAAATAAATATTTATGGTAACCTTTTTCACAAAAATTTTTCTTTTAGACCCATTTTTTACTTTCACAAGGGTAACAGGAGAAAATGGACCCAAAATGTGTTGTTCAATTTTTTTCTGAGCCTACCGATACCCCATATGTGAGGGAAAACCACTGTTTTGGGTGCACAGCAGGGCTTGGAATGAGCGCCATTTGATTTTTTGAATTTAAATGTTGCTGACATAATTAGCGGACACCATATCGTGTTTGGAGAGCCCCTGATGTGCCTAAATAGTGGAAACCCCCTACAAGTTACACCGTTTTTTAAACTATATCCCTCAAGGAACTTATCTAGATGTGTGGTGAGCACCTTGAGCCCCCAGGTGAGTCACGGAAGTTTATAACGTTGAGCCGTGAAAATAAAAAAAAAATCACATTTTTCCCACAAAAATGTTTTCTAGCACCATATTTTGCATTTTCATAAGGGCAACAGAATAAATTGCACCATGCAATTTGTTCTACAATTTCTCTTGAGTATGCTGATGCCCAATTTGTGGAGGAAAACTACTGTTTCTGTGCATGGCAGAGCTTGGAAGGGAAGGAGCACCATTTGACTTTTTGAATGCAAAAGTTTCTGGAATTAGCAGATGCCATGTCGGGTTTGTAATGCCCCTGATGTGCGTAAACAGTGGAAACCCTCCACAAGGGAAACTAGACCCCTTAGGGAACTTTTCTAGAATTGTGGTGAGCACCTTAAACCCCTAAATACTTAACAGACGTTTATAACATTGAGCCATGAAAATAAAAAAAATTACATTTTTGCCACTAAAATGATTTTTAGCCCCAAATTTTGCATTGTCACAAGGGTAACAGGAGAAAATGGACCTCAAAATTTTTGTTCAATTTCATCTGAGAACATCGATACCCCCATATGTGGTCGAAGGCTACTTTTGAGACACAGTGCAAAGCTTAGAAGGGAGGCATTGCCATATTGAAGTTCAGATTGAGCTGGACTGGTTTGACGGTGCCATGTGAAATTGGTAGAGTCTCTGAGGTGCCAGACCAGGAGAAGCCCCCCATAAAAGACCCCATTTTACAAACTATACCTCTCAATAAATTCACATAGGGATGCAGGGATCATATTGACACCACAGGAGTGTAACAGAATTTCATACCATTGGGCAGTGAAGAAAAAATAATTACATTTTTACCACCAAGATTTTATTAGCCTCCGATATAACATTTTCATACTGGGAAATGGGTAAAAATGGCACCAAAATTTGTCCCACAGTTTCTGCTGAATGTAGAAATACCCCATATGTGACTCTATCATACTGCTTAGCCACACGGTGAGACTGGAGAGGAATAGAACACTATTTGCCTCCTGGGACACAGATTTTCCTAAAATACTTTGCGGAATCCATATACAGAGCCCCTAAGTGCTAGAAAAGCAGAGTCCCCCCTCAAATTAGCCCATTTTGGAAACTATACCCTTTTGGGAATGTATCTACAGGTCTATTGATGATTTTAATTCCATTGGTGTTTTCCAGAAACAAGCAGTAGTGGATGTTGCTGAGTGAAAATTGCAAACTGCCATTGTAGTGACCAGTATGTTGTGCTCAATTTCTAGAGACATGCAGCCGTAAATGAGGGGGGCTGTCATTGCTACAGAAATGCCAAACATGTGGATTTTAAATGTGGTTTATAAACACTGGGGCTCATGTAGGGAGGAGGACCCCCACAGAGTGTCCGGGCCGGAACCAAGGGGGCTGCCATCTGAGTTCCTAAGGAAACAGTACCCGGGGAACAGAGGAGGAGAGTGGACTGTTGAGAGTGACAGGACAGCAAGGGGAGGGGCGAGTATAAAAGGGAGAGGGAGCGCGCAGAGGAGTCAGTTGGTGATACGTCAGACACGGAGCAGAAGATGGAGGGGGCGTGAGAGAACGGGAAGGGCACTGACAGTTGAGAGAAGAGACCAGCAGCAGAGGGTAGATCCGCAGTGGCCCTCAGGAAAGAGGCGCCAAGCTTACCGACAGGGGACTGCCTCTTCACCCCAATCCCGGTTTACGATCTGCCCCTGGTCATTCTTGGCCATTACCGCTGAGCTCGAGCCCTCCGCGGCCTGTCCGCTCCCTCTCCTGGCTGCTGCCATCCCCCTTCAGCCCGCGGTTTCGGCCTGCCCGCTGCGACTTGCGGACGCTGCCATTTCACTTCAGCCCGTGGTTGCGGCCTGTCTATCACCGCTCACAGCCGCTTCACCCCGCTGCAGTCGGCAGCTGGGGCCTGTTCCTCATTTCCTCATCAACAGAGACACTCTGCACACAGCCCCAGGCTGTGCGTGTGGCCAGTAAACCGCCACTCTTGAGCACTGCGACACAACCCTGCTTGGGGACAGGAGTCCCATTGAACTCGCTAACAAGCGCAACCCCGCTGTTACAACAGGGGGTTACTTCATCTCAGGACTCCATCAGGGCCTGTTGTGCCCCAACTCCTCCTGGGCGCTGGAACGCCCGAAGACTACTCCAAATCTTCAGCAGCTGGGCCCAGCGGCTGCAACGCCAAGGCAGCCTCATCAAAGACTCCACAGCAGCCCCATCAAAGACGCCAAAGAATACTTATCAAAGACGCCAAAGCAGCGTCATCAGCAACGCAGCTTCCACAGAGACGCCGAGGGACGTCAGGACGGATAAGTGACATTATAGAGTATAAAGACCTGTAGACGGTCATACCGTGGCCCCATAGTAACCGGCCTCGGCCGGGTTAGTCGTGTTCTTTCCAAATAGTGTTTGGTTGTACTGAGTCCCTGCGAGGAAAACTGTTGTTATCCCTTTTTGGTTGCTTAGTATAGCCCTAGCGGCTTCAAATTATACAAGTTTGCTTTTCAAAGTTCAAACAGTCTCGTGTCTCGTCACTGCATCCTGCGAACCTGCTGTTACCTACACTCAGAAGAGAGGGGGGCATTTGGATTTGGGACCACAGAATTTAATGAATTTCTTTTGGGGTATGAAGAGCCATTTGCTTTTCCAAATCCTTTGTACTACCAGTAATGTGGAAGCCTCCTATATTTCCATTAACAGTTGACGGAGCTGAGATGGGACTTTGTGGATTGAGATGAATCTTTTATTGGGAACATTTTACATAACATCTAGCATCACATTTATCCAGCGCTCTATGCTGAGCACTTACTTTAGGGTTTCCAGATAAATCTCCAAGTGACGTGACAGATGAAGCCCTGAGGGATCCATTCACTATCATGAGGGAGCAGAGTTAATCTGAACTCCATCTGACCTCTGTTCAGCAGTGTGCTTCTTTTCAGAAGTGCAAAAAACTGTGGTTGACCGCGCTTTTATGCACGCCTAAAAAGACGGACACCGCCGGGTCACAGGTCCTAAGACGTCCACAGTGCCTCCATGTGCCTCATTATAGGGAATCTTCCATGGGGGTTCCGTCTGAATTACGTATTTCAGAGATTTACACGGAAACCCCGGTGTGAGCGCCAGCGCAGAGTGCAAGATAAATGTGTGTCGTGTTTTACTGCGATCTTTGAGAAGGAGAATGAACAAATGGTGAACAATTGGTTTTATTTTTTATGCCGTTTCTCGTGCGGTATAAGTGATTAAACGACTTTATTCTTTGGGTTGGTGTGATTACAGCAATACCAGATTTATATCGGGTTTTTCATATTTGGCTGATGTCAAACCATAAAAGACACTTTTTATTGCAAACACTAGTTTTTGCATCCCCATAGCTATAATTTTTCCATACTTCGGCCGACAGAGTCACGTGACAGCTTCTTTTTTGGGGGACAAGTTGATGTTTTTATTGGTACCATTTTCGGGCACACGACATTTATGATCGCTTTCTATTCAAATTTTTGGGAAGCAGAATGAACAAAAACCAGAAATTCAGGAATTGTTTTTAGTAATTTTTTTTCTGCCGTTCCGCATATGGTAAAATTAATAGGGCATCTGTATTTTTAGGGTCAGTATAACTACAGCAATATCACATTTATATTCTTTTTTTTATGTTTTGGCCCAATAAAAGTTATTTTATAGTAAAAAGAATTATTTTTACTTTGCTATATTCTGAGAGTTAACTTTTTTATTTTTCCGCTGACAGAGCTGTACAGCAACTTGATTTTTGCAGGACAACACGATGTTTTCAGCTATACCATTTTTATTTACATTCATCTTTTTGATCGCGTTTTATTTCACTTTTTGTTCGGCGGTAAGATGCTAAAGCATAATTTTTTACCTCATTCTTTATTTTTTTAGTGTTCACTGAAGGGTTTAACACCTCCCTTGCCGAACACCACAGGTGGTGTCACAAATCACTTATAAACTTTATTCCCAACTCAACCCCTTTTACATGGGCGCCCAGGGCCACAGACCGGGTCACCGCTGCTGTGACAATCCCCTCTCAGAGACTGGCCCGGTACCGAGTACCCCACAGCCCTGGGAGGGTGACCCATTTTGGCATCACGAACAGGATTACGGCGCCCGGTATCCCCGGGTCCTGTGTGCCAGAGACTGTGTTGTGTGCTATAGACTGTGTGCGAAATTGGCGCCATTGCCGCCATTATCCCGCTGATTGGCACGCGCGGGAAGAAAAGGGGGCAGGCCTTCATGGGCGGAGCCAGCCAAGAAGCGCGAAAGCAGAAGAGCGCGCGGGAAGTGAGAAGCTGATGCCTGCAGTTCTGGCGTCCCCTGATCCCGCCGAGGAGTAGCATCCGGTAAGCCAGCACAACCCCGCGGCCTGGCCCACCTTAACTAGGGGGAAGAGAAAATGTCTGAGGACAATGCCGATGTAGCGGCGGATGCTTCCGCTAACCTCCCAGCGCTGCCAGATGCAGGGTCCAGCGCAGCTGCGGCTCCAACAGCGCCACTGAATCCGGCAGCCAGCGCTGCCTCCAGGGCACCGCAAGAATCAGCGCCCACTGCAGCGGTCCCCATAATGCCGCTGTCTATGCCCTATATACCGGGAGTGGCCTGGCTACCGCAGTACTCGGGTGAGTCACATGCCCTGAGTGAATTCAAAGAGAGACTGTGCAGTTTGTTTGAGGTGTATCCTCTATCTGAAAGTCAGAAAGCGAACATTCTTATTGGGCAGCTAACAGGTGCAGCACAGAGAGAAGTAAAAGCCTGGCAGGACACTGACAAAGAGACTGCTAAAAAGATCCTAGCTAAGCTCAGAAGCACCTTTGACACCAGCACTGCAGCTGAAATAAAGATGAGATTCTTTGGATGTAAGCAGAGAGCGCAGGACAGTATACGGGACTATGCACTTAACCTGCAGGAGGCACTGCGAGCCATAAAGCAGATGGATCCAGACAGTGTGCAGGACGGAGACAAGACTGTTAAAGGAGCAGTTTATTGAAGGACTCCTATCCAGTACCCACAGAGCACAGCTGCGCATTATAGCCATGCAGAACCCTGACCTGGACTTTGCAGACTTCAAGGACAGGGCTATCCGGGTGCTGCATGAACCAACTGTCAGCTGTCCAGCGCCCTCTAGGCGCCCAGCGATCACCTACCACCAGGAAGCAACATCTTTCCCTTCCATCCCTGTGGAGTCTGATGCACAGACTCTGGATAAAGATCCTACAGAAGAGTTGCGTCTTCAGATCCAGGAGTTGATCAAAGGGATGGATGCACTTACTAAAACCATGCAGTCCCTGCAGGTGTCCTCCAAGGAAAAGATCCAGCTTGATTTCAGTCCAGAGGATGTCCCGTGGCTCCGGAGGAGGAGAACCCCGCCACTCCGAGGGAGGAACAACGATCGCTATGACCAGGACGGACGTCCCATCTGTCGTCACTGCCACAAAGCAGGCCACCTCGCAAGAATCTGTCCTTTAAACGAGTAACCCCTGGGGCAGAGGGCCAACCCCCAGGAGTAGGACCACAAGGCCCAAGGAACTGGAGAGCCAAGTATGTTGGAGGGAGACCGATCCTTCCAGTGGTGATTGACGGCATCCCCATGAACGCTTTGCTGGACACCGGCTCCCAGGTGACCACTATGCCCTATATCCTCTACAAGCGGTATTGGGCTGACTCTGAACTCACCTGTGGCCCAAGTGATGAACTAACAGTAGTTGCCAGTAATGGTCAGTCTTTACCACAAGTGGGATGCAAAGAAATTACTGTTAAAGTGGGGAGGGTGGAGTTAAAATCTCAAGGTCTGATAGTTGTGGCTATTGATCGACGAGAACGTAATCCCATGATGACTCTTGGCACAAATGTAATTGAAAATTGTCTTTCCAAGGTTATTATCTTGTTGCAACAGGTGGCTGAGACTGCTGGTTCCAGTGAAGGAGATCAAGGCCCTGATGCAAAGGCAGCAGGTAGAACTCTCTGGCGGAACAATTGGCAGTGTCAGAGTGAGTGATGTTTTCCCCATTGCCATACCCCCCAGATGTGAAATGTTGATTTGGTGTCGGGCAGCCATAAGCCTCAGAGGAAAAGATTACCAGGCCATGGTAGAACCAGTGCACTCTGATAGCAGGCCCACTGTCCTGACCAACAGAGGGGTAGTTGATGTACGTAAAGGGAGAGTACCTGTACGCCTTTTGAATTGTGGGGAGGAGGAGGCCACAATACCTCGGTATGCCACAGTTGCTAAGCTGCTGTCAGAAACAATGCAATGCAGGCAGCAGAGCCCTTGGTCTCATCCGACCAGGTGGAGGACAATGGCTCTGTCAAGCAGCTGGAGGAGTGGTGCCAGCAACTGCAAGTGGGGACTGACTCTACACCTTCATACCAGAAAAATGGCGTTTACAGGGTGACCCAGGAATATGAGCGGGTATTCAGTAAACATCCCCTAGATTTTGGGAAAGCAAAAGGGATTCAAAACCATATCCCCACTGGAGATCATCCACCCATAAAAGAAAGGTACCGGCCTATACCCCCAACACAATACCAATGTGCCAAAGGTATGTTGAAAGAGATGAAGGAAGCAGGGGTTATCAGAGACAGTTGTAGCCCCTGGGCAGCTCCAATAGTTTTGTAAAGAAAAAGGATGGTACCATGAGAATGTGTGTTGATGACAGAAAAATTAACAGTATTACACATAAGGATGCCTACCCATTACCCTGAATCGAGGAGTCATTAGCTGCACTTAAAACTGCTATTTCTCCACCTTAGATCTCACTAGTGGGTATTGGCAGGTTCCCGTGGCAGAGGCAGACAAGGAGAAAACAGCATTTACCACCCCAATGGGTCTCTGTGAGTTCAACTATATGCCATTCGGGCTCTGCACCGCCCCAGGAACATTTCAACGGCTGATTGAGTGCTGCCTGGGACACAAGAACTTCGAGACGGTCCTGTTGTACCTTGATGATGTCATTGTTTTCTCCAAGACTTATGAAGACCATCTGAAGCACCTGGCTGAGGTGTTTGAAGCCTTGTCCAACTCTGGCCTGAAGGTGAAGCCTTCCAAATGCCACCTCCTGAAGCCCAAGGTACAGTACCTCGGTCATGTAGTGAGTGCAGAAGGTGTGGCACCAGATCCTGACAAAGTCACAGTCATCCGGGATTGGGCGAAGCCCAGCAACCTCCATGAGGTGCGCCAATTTCTTGGGTTGGTAGGCTACTACCGATGGTTCATCAAGGGCTTCACTGAAATAGCCACTCCTATGCAAAATCTTCTGGTGGGGCAGTCCAAGAAGGCCAAACAGAAAAGTTCCACCTTTGAATAGACTGAGGAGTTGGAAAGATCCTTCACCCGACTGAAGATGGCTCTCACAGGAGATGAAGTTCTGGCCTACCCAGATTATGACCAACCCTTTGTGTTGTATGCTGATGCCAGCAACGTGGGACTTGGAGCATTACTGTCACAGGTACAGAATGGCAAAGAAAGGGTGATCTCCTACACCTGCAGGAAGCTTCATCCCACTGAAAGGAACCCTGACAGCTACAGTTCCTTCAAGCTGGAGTTCCTGGCCATAGTCTGGGCTGTGACTGAAAGATTCAAGCATTACCTAGCTTCAGCCAAGTTTACCATCTTCACGGACAACAACCCGTTGACTCACTTGGAAACTGCAAAACTTGGTGTACTGGAGCAGCGATGGATGGCTCGGCTGTCTAACTATGACTTTACCATCAAGTACCAGGCAGGGCATAAGAATGCCAATGCTGATGCGCTGTCCAGAATGCCTAATCTGCCAGATGCAGGAGAAGACCTTGAGGCTCTTGAAGAAATAGAGTTACCTCCCTTCCACCGGCCAATTGTGGCTCGACGTGCTCAAGGAGTGAGAAACAGGCAGTCTGGCTTGAAAGAGGTCACCCTAAATCCATTGCCCCATCATGACTGGGTAGAAACACAGGATAGTGACCCCGCAATCCGCATGGTGAAGGAGTTACTGTCACGAGCTGACTCACGCCCAGAGTCGGATGCTTCTGAAGAAACCCAGCAGTTGTGGAAGGAAAGAGGCCGGCTGTTCATCTATGAAGGAAAGCTGTGTCGGAGTAGTATCAATGCCCGTACTCATGAGTTGGTCTGGCAGGTGGTAGTCCCAAAGAGAGAGGCATCAATGGTCCTGGAAGCATACCACAATGGAGCTGGCCACTTCGGATGGAAGAAGTTGGAAGCATTGCTCCGGGAGAGGTTCTACTGGGCTGGTATGAGGAAAGCCATTGAAAAGTGGTGCCGAGAGTGTGGACAATGTAACCTGCGCAGAGAGAATCTAAACAGTCAGAGAGCTCCTCTACAGCCAATAATAACCAAACAGCCATTTGAGTTGGTCGCCCTAGACCATGTAAAGCTGGTCCCAAGCCGCTCAGGCTACATCTATGCTCTTACCATCGTGGACCACTACTCAAGATTCCTGGTAGTTGTGCCTGTCAAAGATCAAACAGTCAGGACAGCAGCCAGAGCCTTCCAACAGCACTTCTGTAGACCACATGGATACCCAGAGTAAGTGCTTACAGATCAAGGTCCAGCTTTTGAGGCAGAAGTGTTCCAGGGATTTTGTAACTTGTACGGTTGCAAGAATATCAGGACAACACCGTACCATCCACAGACCAATGGCATGTGTGAAAAGATGAACCAGGTAGTGATTGACCTACTGAAGAGCTTGCCTTTGGAGGAGAGGAATCTGTGGCCAGAAAAGTTGCCAGATCTGGTAGACCTCTACAACCACATTCCTGTGAATTCCACCAACTGCACTTCAGCCTACCTAATGAGAGCGAGGCCTGGTAAACTGCCTGTTGATTTGGATATGGGAGTCCTTACCCCTGAAGTGACATCACCAGATGCTGACTGGGATACAGAGAGGCAGCAACAGTACAGTAGAATTCAAGAGTGTGTGGAAAAGAGTCTAGCTCAGGCAAGACAAAAACAAGAGAGGAACTACAATCAGCATGCACCTGCAGTCTCCTTGTCACCAGGAGAACAAGTACTCAAGAGGAAAAGAAGACTGCATAAATTGGATGACCAATGGGAAGCTGAACCCTGCACCATTCTACCCTCAAATTTTGACAATACCAAGGTGTGCCTTATTAGTAAAGATGGAGGAGAAACCTCAGCAGCAGTATCAAGGGATCATTTGAAATTATGCCCTGACCAGCTAAAGGAAAGAATGGAAGAACAGAATAACATCCAACCCATAGAAGAAGAAAAGGTCAGCACTATACTTGGAGAATTCCCTGCCAATTGGACTAAAGTAAATGATGCCATAGTGGTGCCAGTGTTGACATTTCCCCAACTGGTAGTACAAGAAGAAGTGACTCATGAGAACTCTGAAAATCAAGAAGTTCAGGTAGCAGATGCCATATTAGCAGTGGAGCCAGAGAACCCTCGCCCTGTCAATGGTGAATCTGTCATACCCATGGTGAAACTAAGAGTCGGTAGGAGAATACTACCCAGTTTACCCACACCAGAGTTACGCAGGTCTACCCATACTACACAAGGAATACCGCCCATTAGATATCGTGTATCGAAAAGTTTATGTTAATGTTGAAATTGTGTATATATGTAACTGTTCTCAAGTTTTGTGCCTGCAGATAATCTGTAAGAAGCCTTTTTGAAGTTCTTGTTTCATGTTTTGATGGACATTGAACCACCGGACTTGTGTGGTCAAAACCAACTTGTACATAGTTCATCATTTGCCCAGGAATGGACCATGGACATTGATGCTTGGACTTATCATCATAGGACTATTATTGGAGCCTTTGGTTTTTGTAAATTTTTCATTTTTCTTAAATCTTGTAACCTTCATATTGTTTACATGTTTATATGTTTTTCATGTTTTTCTTTTATCAATCCAGGAGTATGGTCGCCACAGTGGCATTGCCTTCCTCCAGGGAGGGTGATGTCAGGCTTGGAGGCAATGAAGGGTCTCTCTAACAGTTAACCATGTCATGCAGCACAGTTCACACTCCAGGCCAGCAGAGGGAGCTCTGAACCAGAATTGGGGGAGGAGTGCTCTCTGAGGGCCAGGAGGGGAAATAAGGAATGAGTGTGAGGAGGGTAGCGAGTGTAGATGTGTGGAGAGAAGCTGGAGGTTGAGCTGAGGATAGAGAGCTCCCTCCCAGTGATAGCGCATCATCTGGAGCCTGGTCTCCACGGTTGTATGGATACTGAAGGTCCTGCAACAGAAACCAGAGGAATAGGAAGCTGTAAATGCTCTATTCCCAACTAAGACTCGGAGGCACAACAGCGACGTGTGAGCTAAGAGAGATAGAAGGCTACAGCTGTCTGCCATACGAGGTAGTTCTAAGAGAAGATAAGAAGGAGGAACTTCAGTGTAACACTGTACTGCATGTACCTCAAGCCAGAGCTAGGAAGGAGACTACACAACACATCTGATAGAGAGATCCCTGAGTTGCTTCCAGGCTAGCCTGCTCCAGTGCCATCTGTAACCAGGACCCTGGACTGCGTTTGCCAAGTAAAGGTAAAGAAACTGCACCCTGTTGTGTCCTTGCCTCCTTCCTGCAACATCCTCAGCACTGCTACATCTCTGTGCCAAACACTGCACCCTATTCCTAAACATTCCGCTACACTGCCCTGGGACCAACAGCCCTACCTGTGGAGGGCTACAACATCCTTGCTGCACTACACCATCTGTCCCAGAGGATCTGTCTGCAGCGTCGACTTAACACCTCCCTTGCCGAACACCACAGGTGGCGTCACGAATCACTTATAAATAGAGTTGAGCGACTTTTGGTTTTTTAGGGTCGCGTTTCGTTTCGTGAAACCCGACTTTTCCAAAAGTCGGGTCGAGCAACATTGTCCGATTATAGGGAAAAGTCGGGGTCGTCCCGAAACACGAAACCCAATGTAAGTCAATGGGGAATAAAAGTCGGCAGTGAGAGGAGGACAGGAAACACACCTACAGTGCCCATTTGAATGCCAAAAGCATCAATTCTTCTTACTTAAGCTTGTCAACCTTAAATAACTTCATAATACAAGTTACGCACTGAAAAATGGGGGTTATTTGGCTAAAGTTGTAGGGGGGAGGGCTGGCTGCAGGTTTTCATGTGCCCTGGGCGAAAGAGCACCCCTTTAACACATACCACAACTCATCATGCTCCGATACGGCAGAGAAATAGCGGTATAGTACAATGAAAAATACCTCACTTTTTACATCTCATGACGAGGCCCATCTATTTCTCCATACAAAATCATTGGTCCCATATAATGTTTGAAACAGTATATGATGAGCTCCACATAATGCTACAGTATATGTTGGTCCCCATGGATGAAGCTCCACTGTCTTATGGGCCCAAATAATGCACCAAACATAATGGGCCCCATTTCTAATGCTCTAGTGTATAATGGGCCCTGTAAATGCTGCTCCAGTGTCTGATGTCCACCTTTGGAATGTTCCAGTGTATGGTGGGCCCCATCTATCATTCTCCAGAGTATAGTGCTCCCCAAAAATTGCTGTCCCAACATTGAAAACAATCAAATAAGTCTCCTCGCTAGGGAATCCCTGTACTTGTCTGGACTCCTCGTCGTCCCCATCTTCCATCTCACTGCACAGTATTTCAACTTTGCAAGTGCTGTGATCCTGAGCAAGCAGGGGGGGCCCACTCGTTGGCGACGGCACTGGCACAGGGCCCCTGATAGTACGGTGGTGTGTCTGATGGCGGGTGGGCCGAACCTGCACTTTCATCTGCAGCTTCCTCTTTGTCACCGTGTAAGATGGAACTGTATATGGGAAGGGTAACCTGAGTTTCATCAGGGTCAGATTCAGGTCGTGTAGCGTGCGAGGGGAATGTAGTGGTCTGGGTCAATGTACCAGCAGATTCATCGAGCAGTGGCTGGGCATCAGTGCACTTGTGTCGCCCCCAGGAGTACTGTCGCCACAGTGGCATTACCTTCTTCCTAGGGAGTGTGATGTCATGCTTGGGAGCAACGAATGATCTCTCTAGCAGGTTAACTGATTGGGCGGCGTTATTCCCACGAGTCATGACCCTCCAAACAGCGTTCATAAAGGCAAAGTGTTTGTTTTACGTGGGCAGTATGGTTGCAAAGCTGAACCTTAAAGGAATGTCCAGAAGGGCACCACCAGGAGTGGAGCCTACGGTTAAATTCGACTCCACCTGGGAAACCTCAACCATGCCAGCTACAGAACAGATGCACACATTGCAAGCTTAATTCCGTTAACGAACGAGACTCCGTCATGCCCCGCGGTCCGAGTCCGGCTTACTAGAGGGACACGTGAGGCTCTGGCACATGAGATTGGCCAATAACTGGTGTGTCATGCCCTTACATGTCCGTGGCTGCATGTGCGCTACACTGAAAAGGCCAGCGTTTGTCGCTTACAGGTGCAGATAACCCGCTGAACAACGTTAGTGATGGGGATCACTGATTACAATTATTACCCGCGAACAATGATTTCCCAGTAAGTGCAGGTCAACCGCAGTTCCGGAATTAGGCCTAACCGTCATTCCTGAAAAAATGAAAAACTTATGTGTGCAAACCACAGGTGCTGTAGCTTGCTTAACAGCTCGCCAGCCGTTCTCACGCCCAGTATGGATTACACGTGATTGCACAATGGTGAGAAAGGGTACCGTATCCCCAGATAACATGTATGGATAGCGTACACATTCAAAATATATGTCTATACATCAGGAGGCAGGCTCAGACGGTGTTAGGCCCAGTATGGATTGCACGTGATTGCACAAAGGTTAGAAAGGGTACCGTATCCCCGGATAACATGTATGGATAGCGTACACATTCAAAATATATGTCTATACATCAGGAGGCAGGCTCAGACGGTGTTAGGCCCAGTATGGATTGCACGTGATTGCACAAAGGTTAGAAAGGGTACCGTATCCCCAGATAACATGTATGGATAGCGTACACATTCAAAATATATGTCTATACATCAGGAGGCAGGAAGACGGTGTTAGGCCCAGTATGGATTGCACGTGATTGCACAAAGGTTAGAAAGGGTACCGTTTCCCCGGATAACATGTATGGATAGCGTACACATTCAAAATATATGTCTATACATCAGGAGGCAGGCTCAGACGGTGTTAGGCCCAGTATGGATTGCACGTGATTGCACAAAGGTTAGAAAGGGTACCGTATCCCCAGATAACATGTATGGATAGCGTACACATTCAAAATATATGTCTATACATCAGGAGGCAGGCTCAGACGGTGTCAGGCACAGTGTGGATTTGACGGCCCAGACTACACAGCGGAGGAGCAGGGAGAGGTAAAGATTGCAAATGCTGGGGCCCTGCCCAAGGAAGGGGGGCCCACTCGTGGGCGTCGGTACTGGCACTGGGCCCCTCATAGTACGGCGGTGTGTCTGACGGCGGGTGTGCACCACCACCTTCAGAGACACTTGATTGCACTATGAAGATCCCTGTGCCAGTGCCCGCGCCCAAGAGTCGGCCTACTCACCTGTCCAGGGCAACGGCACTCGCACGGTGTCATGCGCTAGGTGGTGACCCCGGCCATGGGGGGGGGAGGCAGCACAGTTAGGGAGTTTTAGAAAGTGGCATATGTTGATGTTGGACATTCAGCTGATGCAAAAGGTAAAATAGGTCAAGTCCCAGGAAGAGGTGGACCAAAGCAAGCCATTTTTCTGTCACCCTATGTGTCATCAGGGGAAGGTGGGACAAAATCCTTGGAAACCCATGCATGGTTCATTTTAATGAAGGTTAGATCATCCACATTTTGGGTTGACAAACGGGTCCTTTTTTCTGTCAGGATTGATCCAGCTGCACTGAAGACTCTTTCCGATAGCACACTTGCAGCTGGGCAAGCGAGCTCCTGTAAGGCATATTGTGCCAATTCAGGCCAGGTGTCCAGTTTAGCGGCCCAATAGTCAAAGGGGAATGACCTGTGTGGGAGAACATCGATATGGGAGGAAAAGTAGTTTGTAACTATAGTTGACAACTGCTGTCTCCTGTCACTTTCCATCGATGCAGTATTACCAGTTGTGTGAGCGGTACTTGAAAAATCAGTCCACAACATTGTCATGAAACCCCTGTCTCCAACACCACTTCTGCTGTGTGCACCACGAACACCTCTGCCAAGCTGCCCCCGGCCCGTACGGCTCGTGTGAGAACCATCACCGCTGCTGTGTGCTGGGAATGCCTCAAGCAACCGATTTACCAGAGTTGCTTGTTTATTAGCCAATATTAGGTCAAGGTTCTCCTGTGGCATGATGTTTTGTAATTTGCCTTTATAGCGTGGATCCAGGATGCTGGCCAACCAGTAGTCGTCATCGTTCATCATTTTGGCAATGCGTGGGTCCCTTTTTAGGATCTGCAAGGCATAATCTGACATGTGGGCCAATGTTCCCGGTGTCAATGATGCACTGCGAGTGCTGGTTGGAGGAGCACTTTCTGGCAAATCCACATCCCTCCAGTCACGCACAAACCCTGTACCAGACCTTGCCACGCCAACATTTTCACTTGCCCCACGAGATGCATCCTCCTCCCCTAAGTAATCATCCCCATCATCCTCCTCCTCCTCTTCTTCCTCCACCTCGTCCAGGAGAGGTCCCTGAGCAGACAATGGCTGAATGTCATCTAGGATTCCCTCCTCCTCTTCCTCCTCATCAACATTGGCTGCAGACGCCTGCTCCTTAAGGTGCGTCAAAGTTTGCATGAGCAGACGCATAAGTGGGATGCTCATGCTTAGGATGGCGTCGTCTGCGCTTACCAGCCGTGTGCATTCCTCAAAACACTGAAGGACTTTACAGAGGTCTTTCAGCTTCGACCACTGCACACCTGTCAACTCCATGTCTGCTCTCAAAGTGCCTGGCCGTGTATCCTCCCACAAATGCATTATGGCCTGCCTCTGCTCGCACAGCCGCTCCACCATGTGCAGGGTGGAGTTCCACCTTGTTGCAATGTCGATAATGAGGCGGTGGTCGGGAAGGTGGAGCAATCGCTGCAGCTTCTGCATACGAACGGAGTGTACAGGCGACCGGCGGATGTGCGCGCACAGTCTTCGCACCTTCTGGAGCAGGGCTGTTAACTCCGGATAATTTTTGAGGAAGCACTGCACCACCAGGTTCAAGGTGTGAGCCAAGCAAGGTATATGGCTGAGTTTTGAAAGGGCTATGGCTGCCACAAAATTATGGCCGTTATCACTAACTACCTTGCCTGCCTCAAGATGTACACTGCCCAGCCATGACTCAGTTTGTCGCTTCAAGTACTCGGCCAGCACCTCGGCGGTGTGTCTGTTGCCCAAACACATCATCTGCAACACAGCCTGCTGACGCTTTCCACTAGCTGCTCGATAGGGGGACACATCGTGTGCAACAGTGGCAGCTGCAGATGGAGTGCTCGTACGACTGCGCTCTGTGGACGAGCTTTCGCTTCTGGAGGAGGAGGAGGAGGGTCGAACGCCTACAGCCAACTGTTTCCTATACTGTGGGCTAGGCAGCACTGTCCCACCACCGCTGTCCCCTGTGGACCCTGCATCCACCACATTAACCCAGTGCGCAGTGATGGACACGTAACGGCCCTGGCCATGCCGACTGGACCATGCATCAGTTGTGAGGTGCACCTTTCCGCTCACTGACTGCTTGAGTGCATGGACAATGCGGTCTTTCACATGATGGTGGAGGGCTGGGATGGCTTTGCGAGAGAAGAAGTGGCGACTGGGTAGGTCATAGCGTGGTACTGCATAGGCCATGAGTTCACGGAAAGCTGTGCTTTCCACCAACCGAAAGGGCATCATCTCAAACGAGATTAGTTTGGCAATGTGGGCGTTCAAACCCAGTGTACGCGGATGAGAGACTGAGTACTTTCTTGACCTACTCATAGTGTCTGGGAGGGTGAGCTGGACTTGAGAGCTGCATATGGTGGAAGTAGCGGTGGACAGGGCGGACTGAGAGAGGGTTGATGATGGTGATGGAGTTGGTGTTCTTTCTGATGGCCTAGAATCAGTCTTTCGTTGATATAACAGTGGGATTCCCTGACTGCTGTGGCCTTGCAACGACACCTCAACATTTGCTGCTTTGCTAACCGGTGGGCTTACAGTGGGGGAAACAATGTAGCGTTGCTGACTACCTTCGTTGTGATCAGTTGCACATGTGGCACTTGAGGTTTGGTGTTGTGTCCACGCTTGCAAGTGCATGCTGGTTAAATGTCTAAGCATGCAACTGGTATTCAAATTTTTCAGATTTTTCCCTCGGCTAAAGGTCTTTGCGCACTTCTTACAGATAACCTTGTCCTGATCATGAGGATTTTGGTCAAAAAAGTGCCACACTGCACTCTTCCTACTTTGGCAGACATTTTGCGGCCTAGCACGCTGTGATCTTTTGACCCTCTGGACAAGCTGTCCAGCAACTCTTTTGATGTTTGGAACCTGTCTTTGGAGTGCTCCGGGCCTGCCAGATAACAGCTGTTGCGATGTCGATGTCTGCTGTGGATGCTCCTCATCTGAGCTATTGGAAGCAGCACCCTCTTCCCCCAATGGATGCCAATCTGGGTCAACAACTGGGTCATCCATCACCTCCTCTTCTATGTCATGTGCACCTTCCTCTGTGTCACCGTGTATGGTGGTATAGTGTGCGGGAAGGGGCACCTGAGTCTCATCAGGGTCAGAATCTGGCTCTGTACACTGCGAGGACAATGTAGTGCTCTGAGTGAATGTACCAGCAGAATCATCCATCAGCGGCTGTGCATCAGTGCACTCCATGTCAGATTCATCTTGGCCTGGGTAATTCACCATTTGACTTGATAATCCAGGCATGGTATGTGAAAACAGCTCCATGGAGTAATCAGTAGTATGGCCTGCGTCATCCTTCAATCTTGGTTGGGGTGAAGGACACAAGGAAAGGTGTGGTTCATGAACATGAGCCTCCAATGACGACTCAGTGCTTTTACTTTTTACAACTGAAGAAGAGGAGGCGATAGAGCTGGAGGCTGAGTCAGCAATGTAAGACAAAACTTTTACCTGATGCTCTGGCTTTAAAAGCGGTTTGCCAACTCCTAGAAAACTAAGCGTTCGAGGCCTTATGTAGCCAGACGATGACGCAAGCTCAACACCTCCTGCATTCGGTCCTATTTTGCTCTTGCCACTACCATCAGATCCACCACCAACACCATCATTACCAGCTGCCAACCCCCGCCCAATTCCACGGCCTCTTCCACCAGCCTTCCTCATTTTTGGTAGAAATGTAGACAAAATCCAACAAACTATATAGTAATGTAAAACAAGGTACAAGGTGTCTATAGGACAGGGGAGAATTTGAATTTCTGCAGACACTTGTGGACACTGGACACTTTTGGATTGTGTGAGGCCCACTGATATCTGAGCGCTATGTCACAGGCTCGATGGCACAGCTGTGACAAAAGTGACGAGAGGATAAGGGAGATTTTGAATTTCTGCAGACACTTGTGGACACTGGACACTTTTGGATTGTGTGAGACCCAATGAATATCTGAGCGCTATGTGACAGGCTCGATGGCACAGCTGTGACCAAAGTGACTAGAGGATAAGGGAGATTTTGAATTTCTGCACACACTTGTGGACACTGGACACTTTTGGATTGTGTGAGGCCCAATGAATATCTGAGCGCTATGTGACAGGCTCGATGGCACAGCTGTGACCAAAGTGACTAGAGGATAAGGGAGATTTTGAATTTCTGCACACACTTGTGGACACTGGACACTTTTGGATTGTGTGAGGCCCAATGAATATCTGAGCGCTATGTGACAGGCTCGATGGCACAGTTGTGACCAAAGTGACTAGAGGATAAGGGAGATTTTGAATTTCTGCACACACTTGTGGACACTGGACACTTTTGGATTGTGTGAGGCCCAATGAATATCTGAGCGCTATGTGACAGGCTCGATGGCACAGCTGTGACGAAAGTGACTAGAGGATAAGGGAGATTTTGAATTTCTGCAGACACTTGTGGACACTGGACACTTTTGGATTGTGTGAGGCCCACTGATATCTGAGCGCTATGTCACAGGCTCTATGGCACAGCTGTGGCAAAAGTGACGAGAGGATAAGGGAGATTTTGAATTTCTGCACACACTTGTGGACACTGGACACTTTTGGATTGTGTGAGACCCAATGTATATCTGAGCGCTATGTGACAGGCTCGATGGCACAGCTGTGACCAAAGTGACTAGAGGATAAGGGAGATTTTGAATTTCTGCACACACTTGTGGACACTGGACACTTTTGGATTGTGTGAGGCCCAATGAATATCTGAGCGCTATGTGACAGGCTCGATGGCACAGCTGTGACCAAAGTGACTAGAGGATAAGGGAGATTTTGAATTTCTGCACACACTTGTGGACACTGGACACTTTTGGATTGTGTGAGGCCCAATGAATATCTGAGCGCTATGTGACAGGCTCGATGGCACAGCTGTGACCAAAGTGACTAGAGGATAAGGGAGATTTTGAATTTCTGCAGACACTTGTGGACACTGGACACTTTTGGATTGTGTGAGGGCCACTGATATCTGAGCGCTATGTCACAGGCTCGATGGCACAGCTGTGACAAAAGTGACGAGAGGATAAGGGAGATTTTGAATTTCTGCAGACACTTGTGGACACTGGACACTTTTGGATTGTGTGAGGCCCACTGATATCTGAGCGCTATGTCACAGGCTCGATGGCACAGCTGTGACAAAAGTGACTAGAGGATAAGGGAGATTGGATTGCTTTTAAAAAAGCAGTTTGCAGAGCAGTGGGTAAACAGCAATGCCAGCCTGTCAGGAAGCCTTACAAGGCAGCCCAACAACCAACACCACTGATACACCACAATATAGCCTCCCCTTGCACTGCACACACAGTGACTGGTGTGTTGTGCAGGCCAAATCGCTAGCAGCAGAAGCAGTTTTTTTTTCTTCTCAGCAGGACAAAAAAAAAAAATTGGGATTGCTTTTAAAAAAGCAGTTTGCGGAGCAGTGGGTAAACAGCAATGCAGGAATGTCAGGAAGCCTTAGAAGGCAGCCCAACAACCAACACCACTGATACACCACTATATAGCCTCCCCTTGCACTGCACACACAGTGACTGGTGTGTTGTGCAGGCCAAATCGCTAGCAGCAGAAGCAGTTTTTTTGTCTTCTTCCCTGCCTAACGCTCTCCCTACAGAATCAGCAGCAACCTCTCCCTTTACTGAGATCGGCAGAAGTAAGATGGCGGTCGGCGTGCACGCCCTTTTATACCCCCTGTGACGCCCACCAAAGCAAGCCAATCACTTGCATGCCCTTCTGAAAGATGGTGGTGACCCCTGCCTATGTTATCACGTTGCCCACAGTGTCCGTGGATCCTGATTGGCTGAAAAAGAGCGCAAAACAAACTTTTGAAACGCGACTTTGGCGCGTAAGTCGCCGACCTCGTGGCCGACCTCATCCTAGGGTCGGGTTTCGTTTCATGAAACCCGACTTTGCCAAAAGTCGGCGACTTTTGAAATTTTTCGACCCGTTTCGCTCAACTCAACTTCTAAAGTTTCTTTCCAACTCAACCCCTTTTACATGGGTGCCCAGGGCCTCGAACCGGGTCACCCCTACTGTGACAATCCCCTCTGAGAGACCGGCCCGGTACCGAGTACCCCACAGCCCTGGGAGGGCGACCCATTTGACAAGGTGGAGGGTGTCTATAGGATTGCTGAGAATTTGAATCTCACTAGAAATTTGAGGACGCTGACAATGATGCTCTCAGTCCGAGTATCTACGCAGGCAGCCTAATAAGCAGGACTGCTGCACACACAAAAGGATGGAAAAATGAACGCTTGGTAACTGTGCAGAAAAGAGGAAGAAAAGTATTTTTGCTTTTGAAAAAGCAGTTTGCACAGCAGTGTGCGAACAGCAATGCAGCTATCAGGGAGCCTTATAAGGCAGCCTAATAACCAACAGAGCTGATGCACAAAAAGAGAGCCTCCCCTGTCACTGCACACAAAGTGTTGTGTTGTAAGTGGAAACCGCTAACAGCAGAAGCAGTTTTTTTGTTCTTCTTCCCTGCCTAACGCTCTCCCTACAGAACCAGCAGCAGCAGCTCTCCCTATGCTAAGAGTGGCATAAGTAAGATGGTGGTCGGCGTTCACGCCCTTTTATAGCCCCTGTGACGCCACACAAAGCCAGCAAATCACTTGCATGCCCTTCTCAAAGATGGTGGTGACCGATGCCTATGTCATCGCGTTGCCCACAGTGTGCGTCCTCCATCATTGGCTGAAAAAGGACGCTGGAAGCATCTTTTGAAATGCGACTTTGGCGCTCTGGTCGCCGACCTCGTGGCCGACCTCACGCTATGGTCGGGTTTCGTTTCATGAAACCCGACTTCAGCGAAAGTCGCCGACTTTTGAATATGACCGACCTGTTTCGCTCAACTCTAGTCATCATCATTATCAGGTGGCAAGCCTCTGTCAATCTGACCAGCTCCACTACCTCCAGTAACCACCAGGGGGAGCCCAGAAAGAGAACTCGTAACACCTCTGTCAATCTGACCAGCTCCACTACCTTCAGTAACCACCAGAGGGATCCCAGAAAGAGAATTCACAACAGACTATTACTCCTTCTGAATTACGGCGCTCCGAACGAACAACAGCCAGAATACCACCAATCAATACAATCACGACCAATTTATTTGACAGCAAACTGTCCACGGAAAAGAAGACTGCCAAAGCGTTTTACAAGAACACTCGCCCGTAAAATGGCGAGCAAAAGGAGAGGAGGGGGAGTGTAGGAAGATGGATCGGGCCGGTGGTACCTCTCTCGCGTCGGTTACGAAATCATTGGGACTGTCACCATTGTTGCTGGGTGGGAAGCTTTCTGACCTTGACAGACCTTTGTACCGAATGTAGGGGTCGTGACAGAAATAAAAGAGATGGTGCTCGAGAATGCAGGACACTTGGAGGGAAGACAGAGCGCACAGCAGGAGAAGGTTGATTCCCTCTTCGTGGAGCTACGCGATAATTCAGGCCCGACCTGCAGCTCCCCAGCCCATACACACACTGACTGTGAGCAACTTATTCGCGTGTGTCCGTTGACTCCAGTGACTGAGAATCAGTCCCGCTCCGCTGACTGCCGTGGGAGCGTGGCCTAATTTTGACCAGGTAAATCATACAGAGCCGGGTTGCTTAACCCCCTGTCTCCGCCACTGAACTGAGTGACACTCAGGCGGTGCCACAGACTACGTCACACCATGTTCATTGCTCTGGGAATGTTGGACCTCGCCTAGAAGAGCCAGGATATGCGCTTCTGTCAGGAGACAGTGGATCTACTTTCTTCAGGATCAGGTGAGAGACTTCACACATTACTTGCGGCACTACTGTGGGATTTCATGCTTCCCCTGTCTGGAAACCATCAGACTGATAAGTTTACCCATTTCATATACATTCGTTCTTACCCTGATACATTGCTCAGTTTACTCCCCCTCATAACTCTTTCGCTCCATGCGTGGAGTAACCCCTGTAATAAACCCTTTAACTCTTGCTCTGCCTTCTGCTTGTCACTGCATCCCGCGTACCTATGACTTCTACATATGTTCCCTCACACTGCCTGCACTCCTACTAATTTTTCCCTTGCAAAGCGTTGTCTTCTGAAGCCAGTTCCTTGCTTCAGTGTCCAAGTCACGGAGCCGCATGACATCGCTGCCATGCACCCAGTCACGTGCACACCGACATCAGCTGCTGACCTCTGATTGGCCGGCAACTTATATTGCGGAGCACGGACCGGCACGTTCCTGAGCTGTAATACACTTCAGCTGGATGTGCGTCCGATTACCCACGTTCAGCTGAAGTAGGGGCTGGTGTCGGTGGCGTCGCACTACGGCGTCATTTTATCGAAGGCACTCTTCAATAAAATGGTGCTGCAGTGCAGTATGCACATGCGCTGCTCCCGACTCCACACTGCGCAGCCGTCAAGACTTCAGTCACAAGGACACATCTCTGTTTACATTATAAATATAATGCATGACACAAAACATGCAATACAGTCCACACCCTTACAGCATGACATTAATTGAAACCAAACAGCCCCCATTATAGTTAAGCTATGATAGTTCCCATGACCATTATTGGGTTTGACATCTAAAATATGCGATGTCAGGGATGAATATTATTATTTGACCTTTGTATTGCGTAAATGATCTACAATGATTGGTTCTACATAAAACTTTGAAAATGTGCTCCCTGTTAAGCCTCACCCCTAAAAGTACGCCACTTTATTCACTTTTGCTGGTATTTTTGGTGACAAAGGAAACAATTTTAGTGGAAGTGGTCATCAAAGCGTATTTCCTGACTGTTCGGAGGGTGGAGGTGCTGCGTTAGGGGTCCTGTTAGCATAGTTTCTGACCCATTACTTTGCTTGGAAGGATGCCATTGGCTTCATCTGCCTAAGGCTTCAAAATACCTCGTCCTGACCCTGATCATATTACTAAAGATACCAAAAAGCAGGTGTGTATATGAGAAGAATCTAACCAAAAGCAACATAGATGTTTTATATATATATATATATATATATATTTGTGCATAAAAGTTGTTAATATTATGCAAATATGAAAAAGAAAGTGTGTAGATACAGTGACTTTCTCTATAAAGGAGCAGATGATGACGATTCCGCTTCTTGGGCCTTGGTTTGCACTTGTGCCGATTTTGGACATCCAGGTCTGGATCACACATGACAGAGGTGAGAAGAGCAGGAATGTGTGACATGTGATCTGTGTAGTTGAAGTTTTCCTGGATTCCTACAGCATTGCGATCAACCATATGGCCTTCTGTCTGACCATGGGCAGTAAGGTGAAGGAGCAGCCGCTTCCTTTCATCTGTCCATGGCCTTTTAGGTGAAGGAGCAGCCACTTCCTTCTGTATGTACATGGCCAAGTAGGAGAAGGAGCAGCCGCTTCCTTCTGTCTGTACATGACCAAGTAGGTGAAGGAGCAGCCGCTTCCTTCTTTCTGTAATATCCGGTAGGTGAAGGAGCAGCCGCTGCCTTCTTTCTGTAATATCCGCTAGGTGAAGGAGCAGCCGCTGCCTTCTTTCTGTAAATATCCGGTAGGTGAAGGAGCAGCCGCTGCCTTCTGTCTGTCCATATTCGGTAGTCTTATCCTTGCCACAACATTGTAGATGAGTCATCCAGATGGTGACATAGCAATTATTGCTGAAAGAAGTCCTTCAATTTCAGCCTTTAATTACTTTTCTATGTTGCTCCAGAGGAAGGCGAAAAATAACCCTGAGGACTCGTTGATGGATTGTCCTCATATCAAGGGAAAAAAATTCCTTCCTGATCCCAAATATGGCGATCGGAATAAATCCCTGGATGTTTAGTGCTCAAATCTACGTGGGTGTTATGTGGTGGAAGCTCACAGTCCGGTTAATGAGAAAGTCCAGTTTTGTCGTCTCATCCGATTAATGTAAACCTTCATTCCTGGATGTTACTGGAATGGGGCTGATTGATATGAGCTTAATAGTCTTGCTGTAAGAAGAGAAATATACACATCTGAGAATGAGCTCCTCACATTCAGTATATACAGTTTACTGAGGGATATAACAATAAGGGGTTTAGTGGGTAATTGCGTTACTGGGTAGTGATAACATTATGGATGTCCGTATGTGTTATACTTACATAGTAATATGGGAATTGTGGGTCGGATCTGCCGCACTCCACATCGCTCCAGTCTATGGAGTGGAAGAACGGGTGGGACCTGATGGATGTTGTTATGGCAAATCGGGCAGATGGAGTTTTGCAGAGAAGCTAGAAAATGAATGAGACCATTAGTCATTAGATTATGTATTATTACTGGTAAGTTATTACACAATGTCTATGTACTGTCCACATCTTATCTTCTATCTATTCTTGTAGTCCACAGTCATCTTTATCCATCTGATACTACTCACCCCTTTTATGATGTCAATGGTATTAGTGCATATCCCTGGTGGAAAAGAAGGGATGTGCTCACGCAGAGACTGGTGGTATTCGTCCAGTGAGCCTTTGCTGTAAAATGGCCAGTCACCTACACTCATCATATATAGGATGACTCCGAAGGAAAAGGAGTCTGCCAGATGGTTGTATCCTTCCTCATTCATTATGTGTGGGAACATGAGATTGGAGAGAAGCTGAATATAACGGGAAGAATGACACACAGAGAATATGAGTGCCGGTCTGTGATTAGATGTGAGCAGGATACATTGGGATCAGATTATCCCTCAATCCTGCTATCGGCACCAATCACACAGAGATGTTCCTTACCTCAGGAGCTACGTAACCCTTAGTGCCAACAAAATTTCTCACTATGTCACCCTCAGACACATTCATGACTGATAAGCCAAAGTCGGAGATTTTGATATGTCCGGTGTCTTGGAGGAGGATGTTCTCTGGCTTCAGGTCACTGCAGGGAGAAGGAACAGACACTGATTGTGAGGATTATTCATGAAAATAACTTTCTACAATAGATATGTAAGGAGACAACAGAGAGTCACAGGTGACAGATTTATGGAGGTGAAATGATTACCTATGTATGACGCCGTGTTCATGCAGGAATTGTAGTCCGCACACCATCTCTGCCGCAAAGAGTCTGTGGAGTAGAAAGTAAAAGATGGATCAGTGGTACATACACAATCATACGGAGAACATGAGGAGATCACACACGTATCCTTTTCACCTCATTATTTGCTCTTGTTGTTATTCTCCATTGCTCCAGGACTACAATGTGCGGGCAGAGGATTATTAAGATTCAGTATAAGACATTTACCTTGTTGTCTTTGTGTTAAACATCATTGAATCTTTCATGTGGTGAGACAGGTCTCCTCCGGCCATATAGTCCATGGCTATTGCATACTCCGTAGGTGTCTCCATAAATGCCCTCATAGACATTAGGTAGGGGCACCCGGCAGCCAGTCTCAGGACTTCTACCTCTGTAGAGATTATGTGCTCACAAGATCTCTTGTCCATGATCTTAATGGACAGCAGTCCTTCACTGACCGGATCTGATGCCAAGCTGACCTGGAGAAAAATCACAACAGATCAGACCAAACTCCCAAATATTACTCTGTAATATGTCACTGGTTTATTCCAAGTATCATTACATATGAACATCCTGTAATGAATAAGTCCATCCCTCCTGTGTATCTGTACAGGATAAATTGAGGGTCACGGACAAATATAAATTGACACTTACTTTTCCATAGCCTCCTTTTCCAAGATCTTTCAGGAACTCAAGACTGTAAAGGTCCATAGGTTGGTCTGTGTGGACCAGTCCTCTGTGTGGAGAAATCTGTACACTGGCATCACCAAGGCGTCGTGCCGGCATGTATGGTGTGTCGATGGACATCATTTCCACTCCGTCGATGGACATCTTATCCATTCCATCTGCAAGAGATGATACAAGATTAGCCCCTTAGCGAACACATGATGGAAATATTTGTCAGGTTGTGTAGTAAATGTATGGAGTGGGCTCAGAAGCTGAGCATGCATCGTACCAATGCCTGCTGTATTACATAGCTGCCACCAGCCTATAACTTCAGCGACCAGAGCGTTCTCCGATTACTGTAGTTTATCCATTTCAATGCTGACAATTGTGCTTAAGTGACTTCCAATTTGTGTCCACGCAATTGCAGGACATAATTGCTGGGGTTTGATTGTTTGAAATGACTACCTGGGCCTGCTGAAAGCCCCTGTCTCTCACTTTCCTTCTCCTGTGAAGACCAGCCTGGCTTAATTTCATATGAGAACATTAATATAGCTATATACAGTTCTATCACAGTATATAGTACAAGCGATAAGAAAATGGCAGGTTCAAGTCCCCTAAGGAGACTAAAGAAAAGAAGTAATTGAAAAAATTGTTACAGAAGAAAACAGAAAATAAATGTAAAAACTTAAACTTTCCCATTAATAATAGCAATAATAATGATAATAATAATTTGCATCTCTATTATCACCACATCTATATTGGTGCGATACACAAAAATGCAATATTTATTATTAACGCAAACCGTAAACACTGAAATGAGAAAAAAAAATGAAAATTGATTTTTTTGAGAGTGCCGTATCCACCTAAACAATTGTAATGAAGAGATATCACAATGTCCACTCTAACCAAGAAAGGTATCAATAAAAGCTACAACTTGACACGCAAAAAATAAGTCCTCACACAGTTCCATCAAGCTATCAAAATCAAAAAGATGCAATGTCTCAAAATATGGGGATACAAATCAATTTTTTTTTTTTTAAATTCACAATTGTCTTTCAACATCAAGTACAATGAAAACCCCTATGAATTTTCAGCATCATCATAGCTGTCACTGACGTGGAGAAATATTTTGTGAGGTAATTTTTACCACTTTTTTTTACCCACACTTTAAATCTTTTTCCTTATTTTCCAGAACATTGAATGGTAAAATAAATAAAGTTCAAAACTACAGCTCAGTCCACTAAAAATACAAGTCCACATACGGCTACTTTGGCAGAAAAATTAAAAATAGTTATTGGTTTTATAAGGAGTAAGAAAAAAACGGACAGTTACCAGCTCAAGAAGGGGTTAACAAATATAGCTCCAGAAGACATATAACAATTTTATACATCATTATGTAAATGAGCAGGAAATGACTAATATTTGGGCTCCCATTCATGAAAACTGTCCATTAGCAAAAGTTCCTGTTGCCCATAGCAATGAATCACAGCACAGATTCTATTTCTTAACATTCTATAGAACAATGAAAACGCATTGTGATTGGTTGCTATGGAAAACAAGGACAGTTTTTCTGCACTTTCGATAATTGTGGCCAGTAAATAATATTAGGAGTATAATCCCACTCACCCCATTTCGTATTATACTGAGCAGTGTCCATCTTACCTGGTCCCTCTTTATCCAGTGATGTGTTTGGTGGAGAATCACTCAGCTGTTTGTTATCTGGGATGGAGATGTTTTCAGCTGATGTCCTGGACCTCCGTGATGCACCATTCCCATTTATAATGGGTTTAGCATAGATGAGACGTCTTGTACATTGGACAGCCAAGTCTCTGCTCTTCCTGATCCTTTTCTGGGCTGCCGCTCTTTGTAGGTTTGGTGTCTCCAGACTTTCAGATCTGGAGAATGTGACATGTCTCGGTGTTTCTTGGAGAACCTCTTCCAGCTCTAACGCTGCGCTGATGTTTCTCCGCTTATTGAGGATGTCATCTTTGTTCCTCCTCCGTATTTCAGGAACCAGATCTCCGATTTTTTTCAAGGAGATAAGAATAGCCCTCTGAAGCTCAGCGGAGGCTGCAGAGTGAGACTCCATGAGGGTCTCAATTTTCCTTTTCTCTGTAAGGCTGTCATGTCTTTTGGTCTTTCTCATTTTCTCCAGATTTTGTCGTTTGAACGCCATTTCTGAGGCTTCAGTGTCCATGTCCAGTAATATACAGTCTTTTCGCCCTAAAGCGAACAATGGTACCTGCTCTTCATTTATTCCTCTCTTCTCTCTCAGAACCCAATCTCTTTGGGCTCTTCTTCTCTCTTTATCCATTTTAGAATGAATTTTTGCTTCGTTCGTCATGAAAAACAAAAGGGGTTGCCTCACCTTTGGGAGTCTGTAAGGCAGTGATTTCCCTTAGGCCGCAACAATGGAACATAGAATATGATGATGTCATCACATCACTTGTGACATTGGTTTTATTGTGATGTCACCATAAGAGAGATGATAGAGATAGATAGACAGATAACTAGATAGATAATAGATAGAAATGAAATTTAAAGGATGATGAACCAAATTTTTGCAGATGTATGCACGTACATATATACCCTGTGTGCACAATTTGTATTTTTGATTCATTTTATTATTGAACAACTACTGTGCTGCTGATTGATTCAAAATGTCAATAAATCTGAAACCTGAATATTTAGGAAATTAAAAATAAAGTTTTTTCTTTCTTAGGAGAATATCTCTGTGCGCAGAAGTATTGAGTAACTATTATTGTGCAGAATTATTATGCAACTAAATGAAAAACATACATTTTATCATCTCATTTGTCTATTTTCCTCTTACAGTGAGAGTAATAATCAAGGAACTCAAAAAGTTAAAAAATATATTTCTGACATTTAAAAAATATATATCAGTGCCCAATATAGCCGCCCTTCTGTTCATTAATAGACATAAGCCGCTCATCCATGGAGTCTGTTGCAATCAGCTTTTTGAGCAACACCAACCACAGCCTCCCAGACCCCGGTAATAGATGCATTTATACATAATGTTTTAGAGGTTCCCAATTGGATTCAGGTCTGGGCCTGTTTTGGAGGTGGTAGTGGCCCCCTAACCTCTTGGACCCTTGTGTGGCTGTACAAGTTGCACCAGGTCTGCGCCTGGGTCTGGGGATCATGGACTCACAGGGCCGGCATTACGGGCAGGCAGACCAGGTAGCTGCCTAGGGCTCCCACTCCTCCAGGGGCCCCCAGCCAGCGGCACATCACACAGCCGCTATGGGGCCCCTGTGAGCCAGGGTGGCCCGCCTGCCCCGACTCCTGCCGCCGCATTGAAGGAGGCAGTGATGGAGGAGAGAGCGTCAGCTAACGCTCCCTCTCCCATCATTCCCCGCTCTGCCTCTGACACAGCGAGGGCGCGATGACATTATCGCTCTCTCACTGTGTGCCAGACAGAGCAGGAGGAGACAGGAGCAGCCAGCAGCGCAGGCACGAGGAGAAGGTGAGGAGTGCTTTTTTTTTTTTTAATCAGTGTGAGTACTGGACTGTGGGGCCACTCTGGGGGGACTATATACCATGCTGGGCTGTATTATACCATGCTGGGGGGTTATATACCATGCTGGGCTGTATTATACCATTCTGGGGGGCTATATACCATGCTGGGCCATATTATACCATTCTGGGGGGCTATATACCATGCTGGGCTGTATTATACCATGCTGGGGGCTATATACCATGCTGGGCTGTATTACACCATTCTGGGGGGGTGCTATATATCATGCTGGGCTGTATTATACCATGCTGGGGGCTATATACCATGCTGGGCCATATTATACCATTCTGGGGGGCTATATACCATGCTGGGCTGTATTATACCATGCTGGGGGCTATATACCATGCTGGGCTGTATTACACCATTCTTGGGGGGTGCTATATATCATGCTGGGCTGTATTATACTGTGCAGGGCTGTATTATACCATTCTCGGGGGGGGGCTATATACCATGCTGGGCTGTATTATACTGTCAAAAGAAGAAAAAAAACAGCTCACCTGAAGGCATGTGTAGTGGATAGCCCGGACCACTTGCAGTCTTCACGCAATGACCAAGGAAAAAGAAAAAGAAAGGTCCAGCTTTGCAAATTCAAGTCCAATTTATTGTTAAAAACAAGTCCAAGACAGAGCAAAAATTTGTATGTTCACATGAGTAACAAGTAGTAGATTACGCTTTTCGAACAATAGCTTGTTCTTTCTCAAAACTACTCCCTCTGGGTGTTTGGTAACACCCAGAGGGAGTAGTTTTGAGAAAGAAAAAGCTATTGTACGAAACACGTAATCTACTACTTGTTACTCATGTGAATATATCAATTTTTGCTCAGTCTTGGACTTGTTTTTAACAATAAATTGGACTTGAATTTGCAAAGCTGGACCTTTCTTTTGTATTATACTGTGCTGGGCTGTATTATACCATTCTCAAGGGGGGGGGGGCTATATACCATGCTGGGCTGTATTATACCATGCTGGGCTGTATTACACCATGCTGGGCTGTATTATACCATTCTGGGGGGCTATATACCATGTTGGGCTGTATTATACCGTGCTGGGCTGTATTCTACCATTCTGGGGGTTCTGCATTATACCATTCTGGGGGGCTATATACCATGCTGGGCCGTATTATACCATTCTGGGAGGCTATATACTATGCTGGGCTGTATTATACCATGCTGGGGGGCTATATACCATGCTGGGCTGTATTGCACCATTCTGGGGGGGGCTATATACCATGCTGTATTATACCATGCTGGGCTGTATTAAACCATTCTGGGGGGACTATATACCATTCTGGGGGGGCTGCATTATACCATACTGGGGGGGCAATATACCATGCTGGGCCATATTATACCATTCTGGGGGGGCTATATACCATGCTGGGCTGTATTATACCATTCTGGGGGGGCTGCATTATACCATGCTGGGGGGGCTAAATACCATGCTGGGCCATATTATACCATTCTGGGGGGCTATATACCATGCTGGGCTGTATTATACCATGCTGGGGGGCTATATACCATGCTGGGCTGTATTACACCATTCTGGGGGGGCTATATATACCATGCTGAGCTGTATTATATTGTGCTGGGCTGTATTATACCATTCTCGGGGGGGCTATATACCATGCTGGGGGGGCTGCATTATACCATGCTGGGGGGGCTATATACCATGCTGGGCCGTATTATACCATTCTGGGGGGGCTATATACCATGCTGGGCTGTATTAAACCATGCTGGGCTGTATTATACCATTCTGGGGGGCTATATACCATGCTGGGCTGTATTATACCATGCTGGGCTGTATTATACCATTCTGGGGGGGCTATATACCATGCTGGGCTGTATTATAATGGGCTGGGCTGTATTATACCATTCTGGGGGGCTATATACCATGCTGGGCTGTATTATACCATGCTGGGCTGTATTATACAATTCTGGGGGGCTATATACCATGCTGGGCTGTATTATACCATGCTGGGCTTTATTATACCATTCTGGGGGGGGCTATATACCATGCTGGGCTGTATTATATCATTCTGGGGGGCTATATACCATGTTGGGCTGTATTATACCATTCTGGAGGGGCTATATACCATGATGGGCTGTATTATACAGTGCTGGGCTGTATTATTCCATTCTGGGGGGCTATATACCATGCTGGGCTGTATTATACCATGCTGGGCTGTATTGTACCGTGCTGGGCTGTATTACACCATTCTGGGAGGGCTATATACCATGCTGGGCTGTATTATACCGTGCTGGGCTGTATTATACCATTCTGGGGGGGCCATATACCATGCTGGGCTGTATTATACCATGCTGGGCTGTATTATACCATTCTGGGGGGCTATATACCATGCTGGGCTGTATTATACAGTGCTGGGCTGTATTATACCATTCTGGGGGGGCTATATATCATGCTGGGCTGTATTATACCGCGCTTGGCTGTATTATACCATGCTGGGGGGCCATATACCATGCTGGGCTGTATTACACCATGCTGGCTGTATTATAACATTCTGGGGGGCTATATACCATACTGGGCTGTATTATACCGTGCTGGGCTGTATTATACCATTCTTGGGGGGCTATATACCATGCTGGGCTGTATTAAACCATGCTGGGCTGTATTATACCATGCTGAGCTGTATTATACCATTCTGGGGGGCTATATACCATGCTGGGCTGTATTACACCATGCTGGGCTGTATTATAACATTCTGGGGGGCTATATACCATACTGGGCTGTATTATACCATGCTGGGCTGTATTATACCATTCTGGGGGGGCTATATACCATGCTATGTTGTATTATATCATTCTGAGGGGCTATATACCATGCTTGGCTATATTATACTGTGCTGGGCTGTATTATACCATTCTGGGGGGATATATACCATGCTGAGCTGTATTATACCATGCTGGGCTGTATTATACCATTCTGGGGGGCTATATACCATGCTGGGCTGTATTATACAGTGCTGGGCTGTATTATACCATTCTGGGGGGGCTATATACCATGCTGGGCTGTATTATACCATGCTGGGCTGTATTATACCACTCTGGGGGGCTATATACCATGCTGGGCTGTATTATACCATGCTGGGCTGTATTATACCACTCTGGGGGACTATATACCATGCTGGGCTGTATTATACCATGGTGGGCTGTATTATACCACTCTGGGGGGCTATATACCATGCTGGGCTGCATTATACCATGCTGGGCTGTATTATACCACTCTGGGGGACTATATACCATGCTGGGCTGTATTATACCGTGCTGGGCTGTATTATACCATTTTGGGGGGGTTATACCATGATGGGCTGTATTATACCATTCTGGGGGGGCTCTATACCATGCTGGGCTGTATTATACCATGCTGGGCTGTATTACACCATTCTGGGGGGCTATATACCATGCTGGGCTGTATTATACCATGCTGGGGGGCTATATATCATGCTGGGCTGTATTATTCCATTCTGGGGGCTATATACCATGCTGGGCTGTATTATACCTTTCTGGGGGGCTATATACCATGCTGGGCTGTATTACACCATGCTGGGCTGTATTATACCATGCTGGGGGGCTATATACCATGCTGGGCTGTATTATACCATACTGGGCTGTATTATTCCATTCTGGGGGCTATGTACCATGCTGGGCTGTATTATACCATGCTGGGCTGTATTATACCGTTCTGAGGGGCTATTTACCATGCTGGGCTGTATTGTACCATTCTGGGGGGCTATATACCATGCTGGGCTGTATTAGACCATGCTGGGCTGTATTATACAATTCTGGGTGGGCTATATGCGATGCTAGGCTGTATTATACCATTCTGGGGGGCTATATACCATGCTGGGCTGTATTAGACCATACTGGGCTGTATTATACAATTCTGGGCTGTATTATACAGCCCACCATGATATACAGCCCAGCACGGTATACAGCCTGTATACCATGGTAGGCTGTATTATACCATGGTGGGCTATATACCATGCTGTGCTGTATACCACGGTGGGCTGGGTGGTATACCATGGTGGGCTGGGGTGTATACCATGTGGTGCTGGGCTATATACTATGCAGCTGTGTTATATACCATGGGGGGTACATTTTACATTATATTCTATAGGGGGAGGCTGTGTTATACAATATGGGGAGGTGGGCTGTATAATATTCTATTTGGGGCTACATTATATTCTATGGGGGGCTGTATTATATTTACTATATTCGATGGGGGCTACATTGTATTCTATGGAGGGGCTACATTATACTATATAAGGGACTGCATTATATCCTATGAGGGGGTTACATTATATTCTGTGGAGTGGCTGCATTATACTTTGGGGTAGCTGCATTATTCTCTAAGGGGTGGCTGCATTATACTATAAGAGGGGGGCTGCATTATATTCTATGGGAGTTACATTGCATTGTATGGCAGGGCTGCATTATACTCTGTGGGATGGCTGCATTATGCTCTATGGGGTGGCTTATACTATATGTGGGCTGCATTATACTGTATCGAGGACTGTGGGGAATACATTATATGAAGAACTATGGGGTGCATTATGCTATGGGAAGTGAATTGTATTACATGGGTGACTATGGTGGGGCATTATACTATATGGAGGACTGAGGAGTGTATTATACTATATGGAGGACTATGGGGCAGATTATATTATTTGGAGGACTATGGGGTGTAAACTGTAGACGTGCTGCTGATAACATGATACTGTATGGTGATCTGTTAGGGTGTGTGCACACGTTGTGGATAAGGCTAGTTTCACACTAGCGTTTATTCGACGCAGCGCACGGCACCACAAGCCCCGCCCCCTGCCTGCTCCCTGCCCGCCCCATCCGGTCATCGCCGCCTACTATCGCACATGGACGCTTGCGATCTGTGCACCCTATCTTTAGCATAGGGTGCGTTGGCCGTGCGCTAGTAGGATTTTGGCGTGCGCTGCGCACTTTTGAAGGTGCGCCCATACGCGCCGAATGCAGCATGTTGCATTTCGGCGCGCACGGCGCACCTTCAAAAGTGCGCAGCGCATGCCAAAATCCTACTAGCGCATGATCTGCGCACCCTATGCTAAAGATAGGGTGCGCAGATCGCAAGCGTCCATGTGCGATAGTAGGCGGCGATGACCAGATGGGGCAGGCAGGGAGCCGGCAGGGGGCGGGGCTTGCGGCGCAGTGTCGAATAAACGCTAGTGTGAAACTAGCCTTAGTCTGTCTTTTTCTGCAGAGAATCCATATCTCTTGGCAGAAAATGCAGGGTAAAACACATGCATTCTTACTGCGGATTCCTAGCATGTGTACAGCGGATTTGATGCAGGTTCTAGTGCGGTTTAGCAGTGCGGATGAGAGAGAGAGATTGATTGATTTGTAGGTCCCAGAACGTACACTGTAGCTGCGTTTCCGCAAAAAAGTAGTAACATGCTGCGGAAAATAAACTGCAGCAAATCTGCGCGGAATTTTCCGCAGCATGTGCACGGCGGATTTGGTTTTCCATAGGTTTACATGGTACTGTAAACTGCATGGAAACTGCTGCGGATCCGCAGGACCAAATCTGCTGCGGATCCACAGCAAAAACCGCAACATGTGCACACACCCTTAGTGATCCATTAGTGATTGTTCTGTCCCCATCATTCTTTCTCAGATGGTGGAAAGAGGCCGGGAAACATGTGTTGAACGACTTCTTCAATTTTTCGATCTCATTTACCGGCCTGAACTCAGCGCATGTAAATACAATCGAAATGTGATGTGCAATATGTTAGAATTTGGGGCCCCAATTTAAACTTTGCCTAGTGCCCCACTTTGCCTAAAACCAGCCCTGTGGACTCATCAATACCTTCATCATCCAGTAACTGCGTACCCAGGCTGGTCACATGAGGTCGAGTAATGTCCTGCACTAGGAGGAGCCCAGGGTCCACTGCACCGCGGTAAGGTCTGACAATGGCTATGAGAATTTCATCCTGGTACCTAATAGCAGTCAGGAGACATTGGCTATCACATAGTACCCGTCCTACCAGGTGATGGTGCAGACTGCATAACATTCACCACGGCGTCTCCAGACTATCACATCTGTCACTTGCTCAGTGTGAACATGCTCTCATCTGTGCAGGGAATGTAGGACCGGCCAATTCTGGTGTTCTCAGGTTTGTGCCACTTGAATTACAAGGTGCTGGGCTGTTAGTAAGGAGGCTGCGAGTAGGGAATTCAGGTGGGAGAAAGGCAGTAAGCGAGCCAGTGGAGGACCGGGCACAGACAGGAGATTGGCGATATAAGTGTATGTTTTTTTTATTTTTTAACCAGTCTGGTTATTGTGCTTTTCATTCTGCAGAGACTACAAGAAAAAAAAAACAAAGTAAAGGACAAATATAGATCGTGTTATGGAATATCTAAACTTTATTAACCAAACAATAGATGTGCAAGAGTAATACAGCAGGATGACAGGGGGTGCATATCCAAATAATAATGTGAATAATCTAAAAGCTATAAAAATTGTGTCTCCAAAGAAGCAGCTGAATAGAGATGAGCGACTTTGCCTTTTTTCGGGTTGAGTCGGGTTTCATGAAACGCAAAAGTCGGGTCGAACGAAATCGGCTGATTATCGTGAAAAGTCGACGGCCGACTGAAACACGAAACCCAATGCAAGTCAATGGGGAAGAAAAGTCGGCAGTGAGTGGAGGACAGGAAACACACCTACAGTGCCCATTTTAATGCCAAAACCATCAATTCTTATTACTTAAGCTTGTCAACCTTAATTTACTTTATAATAATAGGCATTGAAAACTGGGGGTTATTTGGCTAAAGTTGTGGGGGGGTAGGGCTGGCTCCAGATTTTCGTGTGCCCAGGGCCAAAGAGTGTCAATGGGTTCCTTTAACACATGCCACAATTCATGATCCTCTGATACGGCAGAGAAATAGCGGTATAGTACAATGAAAAATACTTCACTTCTTACATCACATGACTGATATCCATTTTAAATTCTCCAATAGCTCCAAAAGCGGACAGTACATTACTCCATACAGTATTATGGCCACCGCATAGTGCGCCATACAGAGTAATGAGGCCCATATATTTCTCCATACAGAATCATTGGTCCCATATAATGTTCCATACAGTATATGATGAGCTCCACATAATGCTACAGTATATGTTGGTCCCCATGGATGCAGCTCCACTGTCTTATGGGCCAAAATAATGCTCCATATATAATGGGCCCCATTTCTAATGCTCCTGTGTATAATGGGCCCTGTAAATGCTGCTCCAGTGTCTGATGTCCACCTTTGGAATGCTCCAGTGTATTGTGGGCCCCATATATCATTCTCCAGAGTATAGTGCTCCCCAAAAATTGCTCCCAACCTTTAACTAGTGGGATAACTTTATAGGTTGGGTCGTTGTGGAAGAGGTGATACCAAATATGTGTACTTTTTTCTTTACATAAATCCATTTCTTTATTGGAATATTTTTTCATTTTTTTGGTTCCTTGTTTTTTTAATATTTTTTTAAAATTTTAAAAACTTTTTTTTTTTTTTAACATTGTCCCACTATGGGACATCATCTTCACACTGATCTGGTACTCTGCAATGCTTCTACACTGCAGGGCATCAGAGTACCATGGAGACCATCAGCGCAAAGCGACCACATGGTGTTCTGCTGATGGGAGCAGACAGGTAGCTCATTCCCTGTGCGATGCTCCTGGATGTCACTGTAACTATTGACAGTGGCATCAGAGGGGTTAAATATCTGCGATTGGTTCTAGCACCGATCGTGGGCGTTGCTGCAGGGTGTCAGCTCTCATATATCGCCGACCCCTTACCTCAATCAGCGTGAGCCTGCGCAATCGAAAAGAATATGTACAGTGGTTTGCAGGAACGCAGCTTCCACAGCACGTTAAATATACAGCTCATGTCAGGAAGAAGTTAGAGGAATGATCTTTTAGATTCCTCTCACTCTCAGTAAAGATGGATTACAAATGTGAAACATTTTAAAATGTTTCAGTATCGTTTTGAGAAGTTATATATAGTTCTCTTTTTGGGCTGCAGTTATTCTATTAATGTGTTCACTTACTCCAACTTTGTGTTGGTGGGTGATAAGGCCAACATATATTTTTGGACAGGGACAGACAGCGTAGTATATATCACTGCTTTGGTGTCAAAAGTGACGTAATGATTGATGTTATACATCTTGGATCCAGAGGAATTGTGAAAAGTGTTTGTGCAATCAATGTTAGGACAAGCTACACATTGACCACAGGGTAAACATCCCCTGCGAGGTTGGGTCTAATTAAAAAAAAAAATGTGGTTCATTTTAATGATGACTTGTGACTAAAAGATCTTGTAGATTTTTTAGAGCAGCAAAAAGAAGTGCTCAGTTCATTAGTGAGATAATGGACTAAAGCGCATCAGCCAGTAGGATTGGCCATGCTTTTTTAAGACAGTTCCTCATTTTCTTAGTCTGAGAAAGGTAACTGGTAATGAACCGTACTTTATTAGAGTGGGATGATATTTGGGAGTAATACAATAGCTAGGTCCTGAGAGTCCCAGCACAACCCAGGCTAGCTCAACAGTCCCATCAGTAGCAGTCACTTTCCCTTTCTTCGACTCCACTTCTATTCTCCTCATAGAAAAGGGGGTAAGGGATTTGGTAACTGTGGCCAGAGAAGAGCTTTGCGCTCCCAGAAATCCACATCTCTTCTCCTCGTAGAGAAGGGTAGGGAGGAGCCAGTAGTATCCAAGTAGAGCCTCGCGCTCTCAGACGCTTAGAGAAATTCCGCCCGGAAAGTTGAGTCATTTCACGTACCAGTCTGTCTCGACCCGTTACCTTTGAGGCTTAGGGCCTTGATACTAAAGTTCCGACCTCCAAACCCTTCTGCTTGGGGACCACTCCGTTAGAAGGTCGGTCTCTAGACTCATCGTCTTTCCACGTTCCTTGTCTTAGTCAGCATCTCATAGTCAGAGATTTCAGCTGAAATCTCATCTCCCGAGATTTCAGTGCCGAGATGTCCATCTGCACATGCGCGGCGGCCATTTTCCAGGAAGAAAGACACAGGAAAGCAGGCATGGAGCGGCAGAGACCCCCCACGCTGAGCGGGACAGAGCGCGGTGATGGCGGCAAACACCGGGGGACAGGAGCGCGGCGGTGACAGTAAGAACCGGGGGGACAGAGCGTGGCGGTAAGAACCGGGGGGACAGAGCGTGGCAGTGGTGGCAAGCACTGGGGGACAGAGGGCAGCGGTGGTGGCAAGCAGGCACCGGGGGACAGAGAATGGCGGTGGTGGCAAGCATCAGGGGACAGAGGGCGGCGGCAGTATCAGACACCGGCCCCTCATCCCAGCAGCAATGTTCCACTCCGGCCTCCTCCATCACCACCCCAGGTAAGCAATAAGACGCATGGATTATAGGATGCACCACCATTTTATTAAAAAAAAGTTTTTTTTCCTATTTTTCACCTCAAAATTTTAGGTGCGTCTTATAATCCGTAGCCTTATAAAGCGAAAAATACGGTATATATATATATAACACTTATGTGATGTCTTTAGGCCACAGGAGGCAAAAACACAAAACAAAAAATGATGGTTTACAGGCCGTGGTAATGAATCTGGGCCTCTGTGACTGGCATTGTTTCAAGCAATGTGACCAGCAGTGGCATATCTGGCTAGCACACTGCTACATGTGACCAGCACAGTGGCATATCTGGCTAGCACACTTCTACTTGTGAACAGCACACTGCTACCTGTGACCAGCACACTGGCATATCTGGCTAGCACACTACCTGTGACCAGCACAGTGGCATATCTGGCTAGCACACTGCTACTCGTGACCAGCACACTGGCATATCTGGCTAGCACACTTCTACTTGTGAACAGCACACTGGCATATTGTAACGAATGGAAGCGGAGGCAGAGATGGTGAAGTTCACATTCGTTTTTATTTTTTAAGTGGAACCTTGGGACCACGGTCCGGGGGGCTCCGCAGGGGGCGTGACTAGTGAGCCCCGGGCACCCGTAGTAAAGCCCCTCAGGCAGGGCCAGAATGGAATACCCGGAGGACACAGGTGCTACCTCCAGTTAGACCCCGAACACGTGGCAGCTGTCCCAGCGGGACCAAAAGGGATAACAAAAGTTACAGCAGAGTCCGTAATGCGCTGCGTCCTGGATCCGGTTAGTTGGTAAGGAGTCGGTTCCAGTGACCTTCACACAGTCCTTGGACTCGGATGGCTGTTAGTGGAACGGGATGGCTTAGGCCCAGATGGTTGCAGATATAACCAGGTAACACAGGATACTGATATGCTGTGGAAACAGAGAGCATTAGACAATGCACAGAGACTGCAGATGCAGCGCAGACAATTTAGCATGAGAACCGGATGTAGCAATGATAGATACTTGTTGCTCCGGCGCTCCCCCTATGGAGGAGAGGCCAGAAATAGCAGCCAGTGCGCTGCCATGGGTTGATTGCATTTTTTGAAAAATGCACGCCGCCCCTTTAAGAAGGCAAGAGAGCAGGCGGGCGTGCCCTAATGGCCTTAGCTACAGATCTCCTCAAAGAACGCCAGGAGGAGGCAGGAGGGAGGACTGCACACTGGCATATCCGGCTAGCACACTGCTACCTGTGACCAGCACACTGGCATATCTGGCTAGCACACTGCTACCTGTGACCAGCACACTGGCATATCCGGCTAGCACACTGCTACCTGTGCCGCCCACTCCACTCCAGTGAGTGCTTGCTTGTGGCAGTGACTGAGCTGTGTACATACACAGGAGCAGCACACTGCTCACACGCTATATTGGCTAGTCACGTGCAACACTGTCAGCCCCGCCCATTCTAAGTTACCCGGAAGTACAGGACAGCACGGGGCGGGGCGTTCTCACCCTGGGAAGGTCACGTGCAGGTGGCTCTGTAGACTACGTGCTCGTCTGTCTCCTATGCCATGGACTCTGCCACAGCGGGTAAGCCCTGCAGTCTGTATGCTGCGCCGGCAGAAATCATTACAGCGCCTCCCCGTGTGTCCCACTATTATTACACAGGTTGCCGGGCTGTGCTCCCGCAGGCGTCATACACACATTGCAGTCTGCGCGTCCTGGCACAGCCGCCAGTGATAAGTATTCCGTCTACTGGAGGCGCTGCCCTGCTGCTGTCACAATCACACGGCAGATAACGTGTAGGGTGACAGGACACAGCACTGCCTAGAAATACCCCAGGAATGCGCTGTAGGGCCAGTGTGCAGCCCTCAGTCCTCCTGGCTGACCTCTGGATATGAGGGTCAAACTCCTACCTGAGATCCATCCTGTTACCACCCATTAGCGAGATCACCCTCACACCTTGCCTTCAGCTACTGTCGCCACACTAGTGAGATCGCCCTGCCATTCATGTAGTGTCCCCCCACTAGTGAGATCGCCCTGCCATTCATGTAGTGTCCCCCCACTAGTGAGATCGCCCTGCCACTACATGTAGTGTCCCCCCACTAGTGAGATCGCCCTGCCATTCATGTAGTGTCCCCCCACTAGTGAGATCGCTCTGCCATTCATGTAGTGTCCCCCCACTAGTGAGATCGCCCTGCCACTACATGTAGTGTCCCCCCACTAGTGAGATCGCCCTGCCACTACATGTAGTGTCCCCCCACTAGTGAGATCGCCCTGCCATTCATGTAGTGTCCCCCCACTAGTGAGATCGCTCTGCCATTCATGTAGTGTCCCCCCACTAGAGAGATCGCCCTGCCATTCATGTAGTGTCCCCCCACTAGTGAGATCGCCCTGCCATTCATGTAGTGTCCCCCCACTAGTGAGATCGCCCTGCCATTCATGTAGTGTCCCCCCACTAGTGAGATCGCCCTGCCATTCATGTAGTGTCCCCCCACTAGTGAGATCGCCCTGCCACTACATGTAGTGTCCCCCCACTAGTGAGATCGCCCTGCCATTCATGTAGTGTCCCCCCACTAGTGAGATCGCTCTGCCATTCATGTAGTGTCCCCCCACTAGTGAGATCGCCCTGCCACTACATGTAGTGTCCCCCCACTAGTGAGATCGCCCTGCCATTCATGTAGTGTCCCCCCACTAGTGAGATCGCTCTGCCATTCATGTAGTGTCCCCCCACTAGAGAGATCGCCCTGCCATTCATGTAGTGTCCCCCCACTAGTGAGATCGCCCTGCCATTCATGTAGTGTCCCCCCACTAGTGAGATCGCCCTGCCATTCATGTAGTGTCCCCCCACTAGTGAGATCGCCCTGCCATTACATGTAGTGTCCCCCCACTAGTGAGATCGCTCTGCCATTCATGTAGTGTCCCCCCACTAGTGAGATCGCCCTGCCATTCATGTAGTGTCCCCCCACTAGTGAGATCGCCCTGCCATTCATGTAGTGTCCCCCCACTAGTGAGATCGCCCTGCCATTCATGTAGTGTCCCCCCACTAGTGAGATCGCCCTGCCATTCATGTAGTGTCCCCCCACTAGTGAGATCGCCCTGCCATTCATGTAGTGTCCCCCCACTAGTGAGATCGCCCTGCCATTCATGTAGTGTCCCCCCACTAGTGAGATCGCCCTGCCATTCATGTAGTGTCCCCCCACTAGTGAGATCGCCCTGCCATTCATGTAGTGTCCCCCCACTAGTGAGATCGCCCTGCCATTCATGTAGTGTCCCCCCACTAGTGAGATCGCCCTGCCATTCATGTAGTGTCCCCCCACTAGTGAGATCGCCCTGCCACTACATGTAGTGTCCCCCCACTAGTGAGATCGCCCTGCCATTCATGTAGTGTCCCCCCACTAGTGAGATCGCTCTGCCATTCATGTAGTGTCCCCCCACTAGTGAGATCGCCCTGCCACTACATGTAGTGTCCCCCCACTAGTGAGATCGCCCTGCCATTCATGTAGTGTCCCCCCACTAGTGAGATCGCCCTGCCATTCATGTAGTGTCCCCCCACTAGTGAGATCGCTCTGCCATTCATGTAGTGTCCCCCCACTAGTGAGATCGCCCTGCCACTACATGTAGTGTCCCCCCACTAGTGAGATCGCCCTGCCATTCATGTAGTGTCCCCCCACTAGTGAGATCGCTCTGCCATTCATGTAGTGTCCCCCCACTAGAGAGATCGCCCTGCCATTCATGTAGTGTCCCCCCACTAGTGAGATCGCCCTGCCATTCATGTAGTGTCCCCCCACTAGTGAGATCGCCCTGCCATTCATGTAGTGTCCCCCCACTAGTGAGATCGCCCTGCCATTACATGTAGTGTCCCCCCACTAGTGAGATCGCTCTGCCATTCATGTAGTGTCCCCCCACTAGTGAGATCGCCCTGCCATTCATGTAGTGTCCCCCCACTAGTGAGATCGCCCTGCCATTCATGTAGTGTCCCCCCACTAGTGAGATCGCCCTGCCATTCATGTAGTGTCCCCCCACTAGTGAGATCGCCCTGCCATTCATGTAGTGTCCCCCCACTAGTGAGATCGCCCTGCCATTCATGTAGTGTCCCCCCACTAGTGAGATCGCCCTGCCATTCATGTAGTGTCCCCCCACTAGTGAGATCGCCCTGCCATTCATGTAGTGTCCCCCCACTAGTGAGATCGCCCTGCCATTCATGTAGTGTCCCCCCACTAGTGAGATCGCCCTGCCACTACATGTAGTGTCCCCCCACTAGTGAGATCGCCCTGCCATTCATGTAGTGTCCCCCCACTAGTGAGATCGCTCTGCCATTCATGTAGTGTCCCCCCACTAGTGAGATCGCCCTGCCACTACATGTAGTGTCCCCCCACTAGTGAGATCGCCCTGCCATTCATGTAGTGTCCCCCCACTAGTGAGATCGCTCTGCCATTCATGTAGTGTCCCCCCACTAGTGAGATCGCCCTGCCATTCATGTAGTGTCCCCCCACTAGTGAGATCGCCCTGCCATTCATGTAGTGTCCCCCCACTAGTGAGATCGCCCTGCCATTCATGTAGTGTCCCCCCACTAGTGAGATCGCCCTGCCATTACATGTAGTGTCCCCCCACTAGTGAGATCGCTCTGCCATTCATGTAGTGTCCCCCCACTAGTGAGATCGCCCTGCCATTCATGTAGTGTCCCCCCACTAGTGAGATCGCCCTGCCATTCATGTAGTGTCCCCCCACTAGTGAGATCGCCCTGCCATTCATGTAGTGTCCCCCCACTAGTGAGATCTCCCTGCCATTCATGTAGTGTCCCCCCACTAGTGAGATCGCCCTGCCATTCATGTAGTGTCCCCCCACTAGTGAGATCGCCCTGCCATTCATGTAGTGTCCCCCCACTAGTGAGATCGCCCTGCCATTCATGTAGTGTCCCCCCACTAGTGAGATCGCCCTGCCATTCATGTAGTGTCCCCCCACTAGTGAGATCGCCCTGCCATTCATGTAGTGTCCCCCCACTAGTGAGATCGCCCTGCCATTCATGTAGTGTCCCCCCACTAGTGAGATCGCCCTGCCATTCATGTAGTGTCCCCCCACTAGTGAGATCGCCCTGCCATTCATGTAGTGTCCCCCCACTAGTGAGATCGCCCTGCCATTACATGTAGTGTCCCCCCACTAGTGAGATCGCTCTGCCATTCATGTAGTGTCCCCCCACTAGTGAGATCGCCCTGCCATTCATGTAGTGTCCCCCCACTAGTGAGATCGCCCTGCCATTCATGTAGTGTCCCCCCACTAGTGAGATCGCCCTGCCATTCATGTAGTGTCCCCCCACTAGTGAGATCGCCCTGCCATTCATGTAGTGTCCCCCCACTATTGAGATCGCCCTGCCATTCATGTAGTGTCCCCCCACTAGTGAGATCGCCCTGCCATTCATGTAGTGTCCCCCCACTAGTGAGATCGCCCTGCCATTCATGTAGTGTCCCCCCACTAGTGAGATCACCCTGCCATTCATTTAGTGTCCCCCCACTAGTGAGATCGCCCTGCCATTCATGTAGTGTCCCCCCACTAGTGAGATCGCCCTGCCATTCATGTAGTGTCCCCCCACTAGTGAGATCGCCCTGCCATTCATGTAGTGTCCCCCCACTAGTGAGATCGCCCTGCCATTCATGTAGTGTCCCCCCACTAGTGAGATCGCCCTGCCACTACATGTAGTGTCCCCCCACTAGTGAGATCGCCCTGCCACTACATGTAGTGTCCCCCCACTAGTGAGATCGCCCTGCCATTCATGTAGTGTCCCCACACTAGTGAGATCGCCCTGCCATTCATGTAGTGTCCCCCCACTAGTGAGATCGCCCTGCCATTCATGTAGTGTCCCCCCACTAGTGAGATCGCCCTGCCATTCATGTAGTGTCCCCCCACTAGTGAGATCGCCCTGCCATTCATGTAGTGTCCCCCCACTAGTGAGATCGCCCTGCCATTCATGTAGTGTCCCCCCACTAGTGAGATCGCCCTGCCATTCATGTAGTGTCCCCCCACTAGTGAGATCGCCCTGCCATTCATGTAGTGTCCCCCCACTAGTGAGATCGCCCTGCCATTCATGTAGTGTCCCCCCACTAGTGAGATCTCCCTGCCACTACATGTAGTGTCCCCACACTAGTGAGATCGCCCTGCCATTCATGTAGTGTCCCCACACTAGTGAGATCGCCCTGACATTCATGTAGTGTCCCCACACTAGTGAGATCGCCCTGCCATTCATGTAGTGTCCCCACACTAGTGAGATCGCCCTGCCATTCATGTAGTGTCCCCCCACTAGTGAGATCGCCCTGCCATTCATGTAGTGTCCCCCCACTAGTGAGATCGCCCTGCCATTCATGTAGTGTCCCCCCACTAGTGAGATCGCCCTGCCATTCATGTAGTGTCCCCCCACTAGTGAGATCGCCCTGCCATTCATGTAGTGTCCCCCCACTAGTGAGATCGCCCTGCCATTCATGTAGTGTCCCCCCACTAGTGAGATCGCCCTGCCATTCATGTAGTGTCCCCCCACTAGTGAGATCGCCCTGCCACTACATGTAGTGTCCCCCCACTAGTGAGATCGCCCTGCCATTCATGTAGTGTCCCCCCACTAGTGAGATCGCCCTGCCATTCATGTAGTGTCCCCCCACTAGTGAGATCGCCCTGCCATTCATGTAGTGTCCCCCCACTAGTGAGATCGCCCTGCCATTCATGTAGTGTCCCCCCACTAGTGAGATCGCCTTGCCATTCATGTAGTGTCCCCCCACTAGTGAGATCGCCCTGCCATTCATGTAGTGTCCCCCCACTAGTGAGATCGCCCTGCCATTCATGTAGTGTCCCCCCACTAGTGAGATCGCCCTGCCACTACATGTAGTGTCCCCCCACTAGTGAGATCGCCCTGCCATTCTTGTAGTGTCCCCACACTAGTGAGATCGCCCTGCCATTCATGTAGTGTCCCCACACTAGTGAGATCGCCCTGCCATTCATGTAGTGTCCCCCCACTAGTGAGATCGCCCTGCCATTCATGTAGTGTCCCCCCACTAGTGAGATCGCCCTGCCATTCATGTAGTGTCCCCCCACTAGTGAGATCGCCCTGCCATTCATGTAGTGTCCCCCCACTAGTGAGATCGCCCTGCCATTCATGTAGTGTCCCCCCACTAGTGAGATCGCCCTGCCATTCATGTAGTGTCCCCCCACTAGTGAGATCGCCCTGCCACTACATGTAGTGTCCCCACACTAGTGAGATCGCCCTGCCATTCATGTAGTGTCCCCACACTAGTGAGATCGCCCTGCCATTCATGTAGTGTCCCCACACTAGTGAGATCGCCCTGCCATTCATGTAGTGTCCCCACACTAGTGAGATCGCCCTGCCATTCATGTAGTGTCCCCCCACTAGTGAGATCGCCCTGCCATTCATGTAGTGTCCCCCCACTAGTGAGATCGCCCTGCCATTCATGTAGTGTCCCCCCACTAGTGAGATCGCCCTGCCATTCATGTAGTGTCCCCCCACTAGTGAGATCGCCCTGCCATTCATGTAGTGTCCCCCCACTAGTGAGATCGCCCTGCCACTACATGTAGTGTCCCCCCACTAGTGAGATCGCCCTGCCATTCATGTAGAGTCCCCACACTAGTGAGATCGCCCTGCCATTCATGTAGTGTCCCCCCACTAGTGAGATCGCCCTGCCATTCATGTAGTGTCCCCACACTAGTGAGATCGCCCTGCCATTCATGTAGTGTCCCCCCACTATTGAGATCGCCCTGCCATTCATGTAGTGTCCCCCCACTAGTGAGATCGCCCTGCCATTCATGTAGTGTCCCCCCACTAGTGAGATCGCCCTGCCATTCATGTAGTGTCCCCCCACTAGTGAGATCGCCCTGCCATTCATGTAGTGTCCCCCCACTAGTGAGATCGCCCTGCCATTCATGTAGTGTCCCCCCACTAGTGAGATCGCCCTGCCATTCATGTAGTGTCCCCCCACTAGTGAGATCGCCCTGCCATTCATGTAGTGTCCCCCCACTAGTGAGATCGCCCTGCCATTCATGTAGTGTCCCCCCACTAGTGAGATCGCCCTGCCATTCATGTAGTGTCCCCCCACTAGTGAGATCGCCCTGCCATTCATGTAGTGTCCCCCCACTAGTGAGATCGCCCTGCCATTCATGTAGTGTCCCCCCACTAGTGAGATCGCCCTGCCACTACATGTAGTGTCCCCCCACTAGTGAGATCGCCCTGCCATTCATGTAGTGTCCCCACACTAGTGAGATCGCCCTGCCATTCATGTAGTGTCCCCCCACTAGTGAGATCGCCCTGCCATTCATGTAGTGTCCCCACACTAGTGAGATCGCCCTGCCATTCATGTAGTGTCCCCCCACTATTGAGATCGCCCTGCCATTCATGTAGTGTCCCCCCACTAGTGAGATCGCCCTGCCATTCATGTAGTGTCCCCCCACTAGTGAGATCGCCCTGCCATTCATGTAGTGTCCCCCCACTAGTGAGATCGCCCTGCCACTACATGTAGTGTCCCCCCACTAGTGAGATCGCCCTGCCATTCATGTAGTGTCCCCCCACTAGTGAGATCGCCCTGCCATTCATGTAGTGTCCCCCCACTAGTGAGATCGCCCTGCCATTCATGTAGTGTCCCCCCACTAGTGAGATCGCCCTGCCATTCATGTAGTGTCCCCCCACTAGTGAGATCGCCCTGCCATTCATGTAGTGTCCCCCCACTAGTGAGATCGCCCTGCCATTCATGTAGTGTCCCCCCACTAGTGAGATCGTCCTGCCATTCATGTAGTGTCCCCCCACTAGTGAGATCGCCCTGCCACTACATGTAGTGTCCCCACACTAGTGAGATCGCCCTGCCATTCATGTAGTGTCCCCACACTAGTGAGATCGCCCTGCCATTCATGTAGTGTCCCCCCACTAGTGAGATCGCCCTGCCATTCATGTAGTGTCCCCCCACTAGTGAGATCGCCCTGCCATTCATGTAGTGTCCCCCCACTAGTGAGATCGCCCTGCCATTCATGTAGTGTCCCCCCACTAGTTAGATCGCCCTGCCATTCATGTAGTGTCCCCCCACTAGTGAGATCGCCCTGCCACTACATGTAGTGTCCCCACACTAGTGAGATCACCCTGCCATTCATGTGTCCCCACACTAGTGAGATCGGCCTGCCATTCATGTAGTGTCCCCCCACTAGTGAGATCGCCCTGCCATTCATGTAGTGTCCCCCCACTAGTGAGATCGCCCTGCCATTCATGTAGTGTCCCCCCACTAGTGAGATCGCCCTGCCACTACATGTAGTGTCCCCCCACTAGTGAGATCGCCCTGCCATTCATGTAGTGTCCCCACACTAGTGAGATCGCCCTGCCATTCATGTAGTGTCCCCCCACTAGTGAGATCGCCCTGCCATTCATGTAGTGTCCCCCCACTAGTGAGATCGCCCTGCCATTCATGTAGTGTCCCCCCACTAGTGAGATCGCCCTGCCATTCATGTAGTGTCCCCCCACTAGTGAGATCGCCCTGCCACTACATGTAGTGTCCCCCCACTAGTGAGATCGCCCTGCCATTCATGTAGTGTCCCCACACTAGTGAGATCGCCCTGCCATTCATGTAGTGTCCCCCCACTAGTGAGATCGCCCTGCCATTCATGTAGTGTCCCCCCACTAGTGAGATCGCCCTGCCATTCATGTAGTGTCCCCCCACTAGTGAGATCGCCCTGCCATTCATGTAGTGTCCCCCCACTAGTGAGATCGCCCTGCCATTCATGTAGTGTCCCCCCACTAGTGAGATCGCCCTGCCACTACATGTAGTGTCCCCCCACTAGTGAGATCGCCCTGCCATTCATGTAGTGTCCCCACACTAGTGAGATCGCCCTGCCATTCATGTAGTGTCCCCACACTAGTGAGATCGCCCTGCCATTCATGTAGTGTCCCCACACTAGTGAGATCGCCCTGCCATTACATGTAGTGTCCCCCCACTAGTGAGATCGCCATGCCGTTCATCTAGTGTCCCACCACTAGCGAGACTGCCCAGTCTTCGAGTTCATGCCCCCATACCAAGTGGTTTATCCCATGGCCCCCTAACTCTTCTGTCATGGATCTTGTGAAAATCGAGGCTTGGTCTAACCCACGATCAACTCTGTCTCGACAGCTGAGGAAAGTGTACAAGATATCTACAAGTGTGTTTCAGGAAAAAAAAATCAGATCTGTCACCAGATTTCAAAATACAGACTATCTTTTTGACCTGATGAAGCTGCTGTACTTGCTGTGACAATCTGTTGGTGTGGCGGTATAATTCTTATATTAGGATGACCATTAATAATATTATTATAATACATTTTTATAGCGCCATTTATTCCATGTCGCTTTACATGTGAAAGGGACAAATATAGACAGGTACAATAAACATGAGCAAAACAAGGCGCACACAAGTACAGTAGGAGAGAGGACCCTGCCTGCGAGGGCTCACAGCTTAAGGGCAATGGTGAGAATACACTAGGAGAGGGTAGAGCTGTTCGTGCGACGGTTCAGTAGACTGAGGATCACTGCAGGTTGTAGGATGGTCGGAAGAGGTGGGTCTTCAGGTTTTTTTTTTTTTAAGGTTTCCGTGGTAGAGGAAAGTCTGATATGTTGGGGTAGAGAGTTCCAGAGTATGGGGGAAGCACGGGAGAAGTCTTGTATGCGGTTGTGTGAAGAGGAGTAGAGAAGGAGATCTTGAGAGGATCGAAGGTTGGGGGTAGGTAAGTACCGGGCGACCATGTCACAGATGTATGGAGGAGATGGCTTTGTACGTCATAGTTAGGGTTTTGAAATGGAGCCTCTGGACAATAGGAAGCCACTGAAGGGCTCGGCATAGAGGAGAGGCTGGGTAATAACGGGGAGATAGGTGGATTAGTCGGGCAGCAGAGTGTAGGATGGATTGGAGTGGTGTCAGAGTGCTCGAGGGGAGGCCAGAGAGTAGGAGGTTACAGAAGTCGAGGTGGGAAATAAGGGCGTACACTAGTGTTTTTGTGGTTTCATTGTCAAGGAATGCACGGATCCGGGAAATATTTTTGAATTTGAGTCGGCAGGAGGAGGCAAGGTCTTGGATATGTGGCTTGAAAAAGAGGGCAGAGTCGGGGATCACCTCGAGGCATCAAGCATGCGTGACTGGGGAAAGTGAGCACCCGTTGATATTGATGTATAGGTCTGGTGAAGGGGTAGAGTGAGATGGGGGAAAGATGATGAATTTTGTTTTGTCCATGTTGAGTTTAGAAAGCGAGCAGAAAAGAAAACTGAAATAGCAGACAGACATTGTGGGATTTTGGTCAGTAAGGAGGTGAGGTCAGGCCAGATAGGTAGATCTGCGTGTCATCGGCGTATAGATGATAGTGCAGACTGTGGGATTCTATGAGCTGCCCCAGGCCGAAGGTGTAGATGGAGAAGAGTAGGGGTCCTTGACCTGAGCCTTGGGGAACACCAACAGACAGGGAGCGAGGTGAGGAGGTGGTGTGGGAGAGGGAGACTCTGAATGTTCAGTCTGTTAGATATGACGAGATCCAGGATAGGGCCAAGTCTGTGATGTCAAGAGATGAGAGAATCTGTAGCAGGAGGGAATGGTCAGTGTCGAAGGCAGAACACAGGTCCAGGAGAAGGAGGACAGAGTAGTGTCGCTTGCTCTTGGCGGTTATTAGGTCGTTGGTGACTTTAGTTAGGGCAGTTTCGTTTGAATGATGCGGTTGGAAGCCAGATTGTAACCGGTGAAAGAGAGAGCAGGAGGAGAGGTGGGAGGACAGTTCAAGATGGACATGCTGTTCCAGTAGTTTTGAGGGAAAAGAGATATTGGGCGATTGCTAGACACGGAGGTGTAAGGACTGGGACTGTGTACTTGCTTTGTCTGCTCTTGCCCTTAGTTCGGTTGGATTCTGCCCTTACCCAAAATGGAGTTGCTGGCTTCAAGAGGGGCATCTTGTTTCCTGTCTGATACTCCTTGTTTCCTGTCTGCTGAATATATAAAGGAACTCTGCACACTATACCTTGCTTGTGTATCTTGTTCTCTACTTGCTGCCAACCTGGAAGGACTTGCAATCTGCTTGCCTCTTCTACTCCTCGGGATACCCCGCTTGTTTCTGGATCTACATACCACGGAAGGACTCTGCTGCTTACACCCGCTCTGCACCCACCTCCGCTACGGTCTGCCCTCCATTAGGATCTGGCCCGGGCTCTGGGCCCTGGATCCTGCATTGCTGGACTGGTACTTGCTCTCTGTCTTATTTGCCTGCTTATCTGTAGAGTAGCAGTTTGCATCTCTCATTTGAAGTGCATATCTTTACAATAGATATTTACATCTTGAACTGTGAAATACCGTGTTTGTCTTAATTTCTGACCCACGTCATCGGGCTTCATAGAACTTTAGTATAAACTTATAACAGGAGGATGTGTTGAGGGAGAGCTTTTTGAGGATGGGTGTGATTGAGGCAGGTTTGAAGAATGAGGGGAAGACACCATTTGTAAATGAGAGGTTGAAGAGGTGTGTTAGGGTTGAGATGAAGACTGTGGAGAGGTTAGGGATGAGCTTGGGACGGGAGCTGGTCAAGCGTGCAAGTGGCGAGATGTGATCTTGACAGGAGGTTGGAGAGCTGATCTTCTGTCATGGTGGAGAAGCTGGTTTTAGAGGAACAGGGCTGAGCAGCTAAGAGGGGCATTGAGGGCTGCGGGCCAAAGCTTTCTCTGATCATATCGCTCTTCTTAAAGAAAGAGGCAAAGTCTTAGCAGAAATGAGAGGAGAGGGAGGAGGTGCTGGGGGACGGAGTAGAGAATTGAAAGTTTTGAAAAGCTGTTTAGGGTTGTGAGACAGGGAGGAGATATGAGAAGTAAGTTTGTTTTGTGGCAGTGAGCATGGACTTGAAGCTGGTAAGGGACTGCTTATATGCAATAAAGTGCTTGGCAGAACAGGATCTCTTCCATCTCCACTCAGCGACCCTGGAAGCCCACCTCAGTTCTTTGGTCAGCCAGGGCTGATTGTACAAGTTTTGCTATGCGTGAGGGGCACGGCCGAATCAAGTGTTGCTGTTATTGTGGTGTTATAAAAAGTGGCCGCAGCATCTGTGTCATGAAGGGAAGCTATGTCTGTAAGAGGGAGAAGGGACTCAGAGAGTGATTGTAAATTGAGGTGTTTGAGATTTCTGTGAGGTTGAGTGAGTTTGTGGATTGGGGGTTGCACACTAGGAGAGGAGAGGGAAGAGAATGTCAGTAGGTTGTGGTCAGACGGGGAGAGGTGAGATTAGTAAGGGAACAGAGGCGGGTGAAGATGAGGTCCAGCGTGTGACCATCTTTGTGAGTGGCCGCGGAGGACCATTGAGTGAGGCCAAAGGAGGCAGTGAGCGATAAAAGTTTAGAGGCAGCTGGGTTGGAAGCGTCAATGGAGATGTTGAAGTCACCCATGATGATAATGGGGATGTCAGCAGAGAGGAAATGAAGTAGCCAAGTGGTGAAGTGGTCAAGAAAGGTGGAGATGGCTAGTTCTGGGGGGTGGTAGATAACAGCCAGCTGTAGGTTGGAGGGGGAATAGATGCAGACGGAATGCACCTCGAACGAGGGAAGAGTAGTGGAGGGTGGTAGCGGAATTAGAGTAAAGGAGCAGGTATCGGACAGGAGCAAGTCAACTCCACCACGTTTGGTGCTGGGGCGAGGGGTGTGAGAGAGATGGAATCCGCCATAAGAAAGTGGAGCTGGAGAGGAAAGATGTATATCGTTGTACCGTGTTAGCCAGTAGATAGAAAAATATTCAGGATTGAGAGTCCTCAGTAGTTGATACCTTTTAATGGCTAACTGAAAAGATGGTAACACATTGCAAGCTTTCGAGACTACTCAGGTCTCTTCATCAGGCTAGACTAATACAAAATCTGAAGTCACATATTTATGCACAATACAGCCTAGAAAAAATGCAATAGATAAGACAAGTGATAAGACCCCCTGAGTCAAAGGGGGTGAGCCAGGGTTCAGTGATGTCAAGGAAGGAGAGTTTGTTGTTGATAAAGAGGTCATGGATAAACGACAGCTTATTGCAGACAGCGTGCCTTCCATAGTGCTCCATGTAGGCGGACCGGGGGAGTGAGGGCTGGATGAATGGGTATGAGGTTATCATCATTGCGAAAACGTGTAGAGGATCGTGGCAGGGTGTTAGAAATGAGTGTGGGGATGAGTTGAGGAGAGCCAGGATGTGGGGATATGTTGCCAGCAATGAGGAGTAGCAGACAGAGCATTAGAAGGTGGGAGCAGGATAGGACATCATGCGGTCGTGTCTGTCTGGCGAAAAAGGATTGTGTGAGGAGGAGGTGAGATGGCTGGGGAGGATGGAGGGGGAAATAACCAGTTCCTTACTAGGTGGGGGGATTACAGGAGATGGGAAGAATGAAAGTAGTATGGGGGGTGAAAGTGAGAAGAAACAGAAACATTGTAGTGGTTTTCTATTCCTTTATCTTACAGTCAATTCCAGTCCAATTCTAGTCTAATTCAGAGTATTGTAATTAGAAATCTGTAATTTGAAAGATGCCTAGATCAGACCACGTCTTGATCAGACGCATGGCTCGGAATATATCTGCAGCCAGACCACATGTTCAGAGCCAAACAAGGGTCATAAAAGGAGGGGGGGGGGTTAGATTGACCACTCAGATATGCATGGAAGACACAAGAGGAAGAGATCATGATACAGCTATTCTGACATGGATTTTCCAGGCAAGTTTTTAAACATCATAGTATACAGCTATTTGTAGGCATTGTCAGAAAAAAAAGAAAAGGGTATGCCAGCTCACCATAAAATATCCAGTCTGCACGGAAACCACAATCTGACCCGTCGTGCTTAATGGACAAAAAAAAAAATAAAAAATGGGAACGTTCCAGCTTCTTGTAAAAACATTTGTATCAAACTTTATTCCATCAAGATTATGATAGTATCCAAGGCAGGATATTCAAAAAGTGACGTGTTTCGAGCGTGACCATTCTTTGTCAAAGCTTGTTTGAAATGACAGTGTCAGGCTAGTTTCACACTAGCGTTTTTTTTTCGCTGCGTTTGTAGCGCACATGAAACGCATGTGAAAAGCGCATACAAACGCTTGTAAACGCGTTTTTTGTAGCATTATTGTGCGCTTAATGACCAATAATCGCAGCGTTTTTATGCGTTTGTAAGCGTTTTTCATGCGTTTGCATTTTTTATGCGCAATAAACTAGAGAAAAAATCCTTGGAAAATTCTTGCAACACACTCAAGCAATGGGAAAGCAGTGGAGTTGTCTTATGGAAATTCTTTATATAGCCCCTTTTTACAGCTGAATTCTTCACATTTGCTTGCATTTGACTTGAGAAACATGGATCTGCGCTGGAAGAGCTTTTACTTTGACTTGGATCTGGACATGAGGATGGCTCAGGCTTATGCAGTTGCTTGCCATGAACAGAGGGAGAGAGAGAGGCAGCAGCGGCGCATGTGGATACATCCCATTATTGAACTCCGGGAGAGCCGTGGAGCGTACCACACCCTCTACAGCGAGCTCCAGGCAAACCCGGAAAAATTTACGGATTATACCCGGATGACCAAAGAAACCTTTCACTATTTGCTTGGTCAGGTAAAAGAAGTCATCCAGAGACAGGACACGCAGCTCCGGCGTGCGATTACTCCTGAGGAACAGCTCCTGGTCGCATTAAGGTACGTAGTTTTCATAAACCACAGGCTGCAGAATTTTTTTTTTGTTGGTTTTTTTAATTAAACGTGTGTAAAAAAAAATTACGTATACACAAATATTAATTATTGTTTTCTTTGTGTTAAAGATTCCTGGGTACTGGAGAGATCCTCTCGTCACTGCACTTCCAGTACCGGATTGGCATCTCCACGTTGTCTGGAATTGTAGCGGACACCTGCCGGGCTCTCTGGAATGTTCTTTGTCCCGAATTCATGCCCATGCTCACTGCAGCAAAGTGGTTGGAAATCGCCGAAAGATTCTGGACTGTATGCAATTTCCCAATCTGTTTAGGAGCGGTGGATAGGAAACACATCCGGATTATCAAGCCCAAAATAACTGGCTCTGAGTTCTATAACTACAAAAAGTACTTTTCTACTGTACTGATGGCCATTGCGGATGCAGACTGTAAGTTTATTGCAGTGGACATTAATGCATTTGGCCGTGGGAATGACTCCCAGGCTTTTAAGACATCGGACATGGGCAGGAGGTTGTATGGCATCAACTTCGATTTCCCCATGCCACGTCCTCTTCTCAACACCGAAGGTCCGCCACAGCCATTTGTAATGGTTGGTGATGAAACGTTCCAGATGTGCCAAAACCTCCTCAAACCCTACTCCAGCCTGGACTTGGACCTACAAAAAAATTTTTTAATTACAGGCTGACCAGGGCCAGGAGAACAGTAGAGTGTGCTTTTGGTATACTTGTATCGAGATGGCGCATTCTTGGCACAGCTATTAATCTTAAACTGGAAACAGTGGATGAGGTGGTGAAGGCCTGTGTTGTTCTACATAATTTTGTAATTTCTCGAGAGCACCTGAACTTTGATCTTGATGATGTTGCTCCTAATCCTTTGCCAGAATTTACACAGCACCCTCTCAGGTCATCCGTTGAAGTTGGCCAAATAAGGGACCAATTTGCGGCCTACTTCAACTCCGATGTAGGACGGGTGGAATGGCAAGAGCAAATGTAAAATTTATTGCATGTTGTTGGTATTTTAATAAAAAAAAACTGTTTTGATACCTGTACTGAGTGCATTCTCAGTTTTTACACTCCCAATACCATTAGCAAATAGCCAGGTGTATCAGTGAATTTATGATGCTGTGTTTTGTGCATCATGAATTCACTAATACTCCTGAGAAGGTAACTCTCTACATTCGTGTAATATTGCACAGACTGGATACAGCAAGGTTCCACAATTTCCATCCTCAAGGCCCACCAACAGATCATGTTGTAATGAAATAAAAAAAGGATTCCATACAACATGATCTGTTGGTGGCCCGTGAGGACTGGAGGTGGGGAACCGTGCAATATTACAAGAATGTAGAGATTGCTGTGGAAAAGACAAGTCATGTAGATTGGTTTGGTTTTTTTTTTAAACCAATCTATATGATTTGTCTTTTCCACAGCAGTCTCTACATTCTTGTATATTGCACAGACTGGATCCACCAGGGTTCCCCAGCTTCACTCCTCAAGGTCCACCAACAGATCAGGTTGTAATGAAATAAAAAGAGGACTCCATACAACATGATCTGTTGGTAGCCCATGAGGACTGGAGTTGGGGAACTGTGCAATATTACAAGAATGTAGAGATTGCTGTGGAAAAGACAAGTCATGTAGATTTGTTGCGTTGAAAACACATATCTCCAAGACTGACACAAGAAACGTGGAGATATCTGGTGGCAAATACGCTAAGTGTACGGCGCAGTGTGTGTAGTTGGCGATAGACACAGTAACCAATCCAGATTTTGTGAAAGCACAGGTGCACATTTATTTTGTACCAAAAATATATATATATATTTTGAATGACGTTTGGGGGAAGTTTGGGATACTTTGGGTGTGTGGAGAGACGAGGAACGACTGGAGGTTGAGGAAGGGGTTCTAGGAGAAGGGGCGACGAAAGTACTGGGGGAAGGGAGCTCTGGAATGGACAAGGAGGCATGTTGAGAGACATTAGGAGGAGAGGTTGGATGGACGAACAAAGTTTTTTTTTTTTTTTTTTTGTTTTTTTCTCTTTCTTTGGCTCAGGAATATCCTGCCTGGACCGACTGGCAGCCTGTGACCACCTTACTTTTGTTGACCGCCTGGTGACGGTGGACTGTGGCGTTGCCCTGTAAAAAAGGGAATGCAGATCCCCAATTTGCTGCTCTGTGGTGGCGGTGCTGCTGCAAGTGGCAGTGGCGGTGCTCCTAGAAGGGAAGAAAGTTGGGTCGGTGCTCCAAGCAGGAGGCTGCCTGTCTGGGATCTCAGCCAAAGTTCTTTGGGGACTCCGAGGAGGAGAATTGGTGGCGGTTATCTTTCGATGAGGAGTGCTGCTGGTGCTCTTTTGCTGATGAGTGCTGCTGGTGCTCTTTTGCTGATGAGTGCTGGCGGTGCTCTTTTGCTGATGAGTGCTGGCGGTGCTCTTTTGCTGATGAGTGCTGGCGGTGCTCTTTTGCTGATTAGTACTGGCGGTGCCCTGTTGCTGAGGAGTGCTGGCGGTGCCCTGTTGCTGAGGAGTGCTGGCGGTGCTCTGTTGCTGAGGAGTGCTGGCGGTGCTCCTTTGGTGTTGACTGGTGGTGTCAGTGGCCCAAGCAGGTTCTGTGGTGGTTTGGCTCCAAGCTGGTGGTGCTCCATACAGGAGCAGCGCTTGACATAGTGGTGGTGGCGGAGGAGTGTCCAGCAGCACTCAGACTTGGGGTGGTGTAGTGGTGTCCGGCTTCGCTGGTAATGCAGGTGGCCGTGCAGTGGTATGCAGCAGAAGTCGGTAGTGTGGTAAAGCGAGTCAGCGGTGGAACTGTTGGAAATGACACCACTGACTGCTGAACATACCGATTCTGTTGCATAGCCTTCAAGTAAGCAGTGTTGCAGGCCTGTAACACACTCAGCTGTTGCTCAGGACTAAGGTGTTCCGCCATGCCCTGTTCAATTTTGCTGAAAAAATGGTGCGCCGGTCTGTTGAGGTCAGCCTCCAGACGGTCAAGGCGCTGGTCGACAGAGTGGAAGCGGTGTTCCATGTGGTTAAAACCACGTTCCATCAGGGAAAAAACGCTTTCCATTCTGGCAGACAGCGCCTTGAGGCTGGCCTGAAAGGCCTTGCTCAAGTGCATGAACTCGGGCATGACAGGCCTGTCCGAGGCCCTCTGCTGCTGGCGGGTAGTGCTCGCATAACCAGTGACAGAGACCTGGGACAGGGGAACACCTGATGGACCAGCTTCCTGGTCACCAGCTGTCTGTGTTGCTGCAAGATGCTTCCTGGCTGTCGGATGGCTGGAACAGGTCCGAGGTCGATTGATGAAGAACCGCTCCAGGGACAGGTTGCAGGGTGCTGCTCCAAGTGCTGTGGAAAGAAAGGGAAAACATTAGTATCATGTATTTACAAGAAGCATCACCTGTTGAATTGAAAAGCACATAGTAGTAACAAAACAAAAAAAACTTACGCTCTGCTGGCAAGGACCGGTCTCAGGTAAGCCAACTCTCGATAATAGCGGTACTTTCTTCTGCGGCTTGCCGCTGAACCACTCCGAACCTGTCCCTCAGCGCGAACATCAGTGTTGAAGCGGTCCTTCATCGAGCGCCAACGTGTGCGGATTTTGTTCACTGTTGGGAAAAAAAAAAGGAAATTATAAAATGCACTTAAGGCAACTTAAATATCAGCACACACAACAGATTGAACTTTTCAATTCAGTATATCTTGCCATAAAAGCACCAGCACCATCAGGACCAGAAATCAATGCAGCAGTTGAAGACCAAAATCAATCACAGTGTGCCACATGGCATTGGTGTTTTTAATGCAAGAATATATCTTGCCAAAAAAACACCAGCACCATCAGGACCAGAAATCAATGCAGCAGTTGAAGACCAAAATCAATCACAGTGTGCTACATGGCATTGGTGTTATTAATGCAAGAATATATCTTGCCAAAAAAACACCAGCATCATCAGGACCAGAAATCAATGCAGCAGTTGAAGACCAAAATCAATCACAGTGTGCCACATGGCATTGGTGTTTTTAATGCAAGAATATATCTTGCCAAAAAAAACAACAGCACCATCAGGACAAAAAATGCAGTATCACAGAGCATCTTTATACTTACTGAACGCCCTTTTGGAGGCTGCAGAGGCGCTGTCCCAGCCATCCATCATCGCTGCGGCCACCTCATTCCAGAGCTGCCGGGTCACCACTGTATCTTTGTACTGCTGGTCACGGCTGTCCCACAACGGGATACGCTCCTCAACGAGGCGGATCAGGTGCTCGTTGTCGATGTAGACTTCGTCATCCCGTTGTGGAACCTAGAAAAAAAGAAATATTTTAGAATGTTTGTAATTTTGGAGAATGAAAAAGATAGAAAAAGAAACAGAGAAGAAACAAGATAAAAGATGAAAATAAAGACAGAAAAAAACCAAGGCACATTATATACTCGCATTGCATCTCCTCGCCACGACTTGACTACGCTGCTCCCGCTCAGACCGCTCCCGCTCAGACCGCTCCCGCTCAGACCGCTCCCGCACTCCATCTTCACTGCCCGTGTCCGATGTCTGTAAAGAAATCAAAAATTAAACCACATTTCTAGAGGCAGCAAGATTGTCACCTCACGATCAGCTTGGGCCAGTTCTTGCCGAGATGGCGAATACAGTGATCCAGAAGAAGACATGCTGAAATGAAAAAAAAAATACATTAGTACATTATAAGATTGTACAGGACACACAGACATTATGTTGAATACTCACATTTTGGCTCCTGAAGCTTGAATCCACACTTGGAAGGCTCTTCTGGGCTTTTGTCTGCTCTCTGCAAGGCTGTCTGTAGAGTAATTGTCTGACCCTGAAGACACCTTTTATCTACACTCCTCCCAAACAATGTTGCTTGTTTAGGGGGAGTTTTAGACAAGTGTCTAGACATTGTTTAATCAAATCGCGTGCGCGCACACGGCGCTGACGTGTGCGGTGCCAAGCGCTTGTCAGCGATCACATAGACTGTAATGCACGATTTTTTTATGTAGGTGGAACAAAAAATGCAGCATGTAGCGTTCGGCGTGTCTGGGCGCACACCTGTAAAATGGGCAGCGCACGCTAAACGCTGATGAGCGCGTACATTCGCTAGACCCTGCGATCACCATGTTAAAGATAGGGGAACATTTCGGGTGCGCCTGATAGCGCTGCGCGATCAAACGCTAGTGTGAAACCAGCCTCAGTCTTAAATACAACGGTGTGTTTACGACTAACATTCAGTCGTTCTAAACAAGCTTCAACAAAGAACGGTTACGTTGGAAACGCGTCAAATATTTTTACCGGGACCTGGAACTTTCCCTTTTTTGTTTGTCCACATTTCTTAGGCATATCTAGATATACTCTGACAAGATTTTTTTTTGTAAAATACAGCTCCATGGTGCTTCAGAGGTCCCCGAGCTCATGCCCATAATAGTTTTTTGTTGCTGAATAAGGGTATGTTCACACTGGGCGTTTTTGCTGTGTTTTTTAATGCTAATTTTCAGCTGCTTTTTACAGTACCAGCAAAGCCTTTGAGATTTCAGAAATCCACACACATTGGTTTAAATGTCAGGCCAAAATCTCATTTACTAACAATACTTTTCCCCTACTTTTATCTCAAGGGTGAAGCACTCAGCTAGTCAGACTCTGCTAAACAGTAATGGGGGCAAACACTATTTTACCAGAAATGGCTGCATATGGAGGAGTCTCTGGTTGGCATTTATCCCTGGTCATGTTGCAAAACTCTGCAGTCTTTGAGCCATTGACTTACAGGTGCTTCTCACAAAATTAGAATATCATCAAAAAGTTAATTTATTTCAGTTCTTCAATACAAAAAGTAAAACTCCTATTATATAGAGTCATTACAAACAGAGTGATCTATTTCAAGTGTTTATTTCTGTTAATCCACATGTTAATCAAGAGGAACGCAAAAACCCCAAGAGGCACATTATGGGAAAAATTATTTCTTTATACTCCACATACGGCTGTCACACTAGTTCCTACGATCAACATCCCATCACAGAATCTAATTCCCATAACCTATGATATTCTATTTTTCAACGAAGACATCCAGGCCCTCCTCAGACTTTAGTAGGGAATCATCCATTATAACATCATATGGCATTGTTCCATAGTCTCACTGCTCATACAGTAAAGATTCGCATCTGTGATTTTGCTTGAACCTTCTTTCTTCTAGACATAGAGGATGACCCCTTGTCATCGTTGCAGGCATAGGGGTAAAAATATCATTAGAAAGATCTCGGTACTGCCCCCTCATATATTTGTACATTGTAATAAGTCATAATTTTTTTCAAACTGAATAACCCTAAGTTTTGATAACCTGTCTTAGTATTGCAGTTCACCTATTCTCTTTATAACCTTGGTTGTTCTTCTCGGCACCCACTCAAGCTCATCTACCCTATGTCCTTCTTATACCCTGAAACCCAATATTGTATGGTGTGGCCATACTAGTGACTTGTAAAGTGGCAAAACTATGTTCTTGCCATGTGCATCTGTGCATCTTTCGATGAATCCCGATATTTTATTTGCCTTGACAGCAGCTGCCTGAACCTGGTTACTAAAGTTGTTTGCCGTCCACCTATACGCCCATGTCTTTTTCACTGTTATTTTTACCATTATACATAACTATACATATAATTTCCTCGGCCTAAGTGCATGACCTTACATTGGGCAGCATAGTTGCTCAGTGGTTAGCCCTTGCAGCGCTGAGGTCCTAGGTTTGTATTTTCTACCCGTTTTTGCATGGGTTTCCTCTGGGTACTCTGATTTTTGCCCACTTTCCAAAGACATAGAGGTAGGCAATGGGGATAACGCCGATAATGTGTGTAAAGGGATGTGGAATTAATGGCGGTATATAAGTGAGTAAAAAATATAATTATTTGCAGTAACCATTTTTCATCCCAAGCCTTCAGCTTACATACATCCCTCTGTAATATTAAACTATCCTTCTCTATCATGATTACCTTTTAGGCTACGTTCACACGTAGCGGAACTCTCGCGGAAATTACCGTGAGAATTCCGAATTCCATTCCGCGGGAAAATCGCATTTTAAATTCCCGCGATTTTCCCGCGGAAAAACTATCATTTTGCAAGCGTTATTAGCTTGCAGAACTGATTGACAGATTGGTCACACTCGTCAAACATAGTGTTTGACGAGTGTGACCAACTTTTTACTATTGAGGCTGCCTATGCGGCGCGGAGAGAGGCGGGAAGGCTGCGCGGGATGCCGGAAGGTAAGAATAACAATATTTTTTATTTTAAATTCTATTTTTTACAGGGATATGGTACCCAAAGCCCAGAGGACAGTCTCCTCTCCTCCGGACCGTGGGTACCATCCGCAAATGTTCTGATTACTTTTCGCATAGTGTGCATGGCCACATGCGGAAAGTAAGCAGAACAATGCATTCCTATGGGTGCGGGATCACCGCGATTCCGCTATATGAATGAGCATGCTGCGTTTTTTACCGCGAAGCGATTCAGCCGCAGTAAAAACCGCAGCATTAGCACAGCATTGCGGAATCCCATAGGAATGCATGGGATGCTTATTTTTCGCGGCAAAATCGCACGGTTAAAACTGCCGCGAAAACACGAAAACACGCCAGGTGTAAACATAGCCTTAGAGTTTAGTATTGTCTGAAAATATGAAAATTTTATTCTATATGTCTTCTACAAGGTCATTAATAAATGTTAAAAAGAAGAGGGTCCAATACTGACCCCTGTGGTATCCCACTGTCAACTGTGACCCAATCAGTGTGTTCCATTAAAGGGAATCTGTCACCCTTTTTTCGTCTTGCAGCTGCCGGCATAGACATCGGGGGCTTATCTACAGCATTCTTTAATGCTGTAGATAAGCCTCCGATGTAACCTGAAAGATAAGAAAAACACGTTATATTATACTCACCGGGGTGTGCGGTCTGGTCCGCCTCCCTTCTTCATGCGATGACATCCTCTTTTCCTGTCCTGTAATGGCTGCGGCGCAAGCGCACTGCTCTGCCCTGTTGAGGGCAGAGCAGAATTCTGCAGTGCGCAGGCGCCGGACCTCTCCCAACGCCTGTGCACTGCAGGACTCCTCTGTGCCCTCAACAGGGCAGAGCAGTGCGCTTGCGCCGCAGCCATTACAGGACGGGAGAAGAGGATGTCATCGCATGAAGAAGGGAGGCGTCGGACCGGACCGCAACGCCCACCGGACCGGACCGCCCACCCCGGTGAGTATAATATAACGTGTTTTTCTTATCTTTCAGGTTACATCGGAGGCTTATCTACAGCACTACAGAATGTTGTAGATAAGCCCCCGATGTCTATGCCGGCAGCTGCAAGCCGAAAAAAAGGGTGACAGATTTCCTTTAATAACCACCCTCTGTTTCATATCACTATCCATATCCCATAATGCTTGCTGCTCATGAGTAGCATTCTCATCACCCTTTTTAGGTTGTTAATAGTGATGGGCGAGCACTAAAATGCTTTGGTGCTCGTTGCTCGGGTAGAGCAAATTTGAATTCTCGGCCCAATGTAAGTCTATGGGAAACTCGAGCATTTGTCCCGTGCATACCTCCCTAGAAATTGCGGAAATCGATGGGAACAGTGCTCAAATGACATGGAACAGCATGGGGAAGACCCCTGGAAGCATTTCTGACTCCCAGGTCACTGCTGTGAATTATGTTGTCAAGTCTTATGCCACTTTTACAGACTCACAATAAAACATACAAAAACGAAGCCAAAATGGATTTTATTGGGAAAGTCCAGGACCTCCAAGGCGTAGAGCCAGTTCATGCCACCTGACCAGCTTGGATACCCAATAATTATAAGTCACAGAGGAATCACGGAGGACGTTGGTACAGTCAGCAAGGTACTCCCTTAGTATCTACCAAAACTTTCCACTCCTTTTCCAAGTACCCCGTGCCTCAAGGCCTGTGCGATGGGAGGGTCTGAGAAAACGCCCCCAGAACTTTTCCAGTGTTCCCCTGCCTCTGCTGGATTGGAGTTGTCTCTCTTGCCTGTAGTCCTTGGTTGTCCAACGAACTGTGACCTCTGCCGCCAGCGTTTTCAGATGGGAATTTTTTTAATAATTCCGCAACAAGGGCTCTCTGGTACTGCCCCATTTTAGTAGAACTGTCCGCCTCGGAAATAAGAGATAGAAAGTTCTTCTTGTAGCATGGGTCTAGAAGTGTCACCAACCAGTAATGACTGTCACTCAAAATTTGGAGAACGCGAGGGTCACGGGAAAGGTAGCGTAACTTAAACTCAGCCATGCATACCAGACGGCTAACAGGCAAGACTTCCATGACCTCACCAAGAGGACAACTGACCATGCTCTCCTCCCTGTCCTCAGGCCATCCACGCTGAATAGATGGTATGACAGTTGTGCAAGTAGTACCGTCTATAGCGCATGAAACTAGCTCCTGTTCTTCCGCCTCCTCTTTCTCATTGTCACCCAATCCACATTGGGATGAGATGAGGCTGGGCTGTGTGTAATCACCCTGTATGGTTCCTTGCTCCATCTCGTCGTGCTCTACCTGCATTGCATCCTCTTTGATTGTGAGCAGAGAGAATTTCAGAACACACAGAAGTGGGATGGTGATGCTAATTATGGTGTCATCGCCGCTCACCATCTTGGTGGAGTCCTCAAAGTTTTGGAGGAAGGTACATATGTTTGACATCCATGTCCAATCTTGAGGTCTTATGTGTGGAGTTTGAACTGAATACTGACGGCCTTGTTGATGCTGGTTGTCAAAAACTGCCCTCTTCTGCTGACATCCTTTCCAACATCTGCAGTGTAGAGTTCCAACGCGTGGGGAAATCACACATCAGTTGGTGAGCCAGAAGCTGCAAACGCTGCTGAAGCACGGCAAGGGCGACAGAAACTGTAGCTGACTTTCTAAAATGGGCACACAGGCGGCGTACTTTGACAAGCAGATCTGGCAGCTCTGGGTAGGTTTTTAGAAACTGCTGAAGCACAAGGTTAAGCGCATGGGCCAGGCATGGTACATGTGTGAGCTCGCCTTGCCTCAGAGCCGCTACCAGGTTCCGGCCATTGTCATACACGACCATGCCTTTCTGTAGGGGATTGGCTTTGCATGTACAACAGCGGAAGAAGCAGTTTGGCCCACAAAGTCGGGTGCTTTGCTGCCATGTGCCTGATCATGCTGGTGGTGGTCAGGCTGGTAGTTTTGCTACCCGTGCTGATGCTGGCCTGGCAGGTGGTGCAAATTACCTTTTTGGTGTTATCGGCAGAGTCTTTAAAAAACAGCAAGACTTGGGAAGACTTAACAGATGGACTGGCAACTTCCGTCGTGTTGATGTTACGGGGAACTGTTGCCCGTTTTCTATCGGCGGCCACCACACTGCTTCTTCCTGCCTGTTGGGGTGCTATGCCTCCCTCCCCCTGTGTGCTGCTGTCTTCGCTCTGCATGTCCTCCTTCCAGTTTGGGTCAGTTACTGTATCATCCAACACCTGACTTTCTGGCTATTGTGCCTCATCATTGTCCACCTCTTGTGACACTTTCCCACCGTCGCCTTTGTGTGGCTATGGCTGCTCCAATATTTGGGCATCACTACATGAGATATTCTCTTGTTCCGCTTCAAGTGGACCAAGCGAGAGGTCCACATCTATAAATGAAAAAGTGAACAGCTTTTCGAAGTGTCCAGTGATCAGTTATCTCCAGGCACTCAGCATGGTGGGAGGAAGGAGGAACAGGGTGAGGAATATGTGGTCCAGACTCATGGCTATTGAGACTTGACAGTGTGGATGACAGGGTGGTGGTGGTGGAAAACTGACTGGATCCATGTGATGGACAAATCCCAGTTTAAAATATCTGGCCTGTAGATAACTATTTTTTTCTCAGCAAACTGATATCAATATCTTGGGTAAGACACTGCAAAAAAATGTAGTTGAAGGCCTGAAATGGCACAATTTTGAGTGAGCTGATATGTGATCTGTGTGACGTACTGACCACAGTTTTAAATTGATGGATTTTTGGCACGGTATTATGGAAAGGATCTGGCTGTAATCTGCAGTGCCAACAAGCAAATAGAGCAGAAAAATAGTGTTCTTTGTATTGCTTTTAAAGCAAATAATCAGGATTAAGATCCAAAAAACATTATTCCTGGCCCCTGATACCTTGGGCTATGTCTAGAAATATCTGTAATGGGCAGCAGCAGACAGAACTGGAATGGACCCTCTTGCTATATGCACTGAATTATGCCACATACACTGCCTGCCTAGCACTGATATCTATGCAGCTTTATTAGTCCTCAGAAGGACTGTTATTTGACATGGATATGTGTATTATTTATGGTATACCCGCACTAAGTACGAAGCAATCAAATCTCTCCCTAGCTCAGCAGCAACTCTCCTTACACTGACTGATTCCAGAACAGACTGGGATGAGCATGGCGGCACCAGGTCTGATACAGACCTGATGACGCTGTGCGGCCAGCCAATCACTGTAATGCCACAACCAACATGGCTGCGGCATTACAGTGTTAAGGGCATGTCACACTAAGAGATATCGCTAGCAATATCGCTATAACTTGTGACGTTATAGCGATATTGCTAGCGATATCTCTGTGTCTGATACTTACCTACGACCGGCTCCCCCGCTGGTTACCGCTGATCGCGCGAGAACGTCCTGGACTGTTTCTCGTCGTCAACTTCCTGTGGCTCTTCCTGCTGTGAGGACGAGCGACGCGTGGAGCCGGGCGGGAGGACGCAAGATCGCCTGGTGTGACAGGTAAGTAGCGATCCCCGTCCCCAGCAATGTCGCTGGTGAGATCTGCCTGTGTGGCAGCTCACTAGCGACCACTTAGCGATGTACCAGCGATCCTGACAGCGTCATATCGCTGGTCGGGATCGCTGGTACATCGCTAAGTGTGACAGTACCTTTAGGCAGACAATCCCTGCATGTTTATTGGCTCTGTAAAGAGCACCAAACATGCAGGGCTGGGGATCCGAGCTCCCGCCAAGCAAACCTGGAAATACTCCGCGAGCTCCGAGTATCCTGAGCAGTGATATGATCGGGCGAGCCACGAGTAGTGATATGATCGGGCGAGCAACGAGTAGTGGCGAGCATGCTCGATCACCACTAGTTGTTAAGTATACTATGTTCATTACATGTGCTTGAAAACTTGGAAAACAGTCCTTTGACATCTTTATGTTTTAAGGTTGCATAAGGGTAAGTAATCAGCATTTTAAGCTTATTCCAATCAACACATCTACTGGAAAAACCTTAACTTTCACGAGCAGGACTTTTCAAGTGTGTAAGCAATAAATATGTTGTGCAGAGGGGATATTCATACTTGCATGAGAGGGGTTGTGCTGACTCCACACATTATGCAAATGAATGGATCTGGGTCACCTTGTGAAGAAGCCAGAGTACACTCAGTTTTGCCTGTTACTTATGTGTTAATTAAGTCATCATTATCGGCTCTATCTTTTACCTGTAAAATTTCTCCTTTCAATACTTTTTGAGGATGATTTAGATTTTAAGAGCACTGCTAGTGGCTAGTTTATGATACTAGTATACAGTGCATGAAGAGAAGAGGCTACAGAAGGGAGGAAAAATCTCTGCAACACACACAACATATGCTCCACATAGGGAATGCCATATACAGTCATAAAAATATGTACAGGTAGATATTCACACAATAGTGCAGTGGTGTACAATGGGGTGAACACAGTGCAGAGACAAATAAGTTATCAATAATTTCAACACACGCAAAAAGATGGATAACTGATAGAGTATCACTCGAGTATCTGGGTGCTTGGATGGGTTCGATCATTGACTGGTGCTCAGATTTTATGCTCGAATCCCCGCCTGGCATGTTTGGCACCTGCTACACAGCCAATAAACATACGGGGATTACCTGCTAGTCACGCTAATGGCGTAGCCATCTTGGTAGTGGCTTTACTGTGATTGGCTGGCCGCATTACCTCATCAGAGGTTATAAAAGGACAGGCACCACCACGCTCGGCCGGCACACTGAAGTTATCGCACAGCTCAGGGACAGTTTTGATTGGAGGGAGAGAGTAGTTGCTTGGGGCTTTGCACAGTTTTAAGAGAAAAACCAAGAAAAAGAAAAAACCCTAAAAAATACCTTTTAATTCAATAATTAAAACATAATATAATATTTAAAAAACACGAGAGCTAGGGTCAAACAAGTATCCATTACAAAAATGTCTAGGTAGATATGTAGATAGGGGGGAACTAGTCTCACCCTAATAGGCCCTACCACAGGCCCTACCTGACTGCGGAGGTTGGCACCCTAGTTGTTGATGATGTGGCGCCCCCGGTCAACGTCGGTAGCCCTAAAGGACCTTAGAACACTCTAAACACAAAAAAGGGGGATACACAGAAAAAACACACACACATAGACAACTGAAAAAAGCCCCTAGTGGGAAGACATAAATTGTCTCATTTGGGAATATGAAAGTGCTGATGTGCTGTAAACTTATCTCGAAGTCAAAAATATTGATGTGTTGTAAACTTATCTCCTAGTAAAATGCTGGAATTGCAGCAGAATAAACTCATCTCGTAGTAAAAAAATGTTTGGCCTACGTTCTCAACTTGGTAGTTAAGTGGTTTCTGGAAGCTTACTTAGATTTGACAGAGCTTCTAGTCAAGAAATGCCACGTCAGGGCCAATTTCTTCAGGTCCGCTACAGCTGCCGCAACTCTGGCAGTACTGCAGTCTCAGCACATGCAAGTGCCAGCTCACAGACTGGTATGCCGCGTGACCACACGCTGGAACTCCACTCTGCACATGCTAGCAAGGCTTGTGAGCAGCAGAGGCCATTTGTTTAATACCAGCTCCAACACGCCCATCAGTATTCTTGTCAGCCTCCGCATATTAAAATTGAAGAGTGGTATGGATGTCTGACATTTGTGGTGTTCTCCAAGACTTCGAGGACTCCACAAAGATGGTGAGCGGTAATGACATCATAATCAGCACAACAATCCCTCTTCTGTGCCTACTTAAACAGTCGCTGCTGACAAACATGATGCTTTGCATGCAGACCAGGTGGAGATGGAGGAAGACATGAGACAGGGAGATACTACCTAGCTTAGCCTCATCTCATTGCTTAGAGCGGATTGAGTAACAGTGGGGAGGTGGAGGCTGAGGAAGAGAAGGAAGAAGAGCTGGTTGCTAGCGCAACAGAGGCTAGTACCCACGCAAGCTTCGTCTCGTCTCAACTACATGGATAGGTTGAGGAGGAGATAGAGAGTTGTCATCATGGTGGAGACAGGGAAATGTTGGCTGTAGGGATCTTGGCACATATGGCTGAGTTTATGTACTGCTGCCTTTCCCATGACCGTCGCGTTATATTCATCTTGGCCAAAAGTACTACTGGTTGTTCACCTTGCTAGAACCACACTACAAGGAGAATCTTGCATCGCTCCTTCCTGAGGCGGAGAGGTCTACTAAAATGATGCTATACCAGAAGGCCATTGTGGAAAACAGGGCTGTGGAGTCGGTAAGCCAAACCTGCGACTCCTCAGTTTCCCTTACACCGACTCCACGACTCCGACTCCCACATATATTGCTTATATTTAAGTGAAAAATTTATTGTAGTACAATGTGATCATCTGACATTTAATCATTTTTATGATACAATAATCAAGATATTTAGAACATAATACAGTATATATTTATTGGAATAGAACTTTAGAACACAAAAAACTGTAAAAAATTGTAAATATGTAATACACTAAGTAATATCGATTACATAGCTATATATAGTGTATATATGTATATATACAGTGGGGAAAAAAAGTATTTAGTCAGTCAGCAATAGTGCAAGTTCCACCACTTAAAAAGATGAGAGGCGTCTGTAATTTACATCATAGGTAGACCTCAACTATGGGAGACAAACTGAGAAAAAAAAATCCAGAAAATCACATTGTCTGTTTTTTTTTTCCTTTTATTTGCATATTATGGTGGAAAATAAGTATTTGGTCAGAAACAAGCAATCAAGATTTCTGGCTCTCACAGACCTGTAACTACTTCTTTAAGAGTCTCCTCTTTCCTCCACTCATTACCTGTAGTAATGGCACCTGTTTAAACTTGTTATCAGTATAAAAAGACACCTGTGCACACCCTCAAACAGTCTGACTCCAAACTCCACTATGGTGAAGACAAAAGAGCTGTCAAAGGACACCAGAAACAAAATTGTAGCCCTGCACCAGGCTGGGAAGACTGAATCTGCAATAGCCAACCAGCTTGGAGTGAAGAAATCAACTGTGGGAGCAATAATTAGAAAATGGAAGACATACAAGACCACTGATAATCTCCCTCGATCTGGTGGTCCACGCAAAATCCCACCCCGTGGGGTCAGAATGATCACAAGAACGGTGAGCAAAAATCCCAGAACCACGCGGGGGGACCTAGTGAATGAACTGCAGAGAGCTGGGACCAATGTAACAAGGCCTACCATAAGTAACACACTACGCCACCATGGACTCAGATCCTGCAGTGCCAGACGTGTCCCACTGCTTAAGCCTGTACATGTCCGGGCCCGTCTGAAGTTTGCTAGAGAGCATTTGGATGATCCAGAGGAGTTTTGGGAGAATGTCCTATGGTCTGATGAAACCAAACTGGAACTGTTTGGTAGAAACACAACTTGTCGTGTTTGGAGGAAAAAGAATACTGAGTTGCATCCATCAAACACCATACCTACTGTAAAGCATGGTGGTGGAAACATCATGCTTTGGGGCTGTTTCTCTGCAAAGGGGCCAGGACGACTGATCCGGGTACATGAAAGAATGAATGGGGCCATGTATCGTGAGATTTTGAGTGCAAACCTCCTTCCATCAGCAAGGGCATTGAAGATGAAACGTGGCTGGGTCTTTCAACATGACAATGATCCAAAGCACACCGCCAGGGCAACGAAGGAGTGGCTTCGTAAGAAGCATTTCAAGGTCCTGGAGTGGCCTAACCAGTCTCCAGATCTCAACCCTATAGAAAACCTTTGGAGGGAGTTGAAAGTCCGTGTTGCCAAGCGAAAAGCCAAAAACATCACTGCTCTAGAGGAGATCTGCATGGAGGAATGGGCCAACATACCAACAACAGTGTGTGGCAACCTTGTGAAGACTTACAGAAAACGTTTGACCTCTGTCATTGCCAACAAAGGATATATCACAAAGTATTGAGATGAAATTTTGTTTCTGACCAAATACTTATTTTCCACCATAATATGCAAATAAAATGAAAAAAAAAACAGACAATGTGATTTTCTGGATTTTTTTTTTCTCAGTTTGTCTCCCATAGTTGAGGTCTACCTATGATGTAAATTACAGACGCCTCTCATCTTTTTAAGTGGTGGAACTTGCACTATTGCTGACTGACAATACTTTTTTTCCCCACTGTACATACAGTGCCTAAAAGTAGTATTCAACCCCCTGCAGATTTAGCAGGTTTACACATTCGGAATTAACTTGGCATTGTGACATTTGGACTGTAGATCAGCCTGGAAGTGTGAAATGCACTGCAGCAAAAAAGAATGTTATTTCTTTGTTTAATTTTTTTTTTAAATTGTGAAAAGTTTATTCAGAGGGTCATTTATTATTCAACCCCTCAAACCACCAGAATTCTGTTTGGTTCCCCTAAAGTATTAAGAAGTATTTCAGGCACAAAGAACAATGAGCTTCACATGGTTGGATTCATTATCTCTTTTTCCAGCCTTTTCTGACTATTTAAGACCCTCCCCAAACTTGTGAACAGCACTCATACATGGTCAACATGGGAAAGACAAAGGAGCATTCCAAGGCCATCAGAGACAAGATCGTGGAGGGTCACAAGGCTGGCAAGGGGTACAAAACCCTTTCCAAGGAGTTGGGCCTACCTGTCTCCACTGTTGGGAGCATCATCCGGAAGTGGAAGGCTTATGGAACTACTGTTAGCCTTCCACGGCCTGGACAGCCTTTGAAAGTTTCCTCCCGTGCCGAGGCCAGGCTTGTCCGAAGAGTCAAGGCTAACCCAAGGACAACAAGGAAGGAGCTCCGGGAAGATCTCATGGCAGTGGGGACATTGGTTTCAGTCAATACCATAAGTAACGTACTCCACCGCAATGGTCTCCGTTCCAGACGAGCCCGTAAGGTACCTTTACTTTCAAAGCGTCATGTCAAGGCTCGTCTACAGTTTGCTCATGATCACTTGGAGGACTCTGAGACAGACTGGTTCAAGGTTCTCTGGTCTGATGAGACCAAGATCGAGATCTTTGGTGCCAACCACACACGTGACGTTTGGAGACTGGATGGCACTGCATACGACCCCAAGAATACCATCCCTACAGTCAAGCATGGTGGTGGCATCATCATGCTGTGGGGCTGTTTCTCAGCCAAGGGGCCTGGCCATCTGGTCCGCATCCATGAGAAGATGGATAGCACGGCCTACCTGGAGATTTTGGCCAAGAACCTCCGCTCCTCCATCAAGGATCTTAAGATGGGTCGTCATTTCACCTTCCAACAAGACAACGACCCAAAGCACACAGCCAACAAAACCAAGGCCTGGTTCAAGAGGCAAAAAATCAAGGTGTTGGAGTGGCCTAGTCAGTCTCCTGACCTTAACCCAATTGAAAACTTGTGGAAGGAGCTCAAGATTAAAGTCCACATGAGACACCCAAAGAACCTAGATAACTTGGAGAAGATCTGCAAGGAGGAGTGGGCCAAGATAACTCCAGAGACCTGTGGCGGCCTGATCGGGTCTTATAAAAGACGATTATTAGCAGTAACTGCAAACAAGGGTTATTCCACAAAATATTAAGCCTAGGGGTTGAATAATAATTGACCCACACTTGTATGTTTAAAATTTATTAAAATTTAACTGAGCAACATAACTTTTTGGTTTGTAAGATTTATGCATCTGTTAATAAATCCTGCTCTTGTGTGAAGTTTGAAGGCTCTAACTTATTTGCATCTTATCAAACCTGCTAAATCTGCAGGGGGTTGAATACTACTTGTAGGCACTGTATATATATATATATATAACACTATGTAATAAACTATGTAAGTGGCAAAAAAACAGCTTTCTACAAAAACATACTAAATAACATTTGTGCAGTCTATGAATTTGTTCTAAGGCCTCTTTCACACTTCCGTTTTTTACAATCAGTCACAATCCGCCAGGTCTTGAAAAAAAACGGATCCTCAATTTTTTTTTGAGGATCCGTTTTTTTCCCCATTGACTTGCATTAATGGCGGATTGTGACGGATTGCCGTCCGTTGCATCCGTTTTTTGTGAGGATCCGCCAAAAGTTGCTGTCCGTCACCATCCTCAAAGATTTCAGAACGGAGCTTGTAACGTTTTTTTCTCTGGCGGATCCTGCAGACACTGATTTAACCCGATTTTCTTTCTGGGTGGCGGACAAAACAAGAAAAAAAAAAAAAATTCTCTCTCTCTCTCTCCCGCTTGTCCGCCTTTTTGGCGGATTATAACTGATGCAAAAAACTGAAGTGTGAAAGAGGCCAATAGAATTGCCTCCATCAGATCCTCATTCATAGATGATCTCAAATCTGACCTAATAATTATAAGGCTAGAGAACGACCTCTCTACACTAACTTGAGTAGGAGGCAAAGCCATAACCACATGGGCAACATCGCTAACCATTTCCAGGTATAAAGGAATTGCCTCATGCACAGTCAGTTTTGATGAACGGTTGAATTTTTCTATTTCTTTGAGAGCAAGTAAAACATTTTGCTGAAATATGGTCAATCTGATTGCTATAGGAAACGGAGTGAAATCTTTTTCCTTGCGGCAATGCTTTGCCTGCTCCATGTCATCCAAATACTTGTCAAAGTCAAACGCCTCATCTGACGAGGATGAAGATATGGCAGCATTAGCACTGTCAGGACCCAAGTCCTCTTGCGCCTGGCAGTCCTCCTGTAGGCCACTCATCCTAACTTCTACCTCAGTGAGAGCTTCTTTTCCTTTAGTAAGCTGTTGATTATCAAGCAGTATAAGATGACTTGGGTCCACATAAACAGCTGCCAGAAAAATTTCATTTTCCAATAGCTGTCTCTCTCCGTTTCATTGAAGCAGAAATGCCATCTCGATTAAACCATGTCTTTGGGACAGGCAAAATAGCAAGTTCTTCCACTCCCTTATGAAAATGCCAGGAGTTAAATCCTCAGCTTGTAATTTTTTAGTCACTGTAAATGGGTGATTAAGCAATTCCTTCAATTCAGCCACCTGTGTCCATTGACCTTCATTTAGGGTTACCTGAGGGTTCGTCATATCTATAAGAAACGGTTTTATTTCAAGCAATCGCTCAATCATTAAATAAGTGCTGCCCTACCGAGTGGCTTGATCGACAATTGCCCTTTTCCCAGCACTTCTCTTCAAGATGGAATCGATTTTAGGGGTTCTTGCTGCAATAACCAATTTCTTCACTTTTCCAATCAGATTTCCAGCATGTCCCTCTTGCAGACTATCTCTTATTGCCAGCTGCAGCGTGTGCACAATACAGTGCATGTGATGAATAGGAAAGTATTTTGAAGCAGCTTCAACAAGATCATCTATTTCTAAAGTATAATTTTGCTGTTCTTCTGTTGTAATATCTGTTTGTTCCTCAGTTACATGAACAGCACTGTGGCCTTCCATCTCAAACATACTGAATCCTAAATTTTCTTCTAGCTGTTATTACTCTCATTCATCAGTTTAATTGTACTTATCATGTTTGAAGCATTGTCCGTTACAATAGCAAGAACCTGTTCTTGCGTGAATGTAGCCTTAGATGAGGAATAGAACAGCCATTTATAGGACATTTCATAACTTTCCCAAATTCCTATGAAAAAATATTCAGCACATTCTGCATTGAACTACTGTACCCAATTTATTATATATTTTAGGAGTCGGAGTCGGTCCATTTTATACCGACTCCACCAAAATGAGCACCTACTCCACAGCCCTGGTGGAAAATGTTAAAAAAAAATTCCCATCACACAATGTTAACGGCAGGGGAGCAAGCTTCCTTGCCCAACCAAGGAAGAGAGGTGAGGGAGACACACACCAGGTACAGCAGAGGCACGGGTACACACTGTCAAAGACAGGGGCCAATTTCATGACATCCTCCCATCGTCCAGGCCCTGAGATTGGATATTTTTAGCAAGGAGGGAAAAGTTTTTAAAGATGGTCAAGCAATACCTGGTAGACCAACCTGTGTACTCCCTAATTCCTCTGCAACCTTTAAGCAGGGCTGTGGAGTCTGTAAGCCAAACCTCTCACTCTGACTTCTCCATTTTCCTAATTTGAAAATCCAACTCCACATCTCCGCCTCCCTACTGAGCATTTACATAAAGTGCAGCACAGATTCCTCTCAACTAAAAGTCTTGATGCTTAGATCAGGAATAGAACAGACATTTACAACGCATCCTGCACTGAACTAATGAACCCAATTTATTATATATTTTAGGAGTCAGTCCATTTTATTCTGAATCCACCAAAATGGACACAGACTTAGACACCACAGCACTGCCTTCAACTATTGGGTCTCAAACCTGGAGACATGGTATGAGCAGTCCCTCTATGCCTTGGAGGTGTTGTGCTGCCCTACCGCTAGCATCTTGTCAGACCAGGTTTTTAGTTCCACCGGTGGATGAGGGTCATGACAGACAGGTGCTTTCACTTGTCAACAGAAACTGCTGACAGGCTCACACTGATAAAAAAATAAATAGAACCTGGATTAGACCTGATTTTTTCCCACCTCCAGATGACAGCAGCACAGTGTTTTTAATCCTCAATATTTGAATGCGGCCCTCCAATTGTTGAATTCAAGGGCCTATAGATGACCCTCCTTTATACCGTAATTTTTTTCTGGCTTTGCACTTTGAGTGTAGAGGTGCCACAACTACACTTTCTTAATATTTGAACAGTTGGTGCCTTCAAGAGTGTATGAATGACCGTACCAGTAATTTTTGGCATGTTTTGCACTTAACGCATAGCCTTTGTGAATCTAGGAGTACCACTACATGACAATTTGAACGGAATGTGTATGAGGCCCTTCTTTATGTCTACTACAGAGTGTGTCTGAGTTCCTCTTCCATCAAATTTTATGAAGTACACTGGGAACACTCAAATAACACATCCTAGATCTGAATGAAAGAAAGAATGAAATATTCTCATTGAATACTTTGTTCTGTACAAAGTTGAATGTGCTGACAACAAAATCACACAAAAATCATCAATGCAAATCAAATTTATTAACCAATGGAGGCCTGGATTTGGAGTCACACACAAAATTAAAGTGGAATGTAATGTCCTTAAAACAAGTCAAAATGAGGCTCAGTATTGTGTGTGGCCTCCATGTGCCTGTATGACCTCCCTACTGTACAACGCCTGGGCATGCTCCTGATGAGGACAAGGATGGTCTGAGGAGATCACTCTCCCAGACCTGGACTAAAGCATCTGCCAACTCCTGGACAGTCTGTGGTGCAACGTGACATGGAGCAAGACATGATGTCCCAGATGTGCTCAGTCGGATTCAGGTCTGGGGAACGAGTGAGCCAGTCCATAGCTTCAATGCCTTCATCTTGCAGGAACTGCTGACACACTCCAGCCACATGAGGTCTGGCATTGTCCTGCATTAGGAGGAACCCAGGACCAGCATATGGTCTCACAAGGGGTCTGAGGATCTCATCTCGGTACCTAGTGGCAGTCAGGCTACCTCTGGCAAGCATATGGAGGGCTGTGCGGCCCTCCAAAGAAATGTCACCCCACAGCATTACTGACCCACTGCCAAAACCAGTCATGCTGAAGGATGTTGTAGGCAGCAGATCGCTCTCCACTGCGCATCCAGATTCTGTCACATGCTCAGTGTGAACCTGCTGTGAAGAGCACAGGGCACCAGTGGCGAATTTACCAATCCTGGTGTTCTGTGGCAAATGCCAAGCATCCTGCACAGTGTTGGACTGTGAGCACAACCCCCCCATCTGTGGACGTCGGGACCTCAGACCATCCTTATGGAGTTGGTTTCTAACCATTTGTGCAGACACACACATTTGTGGCCTGCTGGAGGTCATTTTGCAGGGCTCTGGCAGTGCTCTTCCTGTTCCTCCTTGCACAAAGGCGGAGGTAGCGGTCCTGCTGCTGGGTTGTTGCCCTCCTATGGCCCCCTCCACATCCAGTGGTGAACGAGCCTGTCTCCTGGTAGCGCCTCCAGCCTTTGGACACTACGCTAAAAGACACAGCAAACCTTCTTGACACAGCTCGCATTGATGTTCCATCCTGGATTAGCTGCACTACCTGAGCCACGTGTGTTGGTTGTAGAGTCCGTCTCATGCTACCACGAGTGTGAAAGCACAACCAACATTCAAAAGTGATCAAAACATCAGCCAGAAAGCATTGGTACTGAGATGTGGTCTGTGGTCCACACCTGCAGAACAACTCCTATATCGAGGGTGTCTTGATAATTGGCAATAATTTCCATCTGTTGTCTATTCCATTTGCACAACAGCATGTGAAGTTGATTGTCAATCTGTGTTGCTTTCTAAGTGGACAGTTTGATTTCACAGAACTTTGAATTACTTGGAGTTATATTCTGTTGTTTGTGTTCCCTTTATTGTTTTGAGCAGTGTATTTGTGTCGTTTATTAATTACACTGAAATTTCCAATTTTTTTTAAATAAAAATTTCAATTTTTTCAATTGTTTTAAAATGTTACACTATATGCAATTCATTATACAGGAAAGACGAAAGAAGGATCAATTTATTCTTGATTTTCAATATTATTTTGTCAGTCCTTAAAGTGGAGTAAAAGTTTGACGTTTGGCACCATTGAGTCAGAGATGCTTTTAGGGGTCTTCTCTATGCTGTTCTACTTCCTCAGCACTTTTTCCTTCATTTCATTATTTTCACTGCCCCACAGACCTCCTTGTAGGGTCTGCTGGAAAAATGATTGGCTTTCCCATTGACTCCCTGTCACAGGGTCCTACTCCAGTATCACATATTCAACAGAGTGAGAGATGAGTGAACAGTCCTAAGAAATTTTATTATATGCAAACCAAAAGGTCCATAAAACAATTCACCAAACAGAGAATAAAATAGTCCAGGAACACGAATACAATCCAGTAATGGGATAAATGCCCCTGGAGATGAGTCACAATCCTCCGCTTAGAGATCGATATGGCAGTGCGACTATTTTCCAGGGTAATTAGGGTTTCTCCAAGTCTCCGTGGGTTGCTGGACTTTGCATCAGCATCCCAGAATGGAGCCATCTTACTGGTCTCCATGCCCTCCTCAGGCCCCCTAATTATAAAAAAATGGTCAATGCCAAAATTAACCAGACCTAGGCTGGGATGCTACATAGCCCTACTATAAGGCTCACTGATACCTTCCTAGCCGTGGAGGTTGGCACCCTAAAAACGAGAGTTGGCGCCCCCACTCAACGTGGACTATCCCTCACTCCCCTACCAGTCCCTATTCAGACAGGAGGGAAAACAATAATCTGATAGTGCAGAAATGAAACTTCAGAATGCCCTAAGCTCGAGCAAAACCTCAAACAATTGATATTGTCCCAATAGAACCCCCACATAGGGGTACATTAACCAATAAATTGCTTGTCATGTGTAGGTATGCCCATCTGATATTATAGCAATGAACATTTGAGTTGCCTCAGGCTAAAGTAGGACCCCAGGATACTATAAACGATAAAAAATCTAATACCTCCACATCATGATCATATGTGACAAACTGATATGTCCAATGGACAGATAATACAAACTAACCCCTGGTACTACTGGTACTATCATGCATCATCTGGGTATCATATATGGATATGACGTTTATTGATTCCTCCTGATGAACCGCTACAGGCGGGGAAACGCGTCGGGGATGACCTACACATGATAAGTGACTTTGTTTATTATATTATGATTCAGAGTATACCCTTGAGAGGGGTTAGTTTGTATTATCTGTCCATTGGACATATCAGTTTGTCACATATGATCATGATGTGGAGGTATTAGATTTTTTATCGTTTATAGTATCCTGGGGTCCTACTTTAGCCTGAGGCAACTCTAATGTTCATTGCTATAATATCAGATGGGCATACCTACACATGACAAGCAATTTATTGGTTAATGTACCCCTATGTGGGGGTTCTATTGGGACAATATCAATTGTTTGAGGTTTTGCTCGAGCTTAGGGCATTCTGAAGTTTCATTTCTGCACTATCAGATTATTGTTTTCCCTCCTGTCTGAATAGGGACTGGTAGGGGAGTGAGGGATAGTCCACTTTGAGTGGGGGCGCCAACTCTCGTTTTTAGGGTGCCAACCTCCACGGCTAGGAAGGTATCAGTGAGCCTTATAGTAGGGCTATGTAGCATCCCAGCCTAGGTCTGGTTAATTTTGGCATTGACCATTTTTTCACTGGGATAGGTGTTTTTTAATGTATTAAATAAATAATTTGTTTTAAGGGATTTATATGTTCGCACTATTTCTGATTCCTATGAGATATATATTTCATACGTTCGACCCCTAATTATAACCAAGGGTAGGCAGACAGGTTGGATGGTTTTCAGGCCCCCCAAATTTGAAAATGTTGCCTCAGAGATCAAGGCTCTGCAAGGGTTGATTTGTGGCATTTTAGAGAGTAGAAGGGTTATTAATGGAGTCAGGAAATGTCAGCAGGGGTTCATCAAGAGGCATGGACACATTCAGGCTGCAGATGGTAACAGATCTAATTCAATTATTAGACCTTTTGTACAGTAATTATGACTACACAAGACAACACTTCTAAAATTAATAAAAATATGAACATAAACAAAATGATACCCCACACACCATCACACTCCCATTATACTTGTTACTCAAAACGAGCATTCGAGTAATGAGCTTCCAAGCATTTTAGTGCTCGTTCATCACTAATAGCTAGCCAGTTTTGCACAAGTCTGTCTCTAAACACTTACCTGAAGTACACAAAGGCTTTCTGTCATTTTAGGTTGTATAACATCGAAAGGGTTAATAAACCTAGGAGAGGGGGGACTGGATTGCCAAACTTTATCACAAGAGGAATTTTGGTTTCTAAAATTGAATATAGAACTGATCTTATGTATTATTATTGGAAATGTGATTATTTGCTTGTTTGTCCTGTGACTTTATGACCCTAAGTGGCCATGCCTCTTTGTTGTAGTATTTAGGCCTCAGTCTATGTTCGGTGTATTGTCAGTAAGGATCTGTATATAATCTGAAACGCGTAGAGAAATAATGTTTTTAAAGGGAAAACAATTTTTCCCGTATCCACAGGACAGGTAAGATCTTTGTGTCCCACCACTGGGACTTGCATCGATCAGCAGAATGATTAACTATTATCTCCAACGGGGAAACTTTTGTCCCCATTATCAAATGGAGCCATAGGTCGGACGTCCAACCACCGCTCCATAACCCTAATGTGGCTATCAAAAAAAGCAGAACACAAAGCTTGGTAGCCTCATAGGCAATAAAAGGACCAGAGATCCAGCATGCGCACAGCCACTAACTTCAAGGATAAAAGTTTCCCATTTGGCCAATCAGTGCTGGTCCCAGAAGTGGGAGACACACTGAGCAACAAGTTATCACCTTAAGTGAATCTCTTATCTTAACCCTTTTCCGACATTGGACGTAAATGTATGCCGATGTCGGACTTCCTCCTTTTGATGTGGGCTCCAGTGGTGAGCCCACATCTTGTCCGGCAAATGTCAGCTGTTTTGAGCAGCTGAGATGTGCGTGGAACAGCCGTGGGATGAATTGCGATCCACCCACGGCTATTAACCCGTTAAGTGCCGCTGTCAAACGCTGACAATGGCATTTAACGTGCTTCTGGCAATCGCGCCGGAAATCCGCCCGTTGGTGTCCCGCGTCACGTGATCATGGGTCACCGATGGGTTGGCATGACAACCAGAGGTGTCCTGGAGTGTACTGGCTTGCTGTGGGGGTCGGTGCTGATCATCGCCTGTATGTAGCAGAGCCGATCGGGTTATGGCAGCTTCTAGTCTCCCATGAAGACTATTGAAGCATGCCAAAAGTAAAAAAAAAAAAAAAAGTTTAAAAACAAATATAAAAAAAAGTAAAAATAAATGTTTAAAATATAAAAGTTTAAATCACGCCCTTTTGCCCCATTAAAAAAAAAATAAATTAATCATACACATATTTGGTATCGCCACATTCAGAATTGCCCGATCTATCAATAAAAAAAAAGGACTAATCTGGTCGCTGTATCGAGAAAAAAAGTCAAAACGCCAGAATTACGTGTTTCTTTGGTCGCCATGACATTGCATTAAAGTGCAATAACTGGTGATCAAAAGAACGTACCTACACCAAGATGGTATAATTAAAAATGTCAGCTCGGCGCGCAAAAATTAAGCCCTCACCCAACCCAAGATCACAAAAAATGGAGTCGATACGGGTATCGGAAAATGGCACAATTTTTTTTTTTTTCTTTTAAACAAAGTTTGGAACTGTTTTTCACCACTTAGATAAAAAAGAACCTAGACATGTTTGGTGTATATGAACTAATAAAGACCTGGAGAATCATAATCAGTTTTAGCATTTAGTGATCATAGTAAAAAAGCAAAAAAAAAACTTCTGGGATTGCACTTTTTATGCAATTTCACCGCACTTGGACTTTTTTTTTTCCCATTTTCTAGTACACGATATTTTAAAACCAATGGTGTTGTTCAAAAGTACAGCTCGTCCCGCAAAAAAACAAGCCCTCAAATGACCATTTTGACCAAAAAAATAGTTATGGCTCTGGGAAGAAGGAGAGCAAAAAATGAAAATGCAAAACCAAAAATACCTCTGGTCGTTAAGGGTTAAAGTGAGTTTTTACTCTATTTATGGATGCTGGATATTCTACTACTATGGACAATCTTAAAATCGGGCGTAATGTCTAGTGACATTATAAAGAGGTGGCCCACTACATTATATAATGCCCCCATCGATTTATACCTTTTAAATAAGGAGTTTTGTGAATCCCTTCTGCTGCTTTATGTGCCTGTGAGCGGCGCTATCACTGCTCGCTCAGTCCGCATCCACATGACCCCCGGCTGCAGCCACCAGTGACATCTGCTGATGTCACTTCAACCTCTGGACTTCCTTGGTTCGCCCAGGCGTGACCAAGTCACACTCACTCCCCGACCCTTCCCCGATTGACTGGGCTGTGGGCGGCGTTTCACCTCATGTCACAGCCCAGTATCCAGCTTTCGCTTGCGGCCAATGAAAGAAGAAAGGTGTAAATCAATCGATGGGCGCACTGTACAATGTAGTGGGCCACCTCTTTAAATGTATAGTGACTTTTAGGGTGGAGGGTCGCTTTAATATTTCTCTTGTTACCTGGGTACCTAAGATTTATTTCTTGAGCTCTGTTAAAAAAAGTGAATCAAAATTAGCAATATGGATTTATTATGAAGCCCATTTTATGGCTGATTTGTACTTTGAATTAGTTTTTGTGTTGCAAGAAGCAAGTCATTTAGCCACTAGATATTTGTAGCATGCACATTTGTATCATTATTCTGTGCTAGCACATTATGAGAATGCAAGTGTCTTAAAGCAAAAATAAAGCCTAACAAATTCAGTCAGTGAAGGAGGTGCAAATTGATTCCTCAATGCCTGAGTAATGAAAAGTCTTATTTCTGGGTTTCCTTTGTTACTTTTCACTGAATTACATACATTAAAGTTAGAAAACTTTTCCTGCAAAGTGAAATTTTCCATGACGCATTGTCTTGCGGTGGACGTATGTTGTCCCAGGTGAATGCACTTTAAAAAAAAAAAAAAAATTTTTTTTTTTTTTTTTTTTTAACAAGGTTTCATTTTCTTGCAGAGGATCATGATCTGCGACATGTTGAGAAAGATGTTCTCATTCCTAAGCTGATGAGAGAGAAGGCCAGGGTGCGATGTGCCGAACAAGTAGAAGGTGAGATTAGCCGTTTTTTGCATAGATAATGTATGTTATTTATTTGCAGGTATTTACAAAGTGGCCTGAAGTTTCTTGGTTTCACATCCAAACCTATGCGTGTTTGGTTACGTTGGGATATTTGATTACCATTCATTCTCCTGTTTGGTGGATGTCCCATAGGCCGGTATACATTTTAGTAGCCAAGTCCAGTACATTTTACTTCACTATACACATACTCCAGATATTGTCAGAAGTAGCTTGGAATTGTGTGTCCTCGCCTGTGGGATTTCATGGTTTTGGGTCCACATGATTATAACCCGAATAGTAATGCCTAGATGCATATAGGAATGACACTATCATAACTTTATTTTCTACACAATACTAAAATGCAAGTCTACCGAAGTACATGTAAAGAAGGGTATTGCAAAGCCGTTTAAACGGATAGTCCTGACATCAAATACTGGTGATCTATCCTTTATAACAGTTCTTCAATTTCAGATCGGTGGTGGTCTTAAACTCTGCACCCCCCACCAATCCACTGTTATTACACTGTGTGCAGAATTATTAGGCAAATGAGTATTTTGATCACATCATCCTTTTTATACATGTTGTCCAACTCCAAGCTGTATAGGCTTGAAAGCTAACTGCCAATTATGTAAATCAGGTGATTTGCATCTCTGTAATGAGGAGGGGTGTGGTCTAATGACATCAACACCCTATATAAGGTGTGCTTAATTATTAGGAAACTTCCTTTCCTTTGGCAAAATGGGTCAGAAGAGAGATTTGACGGACTCTGAAGAGTCAAAAAATTGTGAGATGTCTTGCAGAGGGATGCAGCAGTTTTGAAATTGCCAAACTTTTGAAGCGTGATCACCGAACAATCAAGCGTTTCATGGCAAATATCCAACAGGGTCGCAAAAAGCGTGTTGATAAAAAAAGGTGCAAAATAACTGCCCATGAATTGAGGAAAATCAAGCGTGAAGCTGCCAACATGCCATTTGCCACCAGTTTTGCCATATTTCAGAGCTGCAACGTTACTGGAGTATCAAAAAGCACAAGGTGTGCCATACTCGGGGACATGGCCAAGGTAAAGAAGGCTGAAAAACGACCACCTTTGAACAAGAAACATAAGATAAAACGTCAAGACTGGGCCAAGAAATATCTTAAGACTTTTATTTCTAAGGGTTTATGGACTGATGAAATGAGAGTGACTCTTGATGTGCCTGATGGATGGGCCTGAGGCTGTATCAGTAAAGGGCAGAGAGCACCACTCCGACTCAGATGCCAGCAAGGTGGAGGTGGGGTACTGGTATGGGCTGGTATCATCAAAGATGAACTTGTGGAACCTTTTCGGGTTGAGGATGGAGTGAAGCTCAACTCCCAGACCTACTGCCAGTTTCTGGAATACACCTTCAAGCTGTGGTACAGGAAGAAGTCGGTATCGTTCAAGAAAAACATGATTTTCATGCAGGACAATGCTCCATCACATGCATCCAATTCCACAGCGTGGCTGCCCAGTAAAGGTCTAAAAGAAGAAAAAATAATGACATGGCCCCTTTGTTCACCTGATCTGAACCCCATAGAGAACCGGTGGTCCCTCATAAAATGTGAGATCTACAGGGAGGGAAAACAGTACACCTCCCGGAACAGTGTCTGGGAGGCTGTGGCGGCTGCTGCACGCAATGTCGATCGTAAACATATCAAGCAACTGACAGAATCTATGGATGGAAGGCTTTTGAGTGTCATCGTAAAGAAAGGTGGCTATATTGGTCACTGCTTTTTTTTTTTTTTTTTTTTTTTTGAATGTCAATAATGTTTGTTTCCAAATTTTGTGTTATATTGGTTTACCTGGTGAAAATAAACAAGTGAGATGGGTATATATTTGGTTTTTATTAAGGTGCCTAATAATTCTGCGCAGTAATAGTTACAGTATCTCCACAAACAGATATCCTCCTAAGATAGCCAAATCTAAAAAAAAAAACACTCCAACTTCCAAAAATATTAAGCCTTGATATTTGAGTCTTTTGGGTTGATTGAGAACATAGTTGTTGTTCTATAATAAAAAGAATCCTCTCAAATACAACTTGCCTAATAATTCTGCACGCGATGTAGTTATGCCAGCGGCCACTGCACATTGAACAGAGCTTGAGATTCGGCTCTGTTCAATTTTTACATCCTTCTGCTGCCAGAGCTAATAACAGCTGACCCATGGGGGTGGCGAGTGTCGGACTCCCACCGATCTGACATTGATGGACCTGTTCTAAGGATAGGTCATCAATATTAGGACAACCCCTTTAATGGTATTGGATTTGCATGGAAAAACAAGTGACAGGTTGGCTGTAAATCCAGACAAAAGCTTTACGCTTTATTGGCCATACTTTTTATATCACAACAAGCCTTAAAGGGTTTGGCCACTACTTAGGATAGGTCATCAATATTTGATCAGTGGGGGTGCACAGTAGACATCTGCGCCGATCAGCCATTAGATCTTGGATTCTGTTAGAACACAGAGCGTCTTCAAAACTATAGTGACAATGACCTGGTACTACAGATGCACCCTCCATTCATTTGAATAGGGTCTTAATCTACAGTACACGGCCACTAGAAAATTAAGCTGCTGTGTTCCGGCAGCATCCAAGAACTTCGGGCTGGTGCCGGTATCAGCTGATCAGTGGATGTTGCACCCTCACTGATCAGATATTGATGACCTATCCTGAGGATAGACCATCAATAAAGAAGTACTGGCTAACCTCTTTTAAGATTAAAATGACATGGTATACTTTTGGTAGTATCATTATAGGTTACTTTTCATGCAAGTAAGTAAACTGTTACATGACATACAAATCATAAAATAACTGCTAAAAGTGAATTAATTAGAACAATCTAAAATGCATAAATGGATTATATAAGCAGTTGGTTCACACCATGTAAGTTTTCTTATATCTCTCCTCCTCTGGGCACAAAGTGATATTTAGTAAAAATGATTGGCCACAACATAACTTCAGGCCTCACTTCTGAAAAGCCTGGCCAGTGTCAACCATGGTTTCAGTAACAGGCACTTGTTCAACAATACTTCACCAACAGGGGCCATTGTGTCCCTCAAGGGTTGCACAGGAGTAAGAATTGGACATTTTCCAAGTGACATGTGAAGATCCGAGCCCTTTTACAGAACCACTTTGTGCATTCCATTGGCCTAAGGGCAAATTAAGATGACACTAGAAAGAAATAAGTTGTGGAATAGGTATGGCCTATTAGATGTGGTGTACCCAATGAGAGAAGTGTAAGATACTCTCCGTCTTGGAACCTAATAGGCACATAGGTTAGCTTGTGTCTGAATAAATCAGTTTGTGGAGAACATTTTAGAGGGCCTAAGGCACACTTCTATTATTTTATATGCAGATATGCAGGATTTGGCACTCTGAGGAATCTAACAAAACCCATATACCAAATGAATGTTATACCAAAAAATTTTTCACATAAATGAAAAAATATATAAAAATATTTCTAAAGAATTTTTCACACTAAAAGTTTTTTCTTTTCTGAAAACACTATAAATATAATAAAACTATATATAAAATGTCTTTAAAATGTTATTAAATATACTGAGGTGTAATTTGATACAAAAATATAAAATGTAAAATCCTACAAACGTGCATTGTAGCAAAATTTAAAACTTTTTTTTTTCTTCCTCATTATGACCGTTTCCAAAAACCAAATGGAATATTTCGATATCTCGTTCATACATGTATAAAACTCGTATACACTTTCATACCTGTAGATTTCTTTAATTTGAATATCATATACCCTATATAACATCATTTAATCCATCCGGGTATAATGTACCCAGAGGGAAGATCCAATATGATTCTCTCCGGTTTAGCTTTTGTATCCTATTAGTACAATTCTCAGGTATTAGCTCCAGCAGGGTCACAGAAATATTCAATGTTTTATTATACTTCAAACATAAGTGCCGGGATAAACTTTGTTTTAAAAAAACATTTTTAGTATTGTGTCTGTGGCCATTCATACGGGATTGTAAGGACTGAGTGGTCCGACTCACATATTGCAGGCCACAGGCACAGGTGATAACAAATATCACAAAATCACTATCACGCGTTAATTTTTGCGTGATTGCTATGGTTTCACCCGTACTATACGACATAATGTATTGAGTCATATATGACTGATAATTTTACAGGTACAACATTTTCGGGAACCACATCGATAGATACCCAGTTTGAAAACATCCGTTTTATTTATCCTAATTTTTTCTTTTTTCTTAATACATTCCCGTTCCTCAATTTTGGTCATTCTGAGATTACTATGGGCAATTATACCCTTCACCGTTTGGCCCCTACGAAAGGTAGTATTGGGTCTACCTGGTAAAAGTTTTTTCAAAAATGTATCATTTTTCAACAAGTACCAATATTTATTTAAAATATTTTTTATCTCCGTATTACTACAATTAAAAGCGGTAATAAAATTGTACTGCCACCCATCTTTTTTTCTTTCCTTATTCCTATTTTTGTTTTTATTAATTATCTGCTCAGGTTTTTCTCCTCCTCCTTTAGATCTTCTCTCTTCCACTTCCTCATTTTTATTGTTCTCTCTAGATAAACACTCCTGCTGAGTTCTTTCTAGATTTGTTCTGTATGCTGCCATGATTAATCGTTTTGGATATTTCTTATCCGTAAACCTATCAATGAGAATTTTCGATTGTTCCACATAATCTTAATTATTTGTATTGTTTCTCCTAATTCGACGGAATTGGCTGTAAGGAATGTTTTGCTTCAATTTTTGATGGTGTGCACTTCGATAATCAAGGAAACCATTGGTGTCAGTTTTCTTGAAATATGTTTTAGTGTTAATTTTTTTATTTTTATGGGATATTTCTAGATCAAGAAAATTTATTTTTTCCTTATTAACCTCTGCAGAAAAAGTAATACTCCAGTCATTCCTGTTTAATGCCACAATGAATTCTTGAGCTTCAACTTCAGTGCCTTTCCAAAATACAATTAAATCGTCAATAAAACGACAATAATATAGTATGTTGTTACAGTAGGGTTGCTGACACAGGGGCGATGAGGACTCGAAGCACCCCATGAAAAGATTTGCGAAACTTGGGGCTACCCGAGTCCCCATTGCGGTGCCAAGCCGCTATATATACAATTGCCCCTGGAAAGTAAAGAGGTTATGTTCTAATATGAATTTTAAACCCCTTATTAAAAACTGTCTCTGTTGTTCTGGCATATCTACTATCCCATTCAAGTAATGTGAAACTGAATTAATTCCCAGTATATGATCATTATTGGAGTAAAGAGCATGTATATCTAAAGTTATAAACATGTACTTTTTTTCCCAAACAAAATTTTTAGTCTTATATTAATTGACTGGAGTCTAGGAGAAAAGAAGGTAATTTTCTGACTAGATCTTGTAAGTACAAGTCGATATAATGCGACAGCTGGCTGGTTAATGATCCGATACCCGAAATTATCAGTCATATGACTCAATAGATTATGTTGTATAGTACGGGTGAAACCATAGCAATCACGCAAAAATTAACGTGTGATATATTTTATCACCTGTGCCTGTGGCCTGCAATATGTGAGTCGGACCACTCAGTCCTAACGATCCGTATGAATGGCCACAGACATAATACTTAAAAATGGTTTTTTAAAACATAGTTTATCCCGGCACTTATGTTCCAAGCATAATAAAACATTCAATATTTCCGTGACCCCGCTGGAGAAAATTGTACTAATAGGATACAAAAGCCAAACCGGAAAGAATCATATTCGATCTTCCCTCTGGGTACATTATACCCGGATGGATTAAATGATGTTATAGAGGGTATATGATATACAAATTAAATAAATCGACAGGTATGAAAGTGTATACGAGTTTTATACATGTATGAACGAGATATCGAAATATTCCATTTGGTTTTTGGAAACGGTCATAATATGAGGAAGAAAAAAGTTTTAAATTTTGCCGTAATGTACATGTTTGTAGGATTTTACATTTTATATTTTTGTATCATTTCACACCTCTGTATGTTTAATAACATTTTAAAGAAATTTCATATATAGTTTTATTACATTTATAGTGTTTTCAGAAAAGAAAAAACTTTTAGGCTATGTGCCCACGTTGCGTGTTAAAACACACACTGAAAACCGGACTCCTTCCCAGAAATTGCGCGTTTTTTTTCCGCGCGATTTTACCGCGGTTCTGTTCGCGATTTTGCCGCGATTTTCTCAAGCACTTTCCAAGCGATTTGAAGCATCGCTTGGAAAGTGATTGACAGGTTGGTCACACTCGTCAAACATAGTGTTTGACAAGTGTGACCAGCTTTTTACTATTGAGGCCGCCAACATTCAGTTGGTATATTCGTTTTGTTAGATTCTGCAGAGTGCAAAATCCTGCATATCTGAGTATCTGGGTGTGTCTGAAAAACAGACCTTTCAGCCCCCACCCAAAACCACATGCAGGGAGATCTGCTAAAAAATGTGTTCAGACAGATCCGTTTATATGCTTGACAGTATACCTGAGGAAGACTCTAAAGAGGCCTTTACACATAGCGATATCGCTAGCGACATCGCTAAAGCGTCACCGATTTTGTGACGCAGCAGCGATATCGCTATGTGTGATACTTACCTCCGACTGGCTCCCCCGCTGTCTGTCGCTGATTGCGCGAGATCGTCCAGTTCCATTTCTCGTCGGGCGCTTCCTGCTGGCGCCAACGAGCGATGCGTGGACGCGGGCGGGAGGACGTCAGGATCGCCGCGTCTGAAAGGTAACGACCACTGCTGCGTCGCTACATCGCTGTGAGATCTGCCTGTGTGACAGCTCACTAGAGACCATTTAGCGATGCACCACCGATCCTGACCGGGTCGTATTGTTGTCAGGATCGCTGGTGCATCGCTGGCCTTTAGAAGTCGAAACCGGTTATATTGTAGTTTGAATTAAAAATAAAAATCATCCTTGAATCTGAATATCAAGTTCCATCATCATCCTTCAGGAGCGCACATTGCTGGGAAAAACATTCACCAAGTGTTATAGCCTATGAAAGCACTGTCCAGTGCTCTCACTAGTTCCCAGATCTTTGCAGCAAACTGAATGGAAAGAGGAATGGAGTGATACAGGGATTGAATCTGCATGCAGTATCTCAAGACACAACAAATAAGTGAGTGTATTCACACTGAGTATATACCTTTGTAAACTAATTACTACACTTAAGGCCCTTTTACATTTAGCGATGCACCAGCGATCCGACGAGCGATCCGACCCGGTCAGGATCGCTGGTGCATCGCTAAATGATCGCTAGTGAGCTTTCATACAGAAAGATCTCACAGCGATGCAGCAGCGACGCAGCGCACGATACTTACCTTTCACACACAGCGATCCTGGCGTCCTCCCGCCCGCCTCCACGTGTCGCTGGACGTCACAGCAGGAAGTCTCAGCAGGAAGCGCCCGACGAGAAATGGAGCCGGACATTCTCGCGCGATCAGCGATAACCAGCGGGGGAGCCGGTCGCTGGTAAGTATCACACATAGCGATATCGCTAGCAATATCGCTATAACGTCACAAAACCAGTGACGTTTTAGCGATATTGCTAGCGATATTGCTTAGTGTAAAACCCCCTTTAGAAGCTTGCGCTTCTCATTTTTCTCCCTATAATCCCCACTTGTTTCAAAATCTTTAGATTACCAAAGGATTTTGGGTCTTAATGTAGTGCCCAGTTTTAGGGTACCGTTACACTTAGCGATGCACCAGCGATCCCGACAACGATACGGATCGCTGGTGCATCGCTAAGTGGTCGCTAGTGAGCTGCCACACAGGCAGATCTCACCAGCGACATCGCTGGGGTCGGGGGTCGCTACTTACCTGTCAGACGCGGCGATCCTGACGTCCTCCCGCCCTTCGTCCACGCGTCGCTCGTCGGCGCCACAGGAACCCAGCAGGAAGCAGACGACGAGAAATGGTCCAGGACATTCTCGCGTGACCAGCGATGAGCAGCGGGGGAGCCGGTCGGAGGTAAGTATCAGACATAGCGATATCGCTAGCAATATCGCTGCTACGTCACAAAATCGGTGACGTTACAGCGATATTGCTATGTGTAACAGGGGCTTTATAAAGCAGAAATGGATGTAAACAAAGAGATGGAGAGTTCTGAAGTCTCTAACCATGAGTCCGACTCTAAATCCCATTGAACACCTGTGGAGAGATCTTAATATTTCTGTTGGGAAAAGGCACCCTTCAAATATGAGACACCTGGAACAGTTAGCAAAAGAGAGTGGTAGAATATTTCAGTTGAGAGGTGTAAGAAGCCTGTTGATGGTTATAGGAAGCAATTCATCGCTGCTATTAATTCCAATGGGTGTGCAAACAAATATTAAGTTATGAGGGTGCCAACAATTTTATCCGGTTCACTTTTGGGATTTTGTGTGAAATTGTGTCCATTTTTCCATTTTTTTCTGTTTTTTTTTTTTTCATTTTGTCCCTATACACACACAAAGGGAATAAACATATGTAAAACAAATCATTTGTAATTGCAATCATTTTCTAAGAAAAATACTTCATTTTCTGGAACAATTTCGAGGGTGCCAGCACTCGTCCTGCAAAAAAAAAATCATCACCTGACTGTGTCAACAGAAAAATGAAAAAGTTATGGCTCTTGGAAGAAGATGAAATACGGTGGGGAAAATAAGTATTTGATACACTGCCGATTTTGCAAGTTTCCCCACCTACAAAGAATGGAGAGGTCTGTAATTTTTATTGTAGGTACACTTCAACTGCGAGAGACAGAATCTAAAAATAAAGAAACAGCAAATCACATTGTATGATTTTTAAATAATTAAATTGCATTTTATTGCATGAAATAAGTATTTGATCAACCAGCAAGAATTGTGGCTCTCACAGACCTGTTTGTTTTTCTTTTAAGAAGCCCTCCTACTCTGCACTCCTTACCTGTATTAATTGCACCCTTTTGAACTCGTTACTTGTATAAAAGACTCCTGTCCACACATTCAAGCAATCACATTCCAACATCTCCACCATGGCCAAGACCAAAGCGCTGTCTAAGGACAAAATTGTAGGCCTGCACAAGGCTGGTATGGGATACAGAACAGTAGACAAGCAGCTTGGGGAGAAGGCAACAACTACTGGCACAATTACTAGAAAATGGAAGAAATACAAGATGACTGTGAATCTTCCTTGGTCTGGGGCTCCATGCAAGATTTAGCCTCGTGGGGTAAGGATGATTCTGAGAAAGATCAGGGTTAAGCCCAGGACTACATGGGAGGACTTGGTCAATGACCTGAAGAATGCTGGGATCAAAGCTTCTAACATTACCGTTAGTAACACACAGGGCTGTGGAGTTGGTAAGCCAAACCTGCGACTCCGACTCCTCAATTTCCCTTACACCGACTCCGACTCCACGACTCCGACTCCCACATATATTGCTTATATTTAAGTGAAAAATTTATTGTAGTACAATGTGAACCTCAGACATTTGATCATTTCTATGATCCAATAATCAAGATATTTAGGTAGAACATATCTATTTATTGGAATACAACTTTAGAACACAAAAACTGTAATATATTGTAAATATGTAATACACTGTATAATATCGATTACATATATACAGTGCAGACCAAAAGTTTGGACACCCCTCATTCAAAAAGTTTTCTTTATTTTCATGACTATGAAAATTGTAGATTCACTCTGAAGGCATCAAAACTATGAATTAACACATGTGGAATTATATAATTAACAAAAAAGTGTGAAACAACTGAAAACATGTCTTATATTCTAGTTTCTTCAAAGTAGCCACCGTTTGCTTTGATTACTGCTTTGCACACTCTAGGCATTCTCTTGATGAGCTTCAAGAGGTGGTCACCGGAAATGGTCTTCCAACAGTCTTGAAGGAGTTTCCAGAGATGCTTAGCACTTGTTGGCCCTTTTGCCTTCACTCTGCAGTCCAGCTCACCCCAAACCATCTCGATTGGGTTCAGGTCTGGTGATTGTGGAGGCCAGGTCATCTGGTGTAGCACCCCATCATCTCCTTCTTGGTCAAATAGCCCTTACACAGCCTGGAGGTGTGTTTGGGGTCATTGTTCGGTTGAAAAATAAATGATGGTCCAACTAAACACAAACCGAATGGAATAGCATGCCGCTGCAAGATGCTGTGGTAGCCATGCTGGTTCAGTATGCCTTCAATTTTGAATAAATCCCCAACAGTGTCACCAGCAAAGCACCCCCACACTATCACACCTCCTCCTCCATGCTTCACGGTGGGAACCAGGCATGTAGAGTCCATCCGTTCACCTTTTCTGCGTCGCACAAAGACATGGTGGTTGGAACCAAAGATCTCAAATTTGGACTCATCAGACCAAAGCACAGATTTCCACTGGTCTAATGTCCATTCCTTGTGTTCTTTAGCCCAAACAAGTCTCTTCTGCTTGTTGCCTGTCCTTAGCAGTGGTTTCCTAGCAGCTATTTTACCATGAAGGCCTGCTGCACAAAGTCTCTTCTTAACAGTTGTTGTAGAGATGTGTCTGCTGCTAGAACTCTGTGTGGCATTGTCCTGGTCTCTAATCTGAGCTGCTGTTAACCTGCGATTTCTGAGGCTGGTGACTAGGATGAACTTATCCTCCGCAGCAGAGGTGACTCTTGGTCTTCCTTTACTGGGGCGGTCCTCATGAGAGCCAGTTTCTTTGTGGCGCTTGATGGTTTTTGCCACTGCACTTGGGGACACTTTCAAAGTTTTCCCAATTTTTCGAACTGACTGACCTTCATTTCTTAAAGTAATGATGGCCACTCGTTGTTCTTTACTTAGCTGCTTTTTTTTCTTGCCATAATACAAATTCTAACAGTCTATTCAGTAGGACTATCACCTGTGTATCCACCAGACTTTCAGCACAACACAACTGATGGTCCCAACCCCATTTATAAGGCAAAAAATCCCACTTATTAAACCTGACAGGGCACACCTGTGAAGTGAAAACCATTTCCGGTGACTACCTCTTGAAGCTTATCAAGAGAATGCCAAGAGTGTGTAAAGCAGTAATCAAAGCAAAAGGTGGCTACTTTGAAGAACCTAGAATATAAGACATATATTTTCAGTTGTTTCACACTTTTTTGCTAATTATATAATTCCACATGTGTTAATTCACAGTCTTGATGCCTTCAGAGTGAATCTACAATTTTCATAGTCATGAAAATAAAGAAAACTCTTTGAATGAGAAGGTGTGTCCAAACTTTTGGGCTGTACTGTGTATGTATGTATGTGTGTGTGTATGTGTGTATATATATATATATATATATAATATGTGTGTGTGTATGTATATATATATATATATATATATATATATATATATATATATATACACACACTATGACTTATCTCAGCTAAGACAAAGCCTAGATCCTCAGGCTACATTCACACTATGGGCGTAGCCAGGATCAAACCTGGGGGGGCAGAACCTCATGCTGTTCCGCAGAATTTCATACTGCGCACCTCAGCTGCTGCAGAACCTCATACTGCACACCCCTACACTTGAAAATGAAGCCTGCACCTTAAGAAGATGTGGTGATGAATGCAGTCTATTTATTCCAACTATCAATTGATGTTGATGTGTTACTGAAGACGAGCAATGCCTGTCCTGGGCGTCGTTTTGGGCAGCTATGAGGTGTCCCTGACTGGTGCTAAAAAAAGGAGTGTTAGTCTGTGTGCTATCCGGCTTTCATTCTTTTTGGTACAGATATGATATGGATACAGATATGGATAAATGGATATATAGAGCAGATTTCTAATCTGCTTTTGCTATTGAAAACATTATCTATGAGCTCAAAAACCTTTCAGGTGATGCGGTTTTTTCAAAGGCTGATCTGCTTTTGCAACTGAAAAACATATCCTCAAAAAACGCAGGAAAAACGCTGTGTGTGAATGTAGCCTTAGATCAGGAATAGAACAGCCATTTATAGGACATTTCATAACTTTCCCAAATTACTATGAAAAAATATTCAGCACACTCTGCATTGAACTACTGTACCCAATTTATTATATATTTTAGGAGTCGGAGTCGGTCCATTTTATACCGACTCCGACTCCACGACTCTGACTCCACAGACCTGGTAACACACTACGCTGTCATGGATTCAAAACCTGCAGGGCACACAAGGTCCCCGTGCTCACGTCAGCACATGTCCAGGCCCGTTTGAAGTTCGCCAATGACCATCTGGATAATCCAGAGGAGGCATGGGAGGAGGTCAGATGAGACCAAAATAAAACTTTATGGTATATACTCCAGTCGTTATTTTTTCAGGAAGTACAATCCCACCCAATAACACCGTCCCAACGATAAAGCATGTTGGGGGAAACCTCATACTTTGGAGGTACTACTTTGCAAAGGGTACTGGACGCCTGCACAGTATTGAAGGAAGGATTGATGTGGTCGTGTATTGTGAGATTTTGTCCAACAACCTCCTTCCTTCAGTAAGAGCATTGAAAATAGGTCGTGGCTGGGTCTTCCAGCAGGACAATGACCCGAAACACACAGGCTGGGCATTTATGAGTGGCTCCGTAAGAAGCATTTCAAGGTCTTGGCATGGCCTAGCCAGTCTCCAGATCTGAACCCAATAGAAAATCTTTGGAGGAAGCCGAAACTTAATGTTGTCCAACGACATCCTTGAAACCTAGAAGATCTGTATGGATGAGTGGGCCAAAATCCCTGCTGCAGTGTGTGCAAACTAGGCCAAAAACTACAAGAGACGTCTGACCTTTGTAACTGCAAAGGATTCTGTACCAAATATTTAGTTCTGTTTTTCTATTGTATCAAATACTTATTTCATGCAATAAAGTGCAAAGTATTTAAGTAAAAATTATGCAATGTGATTTCTGGATTTTATTTTTTTTTAAAGATTGTCTCTCACAGTTAAATTGTATCTATGATAAAAATTACAGACCTCTCCATTCTTTGTAGGTGGGAAAAGATTAATATATGCAGTTTTTTATTGTGAAATCTGCGGACACATCTGCTTTAATTGCGTCAAACAGTTGTCAACCTCTCATAATCCCCCTACTTAAAAATCGCACAAATTTATAGCTACACAATTGCTAAAACTGACAAAGCAATTGATTAATTTAGAGTTTTTGAGCCTAAAATGGCCTTAAAAATTCGCCGTTATTTCATGTACAAGGCACTGAATGTTCATGGGAATATAAGCAGCGTCCGGTATATAAATGTGGCTTTTATATAGATTCCAGCATCTTTTTGATATCTGCTCACATTTCCAGATATTTTGTCGAATTCTTCCATTGAAAGACACAGACAAAGACAACAAAAGCCATTTCTAAATGTGCATATATATCTGCACAGAGGAGGCTGGTTCAATCCAAAGCTTTCAGGACAGCATGCAAAATATAATTTGGGAGTGAACTTTTATTCCATTTTATTTTCAATGTCATCTCAACCCAGCTTATCAGAAGATTAAGTGCGCGCGCTAGCACCACCATTACTATGTACAGTGTTTTTTTAAGGGGAAGGAGCAGCTTTTTACGAGGACAAAGAGACATGAAATCACTTTCAATGAAAGAAACGGGCCTCATTAAACCACCAACAGCAGTTATTGACAGCTACACTTCCTATTAACAAGGAGCATTTAACTAAGAGTTTGGCTGTTGGATCTTTGGAGTTGATCTAATTTGCTAGCATTAATTAGTTTCTTTTCAGCCCGGACACTTGGTGCTCACAGCTATAGATTCGTTGGACTAATTAGGATACAGAATTGAACAGAATGTGGTAAAGCCTTAACCTTCCACCATAACCAGCTGGGGCTATCATAAAGACCAGAAAGCCCAAATGTTCCCTATTCAGGTAAAAGTACCCTAATGAATATCAATTTCAGCAGGCTGACTGGCTTTCTTTTTTTCCAGCCATGCTATTAGAAAAATAATATATTGCATTCTGAATCCATGTGCCGTGCATTATTTTTTTTTTATATACTATTGTAATAAGGACATATTTGCCATAATCATTAGCAGTATGTATGTAGCATGAAAGTATAACGAGAGACATTTTGTTCCATTGCATTTTTCAAATAAAAACTGAATTTTGCAAGAATACTCTTCTTATCGTGCATAGTTAATTGGTTTATTGTTGCCATAGCCGGTGCCTTAGGGTCCCGTTAACAAGTCATATTGCTAGATCTTCGCTGTGTAGACTATCACATGAATACTCACATAGGGTAATTCCCAGTTTTGTTGAGTAGGTGTCATTTCAATAAATCTTGTGGTTTGTTTCACACGCCATTCATTGGTAGGCTTGGCATTCACAAGTAGCACACTTCACTGGATAATCTCCCACAGTGCTCATATTGTATGGGGGTTTTCTGCTTGGCCGAAAAATGCTCTCAAGTGCTCAGAAAAAGGAAAATGGACTGCGACTTTCATGTCCACAAATAGAGCTGAAAAACCGGCTTACATCAACCTCGCCAAAACAGTAGTGGCTAACGTAACATTGCCCCGTGCCTCCTGAAATGGTGGGTAGTTCTTAAATTTCTGTGGTGATTTTAGAGGACAAATACCAAACTTTCTTTTTTCCCAGCCCTACTACATTTTCTGTCCCTTCAATATTTGCTTTCAGTGAAACGTATTATTAATTCGAGGGTGGACAAGGGTGCTGAGCCCTGAAGGGGGACATTCCCCCCGATATGTACTACACACCAATGCGCTATGTGACTAATATAAAAACAATCCAACTATGCCTGGTGTCCTTTTCACACCCCATGCACATAAGGCTGGTTTTGCATATGGCAAGGTAAGGCATATAGTGGTTAGGTACCATCTATTTTAAAAGGAACACCTTGACGTGGTTGTATGGCTTTTGTGCTCTCTCATCAAAAACGCTGACAAAGTACCTTATGTTTTTAAAGTGAACCTGTGAGCAGGATTGTGCTCAGTAAACTACAGACAGTGTCAGGTCGGCGCCATTATAATGATTAAAATGATACCTTGGTTGATGAAATCCGTCTTGTGGTTTAATAATCTTTATTTTCAGTTTTGAGTTAATGATATTCTCGTGCTTCGGGGCGGCCTGTGGGGGGCTTCATTTGGTGCCTGATTAGGTATTCATGTGTATGGGCTTATGACAAGTCACTGATCCCTCAGTAACCTGCCCCCTATTTTACATACTGATTATTATATGTATTGAAAAAAAATCTCCTTCTGCAGGTCTGCGCTGCAGCATGATCACATGTATAATGTGCATTTACCGTAATTATTTTATTTGCTGGTATAAATAAATTCAGAAAAAAAAAAATTCTGTCTGAAAATGGTGTCGTCCCCAAAAAAGTTATGGCTTTGGGAAGAAGGGGAGCAAAAAACGAAAACATAAAAACTGAAATACATCTGGTCATTAAAGGTTAAAGCATTACTCCTTCTTAAACAGATGCTTCCTATCCATTGGATGCGTGATAATTTTTTTCGATCTTGCCATTGGAACTTGTGTACTTCATTCTCCCTTGGTTCCGCACTATTCAACTCTATGACAGTGAAGGTAACTGAGCTTTGTGCTGCTCTTGGCTGTCCTCTAGGAATGGCAGAGCACATACACGACCCTCTTCTCCACTGGCATTATGATTCTGGTTTATTATGAACCCGGAGCATAATATAGATGCCACTGTACCGACAAGGCCTACTGTTAGCGTCTCAAATACTGCAACCGCTTAATAAAGGTTGCCACCTCTGAGTGCTTAAAATGCCATCCATCCTGAGAACATGCCAGAAATATGGCACATGTTCATGAACTCCATTTCTACTCCAAACAGCTGTCTCTAACGGTTGTAGGCAATCTTCCTGTTACTATTGTATATTGGGAGTTTTAGTACGGCGCGGAAATGGTACGGTCATTGTGCTGCTATCCTCTTCGGCAGGGCAAGCGTTAAACAAAATATAACGGGACTCCCCTTTCTGTGAATCTAATTAGCTTGTTTCATCTACCACTATTTAAATTAATCTCCTTTTCCTATATGCCTTTGCTCAAATTAGAATAATTCTTTTTAATCAGTCGTGCAGTGTAGAATATAAAAAATGAGAAGCGTCCCCCCCCTTTGTATCGTACAGAAGAGGCAGCGGCAGATATTTTATTTATAACGGTGATTTAAAAGTAAAATCAGAAATATTGATTTCTACTTGACTGGAGAGATGATTTAGTTTGAATATCAGTCTCATCCTAATCAGGTGAGAATTAATTGAGTCAGAGGTTTTAGATATTCAGTGATGTTAACTGAACCGTGATCAATCTAGGCCGGGCTGCTTTACGCAATGTAGTGACAATACCAAGCAGCTTATGCGCCCCGTGCTCGCTGAACAATGCACGGCAATCTACTTCTCATGCTCATCCTCTCAACTTCCTGGCTCATTACATGCACCCGCTAAAGATTCTCTGAGCACTTTCACATTGTAGGCAGCCAGATAACAAACTAATCAACCTTGATCTGGCACTGAATTAAAGACATGCTAGCTTTATCCTGAAATCGCTTTTTGGAAGGCGCTCTTGCCTCCTGTACAAGTCTCACGCAATGTACGGCACATGTAGAAAAGTGTCATCTGAGCGAACTCTTAAGTAACGACAGGATATTAGAATTGTCAGCAACAAATTTGTTAATTTCGTAAAAAAAAAAAAAAAAAAAAAAAAAAATGACTTTTCGAATGTAAAGTTGTCCAATTTAGCAAATTTTAGGTCATGTAGGAGGACAAGTTTATGGTAATAGGAGTACACAGCAGGTGAGGTTAGGCACATATACAGTACAATATAAATGAATATGTACGTCTATGCTTCTCTGCAAGCCATGAACGGGAAAGCTAAATTTATAGCATTCACAACAGAGGAAAAACGATTAAGGATCCTTTTGGGACCATAATTTGGGGAATAATTGATTGCTTTGGAACCTAAACCTGACATAAATGAGCATAAACCAAGACCAAACTAAGAATTGCTGCACTTGCCACAATTCCTCTCTATTAAATTCATAAGAGTAAGGCTATATTCACACTGGCGTTTTATTTTGCTTTTTTTTTGCAGCCAAAACCTGCTCTCTTGGCAGTAAAAACGCTGCATTAAAAACACCCATTTTTCAGCATTTTCACAGCGTTATTTTGCAGCGTTTGTTCGATGCATATTACATGTGCGCTTTGTCTATAGTAAATGTTTAATACATTTACGGTAGTTTTATTCACCAAAAATCCATCAAAAATTGCCATTTCACTTTCTCATTGCTTTGAGTGAGAAAACTGCAACAAAAACTAAAAGAATTGACATGAGGCAGATTTCAGTAGCTCTGCAGTTCTCAAATTGTCAGAAAATAAAACAAGCGTGTGCATGAGATTTCTGAAATTTCAACTTGTACTGGTAATGTAAAAAGCAGATTTTAATTTGCATTACTATGATCAATGATCGCTGATTGTATGGGACGTGCAGCAGAATGTCTGTCTCTTTCTTCCTCCTCACACCTCCATAGAGCTTTAGGAGCACCGAATTCCAGCTCCTCTCTCGGTAATCGGAAGATCTCTCTTGGTTGAACACTGAAGATTTTACCAGTGAATTGAGAGTGAAAGATCAATAAAGGAGGAGAATGAAGAAACTGTCACAAGCAATTGAGCAAAATTTTTAGGGCCTTTTTGCTCTGACCATTTCACCCATCTATAACTCCTAGTCTACAGGAGTTGAGTGATTTGCAGGACCCTGGTGCAGAAGCCCTATCGGTACTCCATAGCTATCGGGCAAGGGCTCTGTCTGCATCCTCGGCACCACTTGAGATTGGTAGGCCCGGTGCCACGGTTATGTCATACTAGACCTAATAATTGGTTGAGAAGCCCAGAAAGCCGGCAGGTAAAAGGAGGTTCGTAGGTCTCAGGTCCATTAGCCACGAAGTACCAGCATGTCCACCGGACCGGGGTCTGCCAGAACTTTTTGCTAAATGTAGTAGTTTACATATGTCTCTGTGAGTGACCATTATTGTACACCAGCTATAACTCCTGGGGTCATGTAGCAGCTACGAAATGGCAATAGCGGACAGCTTGTGCCGATACGGTTTAGTCTGGACAGTTGTGTGCTTTATTCGCTGCATGTGTTTTCTATGGAATCATCAAGGATATTAGGAATTGTAATATTTGCAGTGTCGGTGTTTGCCGTCGAAGATATTTTACTTTCTGGTAAGTAGTGTGTAGTAACAACGTATCCTTCTACACTGAACAACGTGCTCAGTGGCGTTCTCCTCCTCGGCTGCTCTTTGTTTTAACGCCTGCAAATCAGATCAATGCAAGGTGTTGAGGATCCAGAAAATAAATAAATAAAAGTAGCCCTCCCTATTCATGGCAAACACTTTCATTTATTTGAAGAGTGTGATCACAATATCTTAAGTGTTGTGATAATATACATGGTGAGATGACACCTCAGTAGGGCCAGCTACTAAGTAGAAAAATTGTAAAGAATTTCAAGCTGCAGCCAGGGTGAAGCCAGCAAAGTTCTGCCGATGCCTAGAGTTATGTTTTTAACAAGTGTGAGCCTTGTTGATATAGCTCTGTGGTCACTGAATTCATTGCAGGGGAACATAGAATACCAAAAGCTCTAATTTTAATATCTCTTTGCATAAATAATCAGTCAAATTACATACTGTCACTGCCAAGAAACATTTACTTTTTTCTTTTCTACCTTACATGAGTATGCAGTTCTTATTATTATAAATGGGGTTGTACAAGGAATATAAATTATTGTTGAAATTGGCCAGGAAGCCTAAACATAATAAAAAAAACGAATGCTGTCTATCCCTTGCAGGTCTTGGTCCATCTTCTAACTAGTCCCTACTAGTCTGTGTGATAGGAGCACATAACTCCTGTCTGAGTGTGCAAAGAGATTGGAGTACGGATGCAATAGAAAACCAATCCTATGTTTGTGTCTTGTTAGGCATTTCTCAGGAAGTTTTTAAGTGCTTGGTGGGTGTCTGATGACTCTCTGCTCCTAAATAAAGAACATTTACAGATTAACAAACATTTAGTTACTCTTTATGATGAATCCTGGTATTTTAGTTCCTACTACATAGATGAAGTACATATACTGTGCCTTGACTTGCGAAATATTCACCCCATTTTGCATATTTCATGTTTTGCTACCTCATAACTTGGAATCAATTCATGTAAAGAACATGCCTACAACTGAGAACATTTGGTTCTCTTTTTATTATGATGCAAACAAATAGGACAACATAACTGAAAACTTTAAAGTGCATAATTATTCACCCCCCATAGTCAGTACTTTGTAGAGCCTCCTTTTGCAGCAATTACAGCTGCAAGTCATTTTAGATAAGTGCCTATGAGCTTTCCAGTTCTTACCAATGGGATTTTTGCCCATTCATCAAGGCAAAACTGTTCCAGTTCTATCAAGTTAGATGGAACAGCCATCTTCAAGTCTGACCACAGATTCTCAATTGGATTAAGGTTTGGGCTTTGACTAGGCCACTCCAAAACATTTACATGTTTTCCCTTAAACCACTTGAATGTTGCTTTAGCAGTATACTTTGGGTCATTGTCTTGTTGGCAGATGAACCTCCATTCCAGTCTCAAATCCCTGACGGACTGAAACAGGTTTTGCTCACTAATATCCTTGTATTTCACACTATCAATCTGTCCATCGACTAGGACCATTTTTGCTTTCCCTGCTACTGAAAAGCACCCCATCTCTGTGCAGAAAAACATCCCCATGATGCCATCACCATGTTTCAGTGTGGGATGGTGTTCTTGGGGTGATGAGTTGTATTGGTTTGGTGTCGGAAAGTATTTACCTTGGAGGGCATAAAGTTCAATTTTGGGGTCATCTGGCCACAGCATCTTCCTCCATACACTTTAAGAGTATCCCACATGTCCTTTGGCAAACTCAAAACGAGCCTTATAATTTTTGTGTATGTAAAGGCTTTTTCTGCGCCCTCTTCTGTAAAGGCCACCTCTATGTAGTGTATTGCTTATTGTGGTTGTATGGACAGAAACTCCTGTTTCGGCTTGGGAACTCTGCAGTTCTTCGGGATTACATTTAGTCTCTGTGCTGCCTCTCTGGTTAAAGCCCTCCTTGCCCAGGCTGAGAATTTTGGTGGGTGGCCCTCTGTTGGCAGGTTTGTTGTGGTACCATTTTCTTTCCATTCGATTATGGATTTGTTGGTGCTTTGGGGATCAACGGAGATTAGAATATTTTTTTATAGCCCAACCTTAACTTGTACTTCTCAACAATTTTGTCCATGACTGGTTTGGAGATCTTCCTGGTCTTCACGGTGTTTGGTTAGTGGTGTCTCTCACTTAATGGTGTTGCAACCTCTGTGGCCTTTTAGAAAAGGTGTATATACTGACAGACCATGTGATACTTAGATTACACACAGGTGGACATACAATCACAAGGTTAGTGAAAGTAATTGTTTGCACAATTAATTTTTAGGTGCTTTATCTCAAAATGGGTGAATACATACGCAAGTGACAATTTTTAGTTATTTGACCCCATAAATTTAAGCCTACCTTTTACTCCCTTCTCTTCACCAACTTATACTATTTAGCACTGTTGTATTGCACACAAATCAGATTACAAAAATATTAACATACAGGTTATAATGTAACAAAATAGGTAAAAGTAAAAAGCCAAGTGGGGGGGTGAATACTTTCCCAAGCCACAGTAGTTATGGCTTTTATTCAGATCTGTTCTTTCTGGTGTTTGGTTTTGATCTGAATGCCATTGAGTGTGGAAGGATTTCTGGTTGCAGACGGTTTTTAGTGTTTTCCAAAAATTGATAATATACAGACTTTTTTTTACGGAAAATCAAATAAAACACTGGTGATTGGCTAGAATAGAAGTGAAAGTAATGCACATGCCTGGATTCACGGATCCTAAATATGCAGAAGATCGAATGTAACAGCAGCAAAAAAACACCATGTTTCAACAGATTTACGCTGCATATTAAAGAAATCTCATTTACGCGCTGCAGAGAACTTCTGCAGCATTTCCACAGTGGAATCTGCACCATTTGCACCAGTTTCAGAGAAGATCCAGAGAGAGGTCAGTTTTCCCACTAGCTCGACTTGCACCTTCCTCTATAGGCTAGATCAGCGCGAGTCACTCTCCTCTTAAGCTTGCACAGGTCAAAGCTGCTTTTGGGGTCTAAATACATTTTTCTGAAGTCATTATCGCAGGCATTAAATGGGGAGAAATGTGGCCTATATAAAAAGAGTAGGGAGGATGGCCTTTTAAAGGTTTGGGTAGTCAATGATTTTTGGATTAGTGTTGATGTATCAGCCATGGTACGTTATCTGATCTCAGTGCCTAATTGTGACTCGCAGGGGGGGAGGGTCACTATTTTTAACTGGTTTGAGGTTTCCTGGTCTAAAGAAATTTGGGATCCACTTTCATGCTGTTCTGATGAGGATTTATTTTTTATGGCAATGAAAAGGAATCTGTCAACAGGCATTTGCCACTTAATCTGACATCAGCATAATGTACAGATACATCTATTCCGGCAATGTGTCTCTTACCCGGCTGCTTGCTGTAGTTTTGATAGAAATCACTTTTCTGCCTACGCACAGAAAGCTGCCAATCAGTGATGATGACCGATTCCTTTTAATTGGAGTGTGCATATTTATATACATACAGAGACTGAGTTATCAAGCACCTTACATAATTTTCTGATAGAACACTACTTGAAATTTTGTGACTTTTGTCCGTTTTACACCAGTCCTGGTCAGCTCCATCCACTTTTTGAAAAGTGGGCAGAGGTCGACCAAGAGAGGCAGGGCCGAGCATAAGGTTTCTGGATGAATTTGGAAATCTTACTCCAGCGCACACTTCATCGTTGCTTGCATTCAGGACTCCAGACTTGATGATTTGGGGCCATAGTGTTTGCATGCTGTTATTCTTGGCTAACAGAAAAAGAAATCCAGTTAATATGTTTATACAGATAAAATAATCCAAAGTCCTATTGTTCCATAGTATTGTTACATGAATGCTAATAAAGCCTTGGTAATGGCAGAGTCCTCTGTATCTGTATATAGGCTTTGGCTTGAAGGGGTTATTTTCTCACCTTGCTATGATTCCTTCTGTGTGTTCCAGGCAGGGCTTTTTTATCACCATTGCAGAGCTAGCTTGCTGCTGTAACTCGGGGGTCTCTTCCTGGGACATCGCACCTTTTAACCAAACAAGACTGGTGACTTAACAAGTGAGAGGGACCTCCCGATGGCTTTTGCTAAATAAAAGCCGCCTTCAGAAGCATCAAGAGAAATTATTTCTTTTACTGAAAGCAACTCAGCAGTCATTTTTTCAGTGGGGACCTCACATCATCCCCCCGCTAGCCTACAGCTGAAGAATGTGTGCGTGCTCTTTCTCTGAAATATTGCACCTTTTGCCTGGCTACAATACAAGGTTGATGTTTCTTTAGCCTTTAGTTCCATTATTTCGTTGTTTTGGATGCCTTTCTTTTTGTGTAATTCTCAATACTCTTTACAGTTAACTAAAAACGATGGGGGGTTTTTGGTTCGTTTTTTTTTTATTGATTATTCCAATATGTTCCCTTAGTTTCTTTTATTCTACAGCATCGTCTTTTTTTCTAATGATATAGTATATAAAGCAGAAGACACAACTTCCTTTAGTTTGAAAGACCAGCTCACCCACGTCTGACCTCACTGCACCTCAGACTCGGATCCGGCCCTGGCCGCACAGCAGTAATAAAAGAAGAAGTGATCCAGCTGAGTGCTCTGGTGATTTATTGAGTGCTGTTCAGACAACAGAACATTGTTTACGCGTTTCTGGCTAGACGCCCTTAATCATAACTTCCTTTATTTTAGATATTCTAAATAGAGAACCTCGGTATGTGTCAGACAGTAAGGGTACGTACCCACGATCCGGAAGAAGCAGCACGTGTTCGCTGCGTCCAAACCACTGCTATCCATTGAATGTAGGTGAATCCACGGAACTGTATGGATTTACAGCATCCAATACATTCTATTGGTGAAATTTCTGTAGAAATACATTGGATGTTGGAAATCCGCACGGTTCAGTGAACACATGCAGATTCACCTGCGTTCACTAGACAGCAGTGGTTTGGACGCAGCGAACATATGCTGCGTCCAACGCACTGCTGCTTCCGGATTGTGGGCAAGTATCCTAGTCATATAGATGCTGGACCTGGTGTATGTCCTAGACCTCTATACACTAATAGATACAAGAAGTGAATGAATCCCCATTATATCGTCAAAAGAATGACATGAACCTGGAACATAAAGGGAAGTGAGAAATTTTTTATCAATGGACATCTGCTGTATATTCCATTTCTTAAATACATTTCTATCTGTACTGATACAAACGTATAATATCCCTCTTGCTCTGAAACCCAAGACTATATAGTATATTCAGAATTTTTTTTTAGGTCTCAAATGACAGTGCCTATAGTTGTTAGGACATGTTTCCACCTCCAAAAGTGTTCCTTTTTTTTTTTCTGCAGGTGTCTGCATCAAAGTGCACATTAGCTTCAAATTTGCAGCAAAAATGCTAAGCATTTAACACACCAAAAATGCACACACAGAAGCCATGATTTATCCTGAAATCGCATCCACTTTGCTTGAGCTCTTAAATTTAGCAGAATTTCTAACAAAAAAAACAAAACACACTAGATATAAATGCAGCCTGTACATTATGTGAGAACATAGGCTGAATGGGGGCTCGTGCAAAAGAAAGTCCCTTTAGTGAATCTTCAAAAATGTCATTTGCATCTTTCAGGCACAGTTTACCAACACCGATTATTCATTTTGGGGATGGCCGCCTTGATGCGTACTCATTGAAGGGGTTCTGCAGTTTCAGGGTAGCGGCTCTCTTAGGCCTCTTTCACACTTCCGTTTTTGACCATCAGTCAAAATCCGCCAGGTTTTGAAAAAAACCGGATCCGCCATTTTTTTTGGCGTATCCATTTTTTTCCCCATTGAGTTGCATTACTGGCGGATCATGACGGATAGCCATCCGTTGGATCCGTTTTTTTGCGGATCCGCCAAACTTTTTGCGTCCGCCGGCATGCCTGGACGGACCTTGCAACGTTTTTTTTTTGTTGTTGGATCCGCATTTTCCAGTGCGCATGCCCGGAGAAAGGAAGTCAGGGAGAAAATTAACCCTGAAATCCTTTCTGGCGGACGAAAAAAATTCTCTTTTCTCTCTCTCCCCTCTCTCTCCGCTCTCTCTCCCCTCTCTCTCTCCTTCCCGGCCAGCGGTTCCTTTAAAATTCTTCATTCTGAGGATCCGTCAAAAAACGGATCCTGTGGCATCCATTCACATCAGTTAGGAACGGATCCGCTTCTCCGCCTTTTTGGCGGATTTTAACTGACACAAAAAACTGAAGTGTGAAAGAGGCCTTACATACATACATACATACATAGTAACATAGTAACATAGTTTTGAAGGCTGAAGGAAGACCTTATGTCCATCTAGTTCAGCCTATTTTTAGTGCAGCTGTTCTGCATTGTTGATCCTGGGGAAGGCAAAAAACCCACAGAGTAGAAGCCATAGGGAAACAAATTCCTTCCCCTAAGCTGGGTCAACCATCTACCTATAATATTCTGTTATTCGTAACCTTCTATACTGTTACTCACAGTAACTTGTTCCTAAGTGACTCAGGATGTATTTGCTACAGTTTTGTCTTTAAGGGCTTACCATAAATATAAATCTCAATACATAAAATAATTTTTTCTGTAATGTCACATTTTGTATACCTGTAATAATTGAATAGCATGATTTTTAGTTAATGCATGCCACTTAAAAAAATTTTTTTTTACAAAATTAAAATGAGCAAGTGATATTGTGATGTCTATGGGCCAAAATACGCAGTGTACGTCATGTACATAAAGTATAACTCATCCAAAGGACAATGGTTTAGTCTAATGCAAGTATCCTAAACAAAAAAAAAATAAATCACAAATTATAAAATACATATGTTTTTTCCCTAAATCCAGATTTTGCCCAGTCTGGAGGGGATGATTAACTCACTCCTAGGAAATTACTGTATATACTCGAGTATAAGCCGACCCCCCTAATTTTGCCACCAAAAACTGGGAAAACGTATTGACTCGTTTATAAGCCGAGGGTGCACAGTGAGTGGCCTCAGTTATCTACACAGTATGTGGCCCCAGTTATGCTGCACAGTGAGTGGCCCCTGTTATGCTGCACAGTGAGTGGCCCCAGTTATGCTGCACAGTGAGTGGCCCCTGTTATGCTGCACAGTGAGTGGCCCCTGTTATGCTGCACAGTGAGTGGCCCCTGTTATGCTGCACAGTGAGTGGCCCCAGTTATGCTGCACAGTGAGTGGCCCCAGTTATGCTGCACAGTGAGTGGCCCCTGTTATGCTGCACAGTGAGTGGCCCCAGTTATGCTGCACAGTGAGTGGCCCCAGTTATGCTGCACAGTGAGTGGCCCCTGTTATGCTGCACAGTGAGTGGCCCCAGTTATGCTGCACAGTGAGTGGCCCCTGTTATGCTGCACAGTGAGTGGCCCCAGTTACGCTGCACAGTGAGTGGCCCCAGTTACGCTGCACAGTGAGTGGCCCCTGTTATCTGCGCAGTGAGTGGCCCCTGTTATGCTGCTGCTGCCCCTGACTCCCTTACAAAACAAAAAACAAAAAAACTATACTCACCTCCGTCGCTGCCCCCTGCTCATCAGCGCTGCGCTCTGCAGTGACTGTGCAGGCAGAGAGCGATAGCGCCCTCTGACCTGAATGTCACTGCAGAGGATGCAAGACAGCAGAGCGCAGGGAAAGTTGAATATGCCTCCCAACCCCCCCGTTCATAGTCACCGGGTCCTGGCGCTTGTCTCTGCAGCTCCTCTGCTTGTTCCATGTATGTCGGCGCTGCTCTCTTCCTGGTTCAGCGGCCACGTGGTACCCGCTCATTAAATATGCGCATATTTAATGAGCGGGTGCCATTTGACAGCTGAAGCAGGAAGAGAGCAGCGCCGACAAACATGGAACAAGCAGGGGAGCTGCAGAGAAGGGTGAGTATGATCTGACACCCCCGCTCCCCCTTCCCCGGCCGACCCCCGGTATATGACTCGTGTATAAGCCGAGAGGGAGGGGGGAGGGGGGGTACTTTCAGCCCCCAAAAATGGGCTGAAAATCTCGGCTTATACACGAGTATATACGGTAATTGTCTGTGAAAAAAAAAACATGTAGGTCTCTGTAATTGTGTGTGTTATGTTCTTTCTTGTAGTTTGAATGGTCATACCTGAAAAATCCAGTTCTTCACTATCCTCTGGGATCTACAACTATCCCGAGAACAGGGATCTGCAGCCCTGTCGTGGCATGATCAAAGATGCCGGTGCGCAGCCTCCGCTCTACTCACTGGCTATGGGACTGCTGAATACGGCGCTCGGCTATTTCCCGCTGTCTCAATGAAGAGGAGTCCACAAATGTGCAACACTGCTTCATTTAGGATGGGGCTGCAGGACACTGTTCTTGTGGATCCAGAGCCCCGATCACTGGTTATCAGACCCTCAAGGATCAGTTCTCCTCTGTAGATAGAGGATATATTGATTTATTTTTTGGGGGTGATAGGAAATAGCCCTTTAAATTTGTCTCTTCTCTCTGATGAGAATATCTTGAAGAATACAAATCACCAACAGTTCCACTTGGCGTTATCTCAAGGTTTTCCTAGATCCCAGAATGGTAAGATACCGGGATATCGCTGCATAACTAGGTATACAAGACTGGTATATAGCATGAAGCATCCAGGATAAGAACACACGCTCGAAGACTAATAATACTATTTTCTCTCCGGCTTGGGTAGCTCTGTGTACACACATAAGGCAAAACACGGCCTCATCCCACCCACTTCTTTAGTTATAACAGGAAAGAATAAAGGCATTCTATCAATCGCAACAGATAAAAGCAGGGTTATGTGTTATGCGATATGAAAGGAGGGATTCTAATTAAATCCTTGTGCTAAATAAGCGACAAAGACCTTACAAACAGAGTGTGGCTGCAGGCCAGCCATAGCGAGACTTGAGGATCAGATTTGGTCAGCGAGTGAGAAAATGCTTACAACAAGGATTAATTTGTTGATCACAAAGCTATAACATTGTATTAGAAGCCCTAGTCATGTGTAAACTAATTTCAGAAGCTATAAATTCAGCCTGTGCCATCAAGCAGAATGTATTGGTCTTTCCATTTAATTACATTTCATATTTCTCTTCCATTTGTGGATATGCGTTGGGGTGATGCAGATATTGTGAGCACAGAATGGGATTTGTTTGGTAAAATATTACAGCCTTTAACTCTATAGTGGTCGTACTTGGCATCAAGAACACAATTTAAGTCTGTTTGTACAGGGTCATTACGTTTGATGACATTGGCAGGAAAAGAATCGGCTTACTTGAGTATGAACGTCCCAAATGTAAAATTTTGGGTATCGTCCACTTTTACAGCACACAGTAGAAATCCTTTAATCTAGCAAATGTGGCACTTGATGATAGAACATTCTAGATCACCAGATGATCATAGAAGGAGAGAAAACAATTCAATAAGCTAAGAAAGGTCAGTGATTGACTGCAGCAGTCACATGTGTCATCGAATCGATCATCGCTGTTGCACAGTAAATAAATACTCCACTGGAACGTGGGGGATTTATTATCAGGGGAGTATCTGCCTTGGGTTATTTTAAAGGGAATCTGTCACCCTTTTTTTCGAATATGAGCTGCTGGCACCGACATCAGGGGCTTATCTACCATTCTGTATTGCTGTAGATAAGCCCCCGATGTAACCTGAAAGATAAGAAAAAAGAGTTATATTATACTCACCCAGGGGCGGTCCAGCGCCTCCCATCTTCATACGATGCCATCCTCTTATTTCCTTCCTTTCGTGGCTCCGGCGCAGATGCACTGCTCTGCCCTGTTGAGGGCAGAGCAGAGTCCTGCAGTGCGCAGGCGCCAGGAGAGGTCCGGCGCCTGCACACTAGTATTTTGCTCTGCCCTCAACAGGGCAGAGCAGTGCATCTGCGCCGGAGCCACGACAGGAAGGAAATAAGAGGATGGCATCGTATGAAGATGGGAGGCGGCGGACCGCGACACTCATCGGACCGGACCGCCCCCCGGTGAGTATAATATAACTTTTTTCTTATCTTTCAGGTTACATCGGGGGCTTATCTACAGCAATACAGAATGCTGTAGTGCTGTAGATAAGCCCCTAATGTTGGTGCCAGCAGCTCATATTCGAAAAGGGGTGACAGATTCTCTTTAAGTCATTATGCATCTCTTTGACTTTTTTTTTTATAATTATCATTATTTTGGAGATCCCCTTTAAGATAAAATTGCACGTATTCTACCACTATAGATTTTTTCTTCTGAAAATTTTTTCTTATAAAATTTCACCAATTTTTTATTTTTTTTGCAACTTTGCATTATTAGATTTCGGCTTAAAAAATCTAATTGTTAATTTTTTTTTTTTATTCTGAGTAAATGGAGCCCTTCCTCTAGAGGTGTCAGGGATGTCAGAAGGTAGGAGGAAATTCACAAGGCTCTGGTTGGCAGTCATGAACTCCTAATATATATATGGCTACTGGAGCTGAGTCCTGCAAATTTATTTGCGCAACTTTAATCATCATAGCGGATCTTCCTGGGCAGCATTCAGGGGTGGGCTCAAGGAGACCTGGTTGATGTCTTTAACCCCTTCATGACCCAGCCTATTTTGACCTTAATGACCTGGCCATTTTTTGCAATTCTGACCCGTGTCCCTTTATGTGGTAATAACTCAGGATGCTTCAACGCATCCCAGCGATTCTGACATTGTTTTTTCGTGACATATTGGGCTTCATGTTAGTGGTAAATTTAGGTAGATAATTTTTGCGTTTATTTGTGAAAAAATCAGAAATTTGGCAAAAATTTTGAAAATTTTGCCATTTTCAAATTTTTAATTGTTATTCTGTTAAACCAGAGACTTATGTGACACAAAATAGCTACTAAATAAGATTTCCCACATGTCTACTTTACATCAGCATAATTTTGGAAACAATTTTTTTTTTTTGTTAGGAAGTTATAAGGGTTAAAAGTTGACCAGCGATTTCTCATTTTTACAACAAAATTTACAAAACCATTTTTTTTAGGGACCACCTCACATTTAAAGTCACTTTGAGGGGTCTATATGGCAGAAAATACCCAAAAGTCACACCATTCTAAAAACTGCACCCCTCAAGATACTCAAAAATACATTCTAGAAGATTATTAACCCTTAAGGTGCTTCACAGGAACTAAAGCAACGTGGAAGGAAAAAATGGACATTTTAATTTTTCCAACACAAATTTTCTTTTAGCATCATTTTTTTCATTTTCACATGGGTAACAGGATAAAATGGATCCTAAAATTTGTTGGGCAATTTCTCCTGAGTACACCGATACCTCATATGTGGTCATAAACCACTGTTTAGGCGCACGGCAGGGCTCAGAAGGGAAGGAGCACATTTGACTTTTTGAATGGAAAACATGCTGGAATATTTAGCGCTTGCCATGTCGTGTTTGGAGAGTCCTTGTGTGCCTAAACACTGGAGCATCCCCACAAGTGACCCCATTTTGGAAACTAGACCCCCCAAGGAACTTATCTAGATGCATAGTGATCACTTTGAACCCCCAGGTGCTTCACAAATTGATCCGTAAAAAAAGTACTTATTTTTCACAAAAATTATCTTTTAGCCTCAGTTTTTTCATTTTCACATGGGCAACAGGATAAAATGGATCCTAAAATTTGTTGGGCAATTTCTCCTGAGCACACCAATACCTCATATGTGGTCATAAACCACTGTTTGGGTGCACGGCAGGGCCCGGAAGGGAAGGAGCACCATTTAACTTTTTGAATGGAAAATTAGCTCCAATCGTTAGCGGGCACCATGTCGCGTTTGGAGAGCCCCTGTGTACCTAAACATTGGAGCTCCCCCACAAGTGACCCCATTTTGGAAACTAGACCCCTTAAGGAACTTATCTAGATGTGTAATGAGCATTTTGAACCCCCAAGTGCTTCACAAAAGTTTATAACGTAGAGCAGTGAAAATAAAAAATCGTTTTTTTTCCTCAAAAATGATTTTTTTAGCACGCTATTTTTTATTTTTACAAGGGTAACAGGAGAAATTGGACCACAAAAGTTGTTGTCCAGTTAGTCCTGAGTACGCTGGTACCCCATATGTGAGGGGGAACCACTGTTTGGGCGCACGGCAGGGCTCAGAAGGGAAGGAGCACCATTTGACTTTTTGAAATGAAAATTAGCTCCAATCGTTAGCTAATCCCCTGTGTGCCTCAACTTTGGAGCTCCCCCACAAATGACCCCATTTTGGAAACTAGACCCCCTAAGGAACTTATCTAGATGCATATTGAGCACTTTGAACCCCCAGGTGCTTCACAGAAGTTTATAACACAGAGCCGTAAAAATAAAAAATATTTTTTTTTCTAAAAAAAATATTTTTTAGTCCACAATTTTTTATTTTCACAAGGGTTACAGGAGAAATTGGACCCCAAAAGTTGTTGTACAGTTTGTCCTGAGTACGCTGGTACCCCATATGTGGGGGGGAACCACTGTTTTGGCACACGTCAGGGCTCAGCAGGGAAGTAGTGACATTTTGAAATGCTCACTTTGATGGAATGGTCTGCGGGCATCATGTTACATTTGCAGAGCCCTTGATGTACCTAAACTGTGGAAACCCCCCACAAGTGACCCCATTTTGGAAACTAGACCCCATAAGGAACTTGCCTAGATGTGTCGTGAGCACCTTGAACCCCCAAGTGCTTCACAGAAGATTATAACGCAGAGCCATGAAAATAAAAAATCATTTTTTTTCCTCAAAAAATGATTTTTTAGTTCGCAATTTTTTATTTTCACAAGGGTAACAGGAGAAATTGGACCCCAAAAGTTGTTGTCCAGTGTATCCTGAGTACGCTGGTACCCCATATGTGGGGAGGAACCATTGTTTTGGCACACGTCAGGGCTCAGAATGGAAGTAGTGACGTTTTGAAATGCAGACTTTGATGGAATAGTCTGCGGTCGTCAATATGTTTGCAGAGCCCCTGATGTGCCTACACAGTGGAAACCCCCCACAAGTGACCCTATTTTGGAAACTAGACCTTCCAAGGAACTTATGTAGATGTGTTGTGAGCACTTTGAACCCCCAAGTGCTTCACAGAAGTTTATAATGCAGAGACATGAAAATGAAATAATCATTTTTTTTCCACAAAAATAATTTTTTTAGCCCCCAATTTTTTATTTTACCAAGGGTAACAGGAGAAATTAGTCCCCAAAAGTTGTTGTGCAATTTTTCCTGAGTACACTGATACCCCATATGTTGGGGTAAACCACTGATTGGGCACACGTCGGGGCATGGAAGGGAGGGAGCACCGTTTGACTTTTCGAACGCAAAATTGGCTGGAATCAATGGTTGCACCATGTCGCGTTTGGAGACCCCCTGATGTGCCTAAACAGTGGAAACCCATCAATTCTATCTTCAGCACTAACCCCAACACACCCCTAACCCCAACACATCCCTAACCCTAATCCCACCCCTAACCATAACCCTAACCCCAACACACCCCTAACCCTAATCCCAACCATAACCCTAACCACAAGCCTAACCCTAATTCCAACCTTAACCTTAATTCCAACCCCAACCCTAATTCTAACCCTAATTCCAAGCCTAACCCTCTTTCCAACCCTAACCCTCTTTCCAACCCTAACCCTAATGGAAAAATACAAATATTTTCTTTATTTTATTAGTTGTGCCTACCTATGGGGGTGATAATCGGGGGGGTTTATTTACTTTTTATTTCATTTTGATCACTGTGAGAGTGATCAAAATGAAAGAATGGAATCTGCAGCTGGCAGATTTGGGTGGGCGCACTGCGCATGCGCCCGCCATTTTCCAAGATGGCAGCGCCCACGATCCAGACCCGCGGGACATCGGGAGCGACAGGGGGACTCAGGAGGTACCGGGGGGGTGAGGGGGGGATCGGAAGCTGGCGGGGAGCGGAGGGAATGGGAGGGGGGGCAGATGATGACAGCAGAGGCAGATCGCCGCTGTCATTCAGTGGCGGGGGAGTCGGATCGGTGTCTCCAGCCATGTCCGATGCTACAGCAGCATCGGCCATGGCTGGATTGTAATATTTCATCCATTTTCATGGATGAAATATTACTATCGCTCTGATTGGCTGTTAAAAGTGAAACAGCCAATCGGAGCGATCGTAGCCACATGGGGGCGAAGCCACGCCCCCTGTGGTGAATTACAAAGCCCCCTGTATCTGCGGCTCAGGTGACCTTTCATTGACCCCGATCACCCGACCCGCAGGGGGGCTTTGAAGTCATGACACAGGGTATGCGTCATTGGTCGGAATGGCACCGACTTTCATGACGCATACGCTGTGTCACTGGTCGTGAAGGGGTTAAAGCTAGGGAAGAGTAGGTGGTCAACATAACTATAATCTAGATCCCCTTCAGTTTGTCTGATGTAATAGGGAGGAGCAGGACACCAGCAAGTGTCCCTAAAAGGAAATATGTCAGTAAGATCAACCCTCTTAAGTCATCTATATGGACATACAGGTCATAGGAAACTGAATTAAATGATACCTTGATATCTGCACTCTGATGTATTATTGCAGAGAAATATGTGTTTTTCTTACATATAATGAGATGTTCATGGATGTGGGCTAGACACTGTTCTGCATGAGAATCTGCCTCCAGGGACTATTGTAAATGAAGGAATTGCCAGTGTGATGTTTAATGGCTGCTCTCTGCTTTCCCGATCTCACTGCAAATCTGCGTGATTATAACTGACACATCTGCAGGTTCCTTTCAGTGCTTCTGCTTCCATCTCACAGGCAGTCAGTGTTGCAATTCAGAAGAGCTGCAGCTGCAAATGTATGTGTTACGAGACAAAGTTCAGCTCTACTGCTCTGTTAGATACATGTCTCACACTGGTATCGTCCCTTTTATATAAAAGAATCTCTGGAGGCAGATTCTCATGCAGATCAGTGTCCAGCCCATAATCCTGAACAGCTCATTTACATATAAGAAAAATGATATTAAGGTATCATTTTATTCAGCTTCCTATGACCTGTGTGTCCATAGAAACTACTTAGGAGGATTGAGTCTACTTTAAAGGAGATGTTCACTACTGGACAGCCCCTGCTCAATCATTTCAGGACCCTATAGAGAATAAAAATGATATTTACTCACAACCTGCTGCTCCGCCATACCATTGTACTGCCGTTTCTAATGGGTGAGTTGACATTGCTGCAGTGGACGTGTACACAACAATCAGAGGCCGCTGATTGGCTGCAGAAGTCATGTGACACAACAGTGTCTCATTACAGGCCAGGAACGGCAGCACTTACCTTGCTGAAACGGCGCTGCTGCGGGAGGCAAGTATGCATTTTCATTTTCTATGGGGCCCTGAATTGATTAAGCAGGAGTTGTGCAGTATTGAACAACTTATGCTTTTACTGACTGTAGTCACCTCTAATGGGAATATTTAACATGTTTCATCAATCATCTCTGAAGAGTAGTTATATAAGTGGATATTGTAAAATAGAATAGAGCTTGCACAACATCTGAGCTTTTCTCCTTTTATTGATTTTCTTTTAGCTTTTTCAAAATGCTGTCAAGAAAATGGTTTCCTTATGGTGGTGAAGTGCAGAGATGAAAATGCAGCGCTGAAGGAATGTCTTACAAAATAGTAAGTGGTATCATGCCTAATTAAAAAGCTAAAATGGCTCTGTTACTATGTCTGAGCTGTAAGCCATTGATAAAGTGCAAATATCTTAAATTTGTCCAACCCTTAAGTATGACAGATTCATAGAGTAAGTCATCAATATGAGATTGTAGGGGACCGAGATCCCACCTAGCAACTAAACACCGAACTGGAACCAAGCAATTAATGGGCAGCTCCATCTGTTGCTTTCCGGCCCCTGAGTACTGTGCTCGGTCTCATATTGAAACCCTAAAACTGACCAGCTCCTCCAAACAAAGTAAAGCAAGTGTGAACAGACGCAAGCTGCCATGACTGTATGGTATACAAGCAAAAGAATACAACAGCACACTGCAAGCGCGAAGATGTACGGAAACATTAATTACTGCAATATGGAATATAATTAATATACTTATAAAAATAAAGGTAATTAGCTCATAAATTAGATGGTTCACTAGAGTCCACCAGCCGGACCCTAACTTAATAACATACCTCTCCCAGGCTAAAAATTTCAAGGGCAGGGAAGATCCAGCATTAATTAAAAATAGCCTTGGCCAATTTATGCACTAAGTGTATTCCATCTAGTAGTAATGCAAATTTCAGATTTCATATATTCAGTGTTTGCATACATCTTAGTGCTTGTAGCGTGCTGCTGTATGCTTTTACTTGTATATTGTGCAGTTATGGAAGCTTGTACCTGTTCACACTTAGTTTATTCTGTTCCGAGGTTCTGGTCAGTTTTTTTTGTAGTATACTATTGTAGGTTGCGACTACCTCCTTTTCTGACTGTGCACTCCTCCCATTAGACTAGCTATTTTTGATTAATCGGCGCCCCCGTGATGTGATTGTGGGGCACTGATGGGTTGCCACGACAGCCAGGGTTCTGCTAATGACCCCCGTGCCTGTCATTACGATCTTCCTTTCAATGCCGGCCAAAGGCATAGTAGATCGTGATTTATTCTGCATAGTGCTGCTATGTATAGCACAATACAGTAAAAAGTGTAAACTTTTTTTAAAAAAAATATGAAAAAAAATTAAAACAAGTTCAAATCGCCCCCTTTTTGCCCCTTTGAAAGTAAAACCATTAAAATAAAAAATACATTTATTTGGTATTGCTGTATTCAGAAATGTCCAATCTATTAAAATCTAAAGTAAATTAATCCGATTGGTAAACGGCGTAACAGGAAAAAAAAAGTCTAAACGCAAGAATTACATTTTTTTTGGCCGCCACAATATTATAGAACAAAGACAAAAAGCTACAAGCCATGTACTCCGAGATGACCTAAAATAATGAGAGAACTGAAAACACACACGTATAAAAACATTTAAAAAGTCATAGAATGACATAGATGTTATACTGTACAAAGATGCTCATAATACAGCCACAGCCCTCAATCACGTGACGAAACCAGTATTCTTGGTGCGAGTATAAATGTACAGACGTACAATAATAATTTAAATGTATATGGTCAGCACACCGAAAACAGGACCTAACAGTATATGTTGAGGTCATTGATAATAAGAGACAATTGTAAGCGTGAGAATATATCGATGCTATAAGACAATTGGGTACAAAAAAAAGTTCCAAAATATGATAAATCTGCAAAAACCAAAAAATTTCTATATCGTAAAGTATTGCCAAATGTTACGTAAGAAACTGCACAGTAAGGCTATGTGCACACAGTGCGGATCCTCCCGCGGATTTTATGAAATCCGCAGGTCAAATGACCTGCATTTTTCCTGCGGATTTCTTCCTTTTTTTTGCGGTTTTTGTGCGGTTTTTCCACTGCGGTTTTCCACCTGCGGATTTGTAGAATGGAGCAGGTGGAAAACTGCAGCACAAAAGAAGTGACATGCACTTCTTTTAAAATCCGCAGCAATTCCGCACTGATTTTTCGGCACAGCATTTTTTTCCATTGATTTACATTGTACTGTAAATCACAGTGCGGATCTGCAGCGTTTCTGCGCGGAAAAAACCGCTGCGGATCCACAGCAAATCTGCATCGTGTGCGCATAGCCAAAGTGCAAATGAAAACACAGTGGAGGTGACAAACCAAGTCACAGGAATATGTAAAGCACTGTGAACACACACTAAAATGGTGTTGTACAGACAAATGGAAGGGGATGCAGGAATAGAATATAGAGAGCATTACAGAATAAATATTCCAAATAATTAAAATGAACATATAGCTCCAATAGAGTCAAAGAATAAAGTATCTCACCAAACAAGAATGAGAACATGGTCCTGCTTAAGATAGAGAGTTACATGTGGAGGGCTGAGAAGCATGCCTGACGTGTGTCACCACACTAGGTGGCTTCATCAGGGGACAGTGGTTTCAGCTCTTCAGTATGTGTGTGTGTGTGTGTGTGTATATATATATATATATATATATATATTTATATATTTATATATTTATTAGTGGTGTAGTGACCACTGTGTCCGCTAGGGGGCGCTGTTTGGGTGTCCCGGGACGGGTGTACAGGCACAGCCAGTGTGGTAACAGGAGTAGGATGCTAAATGACCGTTATGTATCCCAAGGTGGGTGGCCTTGGGATGAAGGCTTGGTTGTGTGTTGATCAGCAGAGCTACTGCTGATGTTCTGTTCCAATGTATAAGGGAAGCTTTTAGGTGGTCGGTGAGACGGGTGGAACCAAAAACCTACAAATCCACCCACCTACAAATCCACCCAGGGGCGTGTGTCTAAAACGCCCATAGTGAATAGGTTGTAGGACCTGAGATGAGGTCATAGCCATGTGATCTGGTGGGCATGGCTACGGACCATATAAGGTGACCAGGGTAGGTCACATGAGCGAATGCTTGGACCTGGTTGGTCCGTATGGAAGGTCTCGTCAGACCAACGTGCTGGAAAATGTGGCTGCCTTCCTGATAGCACGTGTGGACGCTGTGTATAATGGCGACGTGTGTCTGATTCCCTGGAGGGAATGAACGTCTGCAGTGTGAAGCAGCTAAGAAGGTAACCCGGGAAGGGTGAGCTAACTGTGTTTAGGCAAGAGCCTGCGTACCGGACATAACACAGCCTCTGTGACCACAGGGTTAACAGAGCGGAGCTCTGTCATGGAAGTTATGCTGTTTTGATATGAACTTTCTGTTGCTGTTTATGGTTTACTAGATTATGGCCCGATGCTATCGCATCGGGAGGATGCGATAGCATCACACCTCTTGCCATGTTAACCCTCAACACACACACTCCTCTCACCTTTCACCATCTCCACTCACTCTTTCACTCCACATACGACCAGTTCTCTCACTCCGTCTCTCATACTCACGCCGTCATCGCCGCTGCTCCACGATCGCCGGCGCCGGGATTTCGCCGATCCAAAATAGCGTCGCCGCAGGAACATGTCGCCGGCGTGGAGGACGTCGGGATCCAAAATGGCGTCGGCGAAATCTCGCGAGATTTCGCCGACGCCATTTTGGATCCCGACGTCCTCCACGCCGGCGACATGTTCTTGCGGCGACGCCATCTTTAGTATCGCAGGATTTCGCCGATCCAAAATGGCGTCGCCGCAAGAACATGTCGCCTGCGTGGAGGACGTCTGGATCCAGGATGGCGCCGGCGGAAGATGTCGGGGACCGTGAATCAGCGGCGATGACGGTGTGAGTATGAGAGACGGAGTGAGAGAAAGGGTCGTATGTGGAGTGAAAGAGTGAGAGGAGTGTGTGTGTTGAGGGTTAACATGGAAAGAGGTGTGCGGTGACGTCACGGTTACAACTGGACGGAAGTTGTTACAACCGGAAGCTGCTTAGGGCATTTATTATTATAGATGCTGAATAATAAACCACATGGACTGTGATGTTATATGAGAAACCTGTGCCGGACCTGGTTAATTGGCTGCCTAGTGAGTATCCCCTACCTGAATAACAAGTGCCACTATATATATATATATATATATATATATATATATATATATATATATGAATAAGAGAGAATTGGGATCCAGCAAAAAGATGAAAGTTCACCAGAATTATAAAATCTTCTTCTTTATTTATCCATTAAATCATATAAAAAAACATATGAGGAACTCCAAACAATTGGTAACATTCCAGCAAGGGACTACATGTTTCAGCACTATGTGCCTTCTTCACGGTCCAAGACACCTTGGAACCATAACAATAAATGCACAGTACATGCATGAGGAGCGGCATTACATACGATTCCCTTTGGAACTGAGAAATTCAAAGTGTGCATGCGCTGTACACAAAGATCATAGCGCCGTATACAAGCGTAAGCGACATAGTGAAGTTATGCGCATGCGCATGGAATGTTGTGGCTCCCGAGTCAAAGATGTATCTGTTACTAAAAACTAACAATATAGCCTTGCTTTATCATGCACTCAATTAAAAAGTGAAAAAAAGGAAGAAATTTTATTTATTCATATTAATATGGGCTGCAGTGGGAGCTAGCAAAAATGTAAGTGTGGAAATATCCTTTTGCCGCCGCAACATTGCAATTAAATTCAATTAGAAATTATCACAACATCATATCTACTCCAAAATGGGATCCTTAAAAATGTCAGCTCAATGCCCAAAAAATTAGCACTCACACAGCTACTTATGTGACAAATGAAAACATTATGGGTCTTGGCGACGAGAAAAAAGTGTTTTGGGGATACAAACTTTTGAATTTTTTACACTGCTTAATAAAAAAAACTATACCTGTTGGGTATCTAGTAATTCTACTGTTTTGGAGAATCATATTGGCCTGTCTGTTTTACCATGCAGTGAACATGTTAAATAAAAAAATATATTTTGGAATTGCACTATTTTGTGCAATTCAACACACTTGGATTTTTTTTTCCCATTTTCCAATACAATATGGGGTAAAGTAAATGGGGTCATTCAAACGTACAATTCGTCCTGCAAAAAAAATAAAAAACAAGCCCTCATACAGCTAAATTGATGGAAAAATAAAAAAAAGGTTTGGCTCTTAGAATGAGGTAGGAAATAAAAAAGAAAATTGCTTTGGGTGAAGGGGTTAATATATCAAGAAAGAAAAAAGAAAGCAGAGTTTTTCTTAGTAGAAAATATTTTGGGGCCTCATTTTTACCGTGCAGTGGTCCTTATAATGAGACTAAGAAAAAACTAAAGAAACATACGGAATAGTTTCCCCTGCCTCGTGCCATGATCTGGATCTAATAATCTGCAAGAGATGAAATGTCTTGAACATGAGTTGTTGATGGGAAAGGTTTGATAAAATGACAGTGAAAATCAAGTGCAGTTGCTTTCAATATTGCTGCAATCTACTGTTTAATGTCCAAAGATGCTTATTATGTCTTATTTATTCTTCTTTTAAGCTATAATGACCCAACTTTCTATGAAGAATGTAAACAGGAATATTTAAAGGAACGTGAAGAATATAGAAAGACCGGAATTCCTTCCAAAATCAGACATCAGAAACTACCAACCAGCATGTAGTGATGACAGTCATTTCTTTCTTTTTGTAAATTATCAATCGTAACATTGATTTTGATGTATCATTCTCACTACTTGAGTAATAAAGTATTTTTTTTTATTTTCTTATGTGTTACCTATTGTTGTCCTCAATGATATTGTTTTAGCTTAAGACCATCACAAATAATACATAAAAAGATGAGATTTTATTTAGATTTATTAAGACCGGCGTTTTGCATGCCAGGTGTAACGAAAGGAGCACTGGAGTAAGATTGTCCCAAAGTCACTCAAATGTGCTCTTCTTTAATGAAATTTAGTGTATTTTTCTGACGCGCGCCACCACTAGAAATGTACTTCAGCTTTCATGTATTTCTGCTGCATAAACCATGATGAATTGTCAGGTGCTCTTGACCACATTCCATCCTAGCTAAACCCACATTTGAGAAAATTGACTGAGCTGGCCAAGACTGGTGTGAAAATGCCAAAAGTCGTAAACTTTTTGTGCCACTTCAAAAGTTGACTAAAACCAAAGATGTTCTAATAGGTAAAATATCACACAGAAGTTAAGACTTTTTTGATTGGTTACTCATTTTGATTCTTTTGCCTCAGCTCCCTGCTGACCCCTCCAAAAAAGAAACAATTGAATAAAAAGTGATAAGTTGCATGTGCCATAAAAGAGGTAAACACTACATCTCATACTGCGCAAAAAAAAAAAAACAACAATCTTTACACAACTTCATTGTCAGAATAAAATATACCATGAATGTATAGGTTTTGTGAAATTTGGAAAACAAAATAACTATATACATTTGGTATCGTTGTAATTATACTGAGCCGCAGAAAAAAGTTACCGCGGTTTCCCCATTTTTACCACACAGTAAATGCCATAAAATTAATCCCCAGAACTGTTATTTTTCCAATCCACCTCACAAAGAATTTTAAAGGCGTTCTTTCAATATATTATATTGTATACTACAGGTGTGGCCAAAAGTATTGACACCCCTGCAATTTTGTCAGCTAATACTCAGTTTCTTCCTGAAAATTATTGCAAACACAAATTCTTTGTTGTTATTATCTTCATTTAATTTGTCTTAAATGAAAAAACACAAAAAGAATTGTCCTAAAGCCAAATTGGATATAATTCCACACCAAACATAAAAAAGAGGGTGGACAAAAGTATTGGCACTGTTCGAAAAATCATGTGATGCTTCTCTAATTTGTGTAATTAACAGCACATGTAACTTACCTGTGGCACCTAACAGGTGTTGGCAATAACTAAATCACACTTGCAGCCAGTTGACATGGATTAAAGTTGACTCAACCTCTGTCCTGTGTCCTTGTGTGTACCACATTGAGCATGGAGAAAAGAAAGAAGACCAAAGAACTGTCTGAGGACTTGAGAAACCAAATTGTGAGGAAGCATGAGCAATCTCAAGGCTACAAGTCTATCTCCAAAGACCTGAATGTTCCTGTGTCTACCGTGCGCAGTGTCATCAAGAAGTTTAAAGCCCATGGCACTGTGGCTAACCTCCCTAGATGTGGACGGAAAAGAAAAATTGACAAGAGATTTCAACGCAATATTGTGCGGATGTTGGATAAAGAACCTCGACTAACATCCAAACAAGTTGAAGCTGCCCTGCAGTCCGAGGGTACAACAGTGTCAACCCGAACTATCCATCGGCGTCTGAATGAAAAGGGACTGTATGGTAGGAGACCCAGGAAGACCCACTTCTTACCCCGAGACATAAAAAAGCCAGGCTGGAGTTTGCCAAAACTTACCTGAAAAAGCCTAAAACGTTTTGGAAGAATGTTCTCTGGTCAGATGAGACAAAAGTAGAACTTTTTGGGCAAAGGCATCAACATAGAGTTTACAGGAGAAAAAATGAGGCATTTGTTAAGGGAAGAATATATGGCACATGAATATATACAAGAATCAAAACTGTATCACTATATGGACGCTTTGCTGGATATTGGGATCATGTTGCTTTAAGATACTTCTGATTTTCTTATATTTTCTTATATTCTCTTAGGGTTGTTTCTGTATGGTATCACTCACCTAAGCTTCATCAAATATTGAATAAACTGGGTGGACCAGGGTGAGTCAAGCTAGAAGACAATACTTGTGTATATAAGTATTAGCTAGCAATGTGGGAGCAGTCAACGGTAGCCCAGAAATGTACATAATAATTGTGTAGCGACCTGGGAAAAGCAAATAGTAACTGGAAACATGCCCATGATGTAACTGATGATGTAGCTCAAATTCTGTTATAAAAGCTGTACACGTTTGATTAAAGACAGAGAAGAATCATACTGACACGATACCCTCTTGTCTTGTGTATTCTTTTCTCGAGTATACGTATACCTTGTGCCAAAGCTACAATTCGGCCACAGACAATTAAGACGGGTCGCACATTAGTGTGACAGAATCATCAGTTGGCGCCCAACGTGGGGCTCAGGACGATACCAGATGATCACAGCCGCAACAAAATCTCCCCCCAGGACGGACGTCTTTCCAGCGGGACGAGACTGCAGCTCGAGACCTGGTGAGAAAATATATCATCTTACCTAACCTTCTGTATTCACGTCCGGCTGGGAGGAGATAGTTGGCTGTCTTCTCTGAACCCTTAAACTGACCACGTTTGAAAGTCCTGAGCCTACGGACCCGGTCAGGTATATAATTCCTTAATTGTCTGTGTGTATTATCCGGTCTAACCAATTCAGAGGGTGTGTCTAGAATCTGTCAAGTATCTGATAAAAACTATTTCATACTGCACTAGCGCTACTAGAAACAAAACAGAGCAGAGTACAAAGGGGGTGTTCACACTGGGTTATCACCCTGGTTCCGACCTTAGACGGTCGAAGAAGTTATGTATATATTATATATATACACGTATAGGTGCTCACGTCCGGCCATACGCCCACAGTATAAACTGGGCCCGGTGACGTGAATGACACGGCATATACATATTTTTAAGGAAAGAGGTGATTACTAATTTTTCCCCCCTCTGCTGAAATATCAACCACCTATCTAGAGGTGATTACCACTATTTACTATACCTAAAGTGACAAAAAGCCCAGCCCTAGTTGCCTTGGTAACAAAAGAACAGTGAAAGGGATAAGGAATACATTCATAATAGTTTTTTTATGTTTGAAGTATTGATGCATTGTTGTGACACTCCTGTCCGCAGCTCTCATATTGAATATACTGCCATACTGGTTAGACTGCTATTTCAGCTGCATTTCCTGAATGCAAAGTGTTTAACAATCACGCTACATTATCTGTATTCAGTCCGGAGGATATAAAATATAGAGTGTAATAAGTTGTTTTATAGTATACATATATATCCCTTCAAGCATATTTATAATTACGGTAATCTTAAAGTTTAATTGTCTGCCTTATCTGCTTTGCCTCTCTGCTTTGCTGTTTTGGTTGTTTGCATACGTGATTGTTACCTCAGCCAGCCTGAAAAGGAAAAAATATAGATAGGGAGACGTACTGAGCAAATTCACTGTCACTCTGGTTCCGGTCCTGCTCTCGGCTTGACCGATGATCGCAGAAGTCTGAACTGTGTCTCTCCCAGTGGGCAAGTGGGAGTAGGGGCTTGATTACTCTCAGTGATTTTCCAACCTCTAAGTGGTTGGTGACTTCTTGCGGGTTTCCCACAGGACATCATCTGGCTAAGATGATGGTGTTTTAGCTGCAGCATAGGTTCATAAGTTATATGGGTGGAAGGGTAATTTCAATTACCGTGTTGATGTGACTGAGTGATTGCTCTCTCCCTGAAAAGTATGGTTTGCCCAGGTGTAGATTTTTTCACCTCTACAAATCAGGCTGGCATATGGATAGGTAAATTGCGAATTGTTTTGGTGTCAAGGATTCGCAGTATTTGATGTCAGTACCAGTTTTAAATTCATTGTCTTTTGTCTTTTGTAGTGTGTATAATTTGCAGGAGGCGTACTAGCATGTGGTTAAAATTTTTGAATGCATTCTATGTGTGTATACATATATATGTTGTGAAATTAGAGAATTGGATAAACTGGTTTTGTTCTGCATACTATAATTATAAGGTTAGTTGGTTCAGGTAGAAAGAGAATTACTTGAATGGTAATTGCTTGATTTGTACAGATATCTCTGTGAGATCCGAGGTCTATTGTTACTTTTTAGTTATTGTTTTACTAATGTCACTACATTTCTCTATGAGATGGTTTTCTTTGAAATATTTTAGAGCAAAAGTTTTGAGGAAACAGAAATTTTAACAATTTATAAGGTATTTTTATACTACGCAGTTTCTGGATACACAAGATTTGTGAAATACTCTGGTGTTAGTTGTTGGTTAATTCCCTATATTACTGTGTTCAAGATAGCTAGACATCACTATGTTCACTGAAGACCCCTTTACTCGGACATAAGGAGTACATACAGCTTTTACAGTCACATATCCAACTGTTCATAACCCCGTGAGAATTTGTTTCAAGACGCCCACATACATATGTTTTTCAGATATACTCAGAATTCAGATGATAGAATGGGTGGGAGCAGTCAGTCGATATCTATAAGACAGATATGACCCATAGTGGAGTGAGAAAGAAAATGTACGTTAAGAAACCCTCCGATCACGAGGGGAGGAGCATTAGATAAGAAGGGATAGAAGAATGTGTTAATGAGTGGAGAGCAGCGTCCCAGCCTCAGGTATTATGAGGTGTTACAGGACCCTGAAGCATTTTATAAGATGGCAGAGGAAGTTAGGAAAAAAGGCATGAGGAGAGGAATATAACAAGATTGCTGAATTTTGTGCAAAACAAATATTTACACAGGAAGATGTCAGTTGCAATATCTGCATTACATTCATTTATACTTCTATATACATTCCCGATGACTGGACGTGTGCCAGCTGTCAAACGCAGAATGCAGAATATCGTGAGACTTGTTCTGACTGTCAGATGACCAACCCAAAGAGCCGTACCTTCTTTCCAACTATTTATATAGACGGCACGTCTTATGCTACATCCTGTCCAGCATCCATTATAGGTTTATTAATTAATGTCGTTTATGAAAAGAATAATGAAGAGAAAGATGAATATGACATGGAGGTATATAATTACACAGAACAGGAAGAGACAGGAAATAAATAGCTCAGACTGATAATCTACAGTATTTATCGTTATATGGTGAGGGGACATAATTATCATCATCATCTTTTAAGCCTCAAAGCTCATACTTTTATACACAATCTACTACATGCAAGGACTCCTGGAAATGCCAGGAGACAGATACCCTAGTAAACAGCTCGCCCCCCCCACAAAAATACAATGGAGAAACAACATCTCTCACCCAGACAGAGGTTGAGGATACTCCTCTCAAATTCCTGGTGGGTCCCGATGCAATCAGAAGATTGATCAGGGACATTGATCTACTTGCTGAAGAAGTATGTAGTCTTTTCTTTTTTTTTTTTTTTTACAGGACACATCTGTAGATCATGTGGGCGTTGAACTAATGGCACTGATTCCAGATTCAATATTGGCAGGCTGAAAATCCAGTTTGTAAAGGTGGGGCAGAAGCCAGTAGCCCAGCTGCCAAGGAAATTGCAATATTTACCCTCCATTTCATAATTTGCAATTATTTCTATGAAGTTATGGATAATACATGACTTATGTGCTGTCAATGAAGTTATAGTACTGAACACATCTATGGTACCAAACCCACACACTATGTTTTGTTTTTATCAATTCTATTTATTTTTCTATGGTTCATGGTGATTGACCTGGCCAATGCTTTCTTCAGTTTATTTCTACATGCTGCAAGCCAGTACCTGCTTGTTTTCACACGAGGGCCAGCAATATATTTGGACTATGATGCCTCAAGGGGCACAGTATAGCCTCTCTATGTTCACCCGAGCCATGACCACGGTCCTGGAGCCCTGGAAGAGGATACATCCCACAGCCACTTTTTTTTTTTTTTTTTTACAATACATATGGATGACCTCCGACCCTGACTGAAGACAGCCAAACCAATACTGCTCTTCTACACATGCAACCTTTTTATAATTATTTCAAGACTTTCCAAGAAGGTATCAGTGTGTTTTATATGCTAAATTACAATCACATTTTCACAGCTCTAGGACTGCCACGCTATACTGAACTGTTTTGTCTGTTTGTCATGAAGAAGCCTGACCATGTAAATGGAGTCCTAACACAGCTTCCCGGAGGAAGACAATGCCCTCCTGGCTTCTACTCTCCAAAACCTGACCAAGTGACTCGTGAAGTCCAAACCTGCATGAGAACCGTGTTTGCAACCCACCTGTGCTGGATAAAGCTTCTGATATTTCTGTCTGCAATGCCCTACTCTGCTCCCGGACAACGTCACCATCTCCAGATGTGCTGTCCATAATCCAGCTACTCTTCTACCTCTGCCAAAGGGGGGAGGAAGATGGAGGATGAAAACCACATCTCTGACACATTAGTGGAAGAGGTAGTCAACTCTGAAATGGCTGAACGCGATTGTCTTGCTGTCAGGATGAAAACCACATCTCTGACACATTAGTGGAAGAGGTAGTCGACTCTGAAATGGCTGAACGCGATTGTCTTGCTGTCATGAGGCAAGGGAACACCTGGAAGATCCTGACCTGATGCTCTTTGTGGATAGACCAAGGTATGCAGACCAAGAAGGCCGTTCGCACACTGGTATAGCAGTAGCCACAGAAGTAACTTGCTGCCAGCAAAACCACTGCCTATATCCAAAGGCAGGACTGCGGGCCTTGACAGAAGCATACGAGAGGTCCACTCAACATGAAGCTGTCAAGATCAATCTGGAGGGAAAGAGGCTTCATCACGGCTAACGGAACGCCAGTCTGACACCACAAAGCCATACAAGAATTAATGGAGTCCTTGTTGATGCCAGGAAGAGTTGCGGTGGTAAAAGTAAAAGCACACACACTGGAGACACTTCAAGGGAAGCAGTGGGCAACAGACTAGCTGAAGTAACAGCAAAAGAAGCAGCAGTAATACCGGTTGACACGGAAACAGAGGAAAAGGAATAACACTCCAGAAACAAGTATCCAAGGAAGAAAAGAAGAAATGGACCTAAGATGAAGTTATACAGGATGAAATACGCCTAAGGATGAACAAGGAAAATTTAAGGCCTCGAACAAAACTCTACATACTTGATGCTATACAGGAAACAGGGGTCATAGCATAAGAGTTTAGTCTTTCCCTTGGGTCACATACACGCACAAGTATAATTGCCTATATGTAGACTAAGTTTAAAAACATGTGACTAAAATGCATTTTCGAGTCTTTTCATCCATCCCAGATCCTGAGGACATAGGAGCCCACCAGATCCTGCCCGGTGACTGAGTCCTCATCACCAAGAGGTTCAACAGACGTACCCTTGAACCTAGAGATGACAGCCTGTTCCAAGTCCTGTCAACTATCGCAGCAGTCCATGGGTCCTCGCTTCCCACTGCAAGGAGATGCCGGATCCAGAGTCCAGTAGCGGCTGCCACTCTTCATCCATCTGGCACTTATCCTTCTCCTAGCTCAAGGGGTAGTCAATCACCAAGGGGTAGTCACTCATGAGAAGGGCATACTGACTTTCTGGTATAATGTCTCCACCCCAAGAGTAACATATCAATTTGACTACTGTCTTACAATAAGAATGTCCAGGCCCCATGGCACAGTTTCATATCAGGTTTAATACACAATTCATCTGTGTCACTACTGCTGAAATAGGGGAAGGTTCAAACTGGGAGGATTAGTCTCTTGTTGGGTGGCACACTGGTGAAAGTGACTGGAGACATCAACCAGCCCAGGCCCTACAGCGAAGGGACAAATGGGGAATAAGCCTATTAAGTCGCATGACCCTGTCCAAAGCCCATTTTAAGGGTCAGAGTGGCCTTCCAGATTCAATACTCCCTGTCACTGCCACTCACTGCCCCAAGGAGGGATGCATAGTTCTGTACCTTACTATTGACAACCCTTCAGAGTATGAGCAAGGGTTATATGTACTAGGCTCAAGTACTAAACTTGGGAGGGAAAATGGTGACACAAAAGGTAAATTTTGGCTAAGAAGCAAAGATACCAGTGGGGGCACACAGGGAGCACCTGACAAATTCAAAGTCGAGAACGAGACAATAGTTGTGTTTAAACCCACCATCCCCGCAAATAAGAATGCAAAGCGGATAAACTATTTATACAATAATCAACAACGGCTTATAAAATACACTGGGGATGCCATAAAGGCAATTATTGACCCATTAAGTTTGCAAAAGTTATTTTATGTCCTTTGATCATATTTTCTTTAATTCTATGCTGCATAGTGCCATGCCTTAAGAAAATGATGATGAAAACTATGGAAACCACAGTGATGACCATGCATGCCGATTTCGAAGATCCCCTGTATGAAAAATGTCCCAATGAAAACATGCAAGCACCACCTCCGGAATATGCCTGCCTGAAGCAAGCCAACGAGGGAAAGTCCAGGATCTGACTTCCTCCTGTGCAAAGTCCGTTAGGAGGGGGTCCATCTACTAGAGATGGGTCGTCTCGTATATACGGTGAAGATTAGTTAGTTAGGTTCCAGCATTGTTGAGATAGGTAGGCCGGGAGGACAGATCGATAGGTTCGACGAGATTAGGGTTTTGATTTTGCATATCTCCAAAGGAGGGACTGTTAAGGGAAGAATATATGGCACATGAATATATACAAGAATCAAAACTGTATCACTATATGGACGCTTTGCTGGATATTGGGATCATGTTGCTTTAAGATACTTCTGATTTTCTTATATTTTCTTATATTCTCTTAGGGTTGTTTCTGTATGGTATCACTCACCTAAGCTTCATCAAATATTGAATAAACTGGGTGGACCAGGGTGAGTCAAGCTAGAAGACAATACTTGTGTATATAAGTATTAGCTAGCAATGTGGGAGCAGTCAACGGTAGCCCAGAAATGTACATAATAATTGTGTAGCGACCTGGGAAAAGCAAATAGTAACTGGAAACATGCCCATGATGTAACTGATGATGTAGCTCAAATTCTGTTATAAAAGCTGTACACGTTTGATTAAAGACAGAGAAGAATCATACTGACACGATACCCTCTTGTCTTGTGTATTCTTTTCTCGAGTATACGTATACCTTGTGCCAAAGCTACAATTCGGCCACAGACAATTAAGACGGGTCGCACCTTAGTGTGACAGAATCATCACATTCAAAGAAAAAAACACGGTCCCTACAGTCAAACATGGCGGAGGTTCCCTGATGTTTTGGGGTTGCTTTTCTGCCTCTGGCACTGGATTGCTTGACTGTGTGCATGGCTTTATGAAGTCTGAAGACTACCAACAAATTTTGCAGCATAATGTAGGGCCCAGTGTGAGAAAGCTGGGTCTCCCTCAGAGGTCATGGGTCTTCCAGCAGGACAATGACCCAAAACACACTTCAAAAAGCACTAGAAAATGGTTTGAGAGAAAGCACTGCAGACTTCTAAGGTGGCCAGCAATGAGTCCAGACCTGAATCCCATAGAACACCTGTGGAGAGATCTAAAAATGGCAGTTTGGAGAAGGCACCCTTCAAATATCAGGGACCTGGAGCAGTTTGCCAAAGAAGAATGGTACACAGGACTAATATTCTATAATGTTGGTTAGAAAACTATTAAATTGTATTTGAGCTCGTTTTCTTGTGCACATTTAGCCCAAAATGTCGGCTAATTAATTAAGAGCGGTGCACCTCTTAAGAAATATGAAGAAATCTAGATATGAGGAACAGCGTGCACAATAGAGTGATACCCTATGGAGGGAGTGTAAGTGTTTGGTTAACGCTCACATCGTGGAGTTGTGGCCGGCTGCCCCTTGGCTGATGGTGGATAGATCCTCCCAGATATATTGGATCCAGCTGGATAAAACATTAGATGGGGTGCACTGCTGGAAATAATTAATTTGAAAAAAAAAAAACCTTATTGAATTGGAGTTCTCCAGCAGCACAGCCCACCTAAACTGTTTTATCCAACTAGATCCTCTTAAAAAATCTGGCACTCCTTACTTCAACGGGCTTATGGTTCAAGTTTGGGGGTTTCATATAATAAATTACTCCCGTAGAGTCTGTCATTTTCATTCTGCATAGATCGGGTAATTATTAATAAAAGCGTAGACCTCATTTACACAGCTATCTTATCTCTGTGTAATATTTGCATTGTACACAGCTATCTCATTGGACCTATTGTATCCCTGTATGTTCCGAATATAGATGGGTTCTGAGGAGTCAGACTGGCATTACAAATACTGGCATGTTACACTGGATACCATAATGCTATCTAAAAATCAAAGACCTTTAATTTATTCTCTGTGGCAAGGGCTGGAATGTCAAGAGCATGTGGCTGTCAGTTCCATACAACCACTGAAACTCATCCACAAATTTGAGATTATTGATTAAAGGAGTTGTCTTCTACCTTGACAACCACTTCTTAATCCCTGTTTCCTCCCGTTGCAGGAGCCGTTGCAACTGTGTTTACATTAGCTTTCCCGGGGTTTGCATGACAATGTTGTGCAATCGCTGTGGCTAATCAGCGCTGGCTTCACTCTTCTATTGACATCTAGAGGAGGTGAGAGCTGCAGCTACTCTCTCACTTTCCCAGATGTCCGAAGGAAGGGAGAATGAAACCAGCGCTTATTGACCGTAAGGATCATGTAGCGTAGCAATGTCACTCGAGCCCCGGGAGAGCCAATGCTGACAACACTGCAGCAGCACCCACACTGGATGCGAGTATTGTTATTTTACTAGCGGTGAAACAGGAATTCAAAAGGGGTTGTCCAAGTAGTGGACAACCCCTTTAACGTAGAATTGATATTTAACTGTCTTGTTGTCCTTATGGCTGTGGTACTCTAGATGGGTGTCATGTCAGCTCAAAATTTATCTCTGTACACAGACAACTGTTACTGATTCTTTGATTACAGTCAAGGAGCACAATAATTGTTAGGTTTTTCCACAATGCTGAAGATCAGGGTACAAAACAGTAGGTATATATATACTGTATACGATATAATATCACTGCAGTTTGAGTACAAACACTCCACCAAGCTTAGCCAATGTACGGCCAGAACTCATCTTATATTTGGATAGCGCAGTGTCTGCATTAATGATTTCCCTGCAGTTGTTTTTTTTTTCTAATATTCTGCGCTGCTGGCACTAGTGATTTCTCTGGTTTTAACATGGTTTCCATGCCGGTCTTGGCACAACCCAGAGTTACAAGATTTTGCTCAATGTGACACATATACATCCTCTGGCTGTGGCCGTCACATAGGGCACAACTTCATAACATGAGGTCAGCATGCGGCAGGACCACCATGGAATCCTCTGTTAAAACCAGAGGAATCACCATTGAATATTTTTTTTTCTCTTACAGATGCTGTTAGCAACAAACTACACAGTATTGTGTTTTTCTGCTGGTTTAGCCCATTCATGTGTAATGGCAAAATCTGAAAATGGGCCCCTTAAATGACACACTGTGGATTGAAAAAATACAAAACGGTGTAGTATTTTATGGTCTAAAAGTAATATCATCACATGGGTAAGATTATAGAAATCTCATCCATGTTGCACATACCATATTCCCCTTTTCCTTCCAAAAATCCAGACAGATTAGATTATCTGTAACATCTGAATATAACCAAAGACTGAATTTATGCTACAAATTTGGGCAACCTACAGTCATGGCTGAAAATGTTGACACTGATACAAACATTGGTTTTAACAAAGTTTGCTGCTTGTGTTTTTAGATCATTTACTCAGATGTTTCTATGGTTATTGAAGTACAAGCATTTCAAGAGTTTTTCAACTTATAGACAAATGCATCAAGTTTATTCAAAGACTCAAAAGTTGCAGGTGTGACTCTTATTTTTCAAGACTTCTGCAATTCATGCAGGCAATTTCTCTAAAGAAGGCTGTTTGGGACATCTGGAAGAATGTTTGTCCGGAAAGGAAAAATTGAGCTCTACCATGAGTCCTGTGTGATGCCACCAGTAAAGCAGCCAGGGACCATTCATGTGTGGGGTGATTTTTCATCCAAGCGAGTGGGCTCACTCACAATTTTGCCCAAGAACACTGCCATAAAGAATGGCATCTAAACATCCTCCAAGAGCAACTTCGCCCAGCAATCCAGGAGCAATTTGGAGATGCACAATGTTTTTTCAGCATGATGGAGCACCATTTATTTCAGTAACTAAAGAAGAGTATCCTACTAACAGATCTAATAACACTGAAGTAGCAGACTTTGTGAAAACCAACATTTGGTTTAGTTTTAAAACTTTTGGCCACACGTATAGGTCAATACGTCTCTACTAGGATACGGTTAATATCATAAAAGTGTGTTGGGTGGTGTCTTGTTCAGGGTGTCTTCTAGTGGGTTAAGTTAAATTATGCATAGATGTTAACAAAGACTTAGACTATACTTGCAAAACTCATACATTAATTTCTCGTTGCTCGCCCCACAGCCCTCATGCTGCAAGGAAAAGCCCAAAAACAAAGCGTGATCCTGCAGGTTCCCATCAAACAAACAAAAAAATAAGAAGGCCCTATAAAATATAACTTTTATTCCTAAAGTTTAACACTGATAATTTTAATGTGGAATATAAAACTACTAATTCATGGAACCATGTGTATCTCTGATGTAGAGCTGGGTGACAGGGCCCCTATTTTTATTTCCTCCATTATATCTTGACATAGGGTCTTTTTCCGTGATGAACCTCCAAGCCAAAATGGGGGGAAAATGTCAGGATTGCGACCTGTGATTTGAATCTGCCTATAAATGCATTAAAATTAAGATGATTACACAGGGTTATCGAGGGAGGGTGCACTATTTTTTCTTAGCTTTGTTTGCACTAGGCACATATGTACTTGCTTATATGCACTTTAGCATATCTAATTTTTTTTTAACCTTAGCCCTGAAGAGCAGGGAACAGGGTGTATGTGGCATATGTCATTGCGTATATCATCTGTTGCAAACAAATGTGCACCTGCAATGCATGGGGTAGAATTCATACATATACATCCTCTATCCTCAATTTATTGGTGACTGCTAATTTATAAGGATTATAGCAGGGCTAGACGACGAGATATGGGGTGCCAATCACTGCAGTAAGAAAAGGAGAGTTAGATCAAGGAAATAAGAGAGCTAGTATCACCGCTGTATAAGCTTTAGGTCTTCTCCTTACTAGTGATGAGCGCGTATACTCGTTACTCAAGATTTCCCGAGCATGCTCAGATTGATCTCTTGAGTATTTGAATGTGCTCAGAGATTTAGTTTGTCGCAGTAGCTGCAGGATTTGCGGCTGCTAGCCAGTCTGAATACATGTGGGGATTGCCTGTTATGAAATCCCGACATGTATTCAGGCTATCTAGCAGCTGCAAATCCTGCAGCTACGGTGACAAACTAAATCTCCGAGCACATTCAAATACTCGGAGATCACCCGAGCATGCTCAGGAAATCTCGAGTAGCGAGTATACTCTCTCATCACTACTCCTTAACTATCTCATAATCATAAATATTATCTTGGTCTTAAACTTTAGGAATAAAAGTTATACTTTTATAAGGGCTTCTTTTAGTTTAGTTTTTACAAGGCAACGCTCCCACAACTCCAGAGTACACCACCCCCAGGCATAACAATAATGGCTACAAGACAATGCATACATATACAGCTCTGGCAAAAATTAAGAGACCACTGGACAGTTTTATAAAAATCAGCTTCTCTACATGTCTGACAGCCATTCCATTCCAGTGTCAGTTGAATTCCAACCAGAGTACACCTCATTCTACTTAATGTGCTTCTGATTAGGTGATCACCTGGACCAAATCTTAATGAAGGAAAGTTTAAAAAACCCTGCTGTGGTGTTCACAGTCCTCTTGCAATAGGACAAGCCGGATGGCAAAACAAGTGCTAGTAATATCCCAAAAGTAATAGGAATGAAAAAATAACTTTTAACCATGCCAAAGGAGTTGAAAAGAAAAGTCTTGAGTGAGGAAAAGATGGGCTCAATTCTGGCTTTACTAGCAGAGGGATACAGTGAGCATCATGTTGCCCCCATCCTTAAAATTTCTAAGACGGAAGTCCATTACAACAAGGTCAAGCAGCAGACATTGGGGACAACAAAGCTACAGAGCGGCAGAAGGCGAAAACAACTTCACTGACCAGGATGACTGTCATCTTATTTGAATGTCACGCAGCAACCGCAGGATAACATCAAGTCATCTACAGAAGAATACCAAATGGCAGCTGGGGCGAAGTGCGCAGCCAGAACAGTTCATGACATGCTCCTAGAGGCCGGGTTCAAGTCATGTAAAGCTAGAAAAAACGCGATCAAACAGTGGCAGGTTCAAGTTCCCAATTGGAGAGTAAAAAATAAGGTAAATAATGCAAAAGTTTTAAAAATATTAAAACAGTAGTAAAAGTATTAAAATCACCCCCCCCCCCCCCGATGTTTTAAAATACAAAAGTAATTAAACAATATGGTATTCTCAGTCAAGAGAAAAGAAAATCAAAAGACTAAAATTGCATTTTTCCCCAACACCACACCTCATCAAAAAATACAATAAAAGCGATCAAAACATATGTGCTCTAAATTCATAATACCATCAGGTCGCCACGCAAAAAGAAAATTCTCAATTTGCTCAGTCAAGAGAAAAATAAAAGATTACAAGTCTCAGAAAAAAGCATCACAAAGTCAATTATTTTTTTTTTTTTTTTTTACAAACTTCTGATTTTTATTTTCATCATAAAAAAACCCCATAAAATTTAATTTTGGACGATACTTAATTAGCCTTACCTAGAGAATTGTGTGTCCAGGTTATTTTTTAACATGATGATTGCCATAAAAACCATACCCAAAATGCAAAAATAGAATTTAATTTATTTTCACAATTTGATCCCATTTACATTTACATAAATCTTTAGTGCATTCTATGGTAATGGATGGGGTCATTCAAAACTATAACAAGCCCTCATACAGGGTTGACAGAAAAATAAAAAGTTATGGCTCTTGGAAAAAGGCAGAAAAATACATGAAAATGGAAAAACTGTTTACACCATTGCTGTTGCAATCTGCTGCTTCCTTACTGAAAAATCTTTGTTTTAACATACACCAATGAAGGTTAAGTGGTGTGGACTTGATCAGGGCACATCCAAAGTCTCTGCCTCCCTTGCTCTATTCCACCGCCCATCACAACTTTTCTCTGCTTGACTGATAGCTCACTGGCTTTACTACTCAACCAGTGAGCTCTATTTTTTGTTTCATTTGTCCACAGAACGTTTTCCCAGGTTTGTGGTTTGTCAAGGTGCTCTTTGGAAAGATCATTCTTTCCTTTTTATGTATTTTCTTCAGCAGTGGTTTCTAACTTGGCCTTCGCCCATAAAGCTCTACCCGGTTATTGTGCGCCGTTTGGTAGTTGTTGAAACCATAACCCCAGACTGTTCCAGGTTGGCATTCAGGTCTTTGGATGTTTAAATTGGTATTTCTTCCACCATTCGCACCAACCTTTGAAAACATCTCTGTTGTGAACACTGTTGACCTGACTTCTGAGTTTGGGCTCCCTCTGGTGGTTGCTGCGGGTAATGAAGCTGGCGAGTTGACAGAAGTCAATCACCAGATGAGGAGGAGTGGAGGTCAGGTGTTACAGATTGGGAAGATTTAAGTGAGCAGGCGTCCTTCAGTTGTTGCTGGTGATTTGGTTTTCTTCCTGTGCATTCTGAAGTCCGCTTACCTCCTGCTTGGTCCCGCATCATTCAGATAAGTTATTTTCTGGAATCTTTTTGCATTTGATCCAGCTTTGCCTTTCTCTGCTTTCTGCTTTGCTGTGTGGGTTCAGCATTGTTCCCTGCTGGGAATTTTGCTGGACCCTGTTCCATATGCCACAGCTTATGTCGTCTGTTCAGTATTGCTAGTCCTCTGTTATATCAGTATCTTTTGTTTTGCTTCCAGTTCACACCAGAATGCTGATCTAGTGGGGGAGAGGTCGTGTGGCCTCAGTATTTTTGCATATCAGACGTGTTGGATTTTTCTTAGGGTTTTGTGCATGATTGCAGACAGTATCTTTTCTGTGCTGTCCTATCTTGACAGTTTGAGCCCCACCATTTGATTGCTCTATTTTCTGCCTGTGTTTTTGCCTCATCTTGTCTCACCAGCAATATATGTTTGGGGGCTATCTATTCCTTTGGGGTTCTACTCTGGGGCAGTTTAGCTTTCTCCTTTCTTGCTTTAGGTTTAGTTAATTCTTTGGCTGTGTCGAGGCATCTAGGGCATCGTAGGTACGTCCCACGGCTAATTCTAGTTGTGTTGTCAGTTTAGGGGTCTGCAATCCGCTAAGTTACCAACCTTTCTGGTCATCTGGTTGCCTATCTTATTTCCTGGTTATCCTCCTCGGTGACCTAATCATAACACATCTCTTGTCAATTGTTCTCTTTCCCTTATATCCAGGGAGGTTCTTGACAGCTTCATGCTTGGTAAACTTCTTAATAGCATTGCGCACTGTTGAAAACTGGGATATTAAGGTCTTTGGAGATGGCCTTTTACCATTTGGAAGTCTTGTGTTTGCTAATAATAGCAGTTCTGATGTCCTGAGACAGTTTCTTTGTCTTCATCATTGTGACAAAAGAGCAGGGCCTACCATGTGGCTTTTTAAAACACTGAAGTCATCATTCATTGAATATTTCATGTCACATGGGCACGGACAATTAATCACAGGTGACATTCATTTTTGATTTACCACAGGGAAGTCAAAATGTATTTCAATACTAATTTAATGTGAATGGTGCTGTGGAGACAAGGGGGTGAGTGAGTGCTCTAGTCCTCTAGCTGAAACCGCATGGACCAGAGATCATCCCACCAAATTCCCACTTTCCTTTTACCATGGACATAAACTACTCAGACAACACAGGATGGGAGTAAAACAGTGTGGCAATTCTTTATTGAAACACAAAACTGGCAAATAACACATAGAACAAAATGCTCACCCTTCCACTGACTCGCCGGGATAAGAGCAACTGTGACTTCCAAGGTTCCAGTGCCAACTATGCACACCTGTGGCACGCACAGAGAGGAGGTAATGACAAGCTTAGGAAGCTAACAGTCCATTGAGGTACAAGGCCTGGCATCCCATAGAATGTCTAATCTGTGTCCCTCATGATGAAGACATGATGTTCTGGCAGCTGTCCCTGGCTGTGGTTTTGAAAAGAATCTCTGGTTGTTGGGATCTCTTGGCTCATCTGTTACAAAGGCATATCCCACTTATATAGCTCGCAACTCTTTTTCTTCAAGCCAGCATCCAGAGGTCTACAGGAAGATGTGATGATTAACTCATATTGTTTGACTAATCAATTTGCATAGTTTTCACTCCTCTGTTTTGCAAGTCAATAAGCCACAATGACCATGCATCACTGTATTGCAAAGATAGTAGACAATAAGTTGTAGGACCTGACATAGGAAACAATAATTAGTCATTCAAAAATATTTAAAAAAAAAAATCAATGCTTAAGACTCATATGACAAGAGTATGATTCTTGACCAACTGAAGAACAAAAACAAATTCAAGAGTTAACATACAGATAACAGTCTATTCCTCCAGCTTACTGAAAACAGATATCTGGTAAATTAAGATAAAATGCTGTGTTGTCACAGGTGCCAATACCAGTGTCACAGCAAGCTTTAGGTTTTTCTATTTTCTCTCCCATTGTTTTTTGTTTTAAATTATTGTTTATCATTTGCTATTTTGTATTTCATACGAGTGCTCTATACAAAAAAGCTGTTTCACTTGATTCATTTATTTCAGGTCATATTACACATCATGTACTTAAACTTCATGGGTGCCAATAACGATGAGCAGGATTTAATGTTAGATACATGGCATTTTGTTGTAATGCTGAGGTGATGTCAGGAGATGATGTGTATAATTGGGTGTCATCAGCATATAGATGGTACTGCAAACCAAGCCCATTAATTCTTTGTGTAATGGAACCGTTTGTAAGGAGAAAAGGGGAATGGTATCTGGTCACGTTTAGCTTTCATGTTATGGAGAAGACCAGTGGTGCGTTATGAATGGTGCCCTGTGTAGTAAATTTCTGGGTGGCCAGCCACTTTTTGGCAGAATGACTAATATATCACAGTAGTTAGTAAATGTGGTGAAGATGTGGCCCTGTGTGAGTGCATTTATGTCCATTATTGATTATGATGGAAGGGAAACACTCAACTGTTTCAGCATCGACACAAGCAACAAAATAGAGAGCTGAATGCAGGGTCTCTTCCTTTCTGTACTGCAAACTCACGAGAAGGGAACGTCCTCATTCCTGATACCTGGGAGCCCTATAAATGGAACAAGCGCCTATTAGATATTTATGGCACATACTTTCAATATGTATTAAGTGTCTCAGGAGGTGATATTTTGGCCTCTGGGGTTGGTTCAATGTGACCTTCGGACCCAAAAAGGTTGTACACCCCTGGTCTGATGTGATTAGAGCCTTTACAGGGAGACCCAGGATTACGAGATAAGACACTAAATTACAAATAGGTCTAAATAATTACAGAACAGGGAAATCTCGATCTGGTTTGATAAGACATACAGCCATCCTCTTTCTACATGACCAGATACAACACACAACAATCATAACGGCAATCAATTTTTTTTTCTCATTACTTTTGAAACTCGTGGCCACATCACTAATTACCAAGATGTATAGAGTAAGCTACATTAATGATCGCAAGGAGAATGCTTGAGTCACAAGAGAAATAGTTTCTTCTGCTTTGTTATTACACAGGTAGTTGATTCTATCAGATAAAGCCGAGCAAGTAGGATTTGTTTTATGCATATTTTGTTGTGTTCTATTACATTGCAGGAGATTGCAGTCCCTCGAGTCTGTCGTGTTCACTGGTCACAATAAGTTTCAGCATCTGATACCGTACCCATTATTTACAGAGTGTAGATGTGAGCAAGATAATGGAAAGCTACAAGATATCAAGACAACAATCCGATATATTTTTTTTGAATATCATTCACTTGAAGCAAACATTGGTATTGGTTTGATGTGACTACGGGGTAAAGATAACAATTCACTTAACATTTATAGAAAAGAAAATCGGATGAAACTCGGTATAGAAAAATATCCTGCTTATTATAAGCTAAAAAATAAAGAATCCGAGGTTTGGACTCAGTCTGTTTTACTATTATACTTATTCCTTTTCTTGTGTTTCTTTTTTCTTTAAACCTTTTGGACTGTTTCCCTTTCATAAGAAATACATAACTTAAATTAGCAAGCTGAGATGCTCTGTGTAACCTGTACCATGCGCTTTACCATGTACTTATTTTCTTGGTGCAACAAGCCTGCCACATGAATTGCGTCACCCAGCTTGCAGGAACTCTTCATTGCCCCATCAGATGGTAGAGTCGGCCAAATTAATCAAAAGTGTAGGTAACATTTAGGCTCTGTTTACATCACATGTGCAACCTCCATTTTAAGGTATACATTAACCCCTTTCTGACATCTGAAGTAATAATTCGTCCAAGGGGCCTATTTGACCAGGGACGGATTATTCCTTCATTTCGATCGCCCGCGCTCACTGGCGATTGTCGCAAGGTGTCAGTTGATTCTGACAGTTGACACCTGGCACTTTAACCCCGAAAAAGCTGCAACTGAACGTGATAGCATCCTTCTGGGAGCTAGAAGAGGGCTCACGGCCCCTATGCCTTTGGATTGGAAACCCTGCGGTGTGACACGGGGTTCCGATCGGTGCCATGGTGACCCAATGTCGTCATGACCGGGTCACCAGAGCTAGGAAACTTGCTGATCAGCAACTTTCTCTGTCAGTGCAGAACTGACAGTTTATACAGCATGTATAGATGCCCAAATATTTGAACAGACACAGTCACACAAAGGCGATGGTGGAAAAGAAACACAAGAGGTGGACAATGATGAGACACAATTGCCAGAAAGTCGGGGAGGAGGACCAGTGTGAGGAAGTGGTAGACAAGGTTGTGGATGATATAGTAACTGACCCAAGCTGGCAGGAGGATATGCAGAGTGAGGACAACAGCACACAGGGGGAGGGAGGCGTAGCACCCCAACAGGCAGGAAGAAGCAGTGTGTTGGCTGCAGACAAAAGGCGAGCAACCGTTGCCCGTAACACCAACACGATGGAAGTTGCTAGTACAACTGTTATGTCTTCCCGAGTCTGGTTGTTTTTTTAAAGACTCTGCTGATAACCCCAAAAAGGCCATTTGCACCACCTGCCAGGCCCACATCAGCAGGGGTAGCAAATCTACCAGCCTGACCACCACTAGCACGATCAGGCACATGGCAGCAAAGCACCCGACTTTGTGGGCCGAAAACCAGGGTCCAGGAACAGCGTCTGCGGGTGACGCCACTGCTTCTTTCGCTGTTGTGCATGCAAGCCAATCCCCTGTCCATGATGCATGCAAAGATGCCTCCTACCCTGCACCTGTCGCTGCACACACTCAACTAGCACCATCAGCAAGCACATCCACATCCTTTCCCTAGCACAGCACTCAGTTGCCCATACCGCAGTCCTTGGAACGCAAGTGCAAATGTGCAGCCAACAGGCCACATTAAATTCCCACATTTCGCGACTGCTTGCGCTCGAAATGTTGCCTTATAAGCTTGTGGAGACGGAAGCTTTCCGCACCCTGATGGCGGCAACTATCCCAGTGTGCTGTCCCTGCATTACACAAGCATGTGTCCCACATTAGCCGTGCCCTCAACAATGCAGTTACTGGGAAAGTCCACCTAACCACGGACACGTGGACAAGTGCTTGTGGGCAGGGACAGTACATCTTGCTGACAGCAAACTGGGTTAACATAGTGGAAGCCAGGACCCAGTGGGACCTTGGTATAGAACACATCCTCCGGATGCCTCCGTAAATCAGGGCTCCCCCCCCCCTCAGTCTACAGCTCCTACACCTGCTCCTCTTCAGTCTCCATCGGAAATAACCACATCAGTCACAAGCTGGAATCATTGCCTCAGCCAAGCGGCAACAGGCTGTGCCGAAGATAATATGCTTAGGTGACAAACCACACAATGCTGAAGAGTTGTGAAGAGCTCTAAAAGAGCAGGCAGATCTGTGGCTGACACCGCTGAACCTACAGCCAGGCTTGGTCGTGTGTGACAATGGCCGGAACCTGGTGGTGACTCTGAGGCGAGGCGAGCTCACACACGTACCTATGTCTGGCCCATGTACTTAACCTCGTAGATCATTGGTTTCTCAAAACCTACCCGGAGCTGCTGGATCTGCTTGTCAAAGTACACCGCCTGTATGCCCATTTTAAAAAGTCACCTACAGCTTCCGCTGCCCTTGCGTGCTTCAGCAGCATTTGCAGCTTCCAGCTCACCGACTGGTGTGTGATGTTCCCACGTGTTGGAATTCTACACTGCAGACGTTGGGAAGGATTTGTGAGCAGAAGAGGGTAGTTGTTGACTACCAGCATCAACAAGATCATTGGTATTCAGTTCAGACTCCACACATAAGACCTCAGGAGTGGACATGGATGTCAGACATATGTACCATCCTCCAAAACTTTGAGGACTCCACCAAGATGCTGAGCGGCAATGAAACCATAATTAGTGTCACCATCCCACTTCTCTGTGTTCTGAAATGCTCTGTGCTCACAATCAAAGAGGATGCATTGCAGGCACAGCACGATGAGATGGAGCAAGGAACCATACAGGGTGATTACACATAGGCCAGCCTCATCGTATCCTAACGTGGATTGGGTGACTGAGAAAGAGGAGGAGGAAGAACAGGAGCTATAGATGGTGCTGCCTGCACAACTGTCTTACCTTCTGTTCAGCATGGATGGCCTGAGGACAGAAGAGGAGAGCATGCTCCGTCATCCTTTTGGTTAGGACATGGAAGTCTTGCCTGTTAGCAGTCTGGCACGCATGGCTGAGTTTATGTTACGCTGCCTTTCCCGTGACCCTCACGTTCTCAAAATTTTGGATGACAGTCATTACTGGTTGGTGACACTTCTAGAGCCATGCTACAAGGAGAACTTGCTATCTCTTATTCCCGAGGTGGACAGGTCTACTAAAATGGGACAGTGCCAGAGGGCCCTTGTTGCGGAATTATTAAATAAATTAACATCTGAAAATGCTAGTGGCAGAGGTCACAGTTCATTGGGCAACCAAGGAGTACAGGTGAGAGACAAATCCAATCCAGCAGAAACAGGGGAACACTGTCAAAGTTCTGGGACAGTTTTCTCAGACCCACCCATCGCACAGGCCCTGAGGCACAGGAGTACTCGCATAAGGAGTGCAAAGTTTGGGAAGATGCCGAGAGAGTATTTTGCTGACCGTACCAATGTCCTCCGTGATTCCTCTGTGACTTATAATTATTGGCTATCAAAGCTGGACACGTGGCATGAACTGGCTCTCTACGCCTTGGAGGTCCTGGCCTGCCACTTGCGTTTTGTCAGAGCGGGTTTTTAGTGCTGGTGGTGGAATTATAACTGATAAATGCATCCGCCTGTCAACTGAAAAGGCTGACTCTTATAAAAATGAGCAAGGGCTGGATTGGGCCAGACTTCTCTACACCACCAAATGATAGCAGCATAACAAACTCAAATCCAGTGTCTTTTTTTGGGAGGTCTAATCCCATGCACCTCTACACACACATGGGTGTACCCTTCCTGATTTTGGCTATTTGCGGTTGTCCTCCTCATCCTCCACCACTATATCATCAGGGTGACCTTGGTCCATGATGCAAAACCCACATAATTTTTATAACGGGTGCCAAGTCGCAAGTTTTGTGATGCAACAGCGATCTCACCAGCGAGATCGCTGTGACACCTATCAGCAACTGGCCCCCCTGCCGGGTATCGCTGATCATGCTTGAATGGCCTGGACATTTTTGTGATCGTTGGTCTCCCGCTGGCCAGCATGCATCACTGCGTGTGGCAGGCGGGAGACCAGCGATCAGCGAGTTGGAAGCCAAGGTAAACATCGGGTTTCTAAGAGCCGCGCAGCGCTTAGAAACCCAATGTTTACCTTGGTTACCAGCGCGCTGGTATCTTAACGTACACTGCAGTTAACTAAGCGACGTGCCAGTTACCTGCGTGTTGCTGTCCTGATCGCTGCTGTGATCTGACTGTTTAGCAGCTCACCAGCGATCATGTAGCGACACATCAGCGATCCTGACAAGTTCATATCGTTGTCGAGATCGCTGGTGAGTCGCTATGTGTGACGGGGCCCTTAGCCCTTTCCTAGCTCCTGGAAAGAAGATAAAGAATTCTCTTTCTTCCACGGATCAGTTATTTAAAGGGAACCTGTCACCCCCCAGGCGTTTTTAAGTAAAAGAGCCACCTTGTGCAGCACTAATGCTGCATTCTGTCAAGGTGACTTTTATTTAGCGTCCCTTCCACCGCAGAAATAATCGTTTTCAAAATTGGTCAGACATACCTGGTTTGACCGGGGGGGCAGGTCTTTCCCCCTCTGACACAGACGCCTCACATCCATCAGTCATTTCTTCTTTCAGTCTTTGCTCCGCCTCCTCAGCGTTCATTTGAAATCCTGGCACCTGCGCTGTACTATATTTTCTTGGGCATGCGCAGTTAGCGCTGCCCGTGCTCTCACATCACATCATGGCCTTCCTATCGCGCCTGCGTGGACACACGGCCAGAGATCCTGCCCCGCAGTCGCTTATGATTTATTCACACTGCGGAGCTGGGAACCTTGGGCATGCGCAGTAGTTCTCTGCGGCTCTTCAACTCCCTGAAATCATCATTGCGGGATCTCTGGCCGTGCGTCCACACAGGCGCGATAGGAAGGCCATGATGTGATGTGAGAGCACGGGCAGCGCTAACTGCGCATGCCCAAGAAAATATAGTAGAGCGCAGTGAGCAGCCATTTTGTTGGTGACTGCAAAGTTATACTGACAAGCAGATGGTCACCGAGCATGGCAGGCAGCAAGGATTCTGGGAGATATACTGTATTGGAAGGAGCAGTGTGACAGCAGCACAGAGTATTTCAGGAGAGCAGTGTGCTGGTCTATGGGGGAGGTACCCTGTTCGGTGCACGGAGCAGCCAGGGACTCTACATAGAGCGCTGTCTTTTATACACACGGATGGACTGTCTGCTTGTCTGCTCCACAGAAATCCAGGAAACATTTCTGCTGATTGATGGCCTGTTCTGAATCAGACTTTACACGCAAAGACCCCATTCCCCTCCTAAGAACCCTGTCTTCTCCATCCTGTCCTGGCGATGTGTGAGAGAGGCGACAGGCGCAGTCCAGGGTGACGCTGGGAAGCAGGCTGGGGGGGAATATAGCCATATAGTAACAATAAAAATGAGATCCCTCTCTTCAGCTGCCTCACCAGCCCTCCCCTGACTTTACCTAACTGGAGGTGATGCTGCTCCCTCTATTACCCCAGAACCGTGTGCAGGTGCTCAACCAGAACCACCTTAGAATGGGTCCCCTTTCTGCAGATAATACTGCCATAGTGTTCTCACATAATGCCACCATATAGATCACACATAATACCGCCATATAGATCGCACATAGTACCACCATATAGATCGCACATCTCTCAGCCGAAGGATCCTCCTTAGGGGCTGGAGACTCATCCAATCTGCTGGAATGCCTCTGACTGGAACTTTTTTCACCCAAATGACCACCTCCTGTGCTGCTACGCGGTCGTCACTGGGTCACTTAAGTAGAGCTTCTAAGTCAGCTGCTGTTGCACAAGTGAATACTGCACCTGCTCCGGCGACTCCATAATTCCTAACCAGATTATGGGTCTGGAAGCACCTAGTCCCATCCTGGCCTTCCTTAATACTTCAGGCCACTCCCCCGATCCGGTACCCCCAGGACCACCGGGGTCAGCAGGTCCTCCACGTGGCCTGCCAGGTGCCATTTCCCCCAGACTGACGGCCGTGCCCCAGGCATTCCCATGCCCGGCGACACCCTCAACCAACTGATGCCACTGCCCACATCTCCAGCCTGCCTTAGCTCGCTACCCCGAATGCATCCGCCAACAGCCACAAGAACCAAGCCCTGCTCCGGTCTCACAGCCGCATCTCGCACAGAAGGGCACACCCCAGCTGCATCGCAGGAGGCGCGTCGCAGGAGGCGCATCCCTGCGACGTTATGGAGTGTGCCCAGGTCGCGTCACCAAAGACGCCCCAAGACCGCATCACAAGGGGTGTACCCCAGCAGCGTCACCGAACTGCACCCCGGCTACATCAAGAGTGCGCCGGTCGCCACCACCTGGGCCTACCCCGCCGAAGGCATCACCGCCGTGCACCCAGAACACGGCGCTAGAGCCCCTACACCGCCGGCAGCCCAGCCTACTCACCTGCACCATGCAGCGTTGGACCACTAACATGCCAGCCATCCTTCCTTCCCAGAGACTGCTTGCCTCCTGCCGCTCACAACATGCAGCCCCCTGGACCCACTGCTGCGCTTCCAGGGTACGAGTCTGGCCAAGAAAAGGGACCCCCAGGCTGCCTGAGTTGACAGGCTGGGCCTGGTACATCTATCTTCTTCACAGGTATGTCTGAAGAGGTTCCCCTGTCAGGCACAGGAAACCAACTGATGTGGGAGAGAAGTGCCGACCTTTTTAGGTCTGTAGGTTTCCTGTCCCTGAAGGGTGGATCCCCTCTCATGGTGCTGTCATGGGAGACTGAATAAAAGAGGAATTTTTATCTGATGAGGCACTTATAGCCTAGTTACAAAATGGAGAGGCAGCTAAGTTTCCCCATTTATTGCTCCAAAATGTGTTTGGTCCGTGCATAGTTTTTAACCTCAGTAATTTTCTTGCATGAAAAAAATAAAGTTATAGTGGATGAGTTTTACTATGTTAAAAATTTACAGCACACTGATGAGTCTGTGCTGTCAGTAATTCTTCACAAACCGTATGGGTAATTTTGATCAGTGACTCACATAAAAAAACATATTTCTTTGCTTTATTTTTTTGCTGACCACATGAACATGTGTACAGCCCTATATATGATAATAGGTACGTGTTCAATCCATGAGATCCACTACTAGAACATGTATGTGATGGATAGACGTCTGAATGAAGCTTTTACACCTTCCAGACATGGCCAATTTCAGTTTTTTCCCAAGAGCCAAAACTTTTTTTTTTTAATCTTTTGCTCCACAAACGCTTGAGGGCTTGTTTTTCATTGGACACCATTCATTTTATCACAGGGTGTGCTGGAAAACAAAAAAAAAAAAAATTTAAAGTGCAGTGAAATTGTGAACAAAAAATACAATTCTGACATTGATTTTTTGCCATACAGTACATTGTATGATGAAAATAACCTGGCAATATGATTCTCCCCATCAGTGCAAATACGGGGATTGGAAAAAAAAAAAACTCGACAAGTTTGGTATTATTTTAGTGGTCGGGGAAAAAAAAAACAATTTTTGATTGCGCCGCTATTTTACATGACTTGTAATGTTTTCGGTTGATAGAGCTGTGTAGAGGCACATTGCCATATTAGGCATTGTGGCAACAAAAAAACCTATAATTTGGGAGTTTTTACATTTTTTAGGCTTACAGTGTTTACCGAATGGATTATTTTTATTTTTTTCCTTTTCACTGTATTTATTAGTCCCCTTAGGGGACCTGCACCTTCATCTGATCACTTGAGCTATATAGAGATACCACAGTATTACTGCATATAAGAAAAATCACAGTCTCCTTTGAAGCCCAACCACAGGCTCAGTGGTCTTCAACAGACTCATGACTATCGCAATGACCCATCGGCATCCCACGATCGCATCATGGGGGGGGCGCATACGACGCGTGCCCATGCTGGTGTGCTGTTATGTCTGTTGAACTCTGAAAGCAGCATTAACAGGATAACAGTTTGCAGCCAGAGCTCTGCTTTAGCCACGACTGTTAAATTCCAGTCCTGGCTGTGTGTCCCAGCTATTACCTGCTCCAAATGCTCACTGCCAACTTCCTCCTTATGTGACACCCCAGAGTCCGGTTGTCACCGTGACATTACCTCCCTCTAAGAGGTGAAGTCATGCTTGGAGGCAGAAAGGGACCCCCATGCCAGGCAGCATAGATTTAATCACAATTTCCTGCTGCAGGTCAGAAAAGGGAGATGCCTTATAAATTCTGGCCAGCAGAGGGGGTTGGTGAGTCAGCTAGAAATCAGCTGAGGGGGTTGTCATGGAAACGAAACAGCTGTGAGGAAAAAGGACCGTTACAATGTGAGGAGGTGAGGTAAAGAGATATTTCTGGAAGATCCTGTCAGATGAAGACAGAGCGCTGATCTGTGAAGAGGGAAAGGACAAGAGCAGAGACTAAGACTCTAGGGAAGCTAAAATATCGCATATAGCAGACCCCTGAGTGAAGCGCCAATAAAGAGAAAAGGGACATCAGAGTCCTAGGCTAACAGGAGCTGTACGCCCTGACAGCCAAATCTGAAAGTACAGGGGATTGTAAATTCCTGTATACATTGATCACCTGAGGGCACGGCAGTGGATAAAGAGCCCGGGGCCGACGGTGAAAAGAACGGTACCCGTGGAATAGGCTCACGCTGACAGCCGTACAGGTTAGTGAAGCCATCACGAATAGAGGGTCGCAGCATAGTTATATACAGCGGAGACCCACACACAGAGACCTTTCTAATGATCTTTTTACTCTTCGACCTGTGACGGGGACAAGGGGGCATCCTCTACGTCTGGAGGAAAGGTTTAAGCATACTCACAGATGCGGATTCTTTACTGTAAGAGCAGTGAGACTATGGAACTCTCTGCCATATGATGTTGTAATGAGTGATTCCCTACTAAAATTTAAGAAGGGACTGGATGCCTTTCTTGAAAAGTATAATATTAGAGGGTATATACACACTAGTTTCCTTAATATTGCGTTGATCCAGGGAGCTAGTCTGATTGTCGTATGTGGAGTCGGGAAGGAATTTTTTTCCCCAATGTGAAGCTTACTGTTTGCCACATGGGTTTTTTTTGCCTTCCTCTGGATCAACATGTTAGGGCAGGTTAGGACAGGATATGGGTTGAACTAGATGGACTTAAAGTCTCCCTTCAACCTTAATAATTATGTTACTATGTTACAAAGCGCAGAAAGGAAGGTCCTAAATCCCCACCTGGCAAGGTGGATCCCCTGAATGCCTCCAGGCGAGCCGGACTCATTCCATCACCTGTATGTGGTACTCCGGACTACAACCTATTACCAGTAAAAGGTAAAGAAACTGCATCTCTGTGTCTTTCTCTCATTTATCTGCACCCCAACTTTCACAGCCATTTTTACTATTTAACATCTTTGCCCTGGGACTACAGCCCTACCTGTGGAGGGCTACAACATCATAGCTGCGCCCAACATCCATCCCAGAGAAGCAACACCGCTGCGCTGGTCACCTCTGACTAGAATACCACAGGTGGCGTCACGTATTTCACCATCTATGAACATTATCTTTATTTTTACCACATAAATACCACACAACTTTCCCGTATTTTATTACTGGACGCCTCTGGGCCATGGACCGGGTCACCGCCGTGACACCGTCCCCCATTGAAGTCGACGGGCCTGGTACCGAGTACCCCCAGGCCCCGCAGGGTGCTCCACTTACATGTACGGCGATTGTCTGCAAGGAGTTAAATGCAATAAATTAAGAGGCATACACCTACCTTGTGCCAGCACCAAAAGATGTACAGTAGTCCAGTCACATACTGGAACGCCTTTCCTAATTTTCACTACACTTGTGGCATCAGTTCTGAATTTGAGTTTGCTGGGCTGTCCTCTGCCAAGCACCCTACTGCCAAGAGAGCCGAGATAAACCCACCAAAATACAAATTTGTGCAATGATTGTTGAATCAAACCTAAAATACATTTGATTATACAATAATTAAGTTTAGTTTGCAAAATACCAATTTAAAATGTAGGTTCAGTTTAAAAAGGACATGTAAAAGATTTTGCAAACCAACAGCTAAGCCATTTAGACAACTTATCGTCCCCTTCTTGTTAAGAGTAGAAAAAACACCCAAACCTGCTGGACTCCATACTTATCTTGTAGTCTGGACCCCTTATCAGCAGTTCAATTTGCCATTACAGGGAGGAGATCCACATCACAGAATTAGACTGCAGTTATAGTAAGGCGGGGTGGGGGTGTAGACTACGCATCAATAATGCCATCATAGAGAAGGTGGACCCAATTCCCCTTCTAGATGGTCTAGGTCAGGGATTTTCAAGCTTTCTACTGGGACCTCATCAGACCAGAGACTAAAGATATTGCCCAGCACTTACAATCTGTAGTGGGAGTCTATACGAAAAATTAAAAAGATCTCATTTGTTTTTGTTAATATTTCTCAACCCCAATATAAACTTTATTATAAACACAATATGGGTCAAATATGTTGTAAAGCTAGAGATTTCTGTAGCCATAGAAAGGACAGCTCAGCATTTGGTTGCTTCTATGAAATCTACCTCCTCTTGGCTAGAGACAAATTCTGTACTGCCCTGACCAAGAGAGGACACATGAAACGTTATGAAAACTAAAAGATCATTTTTTATTTAGTAAAATCAAAATTTTGATAAGTGAACTTAAAGTTTAAAGAAACATAGAAAACACTAAAGAATTAGGATCCCAGCAGTTCCACCTATGATCTCCTCATTTTCCAAGATTCTATTTAGTCTCATTTTACAATCAAATTCGAGAAATATAATATATTCTATTCATATAAAACTTATTTCAGTGTTTCAAGCAGCTCAGCCGCATGTTCCCCCTTTTATTCCTTATTGTCCTGTGTCTCAAGAGATCAGCCTTCTCCTGACTGACTGTATGTAGCTGTTAGGCCACATTCACACGTTCAGTATTTCACATCAGCATTTGTAAGCCAAAACCAAAAGGGGGGTGATAAATACAGAAGTGGTGACATGTTTCTATTATACTTTTCCTGATTGTTCCACTCCTGATTTTGGCTTACAAATGTTGATGTAAAATACTGATAGTGTGAGTGAGGTCTTAAGGGCCTGTCACACTAAGCGATATCGCTAGCAATATCGCTATAAAGTCACTGGTTTTTGTGACGTTATAGCAATATTGCTAGCGATATCGCTAAGTCTGATACTTACCTCCGACCGGCTCCCCCGCTGGTTATCGCTGATCGCGCGAGAACGTCCTGGGCAGCTTCTCGTCGTCAGCTTCCTGCGGTGCTTCCTGTGGAGAGACGAGCGACGAGCGTGGAGCCGGGCGGGAGGACGCAGGATCGCCTAGTGTGACAGGTAAGTAGCGACCCCCGTCCCCAGCGATGTCGCTGGTGAGATCTGCCTGTGTGGCAGCTCACTAGCGACGTACCAGCGATCCTGTCCGCGTCATATCGCTGGTCGGGATCGCTGGTACATCGCCAAGTGTGACAGTACCTTTAGACAACTGGCTGAAGCAGAAGACTCCCTGGTGTGTTCTGTCTATGGTAGGACAAGACTTCGCTATGCCCTGTCCCCTTTCCAAAAAAATGGAACCCATAGCCCTTTGTTCAGTGCAGGTTTTCTACAACACTGAGGTCGGGATCACACATGCGAGGAATACGACATTCTCACATGTTAATACCCAACACTGCCGCCGGCACTGGGATCGGAGCGTGCGGCCGCATAGCAATACATGGACCCGCACGCTCCACTCCTGAGCACCGGGTATTAATATGCGAGACTCGGCCGTATTCCTCGCATGTGTAATCCCAGGATCACGTAGGAAGCGCTGCAAACTAAAACAGTGAGGACAACTATATTTCTTAACTAAAACTAATGTTTCTTCAATCTTGTAACAAAAAACCAACACAACAATGTAAGAAAGTAACGCCAGGTTCTTTCCAAATGTTATACATGTCATCTGGAAATATTACTGATACAGCAACAGATCACATCCGCCTATGATGTATAGTTCTGTCACAGCAGGCGATTGATATGTGACAAGCTTAGCAGTTCGTTATTTTAAGTATTAATATGCAAAAAGACATGTTTTTTTCACGTCATAATGATACATAATCACAGGAGTACAGGAGCAGACCAAGTAATGGTTACCATTGGTGTTACTATCTTGTCTTAATCTTCTATTCGTGCTGGCTTATACTAAAGTTGTAATTACAAAGAACAAGTCTTAACTTCCTCTGCCACCCTCCTTCCCCCCAAAAAAAACCCCACCACATTTAGGTGATAAAAAGTGACAGCGAATTTGATTCACCAGTGACTAAGATAGGAATTGCAGGACAGCTATATACTTATGGACTTGCTCCATTTCTTCATTTTGAGGACATTTTGGAGGATTTTTAGATATTGACTGACTTCGAGATGGTGTGAACCAACTCGCGGGACCCTATCCAACGGCCATGGAAGTGATCAGCATCTCCGATTCTGCTTTTGATTAGCCAGCGTGGCGTGAGGTTATAGAGTCAGCAAGATGCACGTGACATCATACCAAGCTGGGTAATAAAAGCAAGAGCCGCGGAGGCTGGCAGGTAAGAGGTGGTTGTCTGGGCTCTGGCCAGTGGCCATAGATTATTACTCTTTTTTGGAACTCACCATACTATACCTTTATTAAAATACATCTTTTAGCTATATTTCTGACACATACAATACAACTCCATCTGATTGAGGTTAGTTTCCCATTTCAGTTCTCCTTTGAGAACCATTGCATTGGTTCCGATTAAGTCCTATTATGATTGCATCCAGAAGAAAATGGAAAATCATGAAATGCACACAGAAATCCATGTTTAAGGAGCTCATTAAAAATTACTATCTGTCCACTAATTGCATAAATTACCTATGTATGCAAGAAAGACTTCAGAGGATCATTAGATTGCACACTAGTATAGCAGGATCATTGTCTTAACTCTCAAAGGTAAATTTTGGATTATAATACAGTCCCGGCTTGATTGATAGAGAGTCATTCTTTGTCTCCCAGAACAACTTTTCACTGGGCTTTGGGGGGCTTGGTATAACCCAGGAATTTTCTTCAGAACATGACTTTTGGTAAGAATCAGTCTCCTCACAGTCTTGGCCATCTACTGGATCAGGTCTCTCAATTGTACATTGTGTAGCCTCAGGCTTTTCAGATAACGTACTGAACGTGCCATCGTGTAGTTGTGGTGCAGAGACGGCAGTGTGAAGTTTCTGCACTTTAGTTGGTGCCACCTTTTGGTAAGTGGCTCCACCAGCTGTTATCTGCAGTCTATTGAAGGTCCTTTCGAGGTCCTCTTCGCACTGCACTGGGCCATGAGAAGCTGCAAAAAGGACAAATTATTTCAGGATTACAAGGTGAGCAAAAGCACTGCAAGACAAATACGAGGAAGAACAGAAGAGTGTAAGGCTCACAGCTTACGATGAATCTAAATGACGACTTCCAATGGGGTTCTCCACGGTTCTGCCATTTCTGAAGTCTAAAGTAACAGACCCACCAATAGAGACTTGACAGTGTGAGATGTGAACAGAGATTTAATAGGGTTGTCGGACATCTCTCATTATAGAAACGAGTGGCAAGTGGTGCTGATTGCATCGTCTCCACACATACCTGCCAGGATGCATACGTAATTGTCAGATATCATGCACACTGGTCCTACTCAGAGCAGGACATATGTATGCATCCTCTTAAGGGTGGGCAGGCAAAACATAACCAGTGCCACCTAGCTCCTGATGTATTAGTGAGCGGCACCAGACAATCCAAGTAAGTCCGATTCACCCAGCAAAGCCAAGTGCACTAAACCATAAGCACCGAGAGCTGCTCTATGGACTCAATATGGCACAGTATTCTCTTCCAAATCATGCAACAATATTTTCTGAGTTTCATTTTAAAATAAATAATTTAAAAAAAATGTCTCTGTACAAAAATGGCAGCTCTGATTTTTCTGGGACCTGTATTTTGACTCAATGTTTCTTCAGCAAACATGCTTTGTTAGAATGGAGACACCCCCATATACCTTAGATAATGTCAGAATGACCTATGCAAGTAAAGACGGACTTCAAGATGGAGTGCTTATTCATGTAATAGAACTAGTTAATAGGAAAGAAAGCATTCCTTGTTATATTTAAAAAAAAAAAAAGCTACATATAAAAAAAAAAATTATCTAAAAATAAATAGCAAAAATGCCTTCATATAAATGGTTATTTACCTACAAGTTTTTTTTTTTTTCCAGGCAAGACAAATGACAATAGATGAGAACTATTTGCATTGTTTTTATGCAGGGCAGATACCGTAAAAGGTCAGATACAAATAAACTGTTAACACCTCTGCCTGTACACTTAGACTGGCTGAGAAAAAAAAAGCCACAAGGGGGAACAAAATACAGCACAGCAGAAAAACACATCAGCAACACCTTTATGTGTGAAGTTGACCAGGATGCAACTAAACCAGAAAACCGGGTAGGCTGCAGCTCTAATACACTCAGCCGCATCCGCCTCAGACAGGGAGATTCTGATGAGATACGATAGCCGGCTGCTCTATAAATGGCATTGGAGGGATAGGAGGGATGGGAGAGTCCTGTTACGGCAAGTAATGTGACTTGCCTTTCTTGGTCGCAGCCACTGTTCCTTTCAGCTTTCTTAGCACCTTGGCTTGTACTTCAGTCACTAGATGTAAATTAGACATTTCCTTCTTCAGCTCCCAGTACGCCTGCCGCATGCTGCTCTGCCTGCTGGAACACAAAATACCAAGGATTCATTTGCCGCCCAGTAGCATCTTTCAGCTTCCACTTCACCTGCCGGGGACAGCTGGTTCTGGGACTTCACATTTCATAGATCACAGGCTAGTGACAATGAGCATTATTCCTCTACACATATAATAGAAATATACGAGTAAAAACACAGATTCTAAAAAAAAATATACATATATGGCATATAAGTACACACACGGCACCAAACGCTGACCACCTCACTAACAACTTGAAGTGTAAGCACACTGGAAAAGAGATATAGAATACTATATTATAATATATATATATATATATATATATATATATATATATATATATATATACACACACATACACACGTATATACATATATCTCATACACACAAAGCTTTAATCATGTATATAGTGAATAGCTAATTAGATCAATTAGCACACAAACACAAGGACGGCCACATGTGTGCCATATCTGATAATCTGATAACTGCCATCTCCTTATATTATTCCATTTAAACTGAAGTTGTGCTCCTATCTTACCCTAGCGGGAGTACCACATCTTAAGGCCCCGTCACACTAAGCGATCTCGGTACCGAGATCGCTGCTGAGTCACAACTTTTGTGACGTAACAGCGATCGCACCAGCGAGATCGCTGTGTGTGACAGCGATCAGCGAGCGGCCCCCCTGCCGGTATCGCTGATCGCTGGAAGAAACCTCTGGACATGTCGCTGGTCTCCTGCTGGCCAGCACGCATCGCTGTGTGCGACAGGCAGGAGACCAGGATCAGGTGTAAAAAATAATAAAAAAAAATAAAAAATATAGTTATTCTCACCTTCCGACGTCGCGTTCAGCCATCCCGCCTCTCTCCACGCTCCGGTCCCAGTGATCCTTTGCACGAATGACCGCGAGACTTTGTTATCCCTCGAGACTGTGACATCTCGTGGTCATTCTCGCAAAGGATCACTGGGACCGGAGCGTGGAGAGAGGCAGGATGGCTGAACGGGATGTCAGAAGGTGAGAATAACTATATTTTTTATTCTGATTCTATTTTCTACAGCGATGGCAAGCGATGCCGGGCGCTCGGCATCGCTGTGCTGATCGCTGGTGAAGCTGTCTGTGTGACAGCTCACCAGCGATCACATAGCGACTTACTAGCGATCCTGACACCTTGATATCGGTGTCGGCCCGGGATCGCTGGTAAGTCGCTTAGTGTGACGGGGCCTTTACCCTAGTGGGAGTACCAGATTAACAGGTGAGAGTTGTGGGATGTACAACAGGAAGGACAAGGGGCTCCTTTAAACAAGACAGTTCAAAAAGGGTCAACGCTTCACGCAGCGGAGCCACTTTAGTAAGGTCTCATTCTGTAGATACACATTACATTTTGGTATAAGAACAAAACCATTTTCAGCTTTTGTAGCTTTATTAATCATCAGAGGTGGACTCTATTACCCGAACCATCTACCAATCTTCTCCCCTGGCAAGGATCATCCAAGACAGTCCAAAGGTTCAAACCTTAAAAAGGGTTGGAAAAGATTAGAAGATCATGGCTGCCGTCTTCCAGACCACGTGGCCGAAAATCACGGAGACCCATCTGTTTTCTGGGTCACAGAGCAGAATGTCCCTTATGCTGCATTCATACATCCACGTGTTGTGGTCCGAGCACAGGCCGTGGTGCACGGACAGGCTGCAGCTCTCCTGACCCAAAATGGACAGCCCAATAATATATACACGAGGCCTATAGTTCTCACCAGCTTGTTTATATATTAAGGAAAACGAGGATTCATATAGGCGGATCCTACTGACAGATTCACTTTGAAGAAAAAAAAAAAAAAAATTATATAATATATATATATATATATATATATATATATATATATATATATATATATATATATATATATATATATATATATATATATATATAAATAAAAGTATGCATGCTTATTGGCTCTTAAGATTCGACTTGAGTTCATCCTGGGCCTCTTGTGTTGGCGGCCCCCTCCTGATGAGAACTACAAGTCATAGGCTTCTCTTTAGAGTAGATTAATTAAGGGGGTCTCCCCTGTTATTGGTGGCAGCCAGACTAAAGTCAGACACATCTATACTGAAATCAATAGGAAAAATGAATTGCACTACTAACTACAGTATGTTGTCTTCATAAACATGTTCCGATGATGGCATTTTTTGACTTTTTTTGCCGATGACTTTTCTATAGAAATAAATTACAAACGTGCAAATAAGATACTTTAAAAAGACAACAAGAGGGACATTTTGGTGGGAAAAAACAAACAAAACAACACTCTAATTAAAAAAAAAAAAAAAAAAAATAAATATATATATATATATATATATATATATATATATATATATATATATATATATATATATATATATATATATATATATATATATATATATATTATTTTTTTTTTTTTTTTTTTTAATTAGAGTGTTGTTTTGTTTGTTTTTTCCCACCAAAATGTCCCTCTTGTTGTCTTTTTAAAGTATCTTATTTGCACGTTTGTAATTTATTTCTATAGAAAAGTCATCGGCAAAAAAAGTCAAAAAATGCCATCGGAACATGTTTATGAAGACAACATACTGTAGTTAGTAGTGCAATTCATTTTTCCTATTGATTTCAGTATAGATGTGTCTGACTTTAGTCTGGCTGCCACCAATAACAGGGGAGACCCCCTTAATTAATCTACTCTAAAGAGAAGCCTATGACTTGTAGTTCTCATCAGGAGGGGGCCGCCAACACAAGAGGCCCAGGATGAACTCAAGTCGAATCTTAAGAGCCAATAAGCATGCATACTTTTACTTAAGAAGTAAATCAGAATATGAGAACAGACATTGAAACATTCCCAGCGTTGCTTAGACCTCGAGTTGTTAATTAAGTGGTTTACACCTATGCGCCCAACACTCTGGGGTTTAAGGAGGCGAGCAGATGTTTCTGTAAGGCAAGTAAAACTGCACAATCTGCAGCTCAGAACATTCATTCGAAGGTATTTTTAGAGCGTTTGCAGCAATTTATTTCGATTCTTTGAAGAAATGGAAGAAACATTAAAGAACAAATGAGATGATCCCAAGCCAAGCTCTAGCTCTCCCCCTTGTGGCTGAAATCTGTACATGCATGAAACCTTCAGCCAAGTACTTGAACCGTTCAGCGGATGGGAAGCGTGAAGTGGTCTTTCGGTTCTGCTTACAGGGTTATTTTGACAGGCTACTGAAATAAAGAGCAATCTGGCTGCCAGAATGCACAATACTGAACTATTCCTATTTTTGCTTAAAGAAGCACTCCCATCAAAATGTTCATCCTCTTAATACACTGCAATCATCATGTTATATATAGCCCTGTGTACTTACAATTGCACATTTTGCCTTTCTACCCAAATAATTCTTCTCTTTTCCATTACATCTATGATATCATACGATTAAAAACTGACTAGCTGAATCCTTCTAAGCTCCATGTAGAAACATGAAGTCTATTTTCCCTGCATAAGTCCCTGGCGGGGAGAGGCAAAGGATAAAGTGGTTCAGGAGGTAGAGAGGGGAATGATAAACACAGGGACAGGAGACTTCCTGTTCCTACATAGAGCAGAGAAAAGAGAAGAAGATTAGCTGGGTACAAAGGCAAGATGAGCAATGCAAGTACACAGCGCTATATGTGATGTGATATATGATGACTGCACTATATTGAGAGGACACAAACTTTAATGGGAGGAGGAGTGCTTCTTTATGACTAGTGGTCCTTTCAATTGGGCATGGAACTGCAGTGGAGGCCGTATGCACACATTCACGTGTCAACGTCAGGGTCCCCATTCACAGACTCACTGCGGTTCTCCCGACCCAAATTAAACATCCTCATGGGCAGATATGAGGCAGTTTGGGTCCAAAGACCTGTGACCACTCTGAGCATCAGGGTCTGTACTCAGACTACAACGCACCGATGTGTGTATCCAGCCTAAGTCCCATTTCTAAATAAAGGCTACTACTTAGAAGAGGTCCTGAATCTTTTCTTTGTACGCCTCTTAGTCCTGATTTTGTGTCCTATCTGTACTTCAGTAAGGCTATGTGCACACGCTGCGGTTTTTTCGCTGCGGTTTTGGCCGCTGCGGATCTGCAGCAGTTCTGCAGACAGTGCACAGTAGCATGTAAGTCTATGGGATTTACAATCTGCTCTGCACATGCTGCGGATTTTTAACTGCGGAAAAGCTGCGGTTTTGAATCCGCAGAAAGAAATGACATGTCACTTCTTTTCTGCAGATTCCGCTGCGGTTTACCATCTCCTCCATTGTAGAGGCGATAAACCGCAGGTCATTTTACCTGCGGTTCTGCAGATACAAATCCGCAGCGTGTGCACATAGCCTAAGAGTTCGCATGTAACTACAAACTTGAACTGAAGATTAAGTACAGCTAACACAGATCCCTACAGTGACTGCAGCATATTATATGACATGGAGATGATCAATAGATAAAATACATAACATTTCTTAAATTATATTTGCTTCACACCGGTCACAATGGCCGACACTTCTCATCTTCTGTAGCTCAATTATCAGCTTTGATGTACAGACTAGAACAGACCAAAAGCCGGACGGGAGCGATGAGACACCATTATTATACTACTGGGAGACCCAAATTCTAACACTACAAACAGAGGACGCCCGTATGCATCTCCCATTCTTACAGAAGATCTAAAGGAGGCTTCCTTCACACATTTCAGATATGACTCATTTTTTCCTTCCTGGTTTTAGGATGGATCCACATCCCGCGCATGTACAGCAAGTTTACTTTTTGCAACAACATTTACATTCAACAGAAAACCTACACGTGGAACTTAATATGGTAATCAGAAGTTTGAAAGTTCTCATATCCAAAGAACAAGGGATAAGTTCCCGATCACTGGGGGTCCTACTGCCAGGACCCTTACTGATCCTGAGAACTAGGCATGATTATAGTTCTGGGGGATCATGCAAACAGCTGCTCTATTCATTCTTAATGGGACAGATAGAAGTAACCAACTGCAGTGATCGGCTGGATTTTGGCATTCTGGTAAGATTGAATGAATGAATGACCACTACTCCATTCATTCTGGCTACAAGCCACTTTAAAGGGTATTTTTTATCAGCAAATTACCCATTGTTTACAAAATATTTGTTGGCAATGGTTCCCCTCTCTCATATGATCTGTATTAAACATTAGATAAATTTTAGCCTCTAACTTCCTGTCCTTTCAAGAAATTGTCATGTACATTAGCAGCAATCGACTTATTTCTGATCACACCTTTTGTATTGAAACATCTAATGAGCATGTGCAAAAGTCATTGTGATAGGAGAGGAGCAGGGTCAGCGGTGACATCACCTATTGGGATCTGCTGTGTATGGAGGTGTTGTCTGCCATTATCATCAGGCCTGTGATAAGGACACTGCTGTAATCTCTTCCTATGGCCAGGGTCACACTTGCAATAAACTCGCACGAGTCTGGCATCTCAACACACGGCACTGCCGTCAGAACTCGGAAGTGGAGTGTGTGAGTGCATGTATTTCTATACAGCTGAGCTCTCCGGTCCAAGTGCCGGCGGCAGTGCCGGGTATTGAGACGCCAGACTCGTGCAAGTTTCTCGCAAGTGTGAACCCGGCCTAAAAGGATGAGAAGTATTAAGCTATCAATCCAAAACACCCTTTGTGGTAAGTGCGAAGACAGCAAGATTTGTACCCATTTTTAATATGGAATTTTAAACAGCGTTGCCAAAAGGTTTTTGAAAAATATTTTTAACAAAAAAAACTTGATTTAAAAATAGGTCATTTTCTGATTATACCTTTAAATATAAGCTACAAAACTGATGCATCATCTTGTACCTAGTGCAGGGCTGGGGGGGGCAATGCATGACAAAAGCATTCAAAAGGAGGTCCCACTCTGCCCCTTAAGGTCCTGCACTAGGCATTACACGGTGTATCATGTTGGCATGCAGTATACCTTTAACTCCTTCACGACCAGTGACACAGCGTATGCGTCATGAAAGTCGGTGCCATTCCGACCAATGACGCATACCCTGTGTCATGACTTCAAAGCCCCCCTGCGGGTCGGGTGACCTAGGTCACGGAAAGGTCACCCGACCCGCAGATACAGGGGGCTTTGTACTTTCACCACGGGAGCGTGGCTTCGCCCCCACGTGGCTACGATCGCTGATTGGCTGTTAAAAGTGAAACAGCCAATCAGAGCGATAGTAATATTTCATCAATGAAAATTGATGAAATATTACAATCCAGCCATGGCCGACGCTGCTGTAGCATCGGACATGGCTGGTGACACCGATCCGACCCCCCCCCACCGGTTAACAGGGGCGATCTGCCCCCCGCCACTGAATGACAGCGGCGATGTGCCGCCGCTGTCATCAGCTGCCCCCTCCCGCCTTCCCTCCGCCTTCCGATCGCTCCCCTCCCACCCCCCGGTACTCACCGAGTGCCGCTATGGCTCCTGGTGTCCCGCGGTCCCGGACCATGGGCGCCGACATATTGGAAAATGGCGGGCCTGCTGCAATTTCCTTTCATTCATTTTGATCACTGTGATAAACTCTCACAGTGATCAAAATAGAATGAAAAGTAAATAAACCCCCCCGATTATCACCCCCATAGGCAGGAACAACTAATAAAATGAAGAAATTATTTTTATTTTTCCATTAGGGTTATGGTTGGGATTGGGGTTAGGGATGTGTTGGGGTTAGGGATGTGTTGGGGTTATGGTTGGGATTGGGGTTATGGTTGGGATTGGGGTTATGGTTGGGATTGGGGTTAGGGATGTGTTGGGGTTAGGGATGTGTTGGGGTTAGGGATGTGTTGGGGTTAGGGATGTGTTGGGGTTAGCGTTGAAGTTAGAATTGAGGGGTTTCCACTGTTTAGGCACATCACGGGGGTCTCCAAACGCGACATGGTGCAACCATTGATTCCAGCCAATTTTGCGTTCAAAAAGTCAAACGGTGCTCCCTCCCTTACAAGCCCCGACGTGTCCCAAACAGTGGTTCACCCCAACATATGGGGTATCAGCGTACTCAGGAAAAATTGCACAACAACTTTGGGGGTCTAATTTCTCCTGGTACCCTTGGGAAAATAAAAAATTGGGGGCTAAAATATTTTTGTGGAAATTTTTTTATTTTTTTTATTTTCACATCTCTGCATTATAAACTTCTGTGAAGCGCCTGGGGGTTCAAAGTGCTCACCAGGCATCTAGATAAGTTCCTTGGGGGGTCTAGTTTCCAAAATGGGGTCACTTGTGGGGGGTTTCTATTGTTTAGGCACATCAGGGGCTCTGCAAACGTAACGATGACCGCAGACTATTCCATCAAAGTCTGCATTTCAAAATGTCACTACTTCCATTCCGAGCCCTTACGTGTGCCCAATCAATGGTTCCCCCCCATATATGGGGCACCAGCGTACTCAGGACAAACTGTACAACAAGTTTTGGGGTCCAATTTATCCTGGTACCCTTGTGAAAAAAAATTGCTGGCTAAAAATCATTTTTTTTTTAGGAAAAAAAATTATTTTTTATTTTCACGGCTCTGCGTTATAAACTTCTGTAAAGCACTTGGGGGTTCAAGGTGCTCACCACACATCTAGATAAGTTCCTTGGGGGGGGTCTAGTTTCCAAAATGGGGTCACTTGTGGGGGGTTCCACAGTTTAGGTACATCAGGGGCTCTGCAAATGTAACATGACACCCGCAGACCATTCCATCAAAGTCAGCATTTCATAATATCACTACTTCCTTTCAGAGACCCGACGTGTACCCAAACAGTGGTCCCCCCCACATATGGGGTACCAGCGTACTCAGGACAAACTGGACAACAACTTTTGTGGTCCAATTTCTCCTGTTAGCCTTGTGAAAATTAAAAATAGCGTGCTAAAAAAATCATTTTTGAGGAAAAAAATTATGTTTTATTTTCACTGCTCTGTTATAAACTTTTGTGAAGCACTTGGGGGTTCAAAATGCTCACCAGGCATCTAGACAAGTTCCATAAGGGGTCTAGTTTCCAAAATGGGGTCATTTGTGGGGGAGCTCCAATGTTTAGGTGAACAGGGGCTCTCCAAACGAGACATGGTGTCCGATAACGATTGGAGCTAATTTTCCATTCAAAAAGTCAAATGGTGCTCCTTCCCTTCCGGACCCTGCCGTACGCCCAAACAGTGGTTTATGACCACATATAAGGTATCGGTGTACTCAGGAGAAATTGCCCAACAAAGTTTAGGATCCATTTTATCCTGTTGCCCATGTGAAAATGAAAAAACTGAGGCTAAAAGAAAATTTGCGTGAAAAAAAAGTACTTTTTTTTTTACAGATCAATTTGTGAAGCACCTGGGGGTTCAAAGTGATCATTATGCATCTAGATAAATTCCTTGGGGGGTCTATTTTCCAAAATGGGGTCACTTGTGGGGGAGCGCCAATGTTTAGGCACACAGGGGCTCTCCAAAAGCGACATGGCAAACGCTAAATATTCCAGCATATTTTCCATTCAAAAAGTCAAATGGCGCTCCTTCCCTTCTGAGCCCTGCCGTGCGCCCAAACAGTGGTTTATGACCACATATGAGGTATCGGTGTACTCAGGAGAAATTGCCCAACAAATTTTAGGATCCATTTAATCCTGTTGCCCATGTGAAAATGAAAAAAAAATGATGCTAAAAGAAAATTTTTGTTGGAAAAATTAAAATGTCCGTTGCTTTAGTTCCTGTGAAACACCTGAAGGGTTAATAATCTTCTTGAATGTAGTTTTGAGTAGCTTGAGGGGGTGCGCAGTTTTTAGAATAGTGTCACTTTTAGGTATTTTCTGCCATATAGACCCCTCAAAGTGACTTCACATGTGAGGTGGTCCCTAAAAAAAAATGGTTTTGTAAATTTTGTTGTAAAAATGAGAAATCGCTGGTCAACTTTTAACACTTATAACTTCCTAACAAAAAAATATTTTGTTTCCAAAATTGTGCTGATGTAAAGTAGACATGTGGGAAATGTTGTTTAGTAACTATTTTGTGTCACAGTTTAACAGAATAAAAATTCAAAATTTGAAAATTGCGAAATTTTCAAAATTTTTGCCAAATTTCTGATTTTTTCACAAATAAACGCAAAACTTATCGACCTAAATTTACCACTAACATGAAGCCCAATATGTCACGAAAAAATCTCAGAATCGCTAGGATCCGTTGAAGCGTTCCTGAGTTATTACCTCATAAAGGGACACTGGTCAGAATTGCAAAAAATGGCCTGGTCGTTAAGGTCAAAATCGGCTTGGTCATGAAGGGGTTAACTTCAGCCTTTATTAGCTCTACAAAGCTACAACATACAATAATCAGAAGTCATCCATGCACAGATCACTTAAAAGAAAGTTATGCGGATATTATGGAGAACAGGACAAAAGCCAGTATAGGTAAATGTACTGTTATTTCACCAATGCTATTGTAGCTGTGTGCTGTGAAATAGATGGCAACTAATATAACAGGAAAGGACCGCTGACACCTTTACACTGTGCAGCTACTGTACGTATGTGTAATACGACCACAAAACCGAACGTGGCACATCTTGAGCATTCAGGGCTGATTATTAGCAGAGTCAATGTCAGCTAAATGTTTTCCACAAACAAATGTTTTTTTTTAAATGGCCCCGGCCTACACCGAGCAATGGAGGAAAATGTAAAATAACAGACAGCAGCAATAATTTCTCCTCCACTGAGAAGGAATCGCAAAAGTAAAACTTGCAAGTTTATGAAAGGTACCATGTGAATAGTCGATATTTGGACAAATGGCCCCAAACTAATTTTTAAAGAAGCGGACACAACCTCGCTTCTACAAGGTAAGAGGTGGTGCAGCACATTTGTGCACAACAGTAACTTAATAAATACTTTAAGGGGGTTGTTCACTACTCAGACAGAACCTTCTTAAGTACTACATTACTCCTTAGAAAATAAAATGCCCTATACGAGTGACATGGTTATGCGACGGGTGCTACTGGGCAGCGGCAGGCTCACATTCTCCGGATGATCCTCGGATGGAGGGAGGTGCAGCACATTGGTGGCTGATTGGCGGCAGTGCTCAAGTGGTATTACAATGCCGTGTGCAAAGGTAAGAAAGGAGCTTTAGTGGACAAAAACTTTACAACAGATTTATGATCAGAACGTGCAATGCTTATTAGAGGACAATGACTTAAACATTAAGTATGATCTAAGGGATCATACTCACATGCGAGAAACTTGGATGAGTCTCGCACGTCAATACCCGGCACTGCTGCCGGCACTCGGATCGGAGCGTTCAGCTGCATGTATTCCTATGCAGCCGCACGCTCCGATCCGAGTGCCGGATATTAACATGCAAGACTCGTCCGAGTTTCTCGCATGCGAATAGGAGCTCTAAGGCATAAGGAAAGCTTCCATTCTGCTTCCTCACAAACGAAACGATTGCTGCCCCTGATGAAAAGGAAGAGAGACGGAGAAGCAAGCCCCATGGACACAGCACGTCATCACTAAACGGCAAACTAGCCCGAGCTTATACAAACCTCACAATGATGTTGTGCCTTCTGGAATAATGCCCAGTTGCAATTTTTTTTAAAACATTTAGAAGTACAGAGAATGAAAATGAAATTCTGAGCGAATCAGAAGACATATATATATAAAAAAAACAAAAACAAACACTTACCTGTCATCGCTGCTATTTTGAGAATTTTCCTTGCACGACGCCCTTCTATCCTCAGCAGAATTCTGCAATACAATTGGAAGGTACATTATACATAAAGCAGATATGGTGCTGTAACCCAGGAACTTCAACGGAGAAAAAGGAATTACACAAAAAGATAAAATAAGAGGGAGTGTAGGAACTGTAAAGTTGGCCATTACACATAGTGTACCCCATGTTGCCTAGGCTGCCGGCCACCTCTACAGTGGCTGCTTGCTATAGAGCTTGCTAATGCTGCTCTGAAGCTGGTCAATCTCTGCAATTATAAAATGTTGCTGGCAGAGACACGTTTGCCTCTGCAATATCGGATAGCCTGCAATATGCTGCCCGAATCTGTCAATCTTCAAGAACACAAAAGGCTGTTTAGTGACGTTCACCGGTACTGCAGAGCAGCTCCTAACTTAGTGACTCGGCACCAATGTGTAGTACCCGGCAGCTGCGCTGCTCCATGCACGGTGTTCAACTAGCTGCTGTTGGAGCGGGTAAAGGCTGATGGGCGTGGGTGCCGAATTTTGGGCTCCTGTCTTCCTGAAATTAAAGATGAGTCATTATGCATGAAATAAATGTAGGGGGTCAAGTGGCTGTCTTGGCAACCATTTTGCTTTCTAACATGCAGCAGTGTGTCTCAACACCCAATGTAGGCCCTTTAAGGCCCCGTCACACACAGCGATATCGCCAACGAGACTGCTGATTGTGACGCCACAGCGATCTCGCCAGCTATCGCTGTGTGTGACACACATCAGCGACCGCCCCCCCCCCCCCCCTTCTGCCGGGCATCTCTGATCGCGCTTCAACGTCCTGGGCCGTTTTTTGATCGTTGGTCTCCCGCTGGCCAGCATGCATCGCTGCGTGTGGCAGCGAGAGACCAGCGATCAGTGACGATGGACGCTGGTTTCCAATGTAAACAGCGGGTATCTAAGAGCTGCGCGGGGCTCTTGGTTACCCGCTGTTTACCTTGGAAACCAGCTTGCTCGCTGGTCCTGATCGCTGGAGGGGCTGTCTATGAAAGCTCACCAGCTAGCAACCTAACTATGTCCTAGCGATCCCATCCATGTCGGATCGTTGGTGAGATCGCTGGAACATCGTTATGTGTAACGGGGCCTTTAAAAGACCTGCTAAATAATCTTGCCTAGAGAAAGTGGCGATCAGATTACGCACACAATGGGATCAGACAGCCGACTGAAGACACCGGCACCCACAGTCATACAGAACATGTGCCATTTCCAACTTCACTCCATGGTATTCAAACTTTTAAAATGATAAAGAAACTGCATTTTTACCGAAGATCATCAGAAGGCAATAAGAAATCGAGATTGATGCCTTCTACAGTCTGGCTGAGGACAGTTGGCACGGTGTGGTTTTCGATCATTTGCCCCTACTAGGATTCCAGCAGGATGCTGCATATACAACATATATAGGGGCTAGAGTTGGTGCAAATCGATTTGCAGGATCCAGTCCATTGGCCGTGTCTAATCTGTGGCCACTGGATGAGAGCCTCGAGAGCCGTCTCTTACCTGATGGCATCTGCAGCTCGTTTGATCAGCAGGTCGGGCACAACATCCTTGTTACAGCATGATGCACGTGATGCAATGCCAGGCGAGGCAATGGGATGTTGGGAGGAGGCCCTCAGGGCTCCCATACAGCGGTCATGGATTACTGACAGTGATTTTACACCAACTACGGTAAATCGATTCAGACCAGCCCTAGTGAGGGCCTCACCTCTTTCCTGATAGCACGCTGCAATGTCCATTAATGAAGCAATTTCTGAGTGAAATACCAGCATTGAGACTTGGTGCCATGTAACAAGGTAAGCAATGTCGAGATGTTGAGCTCATCCGGACTCGATCCAGACAAGGCAAGTATTACAACATAATGCAGTACACATTATGGGTTTTCAGTCCATACTGAACGCTGTGTATTACCCACAACCACCAGCGAGCAGACTGTACTAAGAGCTACAAGAGTGGTTAGATGCCTTTAACAACTAGATTGTTTTACATTTATATACTCAAACAAGGAAAACATCGCTCTTAAAGCACAAGCAGTAAGTTAAAAAGTACGGAGGTGGCTAAATCCCTGTCCATTATGTGCAATTTTACAGAAACGTGGCAGAGCCATAAGCATGTTTTATATCAATGAATCTGCTGCCATCTAGTGGGCACAGCACATTAAAGCATTTATCAGACGACTGACAATGTACAAAGGAAAGCTGTGGAAAATGTCAACTTTGTTTTAGAGCTTACTGTTGATAGCCTAAAAAAAAAATAAATAAATAAAACAAACAAGCTCCATCTCGTGGGATTACCAGACCCGGTATCAGAGGAGAGAGTTTCCAGATTCTGATCCTAATAACCTTCTAGGACAGTTTTCTGTCAGTGTAACAAGGCGACTGCCATTTTCAGGGTGGCACATGTTAAGGAGCTGAAACTCCTAAATCCTTCATCCAATTTTAATGTGGATACCCTCAAATGAAAGCTGAAAGTCTGAACTTCAACTGCATATGAATTGTTTTGTTTAAAATTCATTGTGGTAATGTCTAGAACCAAAATTAGAAAAAAATTGTTGTCTGTCCAAATATATATGGACCTAACTATATTAGGCTACTTTCACCCTTGCTTTTTTTGCGGAGCGTTTTTTGCGCACACAAACACATGAAAAAAACCGCATCATGCGTTTGTGTGCGTTTTTTTGCGTGTTTTGGTTCTTTTTTTACGCATACGTGCGCATTACAATGCAAGCGTATGCGCACCCATAGACTATAATGGGTGTTTTGCTTTAAAAAAAACGCATTGCGTGCGCATGCGTTTTTTTGGGGCAAGTCAGACGCACAAAAAATGCAACAGGATGCATTTTGTGTGCCCGAGCGCACACTACAAAAAACGTATCCTTGTGGAAGGTGAGACACGGTGCTCGGCAGGACAAGGCCGCCAACTCAAAGACTCAACTTCCATTAGGCATGGCTACCAAAAAGACTACCTTCCGGGAAAGGTACGACAAAGGAACCTCCTGAAGTGGTTCGAAAGGAGCTTCCTGCACAACACTCAGGACCAGATTAAGGTCCCAGGTGTCCAGGGGCGCCCTATAGGGAGATACCAAGTGGGAGACTCCCTGCATGAAAGTCCTCACCTGCATATTGGTAGCAATTCTTCGCTGGAACAGGATGGACAACGCCGATATCTGTCTCCTAAGGGAGCTCGGGGCCAAACCTGAGTCTAGGCCTGACTGAAGAAAGGCTAGGATATTGGGAATTGAAAATGTCAGTGGAGAAAAACCACGGTCTCGACACCAAGTGAAGAAGACCTTCCAGGTATGGTGGTAAATTCTCGCCGAGGGAGCCCTCCAGGCGCTAATCATTGTAGCTACCACATTGCGGCTGAATCCAGACTGGGTCAGAATCCAAGATTCAACGGCCATGCCGTCAAACACAGGGCCCCAGAGTTCGGGTGGAAGATCGGGCCCTGGGACAGTAGATCTGGGCGCTCTGGCAGTCGCCAAGGGATGTCGGCGAGCAGCTGCACTAGATATGCGTACCATGCTCGGCGGGGCCAGTCTGGAGCCAGCAGAATCGCTGGAACCCCTTCTGTTTTGATCTTCTTGATGACCCTCGGGAGCAATGGCAGCGGGAAAAACAAGTATGGAAGGCGAAACTGGTTCCATGGCAGAACCAACGCATCCACTGCGATCGCTCGCGGGTCCCGAGCGACGAACATGGGCACCTTGGCGTTCACCCTGGAGGCCATCAGATCCACATACGGTGTTCCCCACCGTTGGCAAATCAGTTGGAAGACCTCAGGGTGCAGAGAACATTCCCCCGACGCGACACCTTGACGGCTGAGGAAGTCCGCCGCCCAATTTTCGACGCCTGGGATATGGACCGCCGATATTACCGAATGGTTCCTCTCGGCCCAGCGAAGCACGTGTCCTACCTCGCGCATGGTTGCTCTGCTGCGTTTGCCCCTTGATGATTTACGAAAGCCACCGCCGTGGCGCTGTCCGACTGAATTCGGACAGAACGTCCTGCTAGAAGTTGCTGAAAATGTTGCAGTGCCAGCCGGACTGCTCGTACGTATTTCAAACAAGTTGATTGGGAGGCGTGCCTCCTGGGGCGACCATCGTCCCTGGGTGGTGTGGTGGTGAAAAACTACTCCCCAGCCGAGGAGGCTGGCGTCGGTTGTGACCACTAGCCAGTGATCTGGGGGAAAGGGTTTCCCCTGCAGGACGGAGGACCTGCTCGTCCACCACTCCAGTGACTGTCTGACCTGCGAGGATAGCTGGCACTGATGATCGAGTGTGAACGGGTTCTTGTCCCAGGCTGACAAGAGGGCGTGCTGTAAGGGGCGAAGATGAAATTGGGCAAACGGAATCGCTTCCATTGCTGCCACCATCTTCCCTAGCACTCTCATCCCAAACCAAATGGTGTGCGGGACTGGCTGCAAAAGCTTCTGGACTCCTTTCCGGAGCGCTAGAGCCTTGTCCTGAGGGAGAATTACCAACCCTCGGGAGGTATCGAAAATCATCCCTAAAAAAGAAATCCTCTGACCTGGGACAAGGGATGATTTTTTCCCGTTGACCAACCACCCGAAGCAGGAGAGGGTATCCAGCGTGATGTTGACATTCTCCTCGCATGCCCGAAACAAGGGGCCCTTCACCAAGAGGTCATCTAAGTATGGTAAGACGACTATGCCTCGAGAGTGTAAGACGGCCATCACGACTGCCATCACCTTTGTGAACACTCTGGGAGCGGTGGCGAGCCCGAAGGGCAGTGCTGCAAACTGGAAATGTCGGCCATTGATGGCGAACCGCAGAAACTTTTGATGCAAAGGAAAAATGGGGACGTGCAGGTAGGCATCCTGGATGTCGATCGAGGCCAAGTATTCCCCTTGGCCCATGGCCGCTATAACTGAACGGAGAGATTCCATTCGGAAATGCTTGATCCTGATGAACTTGTTCAGGTGTTCAGGAGCTTCAGGTCCAAAACCGGCCTGACTGTCCCGTCCCTTTTTGGGGACCGCGAACAGATTGGAATAAAAACCCTGCCCTTTCTCGTGCTCTGGTACGGGAACAATGACACCGTTGCGCTGGAGTGAGTCGATGGCCCCTAGCAACGCCCTTGCCCGGGGTTCCACCTTGGGAAGCCGAGACAGAAAAAATCGTTTTGGGGGAAACTTGAAAAACTCTATCTTGTATCCTGCAGACATCAGTTCCGCCACCCATGAGTCGCGTGCTATCGTGATCCAGACCTGGCGAAAGCAGAGCAGTTCTCTGAGTCATTTGGCTGACTGTTTCAGGACCCTGGCTCCCCTTGTCCTGAGCTGGCGAGCACGCATTCTCCCCAATGGGTTGGCTCTATATGAGACCTGTCGCTCCCTATCCTGGTTGGAGCGATCTGGAGCGGCAGAGCTGGCTGCTGCCGTCCACCCGGGGTTGCGAAAGGCCCGAAACCGTGCCCGAGCTTGGCGAAACGGCTGCTTGGCCCTTTGTTGCGGGAGGAAGCTGCTTTTTCCCCCCCGTAGCATCAGAAATGAGATGGTCTAATTTCTCCCCGAACAGGCGGCCACCCTGATAAGGCAGGGAAGTTAACGACTTCTTGGAAATAGAATCGGCCCGCCATGTCCTTAACCATAGGGCCCTCCTAATGGCTACCGCATTCACGGCCGCGAGTGCTGCACAATTGGCCGCATCCAAGGAAGCATTGATTAAGTAGTCACCAGCCATAGCGGTTTGACTCGCGATCTCCGATACCTCTGAAGGCAGGTCTCAATCCTGCAAGACCCTGTTCAATGACTGACCATGACATCATAGCCTTGGCTACCCACGTTGCCGCAAAGGAGGGAGAGAGTGCTGATCCTGATGCTTCAAAAACTGAGCGAGCCACTCTCTGAGCCGATCAGTGGGGTCTTTGATAGAGGAACCACTCGGTACAGATAACACGGATTTCGAGGCCAAGCGGGACACTGGTGGATGCACTACTGGGGACTCCGCCCATTTTTTAAAAAGCTCCGGCACAAACGGATATCTCGATTCTATCGTCTTCTGGCCCGAGAAACGCCCATCTGGCCGTTCTCTGTGACGCTGCACTATATCCTCAAACGCTGTGTGAGAGCCAAACACCCTATGTGGTCGCTTAGTCCGCTTGAAGGATACCTTATGGTCTGAGGCCAAGGTGACATCATCCTCAATCTCCAGAGTCTGATTAACAGCATGGACGAGGCTGTCAATTGTTTCCCGACACCCCGGGGTATCTAGGTCCAGTGGCTCGTCTGAGTTATCATCTGAACTCTGCTCGCTCCCGACAACTGGTGAAGGGGAGCGTGATGCCGAACTCACGGATGCCAAGGCAACGGATGGGCCGGGAGACGCTCTGTGGGTTCGCTTTCTTTACGCCTGCCTGGAATGAGAGCGGCCCCTGCAGGCCGGAGGCTCTTGTGAGGTGGAGGAACCCTCCCAGATCAGAGAGACACTATCCTTGCCCCTATCCGGGGCGTGAAGAGACTCGATCGCCTTTGTAAGTGATGCCATAGACTGTGATAGCGATAAGGCCCATTCCGGAGGATTAAGATCCCTGGCCTCAGTCGCAGGGGAGGGCTTCTGGGCGCGTTCAGAATCACAGGCTTCGCATAGTTTATTGCTCTGTGCCCGCAGAAATGAGGCCCTACAGGCGATGCATGCAACGTACAGTTATGTGTGCGTATTCCCTTTTCCAGCCATATTGAACCGCCTGGCCTCCACGCCTGCTAGGGGTTGGGGGGAGGAGGGAGCACCTTTGCGTTCGTGGCCTGCCCCCTTCGGGACCGCACTTACCCAGTTCTGTGCCCCCCACATGTCCTCTGCTGCTGCACAGTCCAGCTGCGGGCGGCCCGCCCGTTATTTCATGTCGCAGCCTAGCCCGAGGCGAAGCCGGGGCCTCAATTTATCCGGCGTCCGCCCCGGCTGCGGAGGGCGGGCCGCCGGAACTGACGTCGCGCCGGGACTTCCAGCCGCGGCCTACCACTAGCCGAAGCCACGGGCTGGATTTGTGACATCAGCCCGCGACGGGGGTGGCGCGCCGGGCGCCGCATCCCAAGGCCGGGGCTGGCATTTTACCCAGGCACGGCGTCTGCTCTGCCGCCACTGCTGCAGCCACGTTACTGTGCTGTGGGAGGGGGGAGGCCGGGGAAGGGAGGGGAGGGGGGTCTATACCGGGACTTCTGCATGCACCTCCTGTTCTGCCTGAAGATAAGGGCTCCGGCCCTCTGGACGCCGCAGGGCCCTCCCTGGCCATCTTCCTGATGCCGTCTGCCTTCTTCCGATCACGTACAGGGGGGGAAAATGGGTGGAAAATCCGGGACGGTGCAGGAACTCTGGCTCCGTCCTCCTTCCAGGGGTGAGGAGAGGGACCGTCCGCCACCTTGCAGCACCGCCGTCTAGCGTTGGTGGAGCAGTGGGGGCTGCACGGACTAGTCTTGTGCCTCTGTACAAGCCCATGGTTTCTATACCTAGGGGTGGACAGGGCTAAGTCCGGCATTATGTCCCACGTCGCGGGAGAGGATACGTGGAGGGACACTCGCACGTGCTCGCCCGTTGATGGTTTGGGGAAATCGAACCCTTTCAATAGGATCCGTTGCCCCTGTCTAATCTTCATAGCCAAAGAGGGGGGAAAAAAAAATGGCCCAGATATGTCCCACGGTGCGGGAAAGGATACATGGAGACGATACTCAACACGTGCTCGTCCGTTGTTGGTTTGGGGCGATCGGCCCCTTTCAATAGGGTCCGTCGCCCCTGTCTCATCTTCATGGAAAAAGAGAGAAAGAAAGAAAAAGAAAAAAAAAAAAAAAAGTCTGGAGAAACCCAGACATGTGTGCCTCCAAAGACACTAAGCATAAAACTGGTTTCCGCCCGTAATCGGGGCGAGGGTGTATGCGGTGGAGGAGGAGCTAACCTTGTGTTGTTTACTTAGTGACAGCCTCCAGATGGCGGTAGCATACACCCACAGTACCTGTGTCCCCCAATGAGACGAAGGAGAAAACAATATATGTAAATGTTTGCCTCTCAATCAGGAGCTCTGCTATAGATCCATTTCAATAGGCATGATGTAATGACTTATATGCACTTATACTTCCCAGTTTAACTATGTGTATGCGACATGGAGCAATGGCAGCAACAATTATTAAAAAGAATTAATGTACACATTGTAATGTTGACTACTCATATATACAGCTGAACTTGTATACAATTGGAGTGTCCCTTTAAACAGCAAGGCTCCCACCAGAGGGATACGGGTCATATACTGAACGCAATTCTAACATAGTATGAGGTAAACGCCATTTAGTGGCAGCTGCAAAGAGACAGAACTGTACAACCCTGAATGCAAGATTTACCAAAACTAATTGTTACGAGCGATTACTCTGTATGGAGCAGATACCTGGAGCAATGAACACTGAAGCTTTGAAGTTTGTGAAGCTTTCACTGCACAGTTTTCAGTATGGACAATTACCTTTGTCCTTTCAAGTTCCGCTCGGAGACGTCCACATTCTTCCTGAAGCAATTTCACTTCTTGCTCCAGTGACCGGATTTTCAGCTCACTGTTCAGCTTTTCAATCTCCCAGTCAGTAATACTGGTGCTTAAGCTTTTCATCACTACAGAAAAGAAAAATGTTAATTCATCCAGAAGGAGCCATTGTACTGAGCAGAGACCCCTTTTATTAGGAAAATTACTGTACTGCCCATAACTCTCCGGTTGTACCATCTCAGGCTATATAAGCAGCCTAGTAGTAAAGAGCCTGCACCACAAGGATCCACAAGGCCACGGCACTGTGGGGTGTCGCCTAGGTACAAATAATAGCAGTAATAGTGCAAACATTTCACCACACTATATGTTTCTGTGTGCACTGAGACCTGATAGGTGAGCCTCCATTTACACATCACGGATCAATATTGAGGATTCATGACAGGTAGAACAGATCTTGATCCATCACGGATGTAGATAAACACTGGCATAACATTGCTGGGTATAAATGGTTAAGAGATTTTAATATATATATATATATATATATATATATATATATATATATATATACATACATATACATACACATACACACCGCTCTGGCAAAAATGAAGAGACCACTGCAAAATTTTCAGTTTTTCTGATTTTTCTATTTATAGGTATATTTTTGAGTAAAATGTAAATTGCTCTTTCTATAAACTACTGACAACGTCTCGAAATTTCCAAGCAATACATTTTTTATTTATTTTCAGAAAATGAGAAATGGTCAAAATAACAAAATGCAGTGCTTGCAGACCTCAAATAATGCTAAGAAAACAAAGTTCATAATCATTTAGAAACAACAATACTAATGAATTAACTCAGGAAGAGTTCAGAAATCAATATTTTGTGGAATAACTACAATTTTTAATCACAGCTTTCATGCGTCTTGGCATGCTTTCCACCAGTCTTTCATACTGCTTTTGGGTGACCTTATGCCACTTCTGGTACAAAAATACCAGGAGTTCTTCTTTGTTTGATGGCTTGTGACAATCCATCTTCCTCTTGATTACATTCCAGAGGTTTTCAATGGTGTTCAGGTCTGGAGATTGGGCTGGTCATGACAGGGATTTGATGTGGTGGTCCTTCATCCACACATTGATTGTCCTAGTTGTGTGGCATGGCGCATAGTCCTGCTGGAAAAAACAATCCTAAGAATTGGGGAACATTGCCTGAGCAGACGGAATTGACCGTTTTCCAGGATAACCTTGTATGCAGCTTGATTCATATGTCCTTTGCAAAGATTAATCTGCCCAATTCCAGCCATTCTGAAGCATCTCAAGATCATCACAGATCTTCCGCAAAATTTCACATTGGGTGCAAGATACTGTGGTTTGTACGCCTCTCCAGGTTTCCTTCTAATCATTAGACGATCAGGTGTTGGGCAAAGTTGAAAATTAGACTCATCAGAGAAGATTACCTTACTCCAGTCCTCTATGGTCCAATCCTTATGGTCTTTGGCAAACTTCAGCCTGGCTCTCCTTTGCTTCTCACTGATGAAAAGCTTTTTTCTAGCTTTACATGACTTGAGCCCTGCCTCTAGGAGCCTGTTACGAACTGTTCTTGCTGTGTACTTCACGCCAGCTGCCATTTCTTTTGTAGGTCACTTAATGTCATCCTGCGGTTGCTGAGTGACATTCGAATAAGATGACGGTCATCCCGGTCAGTGGGGAGTCATTTCCGTCCTCTGCCGATCTTGTAGCTTTGTTGTCCCCAATGTCTGCTGCTTGACCTCGTTGTAATGGACTGCCAGAATTGAGCCCTTCTTTTCCTCACTCAAGACTTTTCTTTTCAACTCCTTTGGCATGGTTAAAAGTTATTTTTTTCATTCCTATTACTTTTGGGATATTACTAGCACTTGTTTTGCCATCCAGCTTGTCCTATCGCAAGAGGACTGTGAACCCCCACAGCAGGGTTTTTTTATACTTTCCTTCGTTAAATAAGATTTGGTTCAGGTTATCACCATCAGAAGGACATTAAGTAGAATGAGGTGTACTCTGGTTGGAATTCAACTGACACTGGAATGGTATGGCTGTGAGACATGTAGAGAAGCCGATTTTTATAAAACTGTGCAGTGGTCTCTTAATTTCTGCCAGAGCTGTATATTATATAGAGTTATTACAAACATAGTGATGTATTTCACATGTTAATTTCTGTTAATGTTGATTATTATGGCTTACAGCCAATGAAAACCCAAAAGTCATATCAGTAAATTAGAATACTTTATAACACCAGCTTGAAAAATGATTTTAAAATCTGAAATGTTGGCCTACAGAAATGTATGTTCAGTAAATGCACTCAATACTTGGTCGGGGCTCCTTTTGCATCAATTACTACATCAATGCGGCATGGCATGGAAGCGATCAGCCTGTGGCACTGCTGAGGTGTTATGGAAGCCCAGGTTGCTTTGATAGCATCCTTCAGCTCATGTGCATTGTTGGGTCTGGTGTCTCACATCTTGCTCTTGACAATACCCCCAGAGATTATATATATTATATATATATATATATATACACATACATACATACATACACACATATATACATATACATATATATACACACCACAAAATCAAAAAAAAAAATCCAAAAGGGAAGGGTTTGCATATGAGGAATTGAAAGGACATGGACGTCTGTGGGAGCATTTTTCCATTATAAGGGGTGCTTTAACTTAAAGGGAACCTGTCACCCCCCCAGGCGGTTTAAAGTAAAAGAGCCACCTTGTTCAGCACTAATGCTGCATTCTGTCAATGTGGCTCTTTTACTTAGCATCCCTTCCACCGCAAAATGATCGTTTTTAAAATTGGTCAAAAATACCTGAATTTTGACGTGGAGGCAGGTCTTTCCCCCTCTGACACAGACGCCTCGCATCCATCACTCATTTCTTTCTTCAGTATTTGGCGCCGCCTCCTCAGCTTCTTTTGAAATCGTGGCGCCTGCGCTGTACTATATCTTCTTGGCCATGCGCAGTTAGCGCTGCCCATGCTCTCACATCACATCCTGGCCTTCCTATCGTGCGACCAGAGATCCCGCCCCGCAGTCGCTTATGATTTATTCACACTGTGGGGCTGGGAATCTTGGGCATGCGCAGTGGTTCTCTGCGTCTGTCATGCCCAAGATTCCCAGCCCCGTAGTGTGAATAAATCATAAGCGACTGCGGGGCGGGATCTCTGGCAGCGCGATAGGAAGGCCAGGATGTGATATGAGAGAATGGGCAGTGCTAACTGCGCATGCTCAAGACGATATAGTACAGAGCAGGCGCCAGGATATCAAAAGAAGCTGAGGAGGCGGCGCCAAATACTGAAGAAAGAAATGATTGATGTACGCGAGGTGCCTGTGTCAGAGGGGGAAAGACCTGCCCCCCGGTCAAAATTCAGGTATTTTTGACCAATTTTAAAAACTATTAATTCTGCGGTGGAAGGGACGTTAAGTAAAAGAGCCACATTGACAGAATGCAGCATTAGTGCTGCACAAGGTGGCTGTTTTACTTAAAAACGCCGGGGGGGGGGGGTGACAGGTTCCCTTTAACAGATGGTACAGCACTTATCCATTTAAGTCAATCACAAAGTAGAGAGGGAGCGGTAATGTGCAGATGCGGCCACCTTTCCATTCAAACGGTGTGATTGTTGGCGCTCTCAGCAAACAGCAAGTTATCACCTGAGCTATGGATAAGTCATAGCTTTCCACATCGCAACAATCCCACTCAAACATTTTTTTATTGCACTGCTGGAGTGGTGCTTGAGGATTAAAAGAAGCCTGTCCAGTTTCATACACCCCTGCCACCGCATTCATTTTTTTCCAGCAAAAAATGACCTGCCGACAGCTGCAGCGCTTTATGGAGCGTGTCGGAGGTCACTTTTCAATACATCTATATGACAGCCTCATTCTGGCTCTTAGATTTGTATTGATCTCTTGTGATGTAACTTCTGGCTTCCAGCCAGTCAGAAGTTATGGGCACAACATGGTGCCGCGGAATGGAGCAGTGTTGGTAAAGCCACTAGAGAGTGTAGGAACAGGGGTGGGGGGCAGGATTATATTTAAAGCGCCACTCCAGGGTTGGAAAGAGAAAAAAAACCAAAAAAAAAAAAAAACACTGGCTTGGTGCTTACAAGTATTTCTCCTATCAATAGGTGCATTTTCAAGGTGTTTTCCAAGATACTATATAATTTATCCATAGATAAGCAATAGTATAAATTAAAGAATAAAACATTACTCAGATGTTAAGTCGCCTGCCGCCCCAGTGCTCCGTGAAAGTCCCTAACTACCTGGATTTAGCTGTCACCTGGATAGACTGGACATTGTCATTGCAGCCAAATACACAAAGCCTGTGTGTGAGCACTAGAGTGGTGAGTGATGTAACAATTGCTCCCTCTAACCAAATTTTCTAAGATCTTGTAAAACCTTTTTAATCCCCTATTTTGCTGTTAAATTCATTGTGAGAAAGTCCACCTATATTGTAGACTAGCTGAAGAGTCCGGCGATGCCCGGGCATAGTAACTAACTACGGTTAGTTATAACAAATTATGATTACTAGCTGAAAAGCCCAGCATTGCCTGGGCATATAGTAACCAACTGTGGTTAGTTATAACAAATTATAATGATTATATTGCACATAAAAACATTTCACATCATATATTCAACACTACAGATTTGCAACACAAATTAACTAAAAGATAACCCAAGTATTGATAGTATTTTATTTTCAACTCATTCAAGAGCCTTTTGATAAACAACATTTTTGGTTTTTGCTTTCGGTGCAAAGATGAACAGATTTTTGGCAGTTCCAGCTCTTGAACAGATCACATAAAGTTGACCATGAGAAAAGCATGGAGATTGCAAATCGATCCTATCTACTTTCAAGGACTGTCCCTGAGCATTGCTAATGGACATTGCAAATAGCAGTTGAACTGGAAACTGGAGGAGTTTAAAATCAAAAAACAAATCAGATGGAATGAGTGGAATTCTTGGAATGAAAATGTCCTCTCCTTTGGCACATCCTGTTTCTGAGTTGTGTATCTAACCCTATCCTGTGTGATAATGTCTGCTGATCTGTGTACCTAATCCTCTCCTGTGTGATACTTACTGCTGAGCAGTGTATCTAATCCTATCCTGTGTGCTACCGTCTGCTGAGCCGTGTATCTAACCCTATCCTGTGTGATACGGACTGCTGAGCTGTGTACCTAATCCTATCATGTGTGTTACTGACTGTTGAGCCGTGTATCTAATCCTGTGTGATACTGACTGCTGAGCCGTGTATGTAATCCTATTTCGTTTGAACTGGAAACTGGAGGCTTTTAAAATCAAAAAACAAATCAGATGGAATGAGTGGAATTCTTGGAATGAAAATGTCCTCTCCTTTGGCACATCCTGTTTCTGAGCTGTGTATCTAACCCTATCCTGTGTGATGTCTGCTGAGCTGTGTACCTAATCCTCTCCTGTGTGATTCTTTCTGCTGAGCTGTGTATCTAATCCCATCGTGTGTTACTGACTGCTCAGCCGTCTATCTAATACTATTCTGTGTGATACTGTGTGCCGAGCTGTGTATCTAATCCTATCCTGTGTGATACTGTGTGCCGAGCCATGCATCTAATCCTATCCTGTGTGATACTGACTGCTGAGCTGTGTATCTAATCCTATCCTGTGTGATACTGACTGCTGAGCCATGCATCTATTCCTATCCTGTGTGATACTGGACTCCCCCTGCAGTCTGTATCAGAGCGTGGTCTGTGTTGGCACAGCTTTACAGAAGGACGATAACACCATAGAAATGATAAGAATAATAGGCAAAATTGTTTGGTGAATTGGAACGCGCGGGGTTAAAATTTCGCACAACATAGCCTATGATGCTCTCGGGTCCAGACGTGTGACTGTGCAAAATTTTGTGGCTGTAGCTACGACGGTGCACATGCCAATCCCGGACATCAACACATACATACACACACTTTTTCCCCATTATGTACCTAGGGGCAAAATTGTTTGGCGACTTGGAACGCGCGGGGTTAAAACTTCACCTCACAGCATAGCCTATGACGCTCTTGGGGTCCAGACGTGTGACTGTGCAAAATTTTGTGGCTGTAGCTACGACGGTGCAATTGCCAATCCCGGACATCATACACACATACATACACACACACACATTGAGCTTTATATATTAGATATCTATATCTATCTAAAGCTGAGTGTAGAACCCCGCCCATTCCGCATAGCCACATTCACTATAATATCCCACATCATCCCATCAGCCAGAGCTACCGGACTACTACCCCTAATATCCCACATCATCACGTCAGCCTGGAGTCAGAACCAGAGCGCTGAGTGGAACAGTCCTAACTTCCATACTGGGGATCCCTTTATAGTGTATAGCCCCGCCCACTCCGCATAGCCACATTCACTCTAATATCCCACATCATCTCGTCAGCCAGAGCTACCGGACTACTATCCCTAATATCCCACATCGTCCCGTCAGCCAGAGCTACCGGACTACTATCCCTAATATCCCACATCATCCCGTCAGCCGTAGCCACCGGACTACTACCCCTAATATCCCACATCATCCCATCAGCCTGGCGTCAGAACCAGAGCGCTGAGTGGATTTTCCCTAACTTTCATACTGGGGATTCCCTTTAAGAGGGGCCTTGGGTCAGAACCAGAGCGCTGAGTGGATTTGCCCTGACTTGCATACCAATGATCCCTTTAAGAGACCCTGGGATCAGAATCAGAGCGCTGAGGGATTTTCCCTAACTTCCATGCAGGAGATCTCTTCAAGAGAGCCTGGGGTCAGTACCAGAGCATTTGAAGGTAATTGCCCTGACTTCCATACCGGGGATCCCTTTAAGAGGCCTGGGGTCAGAACCAAAGCGCTGGATGGATTTGCCCTGACTTCCATACCAATGATCCCTTTAAGAAAGTCCTGGGGTCAGTACCAGTGTGCTGAGTGGATTTGCCCTAACTTCCATACCAATGATCCCTTTAAGAGACTCTGGGGTCAGAACCATAGTGCTGAGTGGAACGGTCCTAACTTCCGTACCGGGGATCCCTTTAAGAGAGGCCTGGCATCAGAACCAGAGCGCTGAGTGGATTTGCCCTGACTTCCATATCAATGATCCCTTTAAGAGAAGCCTGGCGTCAGTATCAGAGCGATGAGGGATTTGCCCTAACCTCCATACTGGAGATCCCTTTAAGAGGGAAGATGTGCCTATGGGGTGGAGGATGTGTGATGGGGATATGGACACGGAAGGGGGAGATTCATTTCAGTTCCCGGGGACACTTGATTTCTCCCACCCTGTCAGTGTCTGCTGAGGTGTAGTCAAATGGGAAAACTTGCTCATAGCAACCAATCACAGCTCAGCTTCTTTTAAAAAGCTCTGGTGGAATGAAAGATGCTTTGTGATTGGTTGGTGATACACACATTCATTTTTATATATAGAGATATTCAGAAGTTAGAGTCAGTTCAAAGATGGGCAACTAGATTATTACAAGAGTTGGAAGGCCTATAATATGAAGAGAGGTTGAAAAAGTTGGGTTTATTTAGTTTAGAAAATTGACGCATCTGAGGAGATCTCATTTACATGTATAAATAGGTTTATGGTCAATACTAAAATACCAGGGGGCACTCACTATGGGCAGAAGAAAGGCGATTCTGGCAGCTAAATAGCTTCTTTGAACAGCTCTGGTGAAAAGGAAGAGGCTTCGTGATTGGTTGGTGATACACACACATTCATTTTTATATATAGAGATGTGGTAGAGGTGTGGAGTTGGCAAGCCAAACCACCGACTCCAACTCCTCAATTTCCCTGACTGACCACCACACCACAGCACAGCACTACTGACCATGTGCAGCACAGATTCATCTCCACAGCACTGCCTCACTATTGAGCATGTACATAAAGTGCAGCACAGATTCATCTCCACAGCACTGCCTCACTACTGAGCATGTACATAAAGTGCAGCACAGATTCATCTCCACAGCCCTGCCTCACTACTGAGCATGTACATAAAGTGCAGCACAGATTCATCTCCACAGCACTGCCTCACTACTAAGTATGTACATAAAGTGCAGCACAGATTCATCTCCACAGTACTGCCTCACTACTGAGCATGTACATAAAGAGCAGCACAGATTCATCTCCACAGCACTGCCTCACTACTGAGCATGTACATAAAGTGCAGCACAGATTCATCTCCACAGCACTGCCTCACTACTAAGTATGTACATAAAGTGCAGCACAGATTCATCTCCACAGCACTGCCTCACTACTGAGCATGTACATAAAGTGCAGCACAGATTCATCTCCACAGCACTGCCTCACTACTGAGCATGTACATAAAGTGCAGCACAGATTCATCTCCACAGCCCTGCCTCACTACTGAGCATGTACATAAAGTGCAGCAGAGATTCATCTCCACAGCCCTGCCTCACTACTGAGCATGTACATAAAGTGCAGCACAGATTCATCTCCACAGCCCTGCCTCACTACTGAGCATGTACATAAAGTGCAGCAGAGATTCATCTCCACAGCACTGCCTCACTACTGAGCATGTACATAAAGTGCAGCACAGATTCATCCCCACAGCACTGCCTCACTACTGAGCATGTACATAAAGAGCAGCACAGATTCATCTCCACAGCACTGCCTCACTACTGAGCATGTACATAAAGTGCAGCACAGATTCATCTCCACAGCACTGCCTCACTACTGAGCATGTACATAAAGTGCAGCACAGATTCATCTCCACAGCACTGCCTCACTACTGAGCATGTACATAAAGTGCAGCACAGATTCATCTCCACAGCACTGCCTCACTACTGAGCATGTACATAAAGTGCAGCAGAGATTCATCTCCACAGCACTGCCTCACTACTGAGCATGTACATAAAGTGCAGCACAGATTCATCTCCACAGCATTGCCTCACTACTGAGCATGTACATAAAGTGCAGCACAGATTCATCTCCACAGCCCTGCCTCACTACTGAGCATGTACATAAAGTGCAGCACAGATTCATCTCCACAGCACTGCCTCACTACTGAGCCTGTACATAAAGTGCAGCACAGATTCATCTCCACAGCACTGCCTCACTACTGAGCATGTACATAAAGTGCAGCACAGATTCATCTCCACAGCACTGCCTCACTACTGAGCATGTACATAAAGTGCAGCACAGATTCATCTCCACAGCACTGCCTCACTATTGAGCATGCACATAAAGTGCAGCACAGATTCATCCCCACAGCACTGCCTCACTACTGAACATGCACATAAAGTGCAGCACAGATTCATCTCCACAGCACTGCCTCACTACTGAGCATGTACATAAAGTGCAGCACAGATTCATCTCCACAGCACTGGTCACTACTGAGCATGTACATAAAGTGCAGCACAGATTCATCTCCACAGCACTGACTCACTACTGAGCATGTACATAAAGTGCAGCACAGATTCATCTCCACAGCACTGCCTCACTACTGGGCATGTACATAAAGTGCAGCACAGATTCATCTCCACAGCACTGCCTCACTACTGGGCATGTACATAAAGTGCAGCACAGATTCATCTCCACAGCGCTGCCTCACTACTGAGCCTGTACATAAAGTGCAGTACAGATTCATCTCCACAGCACTGACTCACTACTGGGCATGTACATAAAGTGCAGCACAGATTCATCTCCACAGCACTGCCTCACTACTGGGCATGTACATAAAGTGCAGCACAGATTCATCTCCACAGCACTGCCTCACTACTGGGCATGTACATAAAGTGCAGCACAGATTCATCTCCACAGCACTGCCTCACTACTGAGCATGTACATAAAGTGCAGCACAGATTCATCTCCACAGCACTGCCTCACTACTGAGCATGTACATAAAGTGCAGCACAGATTCATCTCCACAGCACTGCCTCACTACTGAGCATGTACATAAAGTGCAGCAGAGATTCATCTCCACAGCACTGCCTCACTACTGAGCATGTACATAAAGTGCAGCACAGATTCATCTCCACAGCATTGCCTCACTACTGAGCATGTACATAAAGTGCAGCACAGATTCATCTCCACAGCCCTGCCTCACTACTGAGCATGTACATAAAGTGCAGCACAGATTCATCTCCACAGCACTGCCTCACTACTGAGCCTGTACATAAAGTGCAGCACAGATTCATCTCCACAGCACTGCCTCACTACTGAGCATGTACATAAAGTGCAGCACAGATTCATCTCCACAGCACTGCCTCACTATTGAGCATGCACATAAAGTGCAGCACAGATTCATCCCCACAGCACTGCCTCACTACTGAACATGCACATAAAGTGCAGCACAGATTCATCTCCACAGCACTGCCTCACTACTGAGCATGTACATAAAGTGCAGCACAGATTCATCTCCACAGCACTGGTCACTACTGAGCATGTACATAAAGTGCAGCACAGATTCATCTCCACAGCACTGCCTCACTACTGAGCATGTACATAAAGTGCAGCACAGATTCATCTCCACAGCACTGCCTCACTACTGGGCATGTACATAAAGTGCAGCACAGATTCATCTCCACAGCACTGGTCACTACTGAGCATGTACATAAAGTGCAGCACAGATTCATCCCCACAGCCCTGCCTCACTACTGAGCCTGTACATAAAGTGCAGCACAGATTCATCCCCACAGCCCTGCCTCACTACTGAGCCTGTACATAAAGTGCAGCACAGATTCATCCCCACAGCACTGCCTCACTACTGAGCATGTACATAAAGAGCAGCACAGATCCATCTCCACAGCCCTGCCTCACTACTGAGCCTGTACATAAAGTGCAGCACAGATTCATCCCCACAGCACTGCCTCACTACTGAGCATGTACATAAAGAGCAGCACAGATCCATCCCCACAGCACTGCCTCACTACTGAGCCTGTACATAAAGTGCAGCACAGATTCATCTCCACAGCACTGCCTCACTATTGAGCATGTACATAAAGTGCAGCACAGATTCATCTCCACAGCCCTGCCTCACTACTGAGCATGTACATAAAGTGCAGCACAGATTCATCTCAGCTAAAAGCCAAGATTCTTAGATCAGGACAGACATTTATAGGACATTTCATAACTTTCCAAAATTATTATGAAAATATTTACAGTACATTCTGCATTGTACTGCTGCACTCAATTTATTCTATATTTTAGGAGTCGGAGTCTATCCATTTTATACAGACTTCAATTCCACCAAAATGGACACCGACTCAGACTCCACAGCCCTGGATAATGGAAGATGCAGTGCCTACACATTCAGCAGTGTAATGCAGCTTACCCTGATGTGTCTCCAGCTCAGATTTCGCTTGCAGCAGCTCCACTTCTTTTGACTGTAACTGCTCATTGAAATTAGCTGTAAATTCCATTTTCTCTTTCTCCTACATAAACAAAAATACACACACAAACCCATAAATCTATGAGACACACAGAGTATGCATACAGTTGTGGCCAAAAGTATTGACACCCCTGCAATTCTGTCAGATAATACTCAGTTTCTTCCTGAAAATGATTGCAAACACAAATTCTTTGGTATTATTATCTTCATTTAATTTGTCTTAAATGAAAAAACACAAAAAGAATTGTCCTAAAGCCAAATTGGATATAATTCCACACCAAACATAAAAAAAGAGGGTGACAAAAGTATTGGCACTGTTCAAAAAATCATGTGAGGCTTCTCTAATTTGTGTAATTAACAGCACCTGTAACTTACCTGTGGCACCTAACAGGTGTTGGCAATAACCAAATCACACTTGCAGCCAGTTGACAAGGATTAAAGTTGACTCAACCTCTGTCCTGTGTCCTTGTGTGTACCACATTGAGCATGGAGAAAAGAAAGAAGACCAAAGAACTGTCTGAGGACTTGAGAAACCAAATTGTGAGGAAGCATGAGCAATCTCAAGGCTACAAGTCCATCTCCAAAGACCTGAATGTTCCTGTGTCTACCGTGCGTAGTGTCATCAAGAAGTTTAAAGCCCATCGCACTGTGGCTAACCTCCCTAGATGTGGACGGAAAAGAAAAATTGACAAGAGATTTCAACGCAAGATTGTGCGCATGTTGGATAAAGAACCTCGACTAACATCCAAACAAGTTCAAGCTGCCCTGCAGTCCGAGGGTACAACAGTGTCAACCCATACTATCAGTCGGCGTCTGAATGAAAAGGGACTGTATGGTAGGAGACCCAGGAAGACCCCACTTCTTACCCCGAGACATAAAAAAGCCAGGCTGGAGTTTGCCAAAACTTACCTGAAAAAGCTTAAAACGTTTTGGAAGAATGTTCTCTGGTCAGATTAGACAAAAGTAGAGCTTTTTGGGCAAAGGCATCAACATAGAGTTTACAGGAGAAAAAAAGAGGCATTCAAAGAAAAGAACACGGTCCCTACAGTCAAACATGGCGGAGGTTCCCTGATGTTTTGGGGTTGCTTTGCTGCCTCTGGCAGTGGACTGCTTGACTGTGTGCATGGCATTATGAAGTCTGAAGACAACCAACAAATTTTGCAGCATAATGTAGGGCCCAGTGTGAGAAAGCTGGGTCTCCCTCAGAGGTCATGTGTCTTCCAGCAGGACAATGACCCAAAACACACTTCAAAAAGCACTAGAAAATGGTTTGAGAGAAAGCACTGGACGCTTCTAAGGTGGCCAGCAATGAGTCCAGACCTGAATCCCATAGAATACCTGTGGAGAGATCTAAAAATGGCAGTTTGGAGAAGGCACCCTTCAAATATCAGGGACCTGGAGCAGTTTGCCAAAGAAGAATGGTCTAAAATTCCAGCAGAGCATTGTAAGAAACTCATTGATGGTTACCGGAAGCGGTTGGTCGCAGTTATTTTGGCTAAAGGTTGTGCAACCAAGTATTAGGCTGAGGGTGCCAATACTTTTGTTTAGCCCATTTTTGGAGTTTTGTGTGAAATGATCAATGTTTTGCTTTTTGCTTCACTCTCTTTTGTGTTTTTTCATTTAAGACAAATTAAATGAAGATAATAAATACCAAAGAATTTGTGTTTGCAATCATTTTCAGGAAGAAACTGAGTATCTGACAGAATTGCAGGGGTGTCAATACTTTTGGCCACAACTGTACATAAAAAGCCCATGTACAAGGTGAAGCCAACATCACAAGGTAGTGGGGATGAGAACACTTACCATTGCGCTCAGTTTCTTTTTTAGATTGTCTCGCTCAATAGAAATCTCACGGAAAGCACTGAAAGCTTTGTTCACTTTGTCACTTTCCCCCATGCTTGGTTCTGCACAAAGCTGAATAATTACAAAAATAATAGCAATAATACATTAGAAAACAACCCTGAGACTCAAATTAAAAAAAACAAAAAAAAAAAAAACAACATTGGAGTGGTGAGTGGTGCTTTAAGGTTTCAGTTTAAATGGAAGTATACGCGAGTCTACAGAACAGGAGAAGGACTTGGGTATCTGGTTTAGAGAAGCAGTACTCAATGTCAAGTAGCAGCTGCAAATGCAAACAAGATTTTAGGGTGTATAAAAATGGATAAAATCCTGAGATGCCAATGTATTGTTGCCTCTCTATAAATCACTGGTGAGGTCACATCTAGAATATGGGATCCAGTTTTGGGCTCCACATTTTAAAAAGGACCAGCTGATGTGCCCAGCGCTGCCCGGGCATAGTAACCAACTACGGTTATAACAAATTATAACGATTATATTGCACATAAATTGTTGCTGTATCTCATCTCCTCCTGTATATAGTGTATACCTGTGTGTCATCTTATCCTGAATATAGTGTATACCTGTGTGTCATCTCCTCCTGTATATAGTGTATACCTGTGTGTCATCTGTTAATTATAATTTGTTATAACTATCCTCCATCCCATAGTCCTGTGCCCATATACCCATCATTCATATCCACCATCCCATAGGCCCGTGCCCATATACCATTTATACATATCCTCCATCCCATAGGCCCGTGCCCATATACCCATCACACATCCTTCATCCCATAGTCCATGCCCATATATCCATCATACATATTCACCATCCCATAGTGCCGTGCCCATATACCCGTCATACATATCCTCCATCCCATAGTCCAGTGCCCATATGCCCATCACACATCCTCCATGCCATAGTCCCGTGCCCATATACCTGTCATACATATCCTCTATCCCATAGTCCAGTGCCCATATACCCATCACACATCCTCCATCCCATAGTCAACCATTATGACATCATAATGAGCGGCGGGGCTTGCAACCTATGACGACATCAGTGTCGCCATGGCAACCATTGTGACATCAGGGGCAGGGCTTGATACGCACACACTGTTTCCCCAGTATGTAGATAGGGGCAAAATTGTTTGGTGAATTGGAACGCGCGGGGTTAAAATGTCGCCTCACAACATAGCTTAGGACGCTCTCGGGGTCCAGACGTGTGACTGTGCCAAATTTTGTGGCTGTAGCTGCGACGGTGCGGATGCGTATACCGGACGGACACACACACACACACTTTGAGCTTTATATATTAGACTAGCTGAAGAGCCCGGTGCTGCCCGGGCATAGTAACTAACTGTGGTTAGTTATAACAAATTATAATTATCCTCCATCCCATAGTCCAGTGCCCATATACCCGTCATACATATCCTCCATCCCATAGTCCCGTGCCCATATACCCATCGTACATATCCTCCATCTCATAGTCAACCATTATGACATCATAATGAGCGGCGGGGCTTGCAACCTATGACGACATCAGCGTCGCCATGGCAACCATTGTGACATCATAATGAGGGGCTGGGCTTGACGCACACACACTTTTTCCCCCAGTATGTAGATAGGGGCAAAATTGTTTGGCGAATTGGAAAGCGCAGGGTTAAAATTTCGCCTCACAACATAGCTTAGGACGCTCTCGGGGTCCAGACGTGTGACTGTGCCAAATTTAGTGGCTGTAGCTGCGACGGTGCAGATGCCTATCCCGGACATACACACACTTTGAGCTATGCTATAATATATATATATATATATATATATATATATATATATATATATATATATATATATATATATATATATATATATATATACACACACACACACATACACACACACACACATATATATATATTAATAAGTGCGCCAAGCAGCTTCCGTCCGGTTGTGACTTGGTGACGTCACATCCACCACACACACCTCTTGCCATGTTAACCCTCAACACACACTCCTCTCACCTTTCACCATCTCCACTCACGTCCCCCCCCTCTTTCACTCCACATACGACCCTTTCTCTCACTCCGTCTCTCGTACTCACTCCGTTATCGCCGATGCTCCACGATCCCCGACATCTTCTTCCGCCGGCGTCATCTTGGATCCCGATGTCGTCCACGCCGGCGACGCCATCTTGGATCGGCGAAATCCCGCGATACTCAAGATGGCGTCGCCGGCGTGGACGACGTCTGGATCCAGGATGGCGCCGGCGGAAGATGATGTCGGGGATCGTGCCGATGCCGATCGTGGAGCAGCGGCGATGACGGCGTGAGTGAGAGAAAGGGTCCTTTCCTCCCGATGCGATAGCATTGGGCCTTAATCTAGTGTATCTCTCTCTGAGTGTAGAGCCCCGCCCACTCTGCATAGCCACATTCACTATAATATCCCACATCAGCCCGTCAGCCAGAGCTACCGGACTACTACCCTTAATATCCCACATCGTCCCGTCAGCCATAGCCACCGGACTACTACCCCTAATATGCCACATCATCCAGTCAGCCAGAGCTACCGGACAACTACCCCTAAATTCCACATCATTCCATCAGCCTGGGGTCAGAACCAGAGCGCTCAGTGGAATGGCCCTGACTTCCATACCCATGATCCCTTTAATAGAAGCCTGGGGTGAGAATCAGAGCGCTGAGGGATTTACCCTAACTTCCATACCGGAGTTCCCTTTAAGAGGCCTGTGGTCAGTACCAAAGCGCAGTGTGGATTTGCCCTCACTTCCGTACCGGGGATCCCTTTAAGAGGGGCCTGGGATCAGAACCAGAGCGCTGAGTGGATTTGCCCTGACTTCCATACCAATGATCCCTTTAATAGAAGCCTGGGGTCAGAATTAGAGCGCTGAGGGATTTGCCCTCACCTCCATACCAGAGATCCCTTTAAGAGGGGCCTGGGGTCATAACCAGAGTGCTTAGTGGAATTGCCCTAACTTCCATACCAATGAGCCCTTTAAGAGGGAAGATGTGCATATTGGATGGAGGATGTGTGATGTGTATATGGGCACCGGGGGGGGGGGGGGGATTCATTTCTGTCGTGCTCTCTGCTCCTTTCTGCGGGGGCAGACAATGGCTGGGAGCTTATGTTCACGGGGATACTAGATTTCTCCCACCATGTCAGTGTCTGTTGAGGTGTTGTCAGGTGGGAAAACTTGTTCATAGCAACCAATCACAGCTCAGCTTCTTTTAAACAGCTCTGGTGAAATGAAAGATGCTTTGTGATTGGTTGGTGATACACACACATTCATTTTTATATATAGAGATATTCAGAAGTTAGAGTCAGTTCAAAGATGGGCAACTAGATTATTACAAGAGTTGGAAGGCCTATAATATGAAGAGAGGTTGAAAAAGTTGGGTTTATTTAGCTTAGAAAATTGACGCATCTGAGATCTCATTTACATGTATAAATAGGTGTGTGGTCAATACAATAATACCAGGGGGCACTCACTGTCGGCAGAAGAAAGGCGATTCTGGCAGCAAAATAGTAAAGGATTCTTTCGGATTACAGCAGACACAGCTAACACTAACAGCTTTTAAAAAAGGGCTGGATGCTTTCCTCAGAACAAATGTCATTGTGGGTTACAGTTAATACAGTGATCAAGAATGTAAGCGGTGGAGAGAGGTTGAACTTGATGGACATAGTAACATGGCTGAAAAAAGACCTAAGTAATGTTCAGGGGAGGAGGGAGCTGGTATCAGAAATGGAGACTAAACAAAACTGAGCAGTTTGCAGTGTATTGTTATATATGCAAGCTGCAGAGGTCGCAAGCTGCAATAAACAGGGGTTTTGTATTTTTAGGAAAGGTTTGTCCTCAGGCGAGGTTTATTGTATAATAAAAAAAAACAAAAAAAAACCTGCTGCTTTACTCGTTCTATCTAGGTCCTCTAGGTCCAGCACCTGGTCTCCGCCACTGCTTCTGGTGTCTGTTGTGGACTCCAGCATTGACATCATATCAACAGCGCTTCAGTCAATCACCGAGCTCCAGTGTAGACGGCATGAGCTGCTCAGGACCCCTGACTAGAGTTGGGCAAATATCTCCCCGCTTAGTCGGTAAGCTATAGTGCTTGCTGAATAAGCTACCGGGGACCCGGCTTCCTGGATCGTGCCAGCTGAACAGCTGATGGCTGTGTCACTGTCACAGCACATGCATGGACAGCCTGTGGGTTGGGCTCTCCACGCATGTGCTGTAACAAAGCCGCAACACATGCAGCTGCGGCAGCGATCAGCTGTTCAGCTGGGGCGATCCAGGAAACCAGGTCCCCCCTGTAGCTTATTCGGCAAGCACTATAGCTTATCGAATAAGTGAGGAACCAAAGATATTTGCTCAACTCTACCCCTGACCTCACTGGGCTGCACCACTGTCAACATGTCTCGGCACTGCAGTCAAGACATCAAGAGAAGCATTTGAAACGCAAAGAAAGACACTGGGGAGGGAAAATAGGGCAGTGTTTTTTTAAATACATAATGGCACCAAGGGACACAAATTTCCTGAAAGCACCTTTAAAAAGCAAATCTTTTTGCCTATTCATGCTGCCTGAATCATGTAGCAAAAATTAGAGATTGGTTCCACTTATGCAGCCATGCATTTTTTCCCTCTGAAAAGCTGCGAAATTCAAAGATAACATACTTTGAAAAGCTGACCATGAATGATGAAATTAAGATGACCAGTTAAAGATACAGGTCCCTTGTGGCTTCACCCCTGAACCACAATAGCCAACAATCCTCTAAAGCACAAGAGAGCAATCACTGAAGAAAGCCATCACGGTCAGAAGAATAGAAGACACAAGGCAAAGAGGAAGACCAGCCACCCGATGGCTTGATACAAATCAAGATAACGGTGGTGAAGATCCTGGTGAATCTACCTAGGCTTGCACCAGATTGATCTTCCTACAGATCTTTCATCCATCAAGGTGCCATGGATCAAGATCTCAAATAGTTATGTTACAGGCTACAATTTTTTACATTATTTTTCAGCATAATGCATGCTACAAATACATAATTATTAATCTTTAAAGAAATCAGGAGTCATGAGGTACAGCTGAGACAGGAATATACGGTATGTCTACAACACAAAGTGAAAAAATCACTGTTCAAGACATACGTTCACTATGTATGCATAAAGACAACTTAACTCCTACATTTTGGACATGCACATTGCAAACAAGCCTTAACTGGATGTCTGACATTCTTTAGAGTCACAACTAAGGCCTGTTTCACACTTCCGTTTTTGTGTCCGCCAAACGGATCCGTTTCCGTTTTTTTGACGGAAACTGATGCAAACGGATCCGTTTTTTTAAAAACGGATCCGTTTTTTTGACGGATCCGCGGTAACCGTAATGGAAGTCTATGGGACAAAAAAAACGGATCCTGCAAAAAATGGCGGATCCGTTTTTTTACGGAAAACAACGGATTTTGACGGATTTGAAAAAACGGAAGTGTGAAACAGGCCTAACTTGCTTCAGGGTCTATAAAAGGCCCCACAACACTCAATGATAGCTAATCCATAGCAGAAAGGCTGCACTGATATGCATACTGCTCGTGTAGGCGACAGATTAAGGGTACCGTTACACTTAGCGATGCACCAGCTTTCCAGACAACGACATGGATCGCTGGTGCATCGCTAAGTGGTCGCTAGTGAGCTGCCACACAGGCAGATCTCACCAGCGACATAGCAGGGGTCGGGGGTCGTTACTTACCTGTCAGACACGGCAATCCTGACGTCCTCACGCCCACGTGTCGCTCGTCGGCGCCACAGGAAGCGCCCGACGAGAAATGATCCTGGACGTTCTCGCGTGACCAGCGATGAGCAGCGGGGGAGCTGGTCGGAGGTAAGTATCAGACATAGCGATATCGCTAGCAATATCGCTGCTACATCACAAAATCGGTGACGTTACAGCGATATTGCTAGCGATATCGCTATGTGTAACGGGGGCTTAAGTCCCATTAAAGGAAAATCCTGAAAAAGGTTTCTACTTTCATCCAATGGGATTGTTACCAAAAGGGATTGCACAAAATATAAGGACCTCATGCAGAGGGTGAAGAGGAGCATGTGAAAGTAGTTTAAGTAAAAAATGAAATAGTAGCCCCGAATTCCCATGAGACTACATGTACCTTATTCTCCATGTGTCTTAATCGTTTCTTTAGGGTGCCATTTTCACGTTCAGTGTCTTTGAGGCGCTTCTTGATGTCTTCATAAGCTGTGACGAGGGCAAAGTGTGAGGCCACTGATGCCTCCCCTGAAGAGGCACTTGGTTCTCTCTTTCTTAGACGATCTTCTTTCTCACGAGTCAGGATAAAGATATCATCGTCTATTAAGGGATCCATGCTGGCTGAAACAAAGTAGATCAAAGTTTTATTTTTGAAAATGAAGGGAAACTGTTCAACATGACTTACTTTAATTGTAAAGTGCAGTGGAATACGTTGGTGCTATATAAATAAATTTATTAACTTACATTGAAAAAAAAAAAAAAAAAAAAAACACGAGCTCCTGTAGCCAGCGGGATACCATAGACTTGTGGATATAAAATATATTATCTACAGATACAGTTAGGTCCAGAAATATTTGGACAGTGACAGAACGTTTGTGATTTCAGCTCTGCAGGCCACCATTTTGGATTTAAAACGAATCAACTGAGATCCAATTGAAGTGGAGACTTTCAGGTTTAATTAAAGGGGTTGAACAAAAATATCCTGTGAAATGTTTAGGAATGACAACCATTTTTCTATAAAGCCTCTTCATTTCAGGGGCTCAAAAGTAATTGGACAAATTAACTATCATAAACTAGCTTGGCCTGTGCGAACTTTTTGCACATTGGTCATCGGGGGCTAAGACAATTTCAGAAAAAACAAGATGGTCAAATGTAAATGTATTTCATGAGCTGATGAACATCGACAGGTATTTTATACACTGCTCAAAAAAATAAAGGGAACACAAACAGAATATAACTCCAAGTAAATCAAACTTCTGTGAAATCAAACTGTCCGCTTAGGAAGCAACACTGATTGACAATCAATTTCACATGCTGTTGTGCAAATGGAATAGACAACAGATGGAAATTATTGGCAATTATCAAGACACCCTCAATAAAGGAGTGGTTCTGCAGGTGGGGACCACAGACCACATCTCAGTCCCAATGCTTTCTGGCTGATGTTTTGGTCACTTTTGAATGTTGATTGTACTTTCAAACTTGTGGTAGCTTGTGAAAGCACAACCAATGCGAGCTGTGGCAAGAAGGTTTGATGCGTCTGTCAATGTAGTGTCCGTCAACGTAGTGTCCAGAGTCTGGCCTGGAGGTGCTACCAGGAGACAGGCCAGTACACCAGGAGACGTTGAGGGGACTGCAGAAGGGCAGCAACCCAGCAGCAGGACCGCTAACTCAGCCTTTGTGCAAGGAGGAACAAGAGGAGCACTGCCAGAGCCCTGCAAAATGACCTCCAGCAGGCTACAAAGATGCATGTGTCTGCACAGTTAGAAACCGACTCCATGAGGATGGTCAGAGTGCCCGACGTCCACAGATGACAGTTGTGCTCACAGCCCAACACCGTGCGACCCTCCAAAGAAATGTCACCCTACACCATTGCTGACCCACTGCCTAACCGGTCATGCTGAAGGATGTTGCAGGCAGCAGATCGCTCTCCACTGTGTCTCCAGACTTTGTCACGTCTGTCACATGTGCTCAGTGTGAACCTGCTTTCATCTGTGAAGAGCACAGGGCGCCAGTGGCGAATTTGCTAATTCTGGTGTTCTGTGGCAAATGCCAAGCTTCCTTCGAGGTGTTGGGAATCCAGAATCACTGCGCGTACAGAAGGGGACGGCGCTTTGGGCGGAGCGAGGTTTCCGCTGTGTGCAAAGCGCTGCAAGGATGCCAAGTGGAAACATACCATTGGGCTTTTATTTTTGGAGCGATCTGTAGGATGGTAGTGGGATGAATCTCTCCGTCCAGTCCGGGTCTTACAAGTGGCCCGTGGCCACAGTTTTCATTTAAACCTGCAGTATAAATTTGAGTGTGTCAGTTTTCTGTTGCTTTCACTTGCAGCAGAGCTGAAGGTGCTGTGGTTGTATGCTTGGCTGTGTGAAGCTAACACAGGTCAGAGCTAGCGACGTGGACACAGAAAAACCTGACAACCTTACCGGTGTGCAAGTTATAAATTCAAAACATACTTCAAAGAAAGTATTAGTTTAAGGCTATGTGCATACGTTCGGAAATGCTGTGGAAATGTCCGCAGTATTTCCACAACTCCCGCCGCGGGTAAAAAGCATGCAGAATTTGCATGCATTTTCTTGCTAAACACAAGTGTTTTGGAAGCATTTTTAGCTTGCAGAATGCTTGCGCTTTCCAAGCATCGCTTGGAAAAATGATTGACAGGTTGGTCACACTTGTCAAGCATAGTGCTTGACAAGTGTGACCAAGTTTTTACTATTAATGCTGCCTATGCAGCATCAATAGTAGAGATAGGATGTTAAATAAAAAAAAAATAATTTAAAAAGATGGTTCTCCTCACCTTCCAACGTCCCCCGATCTCCTCAGCGGCTCTCCCGGCAAATTACGGTCCCAGTGATGCTATGCACGAAGGACCTTTGTGACGTCACGCTCGCAACAGCGCAACGTCATCTCAGGCCATTCGTGCGAAGCATCACTTGGACCGGAAGATGCTGGCAGCGTGGTGAGAGGCGGGAAGGAGTCCGGGGGCCATCAGAGGGTGAGTATATTACTATTTTTTTATTTTAGTTTTATTTTTTACAGAATTATGGCAACCCAGGGACTGGAGGAGAGTCTCCTCTCCTCCAGACCCTGGGTACCATCCGCACATGAAACACTCACTTTACGCATGGTGGGCATAGCCACAAGCGTAAAGTGAGTGTTTCAATGCAATCTTATGGGTGTGGAATCGCGGCAATTCCGCAAAAAAAATGAACATGCTGCGGAGTTTTACTGCTATGAGATTCTGCAGCGGTAAAATCCACAGCATTAGCACAGCATGTGCGGAATCCCATAGGATTGCATGGGATGTGTTTTCGCAGCAGGAAAAACGCAGCGAAAATGCTAAAAAAACGCAACATGTGCACATAGCCTAAAGGGAAGGTGGTAGTTCACAGACCGCCATATTGCGACACCCAAGTGATGGGTGTCGCAATATGGAAACTGCTAGTGGTATCAGGCTCTTGCGCGGTACCACCAGAGGAACACCGTCGCACCACACACACACACACACTGTATATGCCGTACGCACCAGACACACTGTATACGCCGCACGCAGCCTCTTGCATGGTACCACCAGGGCCGTGGAGTCGGAGCTCATTTTGGTGGAGTCAGAGTCGGTATAAAATGGGCCGACTCCTAAAATATATAATAAGTTGGGTACAATAGTTCAGTGCAGAACGTGCTGAATATTTTTTCATAGGAATTTGGGAAAGTTATAATAATAATAATAAATTTTATTTTTATAGCGCCGATATATTCCGCAGCACTTTACATTTCAGAGGGGATTTGTACAGACAATAGACATTACAGCATAACAATAATCACATACAGTAGATTATAACAAATACCAAGAGGAAAGAGGGCCCTGCTCGCAAGCTTACAATCTATGAGGAAAGAGGTAGACACGAAAGGTGGGTGGTAACAGTTGCCCTGATTGTATGGACCAGCCATAATGTTAAGTGTGTAACAGTACGGACACAGAGGGCTAATGGATGCATAAAGCATGTGGGAACATGATGCGGGGAACCTGGTTATGGTAAAACTTTTGGCTGTGCCACACAGGGATAGATTAGGTTAATATGTTGAGGTGATAGGCCAGTCTGAATAAATGCGTTTTCAGGGCACGCTTAAAATTTTGGGGATTGGGGACTAATCATATTGACCTGGGAAGTACATTCCAAAGAATTGGCGCGGCACGTGTAAAGTCTTGGAGACGGGAGTGGGAGGTTCTGACTATTGAGGATGCTAACCTCAGGTCATCAGCAGAACAGAGGGCGCGGGTAGGGTGGTATACTGAAACAAGGGAGGAGATGTAGGGTGGTGCTGAGCCATGGAGGGCTTTGTGGGTGAGGGTAATAAGTTTATACTGAATTCTGGAGTGGATGGGTAGCCAGTGTAATGACTGGCACAAGTTAGAGGCATCGGTGTAACGATTGGTGAGGAATATGATCCTGGCTGCAGCATTCAAGACAGATTGGAGAGGGGAGAGTTTGGTAAGAGGGAGACCGATTAGAAGAGAGTTACAATAGTCCAGACGAGAATGAATAAGAGAAACAGTAAGAGTTTTTGCAGAGTCAAAAGTAAGAAAAGGTCGAATTCTAGAAATGTTTTTGAGGTGCAGATGACAAGAGCGAGCCACTGATCGAATGTGGGGGGCAAAGGAAAGGAATGGAAAGTTATGAAATGTCCTATAAATGGCTGTTCTATTCCTGATCTAAGGCTACATTCACACACACAGCGTTTTTGCTGCGTTTTTTGAGGATATGTTTTTCAGCTGTAAAAGCAGATTAGCTTTTTAAAAAAACCACATCACCTGAAAGGTTTTTGAGCTCATAGCTAATGTTTTCAATAGCAAAAGCAGATTAGAAAAACGTCACGCAAACTGAAATGCTCATTCAGCCCAAAAACGGATCCTCACAAAACAATGTGTCTGAATGTCATATCTTGAAACCCATTGACTTTGCTGGGATGCCCAGAGTCACTGCATTTTACTGCAAAAAACGGAACCGCAAAAACGCTGTGTGTGAATCATGGCCGTAGCCAGCGAGGGACAGGGGGCAGCTGCCCCCCCCCCTAGAAGCAGGGGCACGCACCTATCAAAACTCACTTATGCTGCAATGGCTCCAGACAGCAGGGGGCAATCTCCCCTCCTCTGTCCTGTCTTCTGCCGTCTTCACCAGAGAGAGGTGGAGGGGTGCCTGCCCTGCACAGGATCCGATTCCTGGGCCCCGAGCTGGAAAAAGTGAGAGAGTTGTGCACACGCTGCAGCTGGCAATAAGAGATAGTCTGCAAGAGGGACATGCTGGAAATCTGATTGGAAAAGTGAGGAAATTGGTTATTGCCACCAGAACCCCTAAAATTGATTACATCTTGTAGAGATGTTTTCCTTGGAAAGGGGCAATTGTCAATGAAGCCACTTGGTGGGGCAGCACTTTTTTAATGATTGAGCGATTGCTTGAACTAAAACCATTTCTTATAGTTATGGCAAACCCTCAGGTAACCCTAAATGAAGGTCAATGGACACAGGTTGCTGAATTGAAGGAGTTGCTTAATCATCCATTTACCGTGACTAAAAAATTACAAGCTGAGGATTTAACTCCTGGCATTTTCATAAGAGAGTGGAAGAACCTGTCCCAAAGAGTAGGTTTAATCGCAGAAGGCATTTCTGCTTCAATGAAACGGAGAGAGACACTGCTATTGGAAAATAAAATTTTTCTGGCAGCTGTTTATGTGGACCCAAGTCATTGTACACTGCTTGATGATCAACAGCTTACTAAAATGAAAAGAAGCTGTGACTGAGGTAGCAGTTAGGATGAGTAGCCTACAGGATAACTGACAGGAGCAAGAGGACTTGGGTCCTGACAGTGCTGCTGCTGCCATATCTTCATCCTCATCAGATGAGGCATTTGACTTTGACAAGTATTTGGATTACATGGAGCAGGCAAAGCGTTGCCACAAGGAAAAAGATTTCACTCAGTCTCCTATAGCAAGCAGATTGACCATATTTCAGCAAAATGTTTCACTTGCTCTCAAAGAAATAGAAAAATTCAACCGTTCATCAAAACTGACTGTGCATGAGGCAATTCCTTTATACCCGGAAATTGTTAGAGATGTTGCCCATATGGTTACGGCTTTGCCTCCAACCCAAGTTAGTGTAGAGGGGTTGTTCTCTAGCCTTAAAATTATTACGTACTAGCTGAAAAGCCCGGCGCTGCCGGGGCATAGTAACTAACTGTGGTTAATTATAACAAATTATAATTATCCTCCATCCCATAGTCACGTGCCCATATACCCATCATACATATCCACCATCCCATAGGCCCGTGCCCATATACCTATCACACATCCTCCATCCCATAGGCCCATGCCCATTACCCATCATACATATCCACCATCCCATAGGCCCGTGCCCATATACCTATCACATCCTCCATCCCATAGGCCTATGCCCATATACCCATTATACATATCCTCCATCCCATAGTCGAGTGCCCATATACCCATCACACATCCTCCATCCCATAGTCCCATGCCCATATACCCATCATACATATTCGCCATCCCATAGTCGAGTGCCCATATACCCATCACACATCCTTCATCTCATAGTCCCATGCCCATCATACATATCCTCCATCCCATAGTCCTGTGCCCATATACCCATCATACGTATCCGCCATCCCATAGTCCCGTACCCATATGCCCGTCATACATATCCTCCATCCCATAGTCCAGTGCCCATATACCCATCACACATCCTCCATCCCATAGTCCCGTGCCCATATACCCGTCATACATATCCTCCATCCCATAGTCCAGTGCCCATATACCCATCAAACATCCTCCATCCCATAGTCAACCATTATGACATCATAATGAGCGGCGGGGCTTGCAACCTATGACATCAGTGTCACCATGGCAACCATTGTGACATAATGAGGGGCGGGGTTTGACGCGCACACACTTTTTCCCCAGTATGTAGATAGGGGCAAAATTGGTGAACTGGAACGCGCGGGGTTAAAATTTCGCCTCACAACATAGATAGCGGCAGTCTGATTTACTGCGCCTGCACGAATTCCGCACAGGCGCAGTGAATCATTCAGCTGATCCTGGCGGCAGAGGAAGCTGATCACATTAATCCCTTAGCAACAGAGCCAGTTTGCAGCTTAACCCCTTCACCACTAAGGGTGGTTTGCACGTTCATGACCGGGCCAATTTTTACAATTCTGACCACTGTCCGTTTATGAGGTCATAACTCTGGAACGCTTCCATGGATCCCGGTGATTCTGACCATGTTTTCTCGTGACATATTGTACTTCATGCTAGTGGTAAAATATCATTCAAATAACTTGCGTTTATTTGTGAGAAAAACGGAAATTTGGCGAAAATTTTGCAATTTTTCAACTTTGAATTTTTATGCCCTTAAATCACAGAGCTACGGCACACAAAAAACTTGATAACTAACATTTCCCACGTTTATTTTACATCAGCACAATTTTGGAACCAAAATTTTTTTTGTTAGGAAGTTATAAGGGTTAAAAGTTGACCAGCGATTTCTCATTTTTACAACACCATTTTATTTTTACGGACCACACCACATTTGAAGCCACTTTGCGGCGTCTATATGATAGAAAATACCCAAAAGTGACACCATTCTAAAAACTGCACCCCTTAAGGTGCTCAAAACCACATTCAATAAGTTTATTAACCCTTTAGGTGCATCACAGGAATTTTTTTGAATATTTAAAAAAAAAATGAACATCTTTTTTTTCACAAAAAAAAAACTTCAGGTTCAATTTTTTTTTATTTTACCAAGGGTAACAGGAGAAATTGGACCTCAAAAGTTATTGTGCAATTTGTCCTGAGTACGCCGATACCTGATATGTGGGGGGGGGGGGGGGGGGGGGGAACGACTGTTTCGGCGCATGGCAGAGCTCAGAATGGAAGCAGCGCCGTTTGACTTTTTCAATGCAAAATTGGCTGGAATTCTGATCGGACGCCATGTCACGTTTGGAGAGTCCCTGATGTACCTAAACAGTGGAAACCCCCTACAAGTGACCCCAGTTTGGAAACTAGACCCCCCCAAGGAACTTATCTAGATATGTGGTGAGAACTTTGAACCCACAAGGGCTTTACAGAAGTTTATAACGTACAGCGGTACAATTAAAAAATCATATTTTTTCCACAAAAATGATCTTTTCACCCCAATTTTTATTTTCCCAAGGGTAACAGGACCCTAAAAGTTATTGTGCAATTTGTCCTGAGTACGCTGATACCCCACTTGTGGGGGTAAACCACTATTTGGGTGCATGGCAGAGCTCGGAAGGGAAGCAGCGCCATTTGACGCTTTTGGCTGGAATTGAGATCGGACATCATGTCGTAATTGGAAAACCCCTGATGTACCAAAACAGTGGAAACCCCCCACAAATGACCCCATTTTGAAAACTAGACCCCCTAAGGAACTTATCTAGATGTGAGGTGAACACTTTGAACCCCCAAGGGCTTCACAGAAGTTTATAATGCCAGGGCATGAAAATAAAAAAATCTTATTTTTTCCACAAACACGATCAATTAGTCGCCAATTTTTTTATTTTCCCATGGGTAACAGGAGAAATTGAACCCCAAAAGTTGTTGTCCAATTTGTCCCGAGTATGCTGATACCCCATATGTGGGAGAAAACTACTGTATGGACACACGTCGGGGCTCGGAAGGGAAGTAGTGACGTTTTGGAATGTAGACTTTGATGGAATGGTCTGCGGGTGTCATGTGCGTTTGGAGAGCCCCTGATGTACCTAAACTATTGAAACTCCCCACATGTGACCCCATTTTGGACACTAGACCCCCCCACGGAACTTATCTAGATGTGTGGTGAGCACTTTGAACCCCCAAGTGCTTCACAGAAGTTTATAACGCTCGGACGTGAAAATAAAAAAAACATTTTTTTCCACAAAAATGATATTTTTGCCCCCAATTTTTTATTTTCCTAAGGGTAACAGGAGAAATTGGACCCCAAAAATTGTTTTGCAATTTGTCCTGAGTAGGCCGATACCCTACATGTGGGGGTAAAACACTGTTTGGGCGCATGGCCGAGCTTGGAAGGGAAGGAGCACCATTTGACTTTTTCAACTCAGAATTGGCTGGAATTGAGATCAGACGCCATGTTGCACTTGGAGAGCCCCTGATGCGCCCAAACAGTGGAAACCCCCAATTCTAACTCCAACCCAAATCCCAACACACCCCTAACCCTAATCTCAGCCCTAACCCTAGCCCTAACGCAAAAATGGAAATAAATACATTTTTTTAATTTTATTATTTTTCCCTAACTAAGGGGGTGATAACGGTGGGTTTGATTTACTATTTATGGCGGTTTTTATGTTTGGCAGCTGTCGCACGCTAAAAGACGCTTTTTATTGTAAAAATAGTTTTTGCATCACCACATATTGAGAGCTATAATTTTTCCGTATTTTGACCCACCGAGTCATGTGAGGTCTTATTTTTTTGGGACGAGTTGACGTTTTTATTGGTACCATTTTCGGGCATGTGACATTTTTTGATCGCTTTTTATTCCGATTTTTGGGACGCAGAATGAACAAAAACCAGCGTTTCATGAATTTCTTTTGGGGGGGGTGCGTTTACACCGTTCCGCGTGCGGTAAAATTGATAAAGCGGTTTTATTCTTCGGGCCAGTAAGGTTACAGCGATACCTCATTTAGGTCGATTTTTTATGTTTTGTCAGTTTTTTGCAATGAAAACTATTTTATATAAAAAATAATTATTTTTGCATCGCTTTATTCTGAGAGCTATAACTTTTTTATTTTTTCGCTGATGATGCTGTATGGCGGCTAGTTTTTTGCGGGACGAGATGACGTTTTCAGCGGTACGGATATTTATATATGCGTCTTTTTGATCGCGCGTTATTGCACTTTATGTTCGGCAGTATGATAATAAATCATTTTTTGCTTCGTTTTTTTTTATTTTTATTTTTTAAGGGGTTCGCTAAAGGGGTTAACTAATGGGACAGTTTTATAGGGCGCGGCGATAACTAATATGTGTACTTTGTTTTTGTTTTTTTTTTATTTCCAAAAAATGGATTTATTGGGGGAATATTTTTTTTTTTTTTTCTTCTAATTTGGCGATTTTTAAAAAAATTATTTTAACACTTTTTTTTTTTTTTTTTTTACTTTATTACATAGTCCCAGGTGGGACATCACTGTCCTGTGACAGATCGCTGATCTGTCACATCACAGATCAGCAATCTGTCACAGGCAGTGCAGAAGGCTTCCTCATGCCTGCGCTTTGCAGGCACTGAGGAAGCCAGCTTCCTGCAGGCCCCCGTCGCCATCTTGGATTCGGGGGCCTGCAGGAAAGGAGCCCCCCGCAGCAGCGCTGCACATTGCGCTGCCGTGGGGGGCTCAGGGAAGCACGGAGGGAGCCCCCTCCCTGCCGATGCTTCCCTTTAACCCCCGGTACACCGCGATCATGTTTGATCGCGGTGTGCAAGGGGTTAACGTGTCGGGGGCGGTCCGTGACCGCCCCTGACACATTGTGCCGGGTGTCAGCTGTGATAATCAGCTGACACCCGGCCGCAATCAGCGGCGCTCACCACGTGGGCGCCGCTGATCGCGGTAGACGTACTATCCCGTCCATGGGCATAGGGGCCTGGGTCCCATGGACGGGATAGTACGTCGGATGTCAGGAAGGGGTTAATGACCAGGCCAATTTTTACAATTCTGACCACTGTCCCTTTATGAGGTTGTAATTCTGGAACGCTTTAATGGATCCCGCTGATTCTGAGAATGTTTTTTCGTGACATATTGTACTTCATGTTAGTGGTAAAATTTCTTCGATATGTCTTGTGTTTATGAAAAAAACGGCAATTTTAAAACTTTAAATTTTTATGCCCTTAAATCAGAGAGATGTGTCACAAAAATTTCTCAGTAAATAACATTTCCCACATGTCTACTTTACATCACCACAATTTTGGAAGCAAAATTTTTTTTTGTTAGGAAGTTATAAGGGTTAAAAGTTGACCAGCGATTTCTCATTTTTACAACAAAATTTACAAAACCATTTTTTTTTCTTTTGGGGCACATCATATTTAAACTCATTTTGAGGGGTGTACATGACAGAAAATACCCAAAAGTGGCACCATTCAAAAAACTAGACCCCTCATGGTGCTCAAAACCACATTCAAGAAGTTTATTAACCCTTTAAGTGCTTCACAGGAACTAAAGCAATGTGGAAGGAAAACATTAACATTTAACTTTTTTTTGCAAAAAATTTAATTCAGAACCAATTTTTTTTATTTTCACAAGTGTTAAAAGAGAAAATCAACCACAAAATTTGTTGTACAATTTCTCCTAAATACGACGATACCCCATATGTGGGGGTAAACCACTTTTTCAGCACACGGCAGAGCTCGCAAGGGATGGAGCGCCGTTTGACTTTAACGCAGAATTGGCTGGAATTGAGATCGGATGCCATGTTGCGTTCGGAGAGCCCTTAATGTGCCTAAACAGTGGAAACCTCCAACAAATGACCCCATTTTGGAAACTAGACCCATTAAGGAACTTATCTAGATGTGTGGTGAGCACTTTGAACCTTCAAGTGCTTCACAAAAGTTTATAAAACGTAGAGCCGTGAAAATAAGAAATCCATTTTTTTCCACAAAAATTATCTTTTCGCCCCCAAATTTTTATGTTTACAAGGGGAACAGGAGAAATCATACCCCCACAGTTATTGTGCGATTTGTCCTGAGTACGCTGATACCCCTTATGTGGGGGGGAACCACTGTTTGGGCGCATGGGAGAGCTTGGAAGGGAAGGAGTGCCATTTTGGAATGAAGACTTTGATGAAATGGCCTGCGGGCATCATGTTGCGTTTGCAGAGCCCCTGATGGGCCTAAACAGTGGAAACCTCCAACAAGTGACCCCATTTTGGAAACTAGACCCATTAAGGAACTTATCTAGATGTGTGGTGAGAACTTTGAACCCCCAAGCGCTTCACAGAAGTTTATAAACATAGAGCCGTGAAAATAAAAAGTCTTCTTTATTTTCACAAGTGATTTTTTTAGACTCAATTTTTAGACCCCCAAAGTTTGTAAATAGTGGAAACCCCTCAATTCTTGCTCCAACCCTAACCCCAACACATACCTAACCCCAACACATACCAAACCCCAACCCTAGTTCGCCCGAGCCCTAACCCTAACCCTAGCCTAACCCTAACCCTAGCCCAACCCTAACCCTAGCCCAACCCTAACCCTAGCCCTAATGGAAAACAGAAAAAAAAAATATTTTCTTTATTTCGTTATGTTGGCCTAACCAAGGGGGTGATAAACAGGGGGGGGGGATTATGTACTATTTTGTTTATTTTGATCACGATGATAGTTTATCATCAAGATCAAAATGAATGAATGGAATCTGCCAGCCAGAGCCGGCAGATGCACTGCGCATGCGCCCGCCATTTTCCTCGGATCCAAGATGGCGGCGCCCACCGGAGGACGTCGGCGGGACGCAGGACCACCGGGAGGGGACAGAGGACTACAGAGAGGTATCGGGGGATTGGGGACCCTCTTTCTCTCTCCTCTGATGTGCGATCACATCAGAGGAAAGAGAAATTAAATGTTAAATCGCGGCTTTTTTTTTTTTTTTAGGTCGCCGTTATAGGGTTAATAACGGCGAATGCAAAAGCGGGGTCGGTAAAAACCGACCGATTCATGTTTTCTGGGGTCTCGGCTACCCCCGGCAGCCGAGACACCGGAGAAAATCCGACACTGGGGGGCGCTATTCACTTTCTCCACAGCGCCGTGAATTAGCGGCGCTGTGGTTTTAGTACCCTTATTTACCGCCGGTCGCTAAGGGGTTAAAAGGGTTTTCCCACAACGAAAGTTAATTTTAAAAATTGTCTGTCTGACCGTGTACGGAGCATACCATATCTCCTGGGCAGGGGAGGAAGCAAAAGACAATACTGACATTACAGCAGGGGATCACAGAGGATTCATTTTGTGAGGTAAAATATTTCATTGACTGTTTTTAAACATATTTTACCTCACAAAATGTATACTCTGCGATCTCCTGCTGTAATGTCAGTATGTATATTGCTTCCTCTCCTGCCCACGAGCTGTGGTATGTTCTGTTCACGGTCAGACAGACAATTTTTAAAATAAACTTTCATTCGTGGGAAAACCCCTTTAAAAAGCAAAATATCAAACGCCAACATGGCTCCTCCTAAAAAGTACACCAATGACAATGAAAGGAAAGCAGCAAAGGCACAACGTCGAAGACAACAACGGGCAGATGAGACTCTTGAAGAGCAACAGCATCGCTGGGACAATAACAATGCATATAAGCGTAGGCGTCAAGCAGGTAGGTGAACACATTGGGGGGGGGGGGGAGGGGACAGATTCTCAACGCTGCAAAGAATGCCCCCATCGTGACATTACCGCCCTCCCAATGCGATAGCATCAGGCCTCCATCTAGTATTAGAATTTTAAGATTTTGATATTAACGCGTGGAAAAAGGAGGATGATTTGAACTTGTTTTGGAGGTTTTCCTAGATTTAAAGATAAATAAATGTAAACTTTATGTCCAAATTTTTTAAAATAAAAACACCTATAGGATGCAAACTTGCTTTACTGCTTGTACAGTACACTGCAATACTACAATATTGCACGACAACACCCTGAGCAACACGTGATTGCAGTAGGAGACGACAATACACCCCCATTTCCAACCGATTCAGTGCTCCTGTTAATGACTGACAGCAGCATCTAAACGTTTACATAGAGAACAGCTAAAATACATTCCAGGCATGTGTGATACTAAATCTTGGACTTGCATCTATCAAACAGCATGGCATAGTCAAATATATAGGCTATGCCATCAATGTCCGGTCAAGGGGATACCCATTTAGTCCATGTTCACGCATTCAGTATTTGATCAGTATTTTACATTAGTATTTGTAAGCCAAAACCAGGAGTGGAACAGATGTAAAATACTGAATGTGGCCTTGATGCTACACTGAAGGCACGTTAACATTAGAAAAGACCAGCAAGGGCCAGTGGATCACATACCCACAAGGCTATCAGTTGTCAACCCACTACCCTTTTCCCACACTACTTTTCAGATACTGATCTTTTCTTATGGTAAGAAGAGATGATTTTTCTGGACTTTTTACAGATAACTGCTGGGCTGTAACATTGACCGATATGGAGTCACCACAGGTGTGTCACTACAACCCCTTTAAAGAAAACATAAAACTCAGGAAATATCTACTAACTGCGCCTTAAAGTGGCATTTTAATCTTACAGAAATTAAGTTAACTCTGCCGTTACGCTCCCAAAGAAAGGGATCGAAGAGGCAATGTTTCTCCTTGTGGAGAGTGACATGCCAAGCCTGACATGCCAATATGAGAAGGTTGTTCAGCCTTGCAATGTTCCCCTGGGAAATTAAAAATGCAAACTTCCTCTTCAGAGAAGAGGACTAGATCTCTACTGCCACTTATTGGAAACTAGCAATCCTAAAAGTCAATATTAGCCCTTTAAACAAAGCCTTGACACATGATTTAGGATAAAAACCAAACTAGAATTTCAATTTGCAGACACAGTATTTCAGGGTATTGACCCTCGTCAGTGTAAAGTATCTGAGAACTGATTTGGCTGGATGAGAGGCATCTGACTGGGATCCAAGGGGTAACATTTCTCCTTTGGAGAATGACATGCCAAGCCTGGCATGCCAACGTGAAGAGGCTTTCAAACCTTGTAATGTTCCTCTGGGAAATTAAAAATGCAAAGTGACTCTTCAAAGCTAATATAAACCTTTCAACGAGCCTTGCCATATGACTTCGTTTAAAAGCCCAAGTCAAAGAAAAAACACCAGTTGTATAGTGCTGGGAACATCCCTTCTCTAGAAGAGATCCTGATCAGGACACTGCTCTATGTGCAATCTGAGAGCAGCAGTAAATGTTTCTACAGAGAGGACCTGATTCAGAGGATATACAGGGTGGGCCATATATATGGATACACCTAAATAAAATGGGAATGGTTGGTGATATCAACTTCTTGTTTGTGGCACATTAGTATATGGGGGGGGACTTTTCAAAATGGGTGTTGACCATGGCGGCCATTTTGAAGTCAGCCATTTTGGATCCGACTATTTTTTTCTATGTGAAAAGGGTCATGTGACACATCAAACTCATTGAGAATTTAACAAGAAAAACAATGGTGTGCTTGGTTTTAACGTAATTTTATTCTTTCATGAGTTATTTACAAGTTTCTCTTTGTTTACAGCCATTGACATGTCGCAGAGGTTAATATGTGAGGAGCGGATAGAATTTGTGTTGTTGCCTGGTGAACGCAGTACCCGGGTCAATGCCGCAGATTTCAATGCAAGACACCCTACGAGACCACCCATCTCCAATGCTACAGTTAGCAAACTGCTTGCCAAATTTCATGAAACAGGTTCAGTGTTGGATTTGCCAAAATGTGGACGCAAGAAAACGGTCACTAATGAAGAAACATCAGTGGCTGTCCTAGCTTCATTCAGCAAGAGCCCACAGCACTTCCGCATGTCACTGGAGAGTGGCATCAGTCGAACATCCCTTCTGCTACTCACAAATGGCACCCTTACAAAATCCAGCTGCTGCAGCATCCCGAGGATGACCCAGATCGGTGCGCTGAATTTGCAGAATGGGCAAACCAAATATTGGAACAGGACCCTCAGTTTACACAGAACATTATGTTCAGTGATGAGGCAAACTTTTTTCTGAATGTTGAAATGGTTAAGATTAACAATATATCTTTAGTGCTTTTTCAGGCAGGTTACAGAGAGGACCTGATTCAGAGCATATAGAGGATCCACCTAAATAAAATGGAAATGGTTGATGATATCAACTTCCTGTTTGTGGCACATTAGTATATGGGAGGAGGAAAACTTTTCAAGATGGATGTTGACCATGGCGGCCATTTTGGATCCAACTTTATTTTTTTTCAATGGGAAGAGGGTCATGTGACACAGCCGAATAAAACTACAATAAAACCAAGCACGCCATTTTCTTGTGAAATTCTCAATAAGTTTGATGTGTCACATGACCCTCTTCCTATGGGAAAAAATAAAGTTGGATCCAAAATGACCAACTTCAAAATGGCCACCATGGATCAAAAGGAACCAGTAGGAAAAATATCCTATTGTTGCCAGGTACCGGCCGGCAGATTTCGGCAGGCACACTGTGCTTGCGGCTGCCATTTTTTGCCAGGAAGATGAGGCTGTGGGATGGAGCAGGAGGGACTGGGGGATGGCGGAGGTAACGTGGGGTCTCAGGGAGCATCATGAAATAGCCGACACACTTTCTTCTTATGGTCGCCGTTATTCAGTGAATAACGGCGATCACATGCTCTGACACCGGAAAATCCAGCCTTGATCATGTTTCTCCGTGGTCTCAGCTACTCCCAGTAGCCGAAACACCAGAGATTTTCTGACTCTGGGGGGCGCTGCAGCCTTATTCCCAATCGCCGTTTTAAAATGGCAATGAGGAAATAAGTACACTAAGCGGCCTCTGTTTCAATGCTTATCGGTGGTCGCTAAGGGGTTAAAGTACAACTCGTTCTGTAAAAGAATAAAAAAAAAACCCTCATAGGGCTACGTCGACAAAAAAAAAAAAAAAAAAAAAAGCTATCGGTCTTGGATGAAGAAGAGGAAAAAAAAAAAAGGAAAAACGCTAAAAGGGAAAATAGCTGTTGTAAAGAGGTTTAGGAAATGGGTGACCTGCAATACCAGGACAGGTTGTTAAACTTTGGGCTAGTCAGTTAGGAAAAACAAAAGCTTATTACAAAGCACAAATATACGAGAGGACGTTAAGGCCCTAGCGAGATCGCTGATTTTGTGACACATCGGCGACCTCACCAGCGAGATCGCTGTGTGTGACGGTGATCAGCGACCAGCCCCCCTGCCTGTTATCGCTGATCGTGCTGGAGCGGCCTAGATACCCGCTGTTTACCTTGGAAACCGGCGTACACGCTGGTTTCCAAGGTAAATATCGGGTATCCAGGAGTCGCGAGGCTCCTAGATACCCGATGTTTACCTTAGAAACCAGCGTCCAGCGTCGCTGGTCCTGATCGCTGGGGCTGTATGTGACAGCTCACCAGCGATCAGCCTAACGATGTCCCAGCGATCCCATCATGTCGGATCGTTGGTGGGATCGCTGGGACATCGTTTAGTGTGACAGGGCCCTTACAGAGATTTTTCTAATGTGCTTTTTTGCAATGATGACGAGACCGTTCTTTACTTCTATGGACCTCTGCCATATGATATTGTAATGGTTGATTCACTAATAAAAGGTTCAAGAGGGGACTGGATGCCTTTCTTGTCCCTGTAGAATTCTATTTTTCAAGATTCTGTGATTGGATGTTGATCCAGGGAACTTATTTTTCAGATTATAAGATGCACTTTTTTCCTCCAAAAACGTGAAGGAAAATTGAGGTGGGGGCATCTTATTGTCCGGATATACCTGCTCTGGCTGTGGTGAGGAAGCAGCAGCGGCGGCGCAGAGGACACAGGAGGCAGGAGTCGGCGGCTGCGGTCAACTCCTGTACCCACTGCTAAAGAGAAATGAATATTCACTGCATTCCATGCCCATGTGCGTGGAGGGCAGTGAATATTCATTGCTCTTTAATAGTGGACACGCTGTTCGCATCAGGAGCCCGCTTCCTGCTGGGAGTTCGCGTGTGCCGCTACTTAAGGCAACGAGTATTCACTGCTCTCCACTCCCATAGGTGTGGAATGCAGTGAATATTCATTCCCTTTAGTAGCGGCGAGCGTAAAAGCCCGTCAGATGCAGGAAGCCAGTGGCTGCGGCTAACACGGTGCTTCGCAGCCGCCGGATTCCTGCTCTCCCTGCCCTCCACATGCATAGTTCCGGCGTGGAGAGCAGCGAGTATTCCGGTAGCTGTCCTCGGCTTGTAAGCAGCACCTGACGTGCCTGCCATGTGCTGCTTACAAGCATAAGTCAGCTGCAGGTATCGGAACAGGAAGCTTCGAGAGAGCGCAGGAGGGTAAGTATAATGGTTTTTTTATGTTTTTCTTATGCAGGCCATGCCTAACCAGGGTTTGGATGAGGCATACCTACCAGGATAGGGAAATAATTTAAGTACAGAATTGACCACATTTTTTTTTTCAAATTTCCTCCTCTAAAAACCAGGTGCGCCTTATAGTCTGAAAAATACGGTAGTCTGATTGCTGTACATGGAGTCAGGAAGGAAATTTTCCTTTAATATGGGGCATTTAGAATCTGCCTCACTGGGTTTTTGCCCTCCTCTGGATCAATATGTTAGGTCATGGGCAGACATACCATTAGTGCAACTTATGCAACTGCACAGGGGAACAAAAATGTAAGAGGGTCCATGTCCATTTGCTAAAGCAGGTGGAATTATGCATTATGATGAGCCAATGGATTGAAAAGGGCCCCTATATTGTTCTGGCACAGGGACCCTCTTCTGTTTTGTCTGTGTAAACTCCTGTATTAAGTTCATTGAGCTCAACCTATAACCTTCAACCAAAAGGACTGTAAAACTTCCTTATGTTCAGGTCATAAATGCATATAATTAAAACCTGAGGCTAAAAACAAAACAAAAAAAAAAAAACCTATGCTTTACTCACCCTCTCCGGGTCCAAGCTTTGTCTCCACCGCTGCTTCTAGAGTTTGTTATTATCTGCAGCATTGGTGTCACGTCGACAGCCAACAAATTACCTCAGTGGCTTTTAACGGCTCCTATAATCAACAACTTAGAGTCGCTGAGCTCAATTATTGGCTGCAGTGCTGCCAATGCGACGTCAAAGATGTAGACAACAACAAAACACTGAGCAGCAGAGACTCTACACTGGACCTGGAGAGGGTGGGCAGGGTACTTTTTTTTTTAAATCCAACTGCAGCCGTGGGATAGGGGGATTTCAGAAAACCCCTTTAACAGGGCATTTGTACATCAACTTTACAAGGGAGACAATATTCCTTAGAACAGCTTTGTAGAGCTGTAGCTATACCTACACCAAACAATACTACAAAATACGGATAACGTCCTCGTGTTCAGGTAGTGGATACAGATGCTTAAAACCTACAGGGCGAAAACCACACTTTGTCAGGATTGCTGCAATCTATATTACATCCTTAGGCCTCTTTCACACTTCCGTTTTTGACAGTCAAGATCCGCCAATTTAAAAAAAAAAACGGATCCGACATTTTTCTTTGCGGATCCGTTTTTTTCCCCATTGACTCATTATTGGCGGATCCTGACTGATTGCCGTCCGTTGCATCCGTTTTTTTGAGGATCCGCCACAATGTTAGTGTCCGTCAACATCCTCAAAGATCTCCAAACGGAGCTTGCAACGTTTTTTTGGCCGGCGGATCCTCCAGACACTGAATTAACCCCAAATTCTCTCTCTCTCGGCCAGCGGTTACTTTAAATTTCCTCATTTTCAGGATCCGTCTAAAAACGGATCCTATGCCATCCATTCACATCAGTTGAGAACGGATCCGCTTGTCTGCCTTTTTGGTGGATTTTAACTGATGCAAATAACTGAACTGTGAAAGAGGCCTTACAGGGATTGTCCTGTGCAGCACATTTATTACTCAGCCACACATAATAAATGCATGTTTTCTCCGTTCCAGCTGCCTAAATCTAAGCAGATTATGAAAATGGGGGCCAAAGTCTCCTGTGCGAATGAAGAGTTTTAGACCTTGGCAATGAGCAGTTATCAGGGCAGTGGTCACACATGCTCAGCAGCACTCCATTCACACTGCACTTTCTAACCCCGGTTTTCATGATTGGTCAGGAACCCAGTCATCGCCCAGTGATCGGATAATCCCCCATACTGTGGACAGGCAATATATGTAGTTTGTGGGACAACCCCTGGAAAATAACAGAAGCCACGACTCGGATATCTTTGCAACCCCCCAAATTGTAAAATGACCATGACACATGAATACACCCAGACACCACATGTGAAAGCCACAATAATGCAATATTCACATATCATAGGGAAATTATTTTTTGGGTAGAACGCAGTAATGATGCAGAAATTATATGAAAATTGTATCAAAATTACTAACTCACTGCAACACATGGACAGACCCTTGTGATAAGGATAGGATTGACCTAATAATAATAATAATAATAATCTTTATTTATAAAGCGCCAACATATTCCGCAGCGCTTTACAGTTTAAGGCTATGTGCCCACGTAGCGTTTAAATCCGGACACTGAAAACCGGACTCCTTCCCAGAAATCGCACGTTTTTACCGTGATTATGTTCGCCGCGATTTTCGCGTGCGATATTCAAGCACTTTACAAGCGATTTGAAGCATCGCTTGGAATGTGATTGACAGATTGACAAGTGTGACCAGGTTTTTACTATTGAGGCCACCTATGCGGCATCAATAGTAAAAGAAAGAATGTAAAAAATAATTAAAAAATAAAAAATCAGGGTATATTTACCTTCCGACGTCCCGCACTGCCATCTCAGGCCTCAGCGTTCCCAGTAATGCCTTGCGAGACCTGTGAAGACGTTGATCTCGCGTTGCTATAGCAATCTCACGAGACCGCTAGAGTCACGCGAGACTACGTCATCACAGGACCTTGCCGCAAGGCATTACTGGGAACGCTGAGGCCCGGGATGGCAGCGCGGGACGTCGGAAGGTAAATATACCCCGATTTTTTATTTTTTATTCTTTTTTTACAGGGGTATGGTACCCAGGGCCTGGGGGACAGTCTCCTCTCCTTCACACCGTGGGTACCAACCGCACATGAGACGCTTAACTTTGCGCATAGTGGGCATAGCCACATGCGGGAAGTAAGCAATTCTCATGCATTCCTATGGGTGCGGAATCACGGCAATTCTTTGCGATTCTGCACAAAAGAATGAGCATGCTGCGTTTTTTTCTGCGATGCGATTCCCCGCGGAATGCCATAGGAATGCATGGAGTGCGTTCTGTACAAGATTTTTAAACGTTTTTGCGCCGAAAATTGCGGCACAAACGCTTAAAAATCGCATCGTGGGCACACAGCCTAACAGTTTCAAAACACAAGTCATAAGTAACAACGTTAACAATACAATAATTAAAGCAAAATAAGACGACCCTGCTTGTGAAAGCTTACAATCTACAATGAGGTGGGGGGGGGGGGGGGGAGATACAGAGTACAGGAGTGTATTTACAATGGTGTATTTACAATGATGGTCCAGCCATCTTGAGGGAGTGAGGGATGGATGGAGATAGTGAATGGGCTATACACACACACACACACACACACACACACACACACTGACTGATTAGTGAACGTGATAGGCTGCTCTGAACAAATGTGTTTTGAGGGAGCGCCTGAAACTATGCAAATTGTGGATAGTCCTAATTTCTTGGGGTATAGCATTCCAGAGGATTGGCACAGCGCGGGAGAAGTCTTGGAGTCAGGAGTGGAAGGTACGGATAAGTGCAGAGGTTAGTCGAAAGTCGTTTGCAGTGTGCAGCGGTCGGTTAGGTCGATAGACAAAAATGAGGGAGGAGATGTAGGGGGGTGCTGCACTGTGGAGAGCTTTGTGGGTGAGAACAAGTACTCTGAATTGGATCCTATAATGAATGGGGAGCCAATGTAAGGACTGGCGAAGAGCGGATGTGTCCGAGTACCGATTATCCAGATGGATGACCCTGGCTGCTGCATTAAGTATGGACTGGAGAGGGGATAGACGAGAAATGGGGAGGCCAATTAATAGAGCGTTGCAATAGTCCAGGCGGGAGTGGATCAGTGCTACAGTGAGGGTTTTTGGTGAGAAAAGGGCGGATTCTAGAGATGATCTTTAGGTGTAAGCGGCAAGAGCGGGCAAGAGATTGTATATGGGATGTGAAGGAGAAATTGGTGTCAAACATAACACCCAGACAGCGCGCCTGCTGCCGGGGTGTTATTATGGCGCCACCCACGGAGAGGAAAATGTCAAATTTAGGGAGGATAGTAGATGGCGAAAGCAGAAGTTCAGTTTTGGAGAGGTTGATTTTCAGATAGAGAGCGGACATGATGTTGGAGACTGCGGACAGACAGTCACTGGCGTTCTGTAGTACTGCGGGGGTAAGGTCGGGGGATGACGAATATAGTTGTATGTCATCAGCATAAAGATGGTACTGAAAGCCAAATCTGCTGATGGTCTATCCAATTGGGGCCATGTAGAGAGAGAAGAGAAGGGGGCCCAAGGACTGAGCCCTGAGGTACCCCGACAGCGAGAGGAAGAGGAGATGACGTGGAGCCAGAGAACAAAACACTGAAGGAGCGGTCAGAAAGATAGGAAGAGAACCAGGAGAGAGCAGTGTCCTTAAGGCCTAGTGACTGAAGCCTAGAAAGTAGAAGATGGTAGTCAACAGTGTTGAAAGCTGCAGATAGGTCGAGAAGAATGAGCAGAGAGTGGTCACCATTACGTTTTGCTGTCAGAAGGTCATTGGTCACTTTGATGAGTGAAGTTTCAGTCGAATGTAGGGGGCAGAAGCCGGACTGTGAAGGGTCTAGAAGGGAGTGAGTGGAGAGGTAATGGGTAAGGCGGGAGTAAACTAGGCGCTCCAAAAGTTTAGAGATGAAGGGGAGATTGGAGACTGGTCTGTAGCTGTTTGTGCAGGATGGGTCGAGAGCGGGTTTCTTTAGTAATGTAGTAACGTTGGCGTGTTTGAAGGAGGATGGGAAAATGCCCGAGGAGAGGGAGAGATTAAATATTGTAGTTAGGTGAGTTGTGACGACTGGAGAGACTGGAGGGGTTGATAGTGCATGTAGCCGGACGAGAGGAAGAGAGGAGTCTGGAGACTTCTTCAGTGATGGGATCAAATGTGGAAAGTGAGCCAGGGGAGATGCAGGAAGGGATGGGAGTCACAGCACTTGGTGGTTGGGAGCAGATTTCCTGACGAATTTTATCTATTTTTTCTATAAAGCGGGAGGCCAGGTCATCAGCACAAATGTCTGTGATAGGGGCTTGTGGTTTTGGCCTGAGGAGGGAGTGAAAAGTGTCAAAAAGTTTCTTGGGGTTGATGGCTAGTGAGGAGATCAGGGTGGCGAAGTAGATATTTGACGAGGTGAAGGGCAGCGTTATAGGTTCTTAACATAAATTTGAAGTGGATGAAGTCTTCTGGTGTGCGGATTTTTCTCCATTGGATGTTCAGCACTCCTAGAGAATCACTGGAGAAGTTGAGTTTGTCATGTGAGCCAGGGCTGTTTTACTCTGCTTGGAGGTTCTGAGGGTGAGGGGAGCTACTTGGTCAAGGGTGCTTCTAAGAGTGTCGTAGTGATGAACAGCCAGATCAGGAAAGGAAGAAGAGGAGGAGATTGGGGACAGTGATGAGTGTAGGGAGTCTGAAAGTGTCTGAGGGTTAATGGCTTGTAGATTTCTGAATGTGTGGTAGGTAGGAGTGTGCTAGGGTGGGCGAGGATTTGTGAGCGTGAAGGAGAGAATGTTGTGTTCAGAGAGAGGAAGCGGTGAGTTATTTAGGTGGGAGATTGAACAGAGCCAGACAAAGACCAGATCAAGGGTGTTACCGTCCTTGTGTGTCTCAGAGGTTGAAACCTGTGAAAGGCCTAGAGAAGTGGTTAGTGATAGAAGCTGGGATGCAGATGTGGAAGTAGGGCTGCTAATGGGGATGTTGAAGTCTCCCAGGATAAGAGTTGGTAGTTCTGAGGACATGAAGTACGGCAGCCAGGCTGAAAAGTGGTCAAGGAAGTGGGTGGGTGAGCCTGGGGGCCGGTATATAACCGCTACTCTGAGGGAGAGGGGACGGAAGAGCCTGATGGTGTGGACTTCAAAAGAAGGGAATGAGAGTGATGGAACTGGGGGGGGGGGGGGGGATGACCTGGAAAGTGCATTGTGGGGACAGGAGTATGCTGACTCCACCACCATGTCTGTTTGTGGGTCTCGGGGAATGAGAGAATTGTAAGCCACCATAGGAAATGGCAGCAGGAGAGACAGTGTCAGAATCCTGAATCCAGGTTTCAGTGAGGGCCAACAGATTAGGAGAGTTGTTCAGGAAAGGAAGCTTGTTACAAACAGACCGTGGATTCCAGAGGGCACAATTAAAAGATGGAGATGAGGGAGGGCAAGTAATATTAATAAGATTACTGTGGTTTCGATATAAGGTAGGGTAGGGGTTGAGGTTGTGAGAGATGTCCCCTGCAATCAGTAGGAGTAGAAAGATAAAGAGCAAGTAGTTTTTGGAATTGTAAGTAGTTTTTTTCTGTGATATGTTTGGGCAAGATGGGCTGAGCTTTCTCAGGAAGGTGAGGAGTGCATGGGAGCTGTACATGGGTGAGGGAAGTATAGAGGGGCTGATGTGTATGAGTCGTGATCAAGGGGGGATGGGATGGGGTGGTGAATGTGGATGGCAAGGGAGCACAGAAGGATAGAAATAAAGCACATGGTTAAAGGGAAAGCAAAGTGTGGGTTACCTGACTCCTGCCCTGATTAACTGCCATGGATAACTGCCGTTTACTTGATGCTTTGCTTCTGTGATGCTTGCGTGCTGCACCCCACACTGCGTGCTGCCCCTTAGAGAGCTACTAAATATATAGGCCACACTACAGGGCCAGGAGAGAGGGATTGTGGGAGCTGGATTGGGATATTTTGGCAACTGGGGCCAGCACACCAGGGGGTGGTTAGATGATCAAAGGCACTAGACCAGGCTACATCTATATGCTATAGCCCCATCCACCTGATAAGATCTAGAGAGGCCTCAGTCACGGATATAAAGCAGTAAGTATTAAATACAGTGCAACAAATAAATTATACCAAAGATTTAGCAGGCACACTAAAATATGTAGCAAAATGGTACCCAATGAGGTGGGCGCAGAATATGTTGGCCACAAGACAGGAAAGAAACTGGACAATACGGTCAACGGCTTAAACCCACCAAAACAAGGGCTCTGGTGTCCAAGGCAGTTGTTGATTTGGTAAAATCAGAGTTGTGGTCAGAGTATCAAAAATATGAGTCAGAAGTTTGGCTAACAACTCCATCTCCCTGACCAACAGTGGAGAGTAAGGAGCAGATAAATGACGCCAGAGACATTTCACATAACACCGGTACGGCAGGCACCGAGGTGTATATCCAGGATAGAAAAGAAGTGGTTCAGGTTGACACAAGAGCCACCACCACTTTATTCCTCATACATAGAAGTGATGCAACTTCTTCATGCTCTTTTGACACTGAGCAACATAAGAGGAAAACCATTTACAACATGTGTGATCATAACAGTACATGGAGCAGGCATATCTACAGCCAGGGGCACCATCCTGGCATGGGTCTGCACCACACAAGTAACCATTTATCACCCACCCCTCAGTGCAGATCAGTAAGGATACAAGGAATCAGCGGCTGCCCACACTCGGGGTCCTGATATCTGAGAAGACAATATTTCAACAATGTGTCCACATACACAAATGGCACTTCAGTACAAGACAAAACACTAAGGCTATGTGCACACACTGCGGATTGGTCTGCGGATTCTTATCTGCGGAACCACAGGTAAAATGACCTGCGGTTTTACCTGCGGATTGGCCTGCAGTTTGCCACCAAGAAATAAAAAATATTTTTTTATTTGCAAGATTATATACATAAAAAGGGCCACATACCCATAATCACATCAGAAAGTACCCCAAAAGGAGACTGCAGCAGAACAGATATTCAAGAAATTCATTAATACAGATTCTTTGAAGGTGTATACTTATCAAATATACCACAGAATCACACATCCATATATGGAATGCCAGATTTTATTAGGCAATAATAATATACCTTTTTATTTTGAATTCCCCACTGTGGGTATTAATTATGCATTAGCTGCACTGGTCGCACTTTGTATAATACTGTGCATTAAGGTATAAATAGGATTTTATTGCTGGCTTAGTTAATAAGATATACGGTGTCTATAGTATGGTCAGCATCTTATGACATCATATGTTTATTCCCTAATGAAGCCCAAAAGTAGGGATAAAAGATTATGCTGATGAATAGTTTATACGGATTGTTTGAAGGTTTTTGATAAATAAAAAAGATCACTTTTTGATAGATGCCCACAATGGCACTAATTAAATCTGGCATTCCATATATGGATGTGTGATTCTATGGTATATTTGATAAGTATACACCTTCAAAGAATCTGTATTAATGAATTTGTTGAATATCTGTTCTGCTGCAGTCTCCTTTTGGGGTACTTTCTGATGTGATTATGGGTATGTGGCCCTTTTTATGTATATAATCTTGCAAATAAAAAATATTTTTTGTTTCTTGGTTCGCTTCTTTATGGTGAGCGCATCAATTTGTTGCCACCTTAGTGTTTTTATCTGAGAAGTCAGCAGTGTTTACCCACAGAGCATATAAAGGCTGTTATTATAAAGGTGCTGAGCCTAACTCACATTGTTCTGTGCAGGACCACCACAGCATAGTCCACAGAATATAGTGTGTAATAGTATGTGTGTGTGTGTGTGTGGGGGGGGGGTTATATACAGTGCAGCTCACCATTATTGGCACCCCTTCATTTTTTTTTTTTCATAGACTGTATAATATCTTCAGAAATAATGTAAATGTACCATAGTTATATCCTCAGGATTTTTAAATTAGTGTTCCAAAGTAATACAACAATAAAACATATGCCGTAATAAAAGCTCCCCTAATAATTCTCTGATTTCATGATTCCAATGATACAGTCAAGGCCTCCAGTACCGGGTGCAGCAAAGCAACTCCACAGCATTATGGATCCTCCACCATGCTTAACTGTTGGTAGGGTGTTGTTTTCCTTATAAAGCTTCTGTTAGGTGTTGGGTTTCTGCCGCTGCACAGCAGGAATCCTGAGCCTTGCACTCGGCGGTCTCCCATTCTCGTTCGGCCGCAGAGGAGCCAGCTCGTCATTCCCAATGCTCTGCTCAGACCAGCACTGTGGGCTTGCTTGCTGCTGCCACCTCTGGTCCACCTTTAGCAACGCAGGCTGGTCAGCAGCGAGTCTCTCCAGGGACTAAGTCCTCCTTGCGGTCCACTGAGCATGCCCGTTGTGTGATCTCCCATTGGAGATCGAAGGTCACGTGCTCAGGTCCTTCTCCAGCTAGGATTGGTCCATCCAAAAGGCCAGGAAGGTCCCGGAAGCACGTGGCTATAAAAGGTTTGCATGACCGCTTGGCCATGCTCTAGTATAGACTGCATTAGCTGACTATCAAGAGTGTGTGTCGTATGCACGTATGAATGTCTCTGGTGAATGACTCATTAAGAACCCCTACCCTTGGTACGCATGTGTTGTGCAGCCTAGCCTGTTAAGCGCCCAGGCTTAGGTGTAGGTAGGTCAGAGTCAGTGACAGGCATTGGTCTCCATCAGTGGCTCAGCACGCCACAGTGCACGTGCTCTACACACTGAAGTCAGCGTCTATACCGGCATCCGCAGTTGCGACGCCACGCGCTCAGAAGGTCTAGAGGGACTCTGACCCCGTGTCCTTGGGGGAAGGGTTCTGTGACCGCTTTCTGTGCACTCCTTGGCCGGGCTCTGTAAGTTAAACAGGCTCCGGTGTTTATGTTCAGAGGTAGTGCGGCTCTGTGAGCTAACAGTCGCTGCTGTTCACCCACGTGTGACCTTCCCACACCGCTTTATACTTCTGCCTTTACTTAGCAGCAGTGTTCCACCTCTGTACGGTGGACCCCGTGCTGCGAACGCACCTACTATTATTTTATAATTTGGTGCGTTCCGCCAGCCCTAATAGCTTCAATGCGCCATCTGTAAAACTGTTTTGCATTGCCAAAAATAGAATTAGTCTTACCGGTAATTCGGTTTCTAGGAACCTTCCACGACAGCAGCATCAGAGGATGTCTCCCTGCCCTAATGGGGGACAGGAAATGCACAAGAGGTTAAATAACCCTCCCCTTCCTACTACCTGTGTTTTTTCTGTACACACTAGCATGTATAGTTACCACCAAAGTGTAGGAATCATCCAGTAGAATATCAGATAGGGAGGGAAATTAGTGCTGTCGTGGAAGGTTCCTAGAAACCGAATTACCAGTAAGACATTCTATTTTCTCTAGTCACCTTCCACGACAGCAGCATTGGAGGAATACCAACAACTAATTTTTTAGGGAGGGACAACAGCCTGCAGAACACGTCTGCCAAACGTTAAATCCCTGTTGAAATTTAGTCTATAGTGTCTGGTGAATGTATGGACAGATGACCAGGTGGCGGCTCTGCATATCTGCTCCGAAGATGCATTCCCTCTTTCTGCCCACGATGTTGCTACTGAACGAGTAGAGAGGGCTCTCAACGATGTAGGAGGGGGAACGTTCTGTGACGAGTAGGCAAGGTTGATCGCTTGCTTGATCCAATTTGCAATTGTATTTTTTGCCGCCTTTTTGCCTTTATTTCGACCTGAAAACTGAATGAATAAATTCTGGTCAATCCTCCAACTCTCCATCTGCTGTAGGTAGAAGAGAACTACTCTACGGACATCGAGGGTGTGGAACATTTCTTTCGTGTTGGAGGGGTTTAGACAGAAGGAAGGCAATACAATGTCCTGGAACCTGTGAAAGTTCGAGACCACCTTAGGCATAAAGGAGGGATCTAATCTCAGGATGATGCTATCCTCCATGATAGTTTGATATGGCTCCTGTATTGACAGGGCCTGCAATTCCCCTATGCGTCTTGCGGTAGTAATTGCTACTAGGAACACGGTTTTTAGCGTTGTTTTTCAGAGTTGTGGAAGACAGTGGTTCAAATGGCTCACTGGTCAGGCCCGAGAACTAGGTTCAAGTCCCGGGGGGGAGATCTGGCTACGGAGTCTGGGACGGATTCTGACCGTTTGACCCATGGATCACTTGCCAGGTCCTGGTCGTACAATGAGCTAAGGGCTGAGACTTGCACCTTTAAAGTGCTAGGTGTGAGTCCCAGATCCAGCCTGTCCTGAAGGAATTCTAGGATTTCTGCAATATTAGGATGGAAGGGATCTGGAAAATTTGGGGAACACCAAGATGAGAACTTCTTCCAGACCTTACCATAGATGGCATTAGTCACTGGATCCTACTCTTTTGTAGGGTTTGAATTACTTTTTCAGATAGACCTCTAGCCTTTAGGATTCTGGCTTCAGTAGCCAGGCCGCCAGGTTCATTTTGTGCGGGTCTGGGTGCAGTAGAGGGCCTTGGCAAAGAAGATTGGCTCTCTGGGGCAGAAGTATTGGAACTTCCTGAGCCATGTTTCGCAGGTCTACATACCAGCTTCTCCCTGGCCACAAGGGAGCCACCAGGATTGTAGTGACTTGTTCTGCCCGTATCTTCTGTAGTGTTCTCGCTATCATGGGAACCGGAGGGAAGGCGTAAGCTAGATTGAAGTGCCAAGGATGGGAGAAGGCATCTACTTTCCATGCTCCGTCGGTGGGGCTGAGGGAGAAAAATGTTTCCACCTTCGTATTTTGACCACTGGCAAAGAGGTCCACCTCGGGATGTCCCCATCTTGAGACCAGAGACAAAAAGACTGTTTGGTCTAGGCTCCATTCCTCGGGATGAACATTCGTCCTGCTGAGGAAGTCTGCCTCCACGTTGTCCGACGCCCTTAGATGCACTGCCGATATGGACAGTAGATGTTTCTCTGCCCAAGAAAAGATTCTTGCAGCCACCAATTTTAGGTTGGAAAATTTCGTGCCTCCTTGGTGACGGATATAGGACACTCTAGTCATTGTCTGAGCAGACACGTATGATGATGATTTTGGACAAGGGTCGATGCTGCCTTCAGCGCTTCCTCTACCCCTCTTAGTTCTCTCACATTTGAGGAGCTGGTTCTGACGTTTGGGGGCCATACCCCCTGAAGTGTGATTTCTCCACTATAGCACCCCAGCCTCTCTGACTGGCATCTGTGGTGATGATTTTCAGGGGAAGATGATCCCAGCTGACCCCCTGCTGGAGATTCTGGTGGTTCAGCCACCATATGAGAGACGCCTTCACATGACCGGGAAGAGGGGTTCTCCTGGTGTATTCCGGCGTTCCCTTGAACACTGGAGTACACAGGACTGAAGGACCCGAGTATGGGCTTGGGCCCAGGAGACGGCTCGGATACATGCTGTAAGCGAATCTAGCATGGACATTGAGTCTTTCAGGGTTGGTGCTCTCTGGGCTCTGAACTTGGAGAGTCTCCGAACCAGGTCGAGTTGTCGTTCCCTGGGTAGAAAAGATGTTTGCTTTCCTGAGTCCAGGAGTATCCCCAAGAACTTTTACCTTGTTGAGGGATGAAGGTCTGATTTCTCCAGGTTGGGGATCCAACCCAAAGATTGCAAAATTTCTAGAGATTTCCCTACATCCTGGTTCAGGCGAGATATGGACGGAGCTATTATTAGAAGTTCGTTTAAGTATGGGACAATGCAGATCCTTTGCTGGCGAATGAAGATCATTGCCTCTGCCATCACCTTGGAAAATACATGAGGGGCCGATGACACTCCAATCGGTAGGACGTTGAATTGGTAGTGGTTGACCTGGGACCCTTGAGATACCGCAAACCTGAGGAATCTCCTGTGGTCTCTTGATGAATCGGGACGTGGTAGTAAGCGTCCCTCAGGTCTATTGTAGCCATCACCCAATCTTTTCTTATGAGAGGGATTGCTGTCTTGACCGACTCCATCTTGAATCGCCTGTACTTCACCACTTGGTTTAAGGGCTTTAAGTTTATAATAACCCTGTGTTTCCCTGAGGGTTTTACGACTACGAAGAGGCGAGAGTAGTGGCCTCTGCCTACCTCCTGATGTGGGACTGGGGAGATCGCTCTTGCTTGCAGAAGTGTTTTTATGTCTGCAGCAAGGATCTCTGGAGGTGTGCCTGTAGACAGAGAGAGAGGTTATTGTCAGGCATTGAGGGGGGAGGACTCTCGAATTCCAATCTCAGTCCATCGCGAATGGTGCGAAGAATCCATTGGTTTGAGGTTATGGACTGCCATTGAGCTATGAAATTCGAGAGTCGGCCCCCCGACTGGAATATTGTCAGTTTGTCCGTAGGGTTTTGCTGTTGCTGGGAGGCCAGAATATTTCTGCCCTTACCTCCTTTTGGATAACTCCACCGGCCCGTTTTGCCCATCCATTTAAAATCTCTCTGGGAGGGACGAAAAAATAGTTTCCTAGGTTTCCTTTGTTCTGGAAGCGACTTCTTATCCGTGGCTTTCTCCAGGATATCATCCAGAGATGGGCCAAACACATAATTCCCCTGGAAGGGAATCGCACAGAGTTTTGTTTTTGACGTAAAGTCTCCTCCCCAAGACTTCAGCCACAGTGTTCTTCTGGCTGAGTTGGAGAGGACTGCCGACTTTGCTGCTACTCGTATGGATTCCGCGGAAGCATCGGCTAGGTACACTATTGCCTTTTGTAATAGTGGAAGAGCGTCAAGGATTTCCTCCCTGGAGGTTCCCTGAGTGAGGTAGTCTTCCAGTGTACGCAGCCAGCGGAATAGGGACCTGGCAACACATGTAGAGGCTATATTGGCCTTTAGCAGGGTTGTGGATGCATCCCAGGATTTCCTGAGCAGGCTCTCAGCTTTCCGATCCATGGGATCCTTGAGCCGAGATGAATCTTCGAATGGAAGAGCCGTTTTCTTAGTCACCCTGGACACCTGCACGTCCACTTTAGGGACTTCCCATAGGGTGCAATCTCCCTCTAAGGGAAACAGATTCCTCAGGTCTTTGGGAATACCAAGTCATTTCTCGGGGAGGGCCCATTCCTGCAAAACCAGGTTTCGATGTTTTTGTGAATGGGGAAACCCCTTTTGGACTTTGGGCTTTAGCCCCCCAAACATTTCATCCTAAATAGAGCATTCCACTTCCACCTCCTCCAATCCCATGGTGCCCCTTACCATACTAACTAAATCCCCCATGTCCTCAGATGAGAAGTAGTATTTCTTGTTATCGGGTTTGGGGGCGGAGATGGAACTCTCATTCTCCCATGCATCCTCTGAGTTAGAGGTATCAATTTTGCCCGAGTCCGATTCCACAGGGGCCGCCTTCCTTTTCCTAGCAGGAGGGGGCTGTGGTGTCGGGGCCTAGGCAACAGTCATCATAGAAGTTTGGACTTCTTGTTTGAGGAGGGTTTTTATACTGTCCAGTAGGGAGGGCTGCTCTGCACGTATTATGTCATCCGTGCAGGGCTGACAGTTTCTTCCTATGTGTTGAGGGAAGTTTGGTACCACACACAGACACTTGCGGCTTGGTTTCTTTATGGGGTCAGGGGACTTGTCTCCCTAAAACAGAGAGAGAAGGCATGCTAAGTCACCTCAGAGACTACCCGGACAGAATAAAGGGGGACCCACCCCGCTACTTACAGTAGGAGGGTGAACGCTGGGCTCCAGTGCAGTCACCAGTGCAGAAATAGCCTTACCTGGACGCCCTCGTCCAGGATTTTAATAGCAGAGGTCCATCAGCGTGTTCTCTGCTCCTCCTCCCCTGCTCCACAGGTGGTGGTAATCTAGATCACCCCTCCTTGCGGCTGATTCCGCAGCTGTTCGCGGTTGTCCCAGCCTCCGCCCCTCCTGGGGTCGCTGGCTCCGCCTCCTTGGTCCCGGTTCGCCTTGGTGGCCGATCGGTGGGGGGGGCATAGATTAGTTCAGGCCCGAGACGCCACCAGCCCCTATCGGCGGCCGCCATATTGGCCGCTTAAGCGCTCCACCCGGAACGCTGGGATGGTGAACCGGAAGTTCGGCGCCGCGTCACATCCGGTGCGCCAGTCAACGTGGGGAGGAGGATGCCGGGGGAGCTCACCGAGGACCCTGGCTGCACGTCGCTGCCTCGCTTTACCCCGCTGGGGGGGCGCAGGAGAGGCGGGTGGGGTTCCCGAGTCATGCCGCAGCGGAGACGGGAGCGTCCTGCCAGACAGAGGAGAGCGGAGCCCCCGACCGTCGGCCGCCCGGCTTCCAGGTATTTCAAAGAGTGACTCCGGTCGCCGGCCACGGCAGCACTATCCGGACCTCTTCATGCCCCAGAGGGGACAGGAAAAACACTGGAGGTAGTAGGAAGGGGAGGGTTTTTTAACCTCTTGTGCATTTCCTGTCCCCCATAAGGGCCGGGAGACATCCTCCTATGCTGCTGTCATGGAAGGTGACTAGAGAAAAGCTCTATTTTTGTTTCATCTGTCCACAGAACATTTTCCCAGAAGGATTGTGGTTTGTCAAGGTGCTCTTTGGCAAAGATTAGTCATTTCTTTTTATATCTTTTCTTCAGCAATGGTTTCTTCCTTGGCCTTCACCCATAAAGCTCTGCTTGGTTTAGTGTGCATTATATTGTACTTGTTGAAACCATGACCAAAGACTGTTCCAGGTTGTTCTTCAGACGTTTAACGTAGTGTTTTTTCCACTATTCCACTATTCGCAGCAACCTTAGAAGTCATCTCTTGTCAACTATACTCTTTCCCCCCCCCCCCCCATGTCCAGGGGGGTTCTTCACAGTCCAATGCAGGGCAAGCTTCTTAACATTGCGCACTCTTGAAACTGGGATACCTAGGTCTTTGGTGATTGTATTATACCCTTTGGAAGTCTTGTGTTTGCTAATAATAGCAGTTCTGATGTCCTCAGACAGCTCCTTTCTCTTCACCATTGTGACAAAGGAACAGGGCCTACCATGTGGCTTTTTAAAATGCTGAAGTCATCATTCATTGGCTAATTCATGTCACATGGGCACCGACAATTAATCACAGGTGATTCTCATTTGTGATTTACCACAAATGAGGAGAGTTAAAATATGTTTCCATACTAGTTTAATGTAAAGGGTGCCAATACCAGTGTCCCAGCAAGCTTCAGGTTTTTTCTATTTTCCCTCCCATTGTTTTTTGTTTTAAATTGTTTATCACTTGCTCTTTTGTATTTAACACGAAAGCTCTATACAAAAAAGAGCTGTTCCACTTAATTATTTTTTTTCCAGCCCATATTCCACATTATGTACTTATACTTCATGGGTGCCAATAACTATGAGCAGGACTGTATACTGTTTGTGCGTGTACAGTAAAGTAAAAAAAGAGAATTTTTTCAGCTCACCCCAAAGAAGACAGCTATAAGTCCAATCGGTGCACGGAATGTGGAAACAGGATCCCTCTGCAGCAAAGCGTGATATGGAAAAAATTCCATCATCCAGATCAGTAATTAAATTTAAAAAAAAATTTTTATTCCTTTATTCCAAAATTAAAAAAATCATAAGATTCTCCATCGTGATAAGAGACGCATCAGGACGTGTAGTTGGACGCGTTTCGGACAAAAAAACAGTCCTTATTCTAAGACAACACATAATACATCTGAACACATGCTTTTAAAAGGAAACACAGGAAGTCAAGGAACAATCAAGACTAAACATAGGCAGCTGATTAATGGGAGGTAGTAAGTAACAATCACACTTACAAAACACTCAAAATCTCACTCCTAATGTTCATACCCGTTGGAACCCTGCTTTATAACAATAACATCCATTTTGCCTCTCGGCGTAATAATAAATCATTTAAATTTCCACCTACCCTCCTTGTCTGCACCTTCTCTATGGCATTAACCCTAAAATTGCTAAGATCTCCTTTATGTATATGCAAAAAATGTCGAGAAGCAGCAGACAAACTGCGTGTAGTAGTGTGACCTACGTCATATACGTGCTCGGAAATACGACGTCTCAAGGTACGTGAAGTATTTCCCACATACTGAATATTACAATCCACGCATGTTATAACATAGATCACACCAGTGGAACCACAGTTCAAAAAAGATTTTATTTTAAATTCCTTTCCATTAACAGAAGATACTATGTTTTCTGTGTTCCACATAAACCTACAAAGCCCACAGTTTTTCTGGGCACACTTAAAAGATCCACAAGTGGGTAACCAATTAGTTATACTTGCTGAACTGTCTGAAAAATATTTGTTAGCATGTCTATTGACACTAGTATGATCACTTGGAGATACCTTATTAGCAATAGTTTTATTCCTCCTTGAAACAAATTTGATCCCATCCTTCAATATATTCTTCAATGTATCATCAACATACAAAATAGGGAGGAAGTTTTTAATAATATGAACAATCCTGTAGTAGTCAGTACTAAAATTAGTTGAAAAAACAATAGGTGACCGACCCTCCACAGAATTTAGTGTTTTTCTACTTTCTTTCTGCAAATAATCCTCTCTACTTTTTTCATCCGTTCTATGTTTAGCTTTCTGAATGTCTACCTTAGTATAACCCCTCTTTATAAAACGTTTACCAATGATCTCACATTGTTTATCGTATAGATTAGGCGTGGTACATGTTCTTTTTGCTCTTACAAACTCCCCTGTAGGTATATTAGCTATAACATGACGTGGATGGCAGCTAGATGCGTGTAACAGTGAATTGCCTGCCGTAGGTTTTCTAAAAATATCACAATCAATCTTTCCTCCAAATTTGCCGACAAAAGAATATCCAAAAACGAAATTATCTTGGCATCAAATTGATGTGTGAAACGTATATTGCATGGATTATTATTAATATAGAACATGAAATTCTCAATATTAAATACATCTCCATCCCACACAATTATAACATCATCAATGAATCTCAGAAAAAGAAAAATATCAGAAGAAAAAGGATTTTTTTCAGAAAAAATGTACTCCTCCTCCCACCAGGCCATAAAAATATTAGCAAGAGACGGTGAAAACTTGGAACCCATGGAACAGCCTTGCACCTGTAAATAGAGATCATCCAAAAAAGAAAAAAAATTGTTTAACAAAAAATAGGTCACTTCAATCAAATACATCTGTAAATCTTCTGAAAAATTACTGTATTTCTGTAAATAAGTGGTAAGAGCCAAAATAGCCAAATCGTGTGGGATGGAAGTGTACAAATTTTGTACATCACAAGTGAGCCAACAAAAGGAACTTCGCCATTCCACCTGAGAAAAAATACTAAGAACATGTTTGGAATCCTGCACATAGCTAGATGAAATAGTGGCTAGAGGTTTTAATCTTGCATCCAACCATTCCGACAAGTTTGTGCGTGTACATATTCACACATAAGACTACAGAAGTTGGATTTATAATAGAAGATACCGTAAGTATTATTTGGTAATTGTGTGGCACTAGTATTTCAGGACAACATGGTAGTATATCAGTATTACAGCGCTACGTGGGTGGTATAATGTGAGCACTGTACATCAGTATTACATGGTGGTATAATGTGTTCATTGAACGTGCGGATTCACCGAGTCCAACACATCGTATGAGTGACATTTATCTTGTGGAGGCTCACGTCTCTGCAAGATAGACACGCTGCGGTCTGGAAAGACGCACCGAAAGCCCGTCTCCGCGTGTGAGCGGAGGGCGTGGACATGGGCTTTCTTGAAATCCCTTCCACTATGCTGTAACATCTGGACGCTGCACAAGTACGCAGCATCCAACCCACAGCATTTACTGATAGTCTGCACATACCCTTACTACGTGGAGGCATAATGTGAGCACTGTATATCAGTATTACAGCACTACATGGTGGTACAATGTGAGCGCTGTATATCAGTATTACAGTACTACATGGTGGTATAATGTGAGCGCTGTGTATCTGTATTACATGATAATAAAAAAACCAGGTAGCATAATACTATCAGAGGCCAATAGTGCCAATTGGCACACAATCACTAAAGAACCAGCTCAAGCTCCATATGAGCACAAAAATAGGAGAACCAAGGAGCATAAAAAGGCAAAAAGTTTATTAACATGATATCAATAACATCGTATTAAATAGTACAAAAATTGGTGCAAAAATACAAGGTAGCGGATACACAAAGGGAAGGCAAAATTGAGGGTAGCTATCTCACAGCTTAGTGTCAGCACAAGTGATCTACACCATAAGACACAAATAAGCCCCCTAAGGGGTGGGTAAATTGCTAATAGCGCTGATAATCATACCAGGACATACATTCATAATCATAAATGGGGGCAGGATGTCCTCTATTGCGGAGCTGACACTATATTATATATGAGAGCCATGGAAAGATATCCCATAGCAGTGGTGTGCCACACCAACTAAGGGTAAAAAAAAGTCCCAGCAGTGTGCCGTCTGAAACCGTTATATATAGCCGAAACAGGGTAAATGTGGGGCAGGACGGCGCTTACCTGTAGGGACTAGGTATGGGGCACTAAGGCAGGATCAGTCAGAGACCCCCGAGGGGTTTCAGACGGCACACTGCCGGGAATTTTTTACCCTTGGTTGGTGGGGCAATAGAGGACATCCTGCCCCCATTTAGGATTATGAATGTATGTCCTGGTATGATTATCACCGCTATTAGCACTTTACCCACCCCTTAGGGGGCTTGTGTCTTATGGTGTAGATCATTTGTGCTGACACTAAGCTGTGAGATACCTACCCTCAATTTTGCCTTCCCTTTGTGTATCCGCTACCTTGTATTTTTGCACCAATTTTTGTACTATTTAATACAATGTTATTGATATCATGTTAATAAACTTTTTGCCTTTTTATGCTCCTTGGTTCTCCTATTTTTGTATCAGTATTACATGGTTGTATAATGTGAGCACTGTATATCAGTATTACAGCATAAGGCCGGGGTCACACTAGAGAGGAATACGGACGAGTGAGAGGCGTTAAAAGCACGCATTACACACGGACAAATGATTCTCTATGGGGCAGCTCCCAACAGCTGTATAATTCTCGTCCATATTCTACGGTCCGTGCCAATCGCAGCATGCTGCGATTGTCAGCATGCTACGCCCGTAGTACGCCAATGCAAGTCTATGGGTGTGCAAAAAATACGGATTACACACGGACCACACGTTTGACTTGCGAGAAATACGCAGGTATTTTGGCAGGTGACAGGAAATGGGCCAATCCATCATCAGGAAGCTTAGACATGCTAATTAGCTCAAAAAGCGCTCCAGACATCCAGGAAGTACGCCTCCACAGAGTCCTGCAGCGTCATGGCGCCATATTTCCTCGATGTGGAGACTCTTCTTGTATTAGTGCAGGAGCGGCCAGAAATCTGGGACCAACGTGATGCCCATTATGCCAACCGTGCAAGAAAGGAGGCGTCATGGAGGCGCATATGTCGCCAGATGTTCCATGATTTTGCTGATCGGCCACATGAGGAGCAGCAGCAACTAAGTACAACCCAAAAACTGTTTAAAATTACCTCACATCAAAAAAGGCATGTAGAATCAGGGCCCCCCCTTCCTGTGCTTGGATTTTTTCCTCATGAGGCGGGTAGATTTTTATGTGACCCATGGTTTTATACTGCCATAATTTGGCCCAGGCCACAAGCTCCTCATCCTCCTAGCCAATCAAGTTATTAAGTGTAGTTACTTGATACCTGAACTATTGTGACTCTGTATCAGGCCTGGATGCCCCAATTTTATATGCCACCCTGGGTAGAAAGCACACCCTAGAAGGCCACATGCCTAGGCTACTGGTAGAAAATTTGACCTAGCAAATATGTGAAATTGAGAATATTTCCTGTCATATTGCAGCGGAAGATGTGATGAGATGCTGGGGCAGCATCCGCGACCAATACAGGCGGCAACGTCAGCAGCAGCAGGCCAGGAGTGGTGATGCGGGCCACACAAAGCGAAAATATATTTATTATGGTCGCCTCTCCTTCCTCGCTCCTATTCTGGATTCTGAGACCGTAAGTAGATACCTCACACCACATTACACAGATACTTTACAGGGCCAAAAAAATTGATTTTTGGCTCTGTTCTATTTCATAACAGAACTCAGTTCACTCTTACGGAGAGAGGAACTGGCTCAGATACCGAGCCCACCATAGATCCTGGGTCTGTAGGGGGATGAGGTGGCTGGCCCATCTTCTCCCCCTCCAAGAAGCATGGGTGAAGATTCCTCTCAGGAAAACCCAGTGCCTGCACCACAAACCCCACCACCAGGACCACATCCACAAGCAGGACCGTATGCTACTGCACCATCAGCCATACAGGAGGAGCAGGGCAACAACAGCAGCAGCCCAACTGCCCATATCCGGGGCTCCCCACAGCCTGCTGGACCATCCCGGCGAGGAAGAAGGCGCCATATCCCTGCCCAAGATACCGGTACCAATGTTGACACAGGGGTAATCAACTATTTGGCTAGAGTGAATAATGATGATGGCGAGGAGGCATACTCATGCAGAATGGCCCTTTATCTTCGAGCCCTTTCCCGTGAGGTGAGGCGCCGTATTCGAGGATGTTTTCATATCCTGCTTGATGCAAGCACACACCCCAATACCCCATATGAGTTATTTGAATATCTGGAGAGATGGCAGCTTTCACCCAGAAATCTGATGCGCCTTAGACACCCCACACACATGCTTGCTCAAGCAGGCTCTGAGGATCCTCAAATCTCAAATACGTGGGCCTACACCTCACCCCCTTCCTCCCACTACCCAACCTTCCCAACAGCAGCCACATACAGTTGTGGCCAAAAGTATTGACACCCCTGCAATTCTGTCAGATAATACTCAGTTTCTTCCTGAAAATGATTGCAAACACAAATTCTTTGGTATTATGATCTTCATTTAATTTGTCTTAAATGAAAAAACACAAAAAGAATTGTCCTAAAGCCAAATTGGATATAATTCCACACCAAACATAAAAAAAAAAAAGAGGGTGGACAAAAGTATTGGCACTGTTCGAAAAATCATGTGATGCTTCTCTAATTTGTGTAATTAACAGCACCTGTAACTTACCTGTGGCACCTAACAGGTTTTGGCAATAACTAACTAAATCACACTTGCAGCCAGTTGACATGGATTAAAGTGGACTCAACCTCTGTCCTGTGTCCTTGTGTGTACCACATTGAGCATGGAGAAAAGAAAGAAGACCAAAGAACTGTCTGAGGACATGAGAAACCAAATTGTGAGGAAGCATGAGCAATCTCAAGGCTACAAGTCCATCTCCAAATACCAGAATGTTCCTATGTCTACCGTGCGCAGTATCACCAATAAGTTTAAAGCCCATGGCACTGTGGCTAACCTCCCTAGATGTGGACAGAAAAGAAAAATTGACAAGAGATTTCAACGCAAGATTGTGCGGATGTTGGATAAAGAACCTTGACTAACATCCAAACAAGTTCAAGCTGCCCTGCAGTCCGGGGGTACAACAGTGTCAACCCGTACTATCCATTGGCGTCTGAATGAAAAGGGACTGTATGGTAGGAGACCCAGGAAGACCCCACTTCTTACCCCGAGACATAAAAAAGCCAGGCTGGAGTTTGCCAAAACTTACTTGAAAAAGCCTAAAACGTTTTGGAAGAATGTTCTCTGTTCAGATGAGACAAAAGTAGAGCTTTTTGGGCAAAGGCATCAACATAGAGTTTACAGGAGAAAAAAAGAGGCATTCAAAGAAAAGAACACGGTCCCTACAGTCAAACATGGCAGAGGTTCCCTGATGTTTTGGGGTTGCTTTGCTGCCTCTGGCACAGGACTGCTTGACCGTGTGCATGGCATTATGAAGTCTGAAGACTACCAACAAATTTTGCAGCATAATGTAGGGCCCAGTGTGAGAAAGCTGGGTCTCCCTCAGAGATCATGGGTCTTCCAGCAGGACAATGACCCAACACACACTTCAAAAAGCACTAGAAAATGGTTTGACAGAAAGCACTGGAGACTTCTAAGGTGGCCAGCAATGAGTCCAGACCTGAATCCCATAGAACACCTGTGGAGAGATCTAAAAATGGTAGTTTGGAGAAGGCACCCTTCAAATATCAGGGACCTGGAGCAGTTTGCCAAAGAATGGTCTAAAATTCCAGCAGAGCATTGTAAGAAACTCATTGATGGTTACCGGAAGCAAGTTGGTCGCAGTTATTTTGGCTAAAGGTTGTGCAACCAAGTATTAGGCTGAGGGTGCCAATACTTTTGTCTGGCCCATTTTTGGAGTTTTGTGTGAAATCATCAATGTTTTGCTTCATTCTCTTATGTGTTTTTTCATTTAAGACAAATTAAATGAAGATAATACCAAAGAATTTGTGTTTGCAATCATTTTCAGGAAGAAACTGAGTATTATCTGACAGAATTGCAGGGGTGTCAATGCTTTTGGCCACAACTGTATATCCGGCTCTAGCCAACCTCACCAATATGGTCACTTGTTCCCACCCTGTGTTGGAGGCTGGTCCCAACCTGGTTTTGGTGGGTATGAGTTACGGGCCTACCAGCCCCAACAAGAGGTCCCTCTCCAGTATCACTCTGGCCAGTACCAACCACAATCCCAGGAGGCAGTACACTACCCACATCATGGGAAACAGTATGCCCCCACACAGGGCGATGGCCAAGTTGGGCAGAGTAGCCAGCAGCAAACACAGGCTGGTCTTCCACCTTCTCCTCCCCTACAAAAATTTATAATGTTGCCATTTTGGTATTGCCTAATGGTTTTGTGGTTGTTTTGTATGTCAGAAAATGTTATTTGTACCCAATGTTCACATCTGCACAAAGGCCAAATTGGCCCATTGCCACATTTATCATATGGCAATAATATGTTTTTCTTCAAAAAAAAAAAAAAAAAATGCAAAAGTAAACATTAGTCTACTACATTTTACGTCTGTCTCAATTCTAAAAAAAAGGTGCAATTGAACAGTCATAGAATTATAAAGGGTTTAAATATATATATTTAGACAGACAAACCAAAAAATTATAACAGACACAGCATGCTCTTGCCAAGAAGTTTCCCCCAAAGGTGACAAAGTAATTTTTGTAAATATCGCGCACTTTGAGCCCAGAGAGCGGTCTACATTGAAGGTGGATAGGTGGTCTCGCCCTACGCACATTGTACGACCCACGCACAACACCAGCTGAAGTTATGAAGAATGACACATGCTTTAACAACTTCATTAACATTTTGTTCACTCAGCTGAATGGCAGACTGGAGTACCCGCCATTTGGCACAAAGAATGCTAAAGGAACACTCCAGTCGTCGAGCACATGATAGGCGCAAGTTAAAAATTCTGCACCGGTGGTCCAGGTTGCGCCGGGGATATGACCTCATGACATTGCGCGTTAACTGAAACGCCTCATCTGCCACAAGGACATAAGGGACCGATTCTTGAGTGGAGCCTGGTAGCTGGCGTGGTGGTGGTAGATCCAACTGGTTGGTGCGTAGCCGCCGACCCATAATAGAAGTATTGAAGACTCTAGAGTCTTCCGTCCTTCCATAGGCCCCAATGTCAACAACTATAAACTTGTATTGAGGGTCGGCCAGAGCCAACAATACAACAGAAAAGTACTGTTTCTAATTGAAGAATTGGGAGCCAGAGTTCGGCAGCTTACGCACCCGGATATGTTTCCCATCCAGGGCCCCAACACAATTAGAAAACTGGCATTCCTCCTCAAAGTCCCTTGATATCCTCAACCAGTCTTCCATCCTGGGCTCGGCCATGACGAGTTGAAGTAGTCTTGACCATATTTCACTACATGTCAACCTGACTATGCCAGAAATGGTAGATCTTCCAATGAGAAACTCATGGTGGAGGCCGGCATAAAACAGGCCAGTGGACAGGAAGCTGAACAACAGAAATGAAACATTTTAGAATGCACAAATTAACAAGAGACCAGGTACATACATACAAACTTGTTATGTGTGTTAGTAGATCTGAATCACTATTTAGTCGCACAATGACTAAGTGATATTCAGTACATATTACACACAACATTCTGGTCTGTAAGTTTAAACATATTTGGAATAAGATGAGGGTATTAAACTTAGTCCAAGAAGCAAAAAATACATACTTTGGCCAACACATCATGAACATAGAGAATGTGGTTGTGTAGTACATACCGTAATGTGAGTAGAAGTCGCTCCTCTGCAGATATAGCTTTGCGCATCCTTGTGTCCTGAAAGGTTATCCCAGGGCGCACTGTCTACAAGAGGAGATCAAATGTTGCAAGACTCATGCGACAGTATTTTTTTCCGGATGCTCCCGCAGAGAAGAATAGAGGCGGTGAAAATGACCTCTTGTGAGTTGTTGCCTCAAAAGTGGATGGACCCACATGCGTTTCCTCCTCCGTGGATCCACTATCACTGGGTATGGTTGACCAAAGCGGCGTGACAAAAGCCAGTTGAAGAGAACCTGCTCAGTTGTGTTGAAAGTCAGACTGTTTGCCATGTTGCACATACAACAGCAACACACCTAGTGAAGGCAAGGTCACAAATGGCCAGAATGGAGGCAGCCACCTGTTCCTGAGGCAATAAATAGGGTGCATGCTAATGATTTAAATAGTTTGCAGGCCTCAAAACTGTTAAATGTCCATTTTGCAAGGCTGCGAGAAAATCTCGCAATACGGATTACATACGGATGCTGACATGCGCAAAATACGCGACCACACCTTGCTTACGGATGACATACGGAGCACTGTTAAAGGGTCATTCATCCATATTACGCATGTAGAATACGGACCGTATTTTGCGTCGGTTAGTGTGACCCCGGCCTTACGTGATGGTACAATGTGAGCGCTGTATATCTGTATTACAGTAATACATGATGGTATAATGTGAGCACTGTATATCTGTATTACAGTACTGATGTACAGTTCTCACATTATACCGCTATGTAGTGCTGCTATACTAATGTACATTGAACACATTATACCACCACATAGTACTGTAATACAGATATACAGCGCTCACATTGTACCACCATGTAGTACTGTAATACTGATATACAGTGCTCACATTATACCACCATGTAGTGCTATAATACAGATATACAGTGCTCACATTGTACTACCACGTAGTACTGTAATACTGACATACAGTGCTTCCATTATAACACCATGTAGTGCTATAATACTGACATACAGTGCTCCTATTATACCACCATGTAGTGCTATAATACGGACATACAATGCTCCCATTATATGTCAGTATTACAGCACTACATAACAGTATAATGTGAGCGCTGTATGTCAGTATTATAGCACTACATGGTTGTATAATGGGAGCACTGTATATCAGTATTATAGCACTACATGGTGGTATAATGGGAGCACTGTATGTCAGTATTATAGCACTACATGGTGGTATAATGGGAGCACTGTATGTCAGTATTATAGCACTACATGGTGGTATAATGGGAGCACTGCATGTCTGTATAATGTGAGTGCTGTATGTCAGTATTATAGCACTACATGGCAGTATAATGTGAGCGCTGCATGTCAGTATTATAGCACTACATGGCAGTATAATGTGAGCGCTGTATGTCAGTATTATATCACTACATTGCAGTATAATGTGAGTGCCGTATGTCAGTATTATAGCACTACATGGCAGTATAATGTGAGCACTGTATGTCAGTATTATAGCACTACATGGTGGTATAATGGGAGCACTGTATGTCTGTATAATGTGAGTGCTGTATGTCAGTATTACAGCACTACATGGCAGTATAATGTGAGCAGGTATGGACTGGGGCTGAATTTCAGCCCTGGTATTTGAAATCACACAGGCCCATGTTGTCCCCGTCCCCAAGCACCAGATGGGATATATTACTACTATTACTCTGGATGCAGGACAGCAAGATTTACTACAAGACCAATATTTCTAATGATATCTGTGGCCTGCTCGGGTAAGTGACGGACCAGCGACTTTGTGCTCTGTCACAACTTTAACAGTACGGATGTCTTGAGAACACTGACTCTGTTGACGACGTAGCAGACAAGGCGGCCCACGAACAGATAGGCCCTTCTGGCATTTGCCAGAAGGCCATTCCAGCCCTGAATGTGAGCGCTGTATGTCAGTATTACAGCACTACATGGCAGTATAATGTGAGCACTGTATATCTGTATTACAGCACTACATGGCAGTATAGTGTGAGCGCTGTATGTCAGTATTACAGCACTACATGACAGTATAATGTGAGCACTGTATATCTGTATTACAGCACTACATGGCAGTATAGTGTGAGCGCTGTGTGATGGTGTGATATGTTATGTGGATGTCATTTTTTGTATATTCCTATTTTTAACAATTCCAGTTATTTTCAGTGTTTTTCTTTTTACATTGTAAGTCTACAGCCTCACTGTATCTATCTCTTGATGACCCCCTGTAGTGCATTAATCCCTAAGGCCCTTTGTTCTCCTCTGGGGGGGCCTGGAAACCGCCTCAACTTGTTTGACTAACCCTGGACAAGGAAGGGGGTCGGGGGAGAACAGGAGCGTGGCAAGTCAGTTCCGGAATGGATAGGATCGTGTTCAGACAGCACTTCAGAGAGAGAAGGACCCATTTTATCCTCTGGTGCTAGAGTTTTGGAATCTCGTTTCCCTGGACATTTTATCCTGTTACTGGACTGCATTCTTATTCTGGACTATCTTATCCTTTGTGTGGTGGACTGAATAGGAACCTTTTCGTATTTTTGCCTGAATAAAGGTCTTGGAATTGTTCACTCTTCGCTTGCTCTGTTGATTGTGTGATACCAGAGAAGGACCCCGTGACAACTGGTGGCAGCAGTGGGATCAACAGAGCGTAACCCAATGGAGAACCACCCACAGTGTGAGTACAGAAATTGGACTGTATGCAGTTTACTGGAGAGAGACAGAGACCTGGGCCTGGACTACCAGGGACTGACTAAAGAGGCCTTAATCGATCTACTGGTGGGCGCTAGCCCGGCCACCTCCTCCCAGATGTCTGAAGGACGAGCACTGGAGACAGGGATCCCCTTCCAGAAAAGCCAGTGGTTGGTGTGGTACGAAGAAGAGATGGTGGTTCTGGGCCCCGGCAACTCTGAGGAGTACAAGGAGGAGGCTGCCCGCCGGGCACAGCGGAGACAGGAAGCAATGGAGCTTGAAAGAGGGAGTAACGCAACGTGGAGTGTAACCCCAACAATCCGGGCGGGTGCCTGTACGGATCACCCGGACAGTTTAAGCCATTTGATGAGGCTTCTGGAGATGTGGAGGGGTTCTTCAAAGACTTTGAGCAGCAGTGTGCTGTGATGGAGGTGCCCAACTCTAGCTGGATGCGTTTGTTAGTAGGGCTCCTGAACGGAAGCATGGCGAAGGCTTACCGAACCATTGATGCACTGCGGAATCAGGATTATAACATTGTAAAGCGGACTATCCTGGATTACCATGCTAGCCAAGTTCTGAGACCTCCCATGCACCACGGGGGGATCGTTTAGGATGTATGCACATAAGATGTCCGAGATGGCTGGAAGCAGAAAACGCCTTTACTGTGGAAGATGTTATACAGGCGTTCCTTATAGAACAATTTCTTACCAAGTGCCCTGCAGAGGTACGGGAATGGGTCCGGGAACCAGGGCTGTGGAGTCGGAGTCGAGGAGTCGGAGTCGGTGCTCATTTTGGTGGAGTCGGAGTTGGAGTCGGTATAAAATGGACCGACTCCTAAAATATATAATAAATTGGGTACAGTAATTCAATGCAGGATGTGCTGAATATTTTTTCATAGGAATTTGGGAAAGTTATGAAATGTCCTATAAATGGCTGTTCTATTCCTGATCTAAGGCTACATTCACACACAGCGTTTTTCCTGTGTTTTTTGAGGATACGTTTTTCAGCTGCAAAAGCTGATCATCTTTTTAAAAAACCGCATCACCTGAAAGGTTTTTGAGCTCATAGATAATGTTTTCAATAGCAAAAGCAGATTAGAAATCTGCTCTATCCATTTATCCATATCTGTCTATCCATATCGTATCTGTACCAAAAAGAATGAAAACCGGGTAGTACACCAATATATATTCTGTTCTAAATATCTTGATTATGGGATCATAAAAATGATTAAATGTCTGAGGTTCACATTGTACTACAATAAATTTTTCACTTAAATATAAGCAATATGTGTGGGAGTCGGAGTCGGTGTAAGAGAAATTGAGGAGGAGGAGTCGGAGTTGCAGGTTTGGCTTACCGACTCCATAGCCCTGCCGGGAACGCACGCCGTGTACCGTGGATAGAGCTGCAGCCCTGGCCGATGAAGCCCTTACTATCCGGCTGCAATGGAGGAGGCTTCTGGACAATGAACCACGGCCTGCTCCCGCGCCCCGTCCCCGTCCAATTATATCTGCCCTTCCACCTAGTCGCAAGCCGATGACAATCACGCCTCACAATCCTAGGCCCCAACAGTTCCGACCACGACCTGGGGGTATCACAGATAGGAGGTGTTATGGGTGTGGGCAACCTGGACATTTGCAGTCTGGCTGTCCCTCCAGGATTCGGAGGGAGCCCCACCTCGTCCAGTGCATCTTGTACACTCCACCACACCTGAGGAAGAGCTACCACCACCCCCACCAGAGTGGACCACCGACCACGGCACCATAGATACCCCTCCTGGAGTGTACGGACTCCGACCTCTGTCCTTTAGCTACTCAGAGCAACGGCAACGCCACCTGCAGGATGTCTTTATTGATGGATACAAAGTGTCAGGATTTAGAGACACGGGGGCATTCTTGACTATCGCTGACCCCAGTGTGGTTCGACTCGAGGCAATTTACCAGGGTCCGGGAATTCCCATTGTCCTGGCGGGGGGTGCCCGCAAATATATACAGCGAGCTTCTGTCCGTTTGGATTATGGTTGTGGAGAAAAACTGTGTTGGATTGGAGTTATGGGAGGACTTCCTGCAGATATCCTCCTTGGGAACGACATTGGGGAGTTACAGTGCCAATTTGTGGGAGCAGTCACCCGACTACAGGCCCTTCAAGCACTACGTCATCCGGACCCCACCGGGGAGCAACCACCACGAACCGCATCAGAGTCGGTAAGCAATACTTTCGCTGCTACTACATTGGGAGAGTCTTGGGACAGAAAGGAGTTTAGGAGAGAAATAGAGGGTGACACTACCTTAGCAGCCCTTAGGCGAAAGGCAGAAACTGGGCACTTGGGAGATAATGGGGATGGCTTCACTCGAGAAAACGGACTGTATTATCGTGTAACAAAGGGCAGTGACCAGGGCAACCCTGACGCAACGACCAGGCAACTTATTGTCCCTCAGAAGTACAGGGCACAGCTACTTCAACTGGCCCATGATATCCCCTTGGCTGGGCATCAAGGGAGAAAAAGGACCGAATGAGACTCACCCAAAGTTTTTACTGGCCGGGCGTCTCGCAGTCGGTAGCCCATTATTGCCGCACCTGCGATGTGTGCCTGCGAATGCGGCATCCAGGAGCTCGACATAAGGTACCCCTGCAATCCCTGCCCATAATTGAGGAACCATTTCAATGTGTAGCTGTCGACATCATAGGTCCTCTGGCCCAACCCAGCAGGTCAGGGAAAAAATATATCCTGACCGTGGTGGACTATGCCACTAGGTATCCTGAAGCTATGGCCCTGTCCAGTATTACAGCAGTAAAGGTAGCCGAGGCCCTTGTTACCATCTTTACCCGGGTAGGGTTTCCTAGTGAAATATTGTCGGATCAAGGCACTCAGTTCATGTCAGATCTGGTCCAGTCCCTATGGCATACCTGTGGTGTTCTAGCCATTCGCACCACCCCATACCACCCGCAGACCAACGGACTATGTGAACGCTTTAATGGAACCCTAAAAAATATGCTGAGGGCTTTTGTTGACATTGAGAAAGACTGGGAAAAGTACCTGCCACATCTCCTCTTCGCCTATCGGGAGGTTCCCCAAGAGTCCACAGGGTTCTCTCCCTTCGAACTACCGTTTAGCCGGAAGGTCCGTTGGCCTCTCACTCTTCTGAAAGAACATTTGGAGGGAGACATCTCAGATACCGGAATGCCCATCGTTTCCTATGTTCTAGAGCTCAGAGACCGTCTCGCCCAGCTAGCTACCTTCGCTAAAGAACATCAGCGAATGGCCCAGTCCAGACAAAAAACCTGCTATGACCGTAATGCCAGGAACCGGGAATTTATGGAAGGACAGCAAGTGCTCATAATTACTGCTTCCCCTGCCAACAAGCTTCAAGCAGTGTGGGAAGTCCCTTATCAGGTTGTCAAGAAAATTAACACTATGTTATTGCCCTGGACTCTAGTGGTCGACGACAGAAAACCGTGCACATTAACATGCTGAAAGACTACCACGACCGATCACTGCCTGTTCTAGCTGTCTGCCACCCCCCTAGTGATACCGCTGCCGCCGAGTATCTCCCAGATCTCCTCCAGGTTGCCCAAGCTGGAGGATCACTGGAACAAGTGCCCCTGGGCTCCCATTTATTGGATGTACAAAAAGGACGATATTGTCGCCGTACTAAGGCCGAGGGCTGCGGCTTTCTCCTCAAAGCCGGGGAAGACTACTCTCACCAGCCACCATGTGGAAACCCCCAGACAACGCCCCATCCAGCAGGCTGCCTACCGGATTCCAGAGGCTGTTCAAGGCATGATAAAGAACGAACTGGAGATGAAACAACTGGGAGTTATTCAGCCATCTCACAGTTCTTGGGCCTCTCCTGTCGTCCTGGTCCCCAAGAAGGATGGTACAACACGATTCTGCGTTGACTACAGACAACTAAATGATGCCACCAAGAGTGATGCTTATCCCATGCCCAGAATGGATGATCTATTGGATCGTCTGGCCAGTGCCCAATTTGTGACCACGTTAGACTTGAGCAAGGGGTACTGGCAGATACCCCTAACGGAGGACGTTCGGGAGTGCTCAGCCTTCATTACTCCATTTGGGCTTTATGAGTTCCTGGGAATGCCCTTTGGGATGAAAACTGCCCCCGCTACGTTCCAGAGACTGGTGAATCGACTGTTACAACAATGTCTGGACTTTGCCTGTGCTTATTTAGACGACATCGAAATTTTTAGCACAACCTGGGAGGAACATCTTAAACACTTGGGCATAGTGCTGGACTGTATCCTTACTGCAGGACTGACCATTCGCCCTGATAAGTGCCAAATAGGGATGGCTGAGGTGCAGTACCTCGGGCATAGAGTAGGGGGTGGGACACTAAGGATTGAGCCTGCCAAGGTGGAAGCCATTAGCAACTGGTGTAGACCCCAGACTAAAAAGAAGGTACTTGCATTTTTAGGAACTGCTGGATACTATCGCAAATTTGTTTCTAACTTCAGCACCTTGGCCAAGCCCCTAACCGACCTGACCCGCAAGAACATGCCTAGGAATGTGACGTGGACGACGGCATGCGAGGATGCCTTTTCAGTGTTAAAGACTGCCCTCGTCACTGCTTCTGTCTTGGCTACCCCGGATTATAAACGCAGGTTCCTCGTGCAGACAGATGCATCCATCTTTGGGATTGGGGCAGTACTTAGCCAAGTGAACGCCGCCGGAGAAGAACATCCTGTTGCTTTTGCCAGTCGAAAACTACTGGATCAGGAAGTTGCCTATGCCACTATTGAAAAGGAGTGCCTTGCCATCGTATGGGCGCTAAAAAAATTGCAGCCATACTTGTATGTCAGACTTTACGATTGTTACAGACCACGACCCCCTCACATGGCTGAATCGCGTATCAGGGGACAATGGAAGATTGCTGCGGTGGAGCTTGTCCTTACAACCCTACAGCTTCTCCATCCAGTACAAGCGGGGAAGCCAACACCAGAACGCCGATGGACTGTCTCGACAAGAAGAACCATAGGCTCCCCAGGCCAACCTACCCCTGCCACTGTACAAGGAACTATAAATAACTGAGCAATGTGGACTAAAGTGAGCAGGCCAGAGGACCTCATGGCGTGCTCACTTATTATGGGGGGGGGGGGGGGGGGGGGAGAGGTTGTGATATGTTATGTGGATGTCATTTTTTGTATATTCCTATTTTTAACAATTCCAGTTATTTTCATAATGTTTTTCTTATTACATTGTAAGTCTACAGCCTCACTGTATCTGTCTCTTGATGACCCCTGTAGTGCATTAATCCCTAAGGCCCTTTGTTCTCCTCTGGGGGGCCTGGAAACCGCCTCAACTTGTTTGACTAATCCTGGACAAGGAAGGGGGTCAGGGGAGAACAGGAGCTGGGCAAGTCAGTTCCAGAGTGGACAGGATCATGTTCAGACAGCACTTCAGAGAGAGAAGGACCCATTTTATCCTCTGGTGCTAGAGTTTTGGAATCTCATTTCCCTGGACATTTTATCCTGATACTGGACTGCATTCTTATTCTGGACTATCTTATCCTTTGTGTGGTGGACTGAATAGGAACGTTTTCGTATTTTTGCCTGAATAAAGGTCTTGGAATTGTTAACTCTTCGCTTGCTCTGTTGATTGTGTGATACCAGAGAAGGACCCCGTGACAGCTGTATGTCAGTATTACAGCACTACATGGCAGTATAGTGTGAGCGCTGTATGTCAGTATTACAGCACTACATGGCAGTATAGTGTGAGCGCTGTATGTCAGTATTACAGCACTACATGGCAGTATAGTGTGAGCGCTGTATGTCAGTATTACAGCACTACATGGCAGTAGTGTGAGCGTTGTATGTCAGTATTACAGCACTACATGGCAGTAGAGTGTGAGCGCTGTATGTCAGTATTACAGCACTACATGGCAATATAGTGTGAGTGCTGTATGTCAGTATTACAGCACTACATGGCAGTATAGTGTGAGCGCTATATGTCAGTATTACAGCACTACATGGCAGTAGTGTGAGCGTTGTATGTCAGTATTACAGCACTACATGGCAGTAGAGTGTGAGCGCTGTATGTCAGTATTACAGCACTACATGGCAGTATAGTGTGAGCGCTGTTTGTCGGTATTACAGCACTACATGGCAGTATAGCGTGAGCGTTGTTTGTCAGTATTACAGCACTACATGGCAGTACAATGTGAGCACTGTATGTCAGTATTACAGCACTACATGGCAGTACAATGTGAGCGCTGTATGTCAGTATCATAGCACTACATGGCAGTATGTGAGCACTGTATGTCAGTATTACAGCACTACATGGCAGTATAATGTGAGCGCTGTATATCTGTATTACAGCACTACATGGCAGTACAATGTGAGCGCTGTATGTCAGTATCAGCACTACATGGCAGTACAATGTGAGCGCTGTATGTCAGTATTACAGCACTACATGGCAGTATAGTGTGAGCGCTGTATATCAGTATTACAGCACTACATGGCAGTACAATGTGAGCGCTGTATGTCAGTATCATAGCACTACATGGCAGTACAATGTGAGCGCTGTATGTCAGTATTACAGCACTACATGGCAGTACAATGTGAGCGCTGTATGTCAGTATTACAGCACTACATGGCAGTACAATGTGAGCGCTGTATGTCAATATCATAGCACTACATGGCAGTACAATGTGAGCGCTGTATGTCAGTATTACAGCACTACATGGCAGTATAGTGTGAGCGCTGTATATCAGTATTACAGCACTACATGGCAGTATAGTGTGAGCGCTGTATGTCAGTATCATAGCACTACATGGCAGTATAATGTGAGCACTGTATGTCAGTATTACAGCACTACATGGCAGTATAATGTGAGCGCTGTATATCTTTATTACAGCACTACATGGCAGTACAATGTGAGCACTGTATATCAGTATTACAGCACTACATGGCAGTATAATGTGAGCACTGTATGTCAGTATTACAGCACTACATGGCAGTATAATGTGAGCACTGAATGTCAGTATTACAGCACTACATGGCAGTACAATGTGAGCACTGTATGTCAGTATTACAGCACTACATGGCAGTATAATGTGAGCGCTGTATGTCAGTATCATAGCACTACATGGTAGTATAATGTGAGCACTGTATGTCAGTATTACAGCACTACATGGCAGTATAGTGTGAGCGCTGTATATCTGTATTACAGCACTACATGGCAGTACAATGTGAGCACTGTATATCAGTATTACAGCACTACATGGCAGTATAGTGTGAGCGCTGTATGTCAGTATTACAACACTACATGGCAGTATAGTGTGAGCGCTGTATGTCAGTATTACAGCACTACATGGCAGTATAGTGTGAGCGCTGTATGTCAGTATTACAGCACTACATGGCAGTCTAATGTGAGCACTGTATATCTGTATTACAGCAATACATGGCAGTATAGTGTGAGCGCTGTATGTCAGTATTACAGCACTACATGGCAGTATAGTGTGAGCGCTGTATATCTGTATTACAGCACTACATGGCAGTACAATGTGAGCACTGTATATCAGTATTACAGCACTACATGGCAGTACAATGTGAGCACTGTATATCAGTATTACAGCACTACATGGCAGTATAGTGTGAGCGCTGTATGTCAGTAATACAACACTACATGGCAGTATAGTGTGAGCGCTGTATGTCAGTATTACAGCACTACATGGCAGTATAGTGTGAGCGCTGTGTCAGTATTACAGCACTACATGGCAGTATAATGTGAGCGCTGTATATCTGTATTACAGCACTACATGGCAGTATAGTGTGAGCGCTGTATGTCAGTATTACAGCACTACATGGCAGTATAGTGTGAGCGCTGTATGTCAGTATTACAGCACTACATGGCAGTATAGTGTGAGCACTGTATATCTGTATTACAGCACTACATGGCAGTATAGTGTGAGCGCTGTATATCAGTATTACAGCACTACATGGCAGTACAATGTGAGCGCTGTATGTCAGTATTACAGCACTACATGGCAGTATAGTGTGAGCGCTGTATGTCAGTATTACAACACTACATGGCAGTATAGTGTGAGCGCTGTATGTCAGTATTACAGCCCTACATGGCAGTATAGTGTGAGCGCTGTATGTCAGTATTACAGCACTACATGGCAGTACAATGTGAGCACTGTATGTCAGTATTACAGCACTACATGGCAGTATAGTGTGAGCGCTGTATGTCAGTATTACAGCACTACATGGCAGTATAGTGTGAGCGCTGTATATCTGTATTACAGCACTACATGGCAGTATAGTGTGAGCGCTGTATATCAGTATTACAGCACTACATGGCAGTACAATGTGAGCGCTGTATGTCAGTATTACAGCACTACATGGCAGTATAGTGTGAGCGCTGTATGTCAGTATTACAACACTACATGGCAGTACAATGTGAGCGCTGTATGTCAGTATTACAGCACTACATGGCAGTATAGTGTGAGCGCTGTATGTCAGTATTACAGCACTACATGGCAGTATAGTGTGAGCACTGTACATCAGTATTACAGCACTACATGGCAGTACAATGTGAGCACTGTATGTCAGTATTGCAGCACTACATGGCAGTATAGTGTGAGCACTGTATATCTGTATTACAGCACTACATGGCAGTACAATGTGAGCGCTGTATGTCAGTATTACAGCACTACATGGCAGTATAGTGTGAGCGCTGTATGTCAGTATTACAGCACTACATGGCAGTACAATGTGAGCACTGTATGTCTGTATTACAGCACTACATGGCAGTATAGTGTGAGCGCTGTATGTCAGTATTACAGCACTACATGGCAGTATAGTGTGAGCACTGTACATCAGTATTACAGCACTACATGGCAGTACAATGTGAGCACTGTATGTCAGTATTACAGCACTACATGGCAGTATAGTGTAAGCACTGTATATCTGTATTACAGCACTACATGGCAGTACAATGTGAGCGCTGTATGTCAGTATTACAGCACTACATGGCAGTATAGTGTGAGCGCTGTATGTCAGTATTACAGCACTACATGGCAGTACAATGTGAGCGCTGTATGTCAGTATTACAGCACATGGCAGTACAATGTGAGCGCTGTATGTCAGTATTACAGCACTACATGGCAGTATAATGTGAGCGCTGTATGTCAGTAATACAGCACTACATGGCAGTATAATGTGAGCGCTGTATGTCAGTATTACAGCACTACATGGCAGTATAATGTGAGCGCTGTATATCTGTATTACAGCACTACATGGCAGTACAATGTGAGCACTGTATGTCAGTATTACAGCACTACATGGCAGTACAATGTGAGCACTGTATGTCAGTATTACAGCACTACATGGCAGTACAATGTGAGCACTGTACATCAGTATTACAGCACTACATGGCAGTACAATATGAGCACTGTATGTCAGTATTACAGCACTACATGGCAGTATAGTGTGAGCACTGTATGTCAGTATTACAGCACTACATGGCAGAATAATGTGAGCACTGTACATCAGTATTACAGCACTACATGGCAGTACAATATGAGCACTGTATGTCAGTATTACAGCACTACATGGCAGTATAGTGTGAGCACTGTATGTCAGTATTACAGCACTACATGGCAGTATAGTGTGAGCACTGTACGTCAGTATTACAGCACTACATGGCAGTACAATGTGAGCGCTGTATGTCAGTATTACAGCACTACATGGCAGTACAATGTGAGCGCTGTATGTCAGTATTACAGCACTACATGGCAGTACAATGTGAGCGCTGTATGTCAGTATTACAGCACTACATGGCAGTACAATGTGAGCGCTGTATGTCAGTATTACAGCACTACATGGCAGTATAATGTGAGCGCTGTATATCTGTATTACAGCACTACATGGCAGTATAATGTGAGCGCTGTATATCTGTATTACAGCACTACATGGCAGTATAATGTGAGCGCTGTATGTCAGTATTACAGCACTACATGGCAGTATAATGTGAGCACTGTATATCTGTATTACAGCACTACATGGCAGTATAGTGTGAGCGCTGTATATCTGTATTACAGCACTACATGGCAGTACAATGTGAGCGCTGTATGTCAGTATTACAGCACTACATGGCAGTACAATGTGAGCACTGTATGTCAGTATTACAGCACTACATGGCAGTACAATGTGAGCACTGTATGTCAGTATTACAGCACTACATGGCAGTATAATGTGAGCACTGTATATCTGTATTACAGCACTACATGGTGGTATAATGTGAGCACTGTATGTCAGTATTACAGCACTACATGGCAGTATAATGTGAGCACTGTATATCTGTATTACAGCACTACATGGCAGTATAATGTGAGCGCTGTATGTCAGTATTACAGCACTACATGGCAGTATAATGTGAGCGCTGAATATCTGTATTACAGCACTACATGGCAGTACAATTTGAGCGCTGTATGTCAGTATTACAGCACTACATGGCAGTATAGTGTGAGCGCTGTATGTCAGTATTACAACACTACATGGCAGTATAGTGTGAGCGCTGTATGTCAGTATTACAACACTACATGGCAGTATAATGTGAGCACTGTATATCTGTATTACAGCACTACATGGCAGTATAATGTGAGCACTGTATATCTGTATTACAGCACTACATGGCAGTATAATGTGAGCGCTGTATGTCAGTATTACAGCACTACATGGCAGTATAATGTGAGCGCTGAATATCTGTATTACAGCACTACATGGCAGTACAATGTGAGCGCTGTATGTCAGTATTACAGCACTACATGGCAGTATAGTGTGAGCGCTGTATGTCAGTATTACAACACTACATGGCAGTATAGTGTGAGCGCTGTATGTCAGTATTACAACACTACATGGCAGTATAATGTGAGCACTGTATATCTGTATTACAGCACTACATGGCAGTATAATGTGAGCACTGTATATCTGTATTACAGCACTACATGGCAGTATAATGTGAGCGCTGTATGTCAGTATTACAGCACTACATGGCAGTATAATGTGAGCGCTGTATGTCAGTATTACAGCACTACATGGCAGTACAATGTGAGCACTGTATATCTGTATTACAGCACTACATGGCAGTATAGTGTGAGCGCTGTATGTCAGTATTACAGCACTACATGGCAGTATAATGTGAGCACTGTATATCTGTATTACAGCACTACATGGCAGTATAGTGTGAGCGCTGTATGTCAGTATTACAGCACTACATGGCAGTATAGTGTGAGCGCTGTATGTCAGTATTACAGCACTACATGGCAGTATAATGTGAGCGCTGTATGTCAGTATTACAGCACTACATGGCAGTATAATGTGAGCGCTGTATGTCAGTATTACAGCACTACATGGCAGTACAATGTGAGCACTGTATATCTGTATTACAGCACTACATGGCAGTATAATGTGAGCGCTGTATGTCAGTATTACAGCACTACATGGCAGTATAATGTGAGCACTGTATATCTGTATTACAGCACTACATGGCAGTATAGTGTGAGCGCTGTATGTCAGTATTACAGCACTACATGGCAGTATAATGTGAGCACTGTATATCTGTATTACAGCACTACATGGCAGTATAATGTGAGCACTGTATATCTGTATTACAGCACTACATGGCAGTATAATGTGAGCGCTGTATGTCAGTATTACAGCACTACATGGCAGTATAATGTGAGCACTGTATGTCAGTATTACAGCACTACATGGCAGTATAATGTGAACGCTGTATGTCAGTATTACAACACTACATGGCAGTATAGTGTGAGCGCTGTATGTCAGTATTACAACACTACATGGCAGTATAGTGTGAGCGCTGTATGTCAGTATTACAACACTACATGGCAGTATAATGTGAGCACTGTATATCTGTATTACAGCACTACATGGCAGTATAATGTGAGCACTGTATATCTGTATTACAGCACTACATGGCAGTATAATGTGAGCGCTGTATGTCAGTATTACAGCACTACATGGCAGTATAATGTGAGCGCTGAATATCTGTATTACAGCACTACATGGCAGTACAATGTGAGCGCTGTATGTCAGTATTACAGCACTACATGGCAGTATAGTGTGAGCGCTGTATGTCAGTATTACAACACTACATGGCAGTATAGTGTGAGCGCTGTATGTCAGTATTACAACACTACATGGCAGTATAATGTGAGCACTGTATATCTGTATTACAGCACTACATGGCAGTATAATGTGAGCACTGTATATCTGTATTACAGCACTACATGGCAGTATAATGTGAGCGCTGTATGTCAGTATTACAGCACTACATGGCAGTATAATGTGAGCACTGTATGTCAGTATTACAACACTACATGGCAGTATAGTGTGAGCACTGTATATCTGTATTACAGCACTACATGGCAGTATAATGTGAGCACTGTATATCTGTATTACAGCACTACATGGCAGTATAATGTGAGCGCTGTATGTCAGTATTACAGCACTACATGGCAGTATAATGTGAGCGCTGTATGTCAGTATTACAGCACTACATGGCAGTACAATGTGAGCACTGTATATCTGTATTACAGCACTACATGGCAGTATAGTGTGAGCGCTGTATGTCAGTATTACAGCACTACATGGCAGTATAATGTGAGCACTGTATATCTGTATTACAGCACTACATGGCAGTATAGTGTGAGCGCTGTATGTCAGTATTACAGCACTACATGGCAGTATAGTGTGAGCGCTGTATGTCAGTATTACAGCACTACATGGCAGTATAGTGTGAGCGCTGTATGTCAGTATTACAGCACTACATGGCAGTATAATGTGAGCGCTGTATGTCAGTATTACAGCACTACATGGCAGTACAATGTGAGCACTGTATATCTGTATTACAGCACTACATGGCAGTATAATGTGAGCGCTGTATGTCAGTATTACAGCACTACATGGCAGTATAATGTGAGCACTGTATATCTGTATTACAGCACTACATGGCAGTATAGTGTGAGCGCTGTATGTCAGTATTACAGCACTACATGGCAGTATAGTGTGAGCGCTGTATGTCAGTATTACTGCACTACATGGCAGTATAGTGTGAGCACTGTATATCTGTATTACAGCACTACATGGCAGTATAATGTGAGCACTGTATATCTGTATTACAGCACTACATGGCAGTATAATGTGAGCGCTGTATGTCAGTATTACAGCACTACATGGCAGTATAATGTGAGCACTGTATGTCAGTATTACAGCACTACATGGCAGTATAATGTGAGCACTGTATGTCAGTATTACAGCACTACATGGCAGTACAATGTGAGCACTGTATATCTGTATTACAGCACTACATGGCAGTATAATGTGAGCGCTGTATGTCAGTATTACAGCACTACATGGCAGTACAATGTGAGCACTGTATGTCAGTATTACAGCACTACATGGCAGTATAGTGTGAGCACTGTATATCTGTATTACAGCACTACATGGCAGTATAATGTGAGCACTGTATATCTGTATTACAGCACTACATGGCAGTATAGTGTGAGCGCTGTATGTCAGTATTACAGCACTACATGGCAGTATAGTGTGAGCGCTGTATGTCAGTATTACTGCACTACATGGCAGTATAGTGTGAGCACTGTATATCTGTATTACAGCACTACATGGCAGTATAATGTGAGCGCTGTATATCTGTATTACAGCACTACATGGCAGTATAATGTGAGCGCTGTATGTCAGTATTACTGCACTACATGGCAGTATAGTGTGAGCACTGTATATCTGTATTACAGCACTACATGGCAGTATAATGTGAGCACTGTATATCTGTATTACAGCACTACATGGCAGTATAATGTGAGCGCTGTATGTCAGTATTACAGCACTACATGGCAGTACAATGTGAGCGCTGTATGTCAGTATTGCAGTATTACCTCCCAGGACACTCACCTGAGGTCAGACACACGGCACGGCCGCTCCACCAGGACTCATGAATGCAGACTGGGTGCCGCCCTGTGCCTGCTCCCGGGTCACTGCTTGGTACTGTGCCCGGCACTGCACTAGTCGGTGGCCTCGGTGGACTGGAGGGCGGGACTGCGGCTCTTCCGGACACAAAGGTTACTTTTGGTTTTGTTTCCAGCAGCAGCAAAACTGGACTGGACGTCACACCGTGCAGTAATGAGCGGCGCACTCATGGCGGATATGAACCTCCAGGAAACACAGTGTGACAGCTCAGCCAGCCTCTCGGTACCACCGGCGTGCACACCCGGCTGTGGACTGTCACTGTGAGCGGGCTAAGGACCTCTGGCCATGTCATACCCACGTGACGAGATGTCACAGGAAGAGGCGGGGCCTCCAGCGGAACTCTGCTACCAGGAAGCCTCACACAGCTGTGGCTGCTGGTGAAGAGGGGCTGTAGTCTGCCACCGTGCACGGAAGACACTGAGGGGGCAGAGAAGTGGATGTTACTGCATGTTAGCAGGTTGCTCAGGGAGCAGGGTCATGCTGGGAGAGGGTGATACTTGGTGAAGGACGGGGTGGTGTTACTCCCTGGGGAAGGAGGGGGTCTTGCTAGTTGCGTGGGGCTGCATGCCAAGGGGCTGCGTGGGGAGTGAGGGGGGGCTCCTGTTACTTTCCTGGGGTCTGCACGGGTCCTCTCTACACAGTATGATGCTCTCTTATACGCCCTATAATACCCCACACAGTTATTAACTCCTTAGTAGCGATACGTGGACCCCTGGATGTTCAGGATCTGCCGAAAAGTAAAAAAAAATGTGGGTTCTGGTACTAGAACAGTACACGAACGTGGACCCCATTCACGTGACAGGTAGCCCTCCACAGGGTAGTTTCCCTTGTGGCTCCTGTGCGCCATGCCACAGTATTGAGCGAACTACAACTTTCTGTTCGTCAGGTGGTAAATGAACATTTCAAATTAGGGAATACATCTCCTGTACGAGTGACTACGTTGTCTATTCTGCCACCTGTCCCTGTGGGACTCATTTCCCGGGAGTTGTGTGTTCGCACAAGGGAACATATTAGGGCTGCATCTGGTGTCGAGGACATTGCATCTTTGAAGACTATTCCCTGCCATTTCAGAATGAAACATGCTTGCGATCCCGACCTTTTAAGAGTATGGGGAATTGATTGTATTCATGGTGGGATTGGGGGGAGATTTAAAGGAAAAAACTCTCCCAATTAGAGTGTAGGTGGATAATTAAACTGGGCACTATGACCCCCATGGGTCTTAATGAAAAACTCAGTTTTTCATCTTTCCTATAATGAGTTCCTGAGTGGTTGGTGGTTCAACTCTCTGGTCCATAGCTTGAATTATTCCCCCTGGTGTTTATTTTATTACGTGTTTTTAATTGTGTGTTCTTTCTTATTTTTTAGTAATTGTAGATATTCCATTTATTGGACATTCTAATTCCCTTTTGGATTGATGGCCCTCATCTCCTTATTTGCCTTTTTGGTGGTCTTTTTTACATGCTATATCTTTCTAAAGCAACACTTAAGAGATGGACCCATTGCTGCATGGACTGGAATTATGCATCATTGTATTTATCGGTTTTAGATTTATTTAATACACTATCGTTGCTTATTCATATTTGATTATATGTTTCCTAATTTGTCTGTGCGGTGTTAATTCAGTTCAGGGTTTCACACTTATTATTTCCACCTTTTGATGGATTTCCATGAAGCGTTACTTCGTTTCATTTTGTTTTTGGAGATATGGGATTGTGGGCATTTCATTCCAGCTTTAGCCCGCTATATGATCAGATTTCATGATAGTGGGTTGATTCCCACATCAATCATGGCCGCCGCTATCTTTATGCCCTAATGTGAGCGCTGCGCCTGCGCATGTCCACGATCTTCCAAGTATGGCTCCGCCCCCTGTGACGTCTACCCGGGACGCAGCGTGTCATTGATGTCGCCGGAGGTGACATAGTGGGGCCGGGCATTTCGCATCCATGCGCTGACTGGACGCGGCACGTTATCATTTATTATTCGGGCGGCTGAATGATTGGTCCATCTAATCTTGGAGGGATATTTAAAGCAGCTGCTTGGCATTTGAACACACGGCACCTTCGAGGAAGCGGTACAAGCGAAACGTACGTCGGGGCCTCGGTGTGACTGGCGAACATTACATCATGGGTATGCAATCAGTCCTTTCTTTACAGTTTGTTACATTTAATTGTTGATTGGCTTAATTATTACTGACTATTTGAGGTTAGTGGAGGCCGTTTCTGAAGTGTCTCACATTATGATAATAGACTGTCTGTCTCTGTTTACATAGGAGCAGCTTTCACCTCAGTACTTTTTTGTCCCCTTTCCCCTCTATATTTTTCTTTACAATTATACTAATTAATGCCTCTCCTCTTTTGGACTGATTATCTTTACCCGTTTCAGTGGAACTATGGGCTATTGTGATGATGATTTTTAGAACGTCTCTTATGTTCCCTGATTTGATCATTTTAGTCTGTCTTGTCACACCATAGTTGAATCATCTACCTGTTTTTTATCCTTTCTGTATGGTGTTTACTGTATGCACTCCCCTGTTTTTTTGCTCTATTTTGTATTTAAAATAAAAAGAAATTTTCTTACTACTTTGCATAAAACTTGGTATGAGTAGAGATGAGCGACTTTGCCTTTTTTCGGGTCGAGTCGGGTTTTATGAAACCTGACTTTGGCAAAAGTTGGGTCGAACAAAATCGGCTGATTGTCGTGAAAAGTCGAAGGCCAAATGATACACGAAACCTAATGCTAGTCAATGGGGAAGAAAAGTCGGCAGTGAGTGGAGGACAGGAAACACACCTACAGTGCCCATTTTAATGCCAAAAACATCAATTCTTATTCCTTAAGCTTGTCAACGTTAATTTACTTTATAATAATAGTTAGGCATTGAAAACTGGGGGTTATTTGGCTAAAGTTGTGGGGGGGGTAGGGCTGGCACCAGATTTTCGTGGGCCCAGGGCCAAAAAGTGTCAATGGGCTCCTTTATCACATGCCACAATTCATGATCCTCTGATACGGCAGAGAAATAGCGGTATAGTACAATGAAAAATACTTCACTTCTTACATCACATGACTGATATCCATTTTAAATTCTCCAATAGCTCCAAAAACGGACAGTATATTACTCCATACAGTATTATGGCCACCGCATAGTGCGCCATACAGAGTAATGAGGCCCATATATTTCTCCATACAGAATCATTGGTCCCATATAATGTTCGATACAGTATATGATGAGCTCCACATAATGCTACAGTATATGTTGGTCCCCATGGATGCAGCTCCACTGTCTTATGGGCCCAAATAATGCTCCATATATAATGGGCCCCATTTCTAATGCTCCAGTGTATAATGGGCCCTGTAAATGCTGCTCCAGTGTCTGATGTCCACCTTTGGAATGCTCCAGTGTATGGTGGGCCCCATATATCATTCTCTAGAGTATAGTGCTCCCCAAAAATTGCACCCAACCTTTAAAACAATTAAGTCTCCTCACTAGGGAATCCCTGTACTCTGGACTCCTCGTTGTCTCCATCTTCCATCTCACTGCACTTGGACTGTTTAGGCAGAGGGCGTACAGACGTGATGTCATCACGCTCTCTGACCAGAATGTCACTGTCAGGAAATGCGGAAGATGTCACGGCGGTGGAGCAGGGAGAGGTAAGCATTTCAGCTTTGCAAGTGCTGTGATGCTGAGCAAGCAGGGGGGGCCCACTCGGTGACGGCACTGGCACAGGGCCCCTCATAGTACGGCAGTGTGTCTGACGGCGGGTGGGCGTGGGCCCTCCCACCGGCAGAGACACTTTTGCGTACTATGAGGGGCCCTGTGCCAGAGCCGTCGCCCATGAGTATGCCCCCCCCACCTGCTCAAGGAACCTGCACTTTCATCTGCATCTTCCTCTTTGTCACCGTGTAAGGTGGTATAGTATGCGGGAAGGGGGAGTTTCATCAGGGTCAGATTCTGGCTGTGTAGAGTGCGAGGGGAATGTAGTGGTCTGGGTCAATGTACCAGCAAAATCATCTAGCAGTGGCTGGGCATCAGTGCACTTGTGGCGCCCCCAGGAGTACGGTTGCCACAGTGGCATTACCTTCCTCCTAGGGAGTGTGATGTCATGCTTGGGAGCAACGAAGGATCTCTCTAGCAGTTAAATCAACACATAACACGGTTCCCACTCCAGGCCAGCAGGGAGAGCTCTGAACCTGACTGCTGAGGAGCTGCTCTCTGTCGTCGGGAGGAGGTAAGTTCGGGCAGTCTGTGAAGGGAAGGGGAAGTGTGTGGATGTGAGAAGGGGAGCTGGAGGATAAGCAGAGTTAAGGCTCACTCCTAGCTGGAGCGCATGGTCCGGATTCCGGTCTCCGAGTTTGTAGGGACACTGACAGTCCTGCAGCAGAAACCGGAGGAAGTAGCTGTAAATGCTCTGTTCCCAACTAAGGCTCGGAGGCTCCAGCAGCGACTTGTGTGAGCCAGAAGGAAAAGTCTACGGCTGCCTGCCATACGAGAAAGTTTCAAAAGAGAGTCAACGGGGAACTTCAGTGAACTCAGTACTGCGAGTACCTCTGATAGAGAGAGAGAATCCTTTAATCGTCCCACCATGGGGAAATTCAGGGCATTACAGCAGCAAGGCAGGAACAAGTACAGATACAGATGCATAAAGGCATTAGGCTGGTTTCACATTAGCGCTTTTTAAGCGCACGCATGGCCGGGGGTAGCTCCGCCCCCGAGCCGGCTCTCTGCCCGGCGTGCCCGCCCCTTGCTTGTAGCGCCGCCTCCTAGCGCACAGCGGCGCCTGCGATCGGCGCACCCTATCTTTAGCATAGGGTGCGCAGGCCGTGCGCTAGTTGCGCTTTGACCTGCGCTGCGCACTTTTGACGGTGCGCTGTGCGCGCCAAAATCCAAAAAGTTTGATTTTGGCGCGCACGGCGCACCGTCAAAAGTGCGCAGCGCAGGTCAAAGCGCAACTAGCGCACGATCTGCGCACCCTATGCTAAAGATAGGGTGCGCCGATCGCAGGCGCCACTGTGCGCTAGGAGGCGGCGCTACAAGCAAGGGGCGGGCACGCCGGGCAGAGAGCCGGCTCGGGGGCGGAGCTACCCCCGGCCGTGCGTGCGCTTAAAAAGCGCTAATGTGAAACCAGCCTTACATTGACATTAGGTAGGTACATATACGAAGAGAAAAAAAAAATGTAACCGGACTGTCACAACTTTGGATCTATCAGTTCTTTGTTTGGGTCATTCTCCGTTTTGAACAGTTCTGGCTATACAGCCTAACTGCAGCAGGAAGGAAGGACTTTCGATAGCGCTCCCTCTCACATTTAGGATGAAGTAGCCGGTCACTGACAGTACTGCACATCTTTGTCACGGTCTCATGCATGGGATGGGAATCATTCTGCACCATGTAGCTCACCTTGGCCAGTATCCTCCTGTCGCCTACTTCCTGAACTGGGTCAAGGGGGCATCCCAGGACAGAGCTGGCCCTTCTAATCAGTTTGTCCAGCCTATTCCTGTCCCTGGTTGATATGCCACTACCCCAGCACGCCACACCAAAGAAGATGACTGATGCCACAACAGAGTTGAAGAAGGATGCAAGGAGTGCCCCTCTAACTCCGAAGGCTCTCAGCCTTCTGAGCAGATAAAGCCTGCTTTGGCCCTTCCTATACATTGCATCCAAGTGATGGGCCCAGTCAAGCTTATTATTGAGGATCACACCAAGGTACTTATAGATGTCGACTATCTCAATGTCATTTCCCTGAATGTTCACCACTACTGGTGGATTTTTGCCCTTGCGAAAGTCCACCACCAATTCCTTGGTCTTCCCGGAATTAATCCTAAGGTGGTTCCTCTGACGCCACTCCACAAAAGCTTGGTTAGTATCTCTGTACTCTCTTTCACTAGAACGGAGGACACACTACCTATCTGCAGAGACAGAATTGCTAATTTGCTTCCAGGCTGACCAACTCCTCCATCTGTACTCTGGGTCCTGTACGGCACGTACCAAGTACAGGTAAAGGAACTGCACGACTGTGTCTGTCATCTTTCTCCTGCGCCTGGCGCACGGCTCTGCTACATCCTGCACTGCACACCATCTACCAACTCTTTCATCTGCCCTGCGACTATGGCCCTACCTGTGCAGGGATTCTACATCTTAGCTGCACCTCAACATCTGTCCCAGAGAAGCGACACTGCAGCACTGGTCTATCTGATCAGAAACCACAGGTGGCGTCACGTATCATTCACCTATAAACGTTATTCACCCCTTTGCATGGACGCCCAGGCCCACAGACCGGGTCACCACCACCGTGACATCCCTCTGAGACACCGGCCCGGTACCGATTAACCCCACTGCCTTGGCTGACCACCCACACTCCATGTCAGATTCATCTTGGACTGGGGAATTCATGATTTGACTTGATAACCCAGGCATGGTATGTGGGAAAGAGCTACATGGACTAATGTGAAGTGTGGCCTGCTGCATCATTCACTTTTGGTGGGGGTGAAGGACACAAGGAAAGGGGTTCTTCCTGACCAAGAGCCAGCACTTGATGACTCAGTGCTTGCATTTTTTGAAACTTCAGAAGAGGAGGGCATATTTGCTGGAGTCTGTTTTGGCAATGTAAGTCAAAACCAGTCCCTGATGCTCCGGCTTTAAAAGCGATTAACCTTCTCCCAGAAAAGGTAGCCTTCCAGGCATTCCGGAGCCAGACCATGACGCAGGCTCAACACCTCCTGCCTTAGCTGCTATTGTGCTTTTACCACTACCAGCAGATGCACCACCACCATCAGTACCAGCTGGCCCTCCCATGTCCGCGGCCTCTTCCACCATACTTCCAAATTTTGGAGAAAATGTACCCAAAATAACATCAGATAAATGGTACTGCATCAGAAGCGTACAGCTCTATACAGTCAAAGGATAATTGTCAATCTCCCTATATATTTCATGAGTCACACAGAGATGCTCAAAGGCTCAGTATGGATTAGACAAGAATATAAAAAGTAGAAAAAGGGTACAGTATCATCAGATACCAGGTATATATATAGTATAGTTTAAACATTCTAAATCTCCGTATATATTTCAGGAGGCAGACACTGATGCTCTCAGGCTCAGTATGGATTACAACACAATATAAAAAGCCATAAAACGGTAATGGATCTGAAGTGTACAGCTGTACACAGTGTAGGGGTCATTGTCAATTTCAGTATATTTCCACAGTCAGAAACAGACTCTCACTTGGTCAGTTTGGATTAGACCAGAATATAAAAAGCAGTAAATGGGTAATCTATCACAAGCGTAGAGCTGTATACAGTGTTGGGGTAACTTTTAAATCTACATATAAATTGCAGGAGTAACTCACAGACTCTCACACGCTCAGGATGGATCACACCACAATATAAAAAGAAGATTCACAAGAAATAATCACACATGTGGGCCAATGTTCCAGGTGTCAATGATACACTTAGAGTGGTGGGTGGAGGAGGACTTCCTGGCAGAAAGGGTACAGTATCACCAGATACCAGGTATATATAGCATAGTTTAAACATTAAAAATGTATGTCTATTGTGGTGCTAATAAAAATATGGATATCTTATAGCCTACATATTGTAATAGATTGTTTATATGCTTTGATATAGTGTGGTCATTAGTCCAAGGGTGGAAAGTATAGCAAATATGAAATATGGTTGTTTGAATCCAAACACTATATTGCAATATACTATGGTGTAATATCATTAATGCTGAACTTTGATACTGAGACACAAAGCGTTTGCTCTGTGTCAATACCATAAGACAAGGAATTGTTCTGTGGTCTTTGAAGCTCTGTGATTCAAAGATTCATTATCCTGATTTGCACGCAAGTGGCCCCTGTTGACAAACAGTGATAGATACTGAATACTTTCACTTGGGGGATGGTTGATGGGAAGGAGCTTTCCAACTAATTTACACATGTGCTAGGACAATAGGAACAACAACTGTACATATAATGAATATGCTGCTTGAACAAGGAAGTCTTGTGCTCAATAATAATATGATTCTAGAAGACAAGAGAGACCAAATTGTTATGGTCTCATGTAGCAATGGTCATGCATGACATCAATAATCGAGGACCGATTGTGATACCCATGAGACATGTATGCGTGTGTACCTGGGTTACGATAGGTATCCAGTTTTCAGAATAGGTGATTATGGAAGTCACGCTGCCCATATGTTACCATCTTAGAGCGTTATGCTATGAGCATGAAGAGTTAACTTTGTAACAAGCAACATATGTTGAACTTTGAACAGTGATAGACAACTTTGACAAGTTGACTAGAGGCAAACAGAGCCTGGGTTATAATCAGTAGCAAAACAACCCTGATGCATTGTGCTATTGTTAAGAGACATGCTAATGGCAAACGAATCTCTGGTTGGTGCAAACAAACTAAGATTGTAGTAGTCTATAGCAAACAGACCTTGAAGTTTTGTGCTGTTATCAAGACAACATCATACTGTGCAGATTCAAGATTCTGATGCAGACTAAACATACTGCACAGTTGTAATGTGGGAGTGTTGTGTATAAAAAGTTGGACCCGGTTCAGCGAGTGCACCCATGATTTCCAGAAGGTATCATGGGTGCACAGTTTCTGTGATGAAAAGACCAGAGTATTTCCTTCTCATTGACACTGTGGTCTCTCCAGTGGAGAAGTGATGTTGCAATACTACTTGGTAATGTATGGATGCTTATTTCTCTATGTACTATAATTATTCACATGAAATTAATTAACAAAACAGGGTAATATTATATCTGTCATTCCATTAATTTGGTGTTTTATCATTTAAATTAATCATTGTATAATAAAATTCTGTCATATCCAAGTGGTGCCTTCTTTAAAGCCGTATCCGAACCTTATTGCTAAGCAGTTGGCAATACAGTCTATATATCAGGAGTAGTGTTGAGCCACCCCGCTAGTGTTCGAGTTCTGTTCAGTTCGTCGAATGTTCGAGGAACACCGTCGAGCCCCATTGAAAACAATGGCAGGCAAACACAAACCCATACAAACACATAGAAAACAATTACAAAACACCTTAAAAGGTGTCCCAAAGCAGACAAAATGCTCAGAAGACAAAAATAACATGGAAAAGGGCAACTACATATAGAAAAGAGGAGGAGTAAAAGCAGGAGGAGGAGACACAGATATAGGCATGTCATGCCCTTATAAAGTCAAGAAAGGCTGGACTAAAAATCTAAAATAAAAAAAAATCTAAAATCGAAGGTGATCATATACCGTCGCACTTCCCACCATAAATTATGCCAACTGCTGATCGGGCGGCGTTGTTCCCACGACCCTTCAAACAGCGTCCATGAAGGCAAAGTGTTTGGTTTCTGGGGGCAGTATGGTTGCAAAGCTGAATCTTAAAGGAATGTCCAGAAGGGCATCACCAGGAGTGGAGCCTGCGGCTTAATTGGACTCCACACGGGCAACCTCAACCATGTCGATTCTGTGGGTGGTGGCGCATGGCCATTTTTAGTTGTGCTAGCGATTTGTCAGCTTAATTCCGTTAACGAACGAGACTTCGGCATGTCCCCGCAGTCCGCGTCCAGCTTACTAGAGGGACACGCGAGGCTCTGGCACATGAGATCAAGCAATAACAGGTCTGTCATGCCCTTACATGTCCGGGGCTGCATGCGCGCTACACTGAAAGGACCAGCGTGTGTCGCTTACAGGTACGGAAAACCCGCTGAACCCCGTTAGTGATGAGGATCTGGGATTCCAATTCTTCCCCGCGAACGAGGATTTCCCAGTAAGTGCAGGTCAACCGGAATTAGGCCTAACCGGCATTCCAGAAAGAATGTGAAAAAATTGTCCAAACCACAGGTGCTGTAGCTTGCTTAACAGCTGGGCTCCTCTGCTGAGTAGCACGAAGTTCTTACATAAACAGGCGGCATAGCTTGGTTCACGGGTGGGCAACTCTGCTGAGTAGCAGACAGTGCTTACATAAACAGGCGGCATAGCTAGGTTCACGGGTGGGCTCTTTTGCTGAGCAGTAGACAGGTACTAGGCCCAAAGTATTCACTGGGCTAAATGTAGTCAAAAACTGGTTCTTTCATAAACGGGGCATAGCTAGGTTCACGGGTGGGCTCCTCTGCTGAGTAGCAGACAATGCTACAAGGCCCAAAAGGATTTTCTGGACAAGATGCGGTAAAAAATTATTAGAAACACACACGTTGTAGCTACTTGACAGGTGCACTACACCGCTGGCTACTAGACACCGCTACTATGCCATGAAACTGTCTATTAACATTGAAAACCATTATTAATGTGAAAATAAAGTTACGCTTTTGGTGAACGAACCGTTCTCGAATGGAACCTCGAACAGCCAAATTTTAAGCAAAGTGTTCGAGTTCGACAAACGGCTCGAACACCGCCCAAAACAGCTCGAATTTGAACTTGGCGAACAGGTCAACTCGAACACCGCTCATCTCTAATCAGGAGGCAGACTCAGGCCCAGTATGGATTCGACAAGATTGTAGAAAGTTGAGAAAGGGTACAGTATCACTGGATACCAGGTATATATAGCATAGTTTAAACATTAAAAATCTCCGTGTATATTTCCGTAGTCCGACAAAGACACTCACAGCCTCAGTATGGATTACACAAGAATCTAAAAAGTAGAAAAGGTAATGTATTCGAAGCTTACACCAGTAAACACTGTTGGGGTATTTTTCAATCTTCATATATATTTCAGTCTCAGTAAGACAGTCCAGACTCTTCACAAGAGGAAACGAGATGTATACAAGTACAGACGGAAAGTCGAGTGATTGCTGAAATTTTGGAATTACTAATCTCGGGAAAAACTCCTGGGAGAATTCTCAGAGGCGATGCTGACCCTCAATTACTTTGTCTGTGGAGACAGCGAAAAACAGTTCTTGTGAAGAAAGGTTTGCTGTATCGCAGTACCATGGATCCCATCACCATTACTCATCTCCATCAAATTGTGATCACAGGGAGAGATGTAGACATTGTCCTCACTGCCTATAATGGGTAACCTTGGAGTGCAAAAGACAGAAGCCACAGGCCGTAGGCGATTCTATTGGATTGACATGAAAGGACATTTAAAAATGTGGGCAGGAATGTCACACATCTGTGAGTAGGAAAACCGTGAAAGCTGATGATAAACCACCACTGCATCTCATTGTGAGTCGACGTCCATAACAAATGGAAGCCACTGATCATCTGAAGATAGAGCCCAGCAGGACAGGGCAAAGCTACATCTTAACCAACATCTATCAGTTCACCAAATTTGTATTGGCAGTCCCAGTGAAGGATTTAACAGCCCAGACTACACAGCGGTGGAGCAGGGAGAGGAAAGTATTGCAAGTGCTGGGGCCCTGAGCAAGCAGGGGGGCCCACTCATGGTCGGTGGTACTGGCACATGGCCCCTCATAGTACGCCGGTGTGTCTGATGGCGGGTGTGCACCCCCACCGTCAGAGACACTTGATTGTACTGTGAGGGACCCTGTGCCAGTGCCGTTGCCCAAGAGTGGGCCCACCCATCTGTCCAGGGCAGCGACACTCGCACGGGTGCGTGCGCCAGGTGGTAACCCCGGCCCTGGGGGGGGAGGCAGCCCAGTTAGGGAGGTTGAAAAAATGGGATCTGTTGATGTTTGACATTCAGCAGCTGAAAATGGAGGAATTGGAAAAGTCCAAGGAAGAGGAGGACAAAAGCGAGCCATTTTTCTGGCAACCTACGTGTCAGCAGGGGAAGGTGGGACAAAATCCTTTGAAACCCATGCATGGTTCATTTTAATGAAGGTTAGTTCATCATTTTGGGTCGACAGACGGGTCCTTTTTTCTGTCAGGATTGATCCAGCAGCACTGAAGACTCTTTCGGATAGCACACTAGAAGCAGGGCAAGCGAGCTCCTGTAAGGCATATTGTGCCAATTCAGGCCAGGTGTCCAGTTTACAGGCCCAATAGTTAAAGGGGAATGACCTGTGAGGGAGAACATCGATATGGGAGGAGAAGCAGTTTGTAACCAGAGTTGACAACTGCTGTCTCCTGTCACTTTCAATCGATGCAGTATTACCAGTCGTGTGAGCGGTACTTGAAAAATCAGTCCACAACATGGTCATGAAACCCCTGTGTCCAACGCCACTTTGGCTGTGTGCACCACGAACACCTCTTCCATGTTGCCCCCTGCGGCTCGTGGGAGAACCATCACCGCCGCTGTGTGCTGGGAATGCCTCAAACAAACGGTTTACCAGAGTTGCTTGCTTGTTAGCCAATATTAGCTCTTGGTTCTCCTGTGGCATGATGTTTTGGAATTTGCCTTTATAGCGTGGATACAGGATGCTGGCCAACCAGTAGTCGTCATCGTTCATCATTTTGGCAATGCGAGGGTCCCTTTTTAGGATCTGCAAGGCATAATCAGACATGTGGGCCAATATTCCAGGTGTCAATGATGCACTGCGAGTGCTGGGTGGAGGAGCACTTTCTGGCAAATCAACATCCCTCCAGTCACGCACAAACCCTGTACCTGACCTTGCCACGCCAACATTTTCTCTTGCCCCCTGAGAAGCATCCTCCTCCCCTAAATAATCCTCCTCCTCCTCTTCTTACTCCACCTCGTCCAGGAGAGTTTCCTGAGCAGACAATGGCTGACTGTCATCAAGGCTTCCCTCCTCCTCTTCCTCCTCAGCTGCAGATGCCTGCTCCTTAATGTGCGTCAAAGTTTGCATGAGCAGACGCATAAGTGGGATGCTCATGCTTATGATGGCGTTGTCTGCACTTACTAGCCGTGTGCATTCCTCAAAACACTGATGGACTTTACAGAGGTCTTTCAGCTTCGACCACTGCACACCAGACAGCTCCATATCTGCCCTCAAAGTGCCTGCCCGTGTATCCTCCCACAAATGCATTACAGCCTGCCTCTGTTTGCACAACCTCTGAACTATGTGCAGGGTGGAGTTCCACCTTGTTGCAATGTCGATAATTAGGCCGTGCTTGGGAAGGTGGAGCAATCGCTGCAGCCTCTGCATACGACTGGAGTGTACGGGTGACCGGCGGATGTGCGAGCACAGTCTTCGCACCTAATAGAGCAAGGCTGTTAACTCCGGATAATTATTGAGGAAGCACTGCACCACCAGGTTCAAGGTGTGAGCCAGGCAAGGTATGTGTCTGAGTTTTGAAAGGGCTATGGCTGCCACAAAATTCCGGCCATTATCACTAACTACCTTACCTGCCTCAAGATGTAGACTGCCCAGCCATGACTCAGTTTGTCGCTGCAAGTAGTCGGCCAGTACCTCAGCGGTGTGTCTGTTGTCGCCTAAATACATCATCTTCAACACAGCCTGCTGACGCTTACCACTAGCTGTTCAATAGTGGGACACCTCATGTGCAACACTGGCAGCTGCGGATGGAGTGCTCGTGCGATTGCGCTCTGTGGGCGAGCTTTCGCTTATGGAGGAAGGGGAGGGTCGAACGCCTACAGCCTACTGTTTCCTATACCGTGGGCTAGGCAACACTGTCCCACCACCGCTGTCCCCTGTGGACCCGCATTCACCACATTAACTCACTGCGCAGTGATGGACACGTAACGGCCCTGGCCATGCCTACTGGACCATGCATCTGTTGTGAGGTGCACCTTTCCACTCACTGATTGCTTGAGGGCATGGACAATGCGGTCTTTCACATGCATGTGGAGGGCTGGGATGGCTTTTCGAGAAAAGAAGCGCCGACTGGGTAGGTCATAGCGTGGTACTGCGTTGGCCATGAGCTCGCAGAAAGCTTTGCTTTCAACCAACCGGTAGGGCATCATCTCTAATGAGATTAGTTTGGCAATGTGGGTGGGTCACCTTCCCAGGGCTGTGGGGTACTCGGTACCGGGCCGGTGTCAGGGGAATGTGTCACAGCAGCAGTGACCCAGTCCATGGCCCTGGGCGCCCAAGTAATGGAGAAATGTAGTTAATGAAATGGAATAGTTTGTGACGCCACCTGTGGTGTTCGGCAAGGGAGGTGTTAAGCCGACGCAGCAGACAGCTCCGCTGGGACAGATGGTGTTGTGCAGCAGTGATGGTATAGCCCTCCACAGGCAGGGCTGATGTCCCAGGGCAGTGTAATTGTAATAATTGTGGAGAGGCGCAGGCAGTGTAAAGGATGATACCCAGATGTAGCAGTGCTGAGCGAGTTGGCGCAGGAATGAATGGAGGACACTGAAGCTTGCAAGTCCAAGGCTATACTCACAGTCTGCGGTACACAAGGGTGCCTGCCTCCGAGCCATGTCCTCTGGGTCAGAGACTCAGCCAACCTCCAGGCAAGATGGAAAGCTCCTCTCCAACACTCCGCCAACATGTACCTTTCCTGGACAACTCCTCTATTGCGCCTTAAGGTGTGAAGATCTCCAGTACCGTGGTACCCTGGAGTTCCTCTATACAGATGTTCCCAAGAACTCTACTTGTATGGCAGACAGCTGTAGCCTGTTCGGGGACTCCCTTCTCCTGAGTCCTGGCTCTCTAAATCAGTTGCTGTTGTGCCCCAAGTCTTAGATAGGAGTAGTGCATTTACAGCCAACTTCTCCACCGCTGTCTGCTGCAGAACCAAAAGTGTCCATACAACCTCGGGGACCGGTGGCACCCTCTTCCCCCAATGGATGCCAATCTGGGTCAACAACTGGGTCATCCATCACCTCCTCTTCAATTTCATGTGCACCTTCCTCTGTGTCACCGTGTAAGGTGGTATAGTATGCTGGAAGGGGCACCTGAGTTTCATCAGGGTCAGATTCTGGCTCAGTACACTGCAAGGACAATGTAGTGTTCTGAGTGAATGTACCAGCAGAAAAATCTAGCAGTGGCTGTGCATCAGTGCACTCCATGTCCGATTCATCTTGGACTGGGGAATTCACGATTTCACTTGATAACCCAGGCATGGTATGTGAAAAGAGCTCCATGGAGTAATCTGTATTGTGGCCTGCCGCATCCTTCACTTTTGGTAGGGGTGAAGGACACAAGGAAAGGGAGCCTCCACTAACGACTCAGTGCTTTTATTTTTTGAAACTTCAGAAGAGGAGGCGATAGAGCTGGAGGCTGTGTCAGCAATGTAAGCCAAAACTTGTTCCTGAAGCTCCGGCTTTAAAAGCAGTTTACCTAGAAAAGGGAGCCTTTGAGGCCTTGTGGAGCCAGACGATGATGCAGGCTCAAGACCTCCTGCCTTAGGTGCTATTGTGCTTTTGCCACTACCAGCAGATGCACCACCACCCCCACCACCATGAGTACCAGCTGGCAACCCCCGCCCACTTCCACAGCCTTCCAAAATACCACCATATGGTACTGTAAAACAAGGTACAAGGTGTATATAGAATTGTGCAGAATTTGAATCTCCCTAGAGATTTTAGGAGGCTGAACTATTATCTCAGGCCCACTATAGATTACACCTCAATTTAACAGGCTGAAATTGGCTGGTGTATGACAAAGTACAAGGTGTATATAGTATTGGGGAGAATTGGAAGCTTCCTAGAGATTTTAGGAGGCTGAACTATTATCTCAGGCCCAATATAGATTACATCTCAATTTAACAGGCTGAAATTGGCTGGTGTATGACAAAGTACAAAGTGTATATAGTATTGAGGAGAATTTGAATCTCCCTAGAGATTTTAGGAGGCTGAACTATTATCTCAGGCCCAATATAGATTACACCTCAATTTAACAGGCTGAAATTGGCTGGTGTATTGTAGTGAAACCTCCACCAGGGGGAGCTGGTGAGCGAAGAGAGGTTACACACTAAGAGCAGCAACCCTGAGCAACAGCACAGGTGCCACAGGTAACGAGAGAGAATAGTTACACTACGTACCAGAAGGAGCACCAATACACATAGTCAAAATACCAAGCCGAGAGTCAGAAAGCCAGAACATGAGCATGGGGTCCAAAACGTGAGACGAAATATGTGGTCGGGGTACAAGCCGGGGAGTCAGATGCCAGAGAGGGAACGTAACAGCAGAGACGAATACCAAGAGATGGGGTCAGAAATCAGTCCGGGTCACACACGTGAATATCAGTCAAAGGCAGGAGGATCACCAAGGTACAAGGGTCAGAGGCTCTAAACTGGAAGCTTGAGCTATCACTAACACTGATCAGCAGGCTGTGAGAGACTGAAATAGCCCAGCTAGCTCCAGAACGAGGCTGAGGAGATTAACTCCCGCATGACCAGTCCGGAGTGAAGACAGCAGAAAATAAACTCCGGACTGGACCATGACAGTACCCCCCTCTCAATGGGGAGCCACTGGACCCCAAGGCTTCCCTGGATGACGAGCGTGAAAGGCCCGAACCAACCGATCCGCATGGACCAAACGCGCCGGCACCCATGACCGATCCTCAGGATCGTATCCTTTCCAATGAACCTAGTACTGAAGTGAACGATGGAGCATAGGAAAATCTACCACCTGTTCCACCTCGTACTCGGTCTGACCATCTACCATAACAGGCAGTGGGTGCGAGGCAGACTCATGGAACACATTAGGAATCCGTAATGACGGAGGCAAATGCAGGCGAAAGTCCACAGGATTAATCACCTCTAAAATCTCATACGGACCCTGAAGAAACGATGCCGGTGGGGCGCAACAGGCCCTGAAGAAATGGTGCCGGTGGGGCGTAACAGGCCCTGAAGAAACGGTGCCGGTGGGGCGCAACAGGCCCTGAAGAAACGATGTCGGTGGGGCGCAACAGGCCCTGAAGAAACGGTGTTGGTGGGGCGCAACAGGCCCTGAAGAAGCGATGCCGGTGGGGCGCAACAGGCCCTGAAGAAACGGTGCTGATGGGGCGCGGTAATGACGCAGTCTCTAAATATAAACGTTCACCAACTTCTGCTCAGCAAACCGGACGGGGGCCTCTACTACCGCCTGTAGCGAGGTGGAGCCCCCTGGGGCCGGTGATGACAGGGCCGCAGCTGTGGGAGAAGGCAGGGGGGCAGTGTCCTGACCGCTGTAAAGGAATGGTCTGTCGTTGCAGTGGTCGCCTGAGGTAGCCGCCTTGTCACAACAGGGAGGGAAGCAGCGGGAGTGGCTGTATGGGACCGTATGCGGGGAGCGGCCGCCGGTGCAAGTCTCTCACGTGTCACTAGTCGGTGAGTCCGCAGCTTTCCTTTCACAGGCCCCTGTCGGTCTCTCCACAACACACCGTCTGCTCCCTTGGTCCTCTGTCTCACACGGCTTCCTGTCTGTTGTCCTGCTCTCTGTCAACTGCCACTTCAGCACGCCCCCTGCTCCTTTTAAGCTTGCCCCACCCCCTGTTTCCCTGACAACTTCAGTCAAGTCTTTCCTTTTACTGTCCTCCCAGTATCGTTCCCTCAGGAACCCTGATGGCGGTCCCCTGGGTACCTGTCCTTTCACTGTCTGGGAGTCCTCCTCCCCACAGGTGGATAACCATACCTTATCCCCCACCTGATAAGTCGGCCCCACCGAGCGTCGTTTATCCGCAAAAAATTTATATTTGCCCTGAGCCTCCCCAATGTTTCTCTGAACCTCCCTCCAAACCTCCTCCAACCGCAAAAAGGCCGAATCAGCCCCTGGACACTCCGAATCTAGTCTGGAGAATTCACCAAAATGAGGGTGAAACCTATAGTTGCAGAAGAAAGGAGAAGTACCAGTAGACTGATTGACACGATTATTGAAGGCGAATTCCGCTATAGGTATCACAGAGCACCAATCATCCTGTCTGGATGTGACAAGACACCGCAGGATCTGCTCCAAAGACTGATTGGTCCTTTCAGTCTGACCATTGGTCTCGGGATGGTAGGCCGATGAAAAGGTCAGACTGATGCCCAGCCTTTTACAAAAAGCTCTCCAGAATTTGCCACGAATTTTACCCCTCTATCAGACACCACACTTACAGGCACACCATGCAACCGAATCACATGCTCAATGAATAGCTTAGATAGAGTCTCAGCATTAGGAAGGCCCGTTAAGGGTACAAAATGTGCTTGTTTACTGAACCTATCCACAACTACCCAGATCACGGTTTTGCCGTTAGAGCATGGGAGACCGGTGATAAAATCCATGGACAGGTAAATCCACGGTCTATCCGGAAAAGGCAGTGGCACCAATTCCCCGGCCGGCCGGTTGTGGGAGGCTTTAGCGCGGGCACAAGTTTCACAGGAGGACACAAAACCAGTGACGTCAGAAGTCAACGAGGGCCACCAGAACAACCTAGTGATGGCTTTACGAGTGGCCGAGATTCCAGGATGCCCACTCAGAGCTGAGTCATGGAACTCCCGAAGCACCCTTAACCGATACTGGACAGGCGCAAAGAGCTTATTTTCAGGTATGGACGGAGGAGCAAGAGATTGGGCCTCACGATTCTCCTGCTCCAATCTCGGGGACACCACAGCCACCACCACCCCTTCTGAAGAATGGAGGAAGGAGGAGATACCGGATCTAGGCCGCGAGACAAGGCATCCGCCTTCACGTTCTTGGAAACTGGTCTGAAAGTGATGGAAAACTGAAATCGGGAGAAAAAAGTGACCACCTTGCCTGTCTCGGAATCAGATGTTTGGCGGATTCGATGTAAGACAGGTTCTTGTGATCTGTAATGACAGTGATACGATGGACAGCCCCCTCCAAAAAATGCCTCCATTCTTCAAACGCCAATTTAATGGCCAACAACTCTCGGTTACCCACATCATAATTCCTTTCAGCAGAGGAAATTTTTTTAGAAAAGAAGGCACAGGGTCTTAAGATAGTTAATGTGGTGGGCCCCTGGGACAACACAGCCCCCACTCCCACCTCAGAGGCATCCACTTCTATGATGAATGGTTTAGACAAGTCAGGTTGCACCAGTACCGGAGCAGTCATGAAACATTCTTTTAACAAAGAAAACACCACCACAGCTGGAGCTGACCAGTTTTTGAGATCTGCCCCCTTTTGAGTGAGATCACTGAGGGGTTTGACCACTTGAGAGAACCCCTTGATGAATTTTCTATAATAATTGGCGAACCCCAGAAATCGCTGAAGACCCTTGAGATCTCTGGGTTGCACCTAATCCACAATGGCCTGTACCTTCCTAGGGTCCATATGAAACCCCTCAGCGGACAGGATGACCCCTAGAAAGGACAATTCTTGAGTAAAAAATGAACATTTCTCCTATTTGGCAAAGAGTGAGTTCTCCCTGAGCCTCTGGAGAACCGCATGAAGATGACCCATATGACTTTGTCTATCAGAAGAATATGTGAGTATATCTTCAAGATAAACAACTACAAAGTGTCCAATAAAATCAGAAACAACATGGTTAATGAAATTCTGGAATACCGCTGGTGCAGTAGTCAAACCGAAGGGCATAACCAAATTTTCAAACAGACCGTCAGAGGTGAGAAACGCCATTTTCCATTCATCCCCCTCCCGCATACGGATGAGATTGTATGCTCCCCTGAGGTCCAACTTAGAGAACCACCTGGCCCGCGGCAATTGATTGTACAAATCAGGTATCAGTGGGAGAGGATAAGCGTTTCTTATGGTTATTTTATTCAGTTGTCGAAAATCGAGGCATGGGCGTAAACCACCATCCTTTTTTTTTCACAAAAAAGAACCCCGCTGCCACGGGAGAGGCAGATGGCCGTATATGCCCTTTACAGAGGATCTCGGAGAAATACTCCTTCATAGCAGCCCGCTCAGGGCCGGAGAGATTGTACAACTGGGCTTTGGGCAATTTGGCACCGGGAACAAGATCCACGCCACAATCGAATGGGCGGTGTGGTGGTAGAACCTCAGCCTCCTTTTCGGAGACCACATCCTCAAAATCCTTCAGATACTCCGGAATACCCTCCAGACTGATGGATGACATAGACAAAGTAGCAAGACAATTTTCAGAACAACCAGGTCCCCATTTAACAATATCCTGGGACCCCCAGTCAATAACCGGGTTATGCCGTTGCAACCAGGGAAACCCTAATACCAGGCCAGCAGGGAGGTTATCCAAAACAAAGCATGACATGCGCTCCTGGTGTAGGGCCCCCACCCTGAGGTTGAATTCTTTAGAAATTAAATGGAGACCATCCTTAGTGAGAGGTGTAGAGTCAATAGCCACAATTTTTAAGGGAGTCCCCAACCTAACTGTCCCTAATCTACAGCGAGCCACCAGCTTAGAGTCAATCAGGTTTAGGGATGACCCACAGTCTACAAAAGCTGAAGTATGGAAAAAACCGTTCTCAACACCAAGTTCCACCTTTAGCAGTATCTTTGAAAAAGAATAAAAAGGTACCTGAGAGTCTGGGTGACCTCCACGATTATCACCCAGAGTCAGCCGCTTATTAGTCGGAGGACAGGAGGGGCAGTCTTTTTTCCAATGTCCGGGATCTCCGCAGTAAAAACACAATTTTCCATCACGTCGCCATTTCCTCTCTTTCTCCTGGGGGTTGGTGGCTCCCACCTCCATAGGTTCAGATGGAAGCAAAACATCAGGGTTAGCAGGGAAAAACGGAAACCCTCGCTGAGTAACACCTCTCTCCCGTAGTCTCCGATCCATATGGATAGCCTGAGTCATAGCCTCCTCCAATGAGCTGGGAGGTGGGTGGAGAGCCAGAGCGTCCTTCAAGCAATCCGACAGTCCCTTCCTGAACAGACATCTCAGCGCGGAGTCGTCCCAGGATACCTCAGTGGACCATCGACGGAATTCGGAGCTGTACCATTCGGCTGAGTGCTTCCCTTGCCCCAGACCCAAAATAGTGTCCTCTGCCAGCCTAACACCATCCGGTTCGTCATAGATAAGTCCTAGGGCCTCAAAGAACCTATCTACCAACATCCGTTCAGGGGCAGTAGGGGGCAACAAAAAAGCCCAGGATTCAGGACCCTCCCTAAGTAAGGAGATAACAATCCCCACCCGCTGAGTCTCATCCCCAGACGATCGGGGTCTAAGAGAAAACCATAATTTACAACTCTCCTTGAATATGTGAAATTTATCTTTTTCGCCAGAAAATGTGTCAGGAAGTATAACTGAGGGTTCAGGAGAGTGCAAAATAACATCTACAGAGTCACCTGGTGGACAAACAATAAGAGAGGTGTTTCCCTGCATGATCTTAATAGTCTCAGTCAGTTCTTTCTGTAAGTGGGTATGAGACATGACAAGGGACTGATGATTCACAGAAAAGTCCTGCGCCATCTGCGTCAAACTGGACACTTGATCTGCCAAGTTATGCAGCAGATCCATGACCAAAGAAAAAAAGTGCAAAATCCCGTTTAAATGTATAGGTTAGTGATAATGTAGTGAAACCTCCACCTGGGGGAGCTGGTGAGGGAAGAGAGGTTACACATTAAGAGCAGCAACCCTGAGCAACAGCACAGGTGCCACAGATAACGAGAGAGAATAGTCAGATGAACCGAGTCAGAAACAAGCAGGAGCAGACGTACCAAAAGGAGCACCAATACACGTAGTCAAAATACCAAGCCGAGAGTCAGAAAGCCAGAACATGAGCATGGGGTCCAAAACGTGAGACGAAATACGTGGTCGGGGTACAAGCCGGGGAGTCAGATGCCAGAGAGGGAACGTAACAGCAGAGACGAATACCAAGAGACGGGTCAGAAATCAGTCCTGGTCATACACGTGAATATCAGTCAAAGGCAGGAGGATCACCAAGGTACAAGGGTCAGAGGCTCTAAACTGGAAGCTTGAGCTATCACTATCACTGGTCAGCAGACTGTGAGAGACTGAAATAGCCCAGCTAGCTCCAGAACGAGGCTGAGGAGATTAACTCCCGCATGACCAGTCCGGAGTGAAGACAGCAGAAAATAAACTCTGGACTGGACCATGACATGTATGACAAAGTACAAGGTGTATATAGTATTGGGGAGAATTGGAAGCTCCCTAGAGATTTTAGGAGGCTGAACTATTATCTCAGGCCCACTATAGATTACACCTCAATTTAACAGGCTGAAATTGGCTGGTGTATGAAAAAGTACAAGGTGTATATAGTATTGGGGAGAATTTGAATCTCCCTAGAGATTTTAGGAGGCTGACAATGATGCTCTCAGTCCAAGTATGGCAGCAGGCAGCCTAATAAGCAGGACTGCTGCACACAAAAGTGTGGAAAAATGAGCGTTTGGTAACTGTGCAGAAAAGAGGAAGAAAATTATTTTTGCTTTTAAAAAAGCAGTTTGCACAGCAGTCAGTGAGCCTTATAAGGCAGCCTAATAACCAACAGAGCTGATGCACAAAAAATATAGCCTCCCCTGTCACTGCACACAAACTGTTGTGTTGTACAGTGGAAATCGCTAACAGCAGAAGCAGTTTTTTTGTTCGTCTTCCCTGCCTAACGCTCTCCCTTATTCAGAATCACAGACGTGAGCAGAAGCTCCAGAAAAAATGCGACAAAAAAGGTCCAAGAATCATATAATAAAATATAAATTTATTAATATTAACAGGTGAATATAGCATTAGACAATTGACAAGAGGGGGACAAGGGGACATGGATAGTGTCACATCTAAAACCAAAAGGGACCCCTGATGAAGGACTGACCCTCAGAAACGCGCGTCGGGGTGGGTGCTTGGACACTAGTAACCGCTGGCAGTTGCCCTCAGGTATATTAGGTCTTTTCATATTATCAGTATGGTGCTCACTGTTGGTCACATTTGATTTACTTTAAATGTGGTGTGAGCGCCTTATATGGAGCAACATTTCTCTCTGAGGACACACCTGATTTACTCATATTACTGCATTATTATCATACCAGATTGGTTTCCAGGTCCAGACCCTTTTGCTGCTATGCCCATTTGGTTTTGGATGTGACACTATCTCTGTCCCCTTGCCCCCCTCTTGCAAATTGTCTAATGCTATATTCACCTGTTAATATTATTAAATGTATATTTTATTATATGATTCTTGGACCTTTTTTGTCGCATTTTTTCTGGATCTTCTGCTCACGTCTGTGTCTAATGGTTGCGATAGGTCCGTACTCATCCATGTGTCATCTATATAATTTGAGCTACTGGGTGTAATCCTGAATGGGATGACAACTGTCATGAGCAAACTACTAACTTATTCAGAATCAGCAGCTACAACCTCTCCCTAATGCTAATATCAGCAGAAGTAAGATGGCAGTCGGCGTGCACGCCCCTTTATAGCCCCTGTGACGCCACACAAAGCATGCCAATCACTTGCATGCCCTTCTCAAAGATGGTGGTGACCGATGCCCATGTCATCGCGTTGTCCACAGTGTGCCTCCTCCATCATTGGCTGAAAAAGAGCGCTGGAAGCATCATTTGAAACGCGACTTGGATATTGCCCCCCCAGCCTAAAAACAGAAGCCCACATTCACCCAGAAAAGGTGCATCTATTAGATATGCTAATTCTGGTCCTTTACCCGGCTCCTCCCACTTGCCCTGTATTGGTGGCAAGTGGTGCTTATATTTATAGGGTTGATGTCACCTTTGTATTGTCAGGTGACATCAAGCCCATGGCTTAGTAATGGGGAGGCATCTGTAAGACACCTATCCTTACTAATCCTATAGTGATATGGTAAATAAACACACAGCAAGTCCTTTAATTTAAAGAATGACACAGACTCCTTTAATGATTCTAAATTAAACCATACTCACATCATCGCCCATTCCATTGAAGCCATGGTCTCCTGAAATAAAACATAAAAAAACCCATATCCCTCACCTGTCTGTCATACTGTCGCACGGCATAATTCATGTCTGAGTAAACAGTTTTCAACCTGGAAGGTGCCAAGATGCGATCATCCAGGCTGAGAACCACTGGGAGAATGAGCTGCTGTAAGTGCAACATCAGTGACTAGCGGTGACGTCATCAAGGTTACTGCCAGTCACAGGCTGTGTTCCCAGCCGGGCTGAACTACGGTGAGATCCCCGCTAGCACAGTGAGAAAAAGCCTCACAATGCCGCGGAGAGCTCACCGGGAGAAATTTCTCACAGTGAACTGCGGTGAACTCTCCGCTGCAACCGTGAGGCTATTTATGAGAATCCCCGCTGTCTGCTTTAACAAGGCTGGTTGTCAAAAATGGGGGGACCCTACATTTTTTAGAATTAAAAAAACGGCATGAGGACCCCTCTATTCTTGATAAACAACTTTGCTAACACTGACAGCTGAGTGTAGCCGCCACCTGTCAGTTTTGCCTGGCTGGTTTTAAAAAATACAGGGGACCTCACGCTGTTTTTTTCATTTAAATTATTTATTTAGAGCACAGGCGAAGGCTAATGAATGCTCCCAACAACCGACGCCTGCTCTCGCCGTTATTATCAGCAGCAGGCATAGGCTGATGGGAGCATTAGTTCAATCAGCCGACGCTAGTGATCATAGGTAAACTTTTACCTCCGATAACAGCTGACAGCGTGGGAAACGCGTCTGTCTGTTTGCAGTAATGATTTTACCTCCAATCAGAAGCAGTGTTTGCTGCGCTGTTATGCACATGACAGCACAACAATCATTCGGTGTTCGGAGGGCCGAGCCCGAACAGTAACACATACTTCCTGGTGAAGTCCGTGTTCGATGTCCATGCCCGAACAGTAGGTGTTCAGTACCATTACTGTTTGGGTTCGCCCATCTCTACCGCTTAGTAGTCCCCAAACTGTTTGATAGCTCCAACACTGTATGTTGTCCCCTACACTGTAAAAAGACCCCACATTATCTCCCACACTGTATGGTGGCCCCATCACTGTATGTTGTCCCCCTAAATCAATTCCTTATAATACAATGCACTCCCCATGGGCCTCTATACAGTATAATGCACTACCCATAGACCTCCATACAGTGTCATGCACTCCCCACAGGCCTCCATACAGTATAATGCTCTCCCCATAGTCTTTAATATAATACACTCCCCATAGACCTCTATATAGCATAATACACTTCCCATAGACCTCTATATAGTATAATGCACTCCCCATAGGCCACTATATAGTATAATGTACTCCCCATAGGCCCTCATATACAGTTGTGCTCAAAAGTTTACATACCCCGGCAGAATTTTTGATTTCTTGGCCTTTTTTCAGAGAATGTGAATGATAGCACAAAACCTTTTTCTCCATTCATGGATAGAGGTTGGGTGAAGCCATTTATTGTCAAACTACTGTGTTTTTGATTTTTAAATCATAATGACAACCCAAAACATCCAAATGACCCTGACCAAAAGTTCACATATCCCATTTCTTAATGCTGTATATTGCCTCTTCTTACATCAATGACAGCTTGAAGTCTTTTGTGGTAGTTGTGGATGAGTTTCTTTATTTTTTCAGATGGTAAAGCTGCCCACTCTTCTTAGCAAAAAGCCTCCAGTGTTGCGATCACCGTTATTAACGGTATAACGGCGACGGCAAAAAAAAGTCAGATTTGCCATTTAATTAATCTCTCCTCTGATGTGATCGCACTTCAGAGGAGAGAAATAGGGTCCCTGATTCTCTCCGGTACCTCCGAAGTCCCTCCACGCCCTCATAATGTCCCCCGGGCCACCAGCGTCTTCTTCTGGGAAAAGAAAATGGCGGGCGCATGTGCAGTGTGCCTACCGAGATCTGCTGGCCGGCACCCGGCAACAATAGGAAATTTTTCCTATTGGTTCATTTTGATCACTGTGATAGACCCTATCACAGTGATCAAAATGAAAAAAGTAAATAAAACCCCCTTTTATTACCCCCTTAGTTAGGGAAAAATAATGAAATAAAAATTATATTTACCCTTTATACTTGTGTATAAGCCGACCCGAGTATAAGCCGACCCCCTAATTTTGCCACAAAAAACTGGGGATACTTACTGACTCGTTTACAAGCCTAGGGTGGAAAATGCAGCAGCTACTGGTTTCAAAAAATAAAAGTAGATACCAATAAAAGTAAAATTAATTGAGACATCAGTAGTTTAAATGTTTTTGAATATCCATATTGAATCAGGAGCCCCATATAATGCTCCATTCAGTTCATGATGGGCCGCATAAGATGCTCCATACAAAATACACCCCATATAATGCTACACAAAGGTTAATAATGCCCCCATAAGATGCTCCATACAATAGTATGCCCCATATGTAGCTCCATAAAGGTTATGGACCCATTAGATGCTCCATAGATTATGCCCCATAAGATGCTCCATAGATTATGCCCACATAAGATGCTCCATAGATTATTCCCCCATAATGTTAGGGCTGGCAGAACGCATCAAATAATAAAATATGGTAATGTGGTGCGTTTGCAGCCGGGGTCCACCGTGCAGAGATGGTAGACTGCTACTCGGTAATGGCAGACGGAAACTGGCGGTATAGCATACACACACGGGTTAACTTCACTCAGTGAATAGGAGGCGGACGCTGTTGTTTCACAGGGCCCCGATACCGCAGAATAAACGTTAGTGTTTTGGTCACAGGACCCTGCCCCAAGGAGATGGGGTTGGAGTCCCTCTAGACCCACTAGCGTTCAGCGCCGCAACTGCGATGCCAAGGAGAGACCCTTACTGAACGCTGTGCCCTGTTAACAGTCACAGGGTGCAGCTGATAGATGAATACCACACGAAGTACGTACAGTGCAGCTCTGGTGGACACCACTAACCAGCCTAAGCTTTGATCTGGAAAGCGCATTAATGGCGCACGGCGCCACTCTGACTGTAGTTGCTGAATGTGTGGTACCGTAGTGCCTAATGTAGCATGGCGCACACTGGCGCTAACAGGTGATAGGAGCTGGGAGCACTGCGGCACTAGGCAGTGCCACTGCTCGGCGCTGACTTGAAACTCTAAACCCTACTAACATGCGTATCAGAGGGAAGGGGTTTCATAATGAGTCAGTCAGCGTTTCTCAAGCATCCATCATCACACATACCACTACAAATTTCAGACTATACTAGCGCACGGCTGTGCGATCCTTTTATAGGCTCAGCCTTCCGGGACCTTCCTGATGGCCCAATCAGAGCTGCTTGAGGACCTGAGCGTGTGACTCCCGACCTCCAATGAGAGGTCGTCCCACGGGCATGCTCAGAAGGCTGAGCCTCTGGAGCTGCACGCTGCTGGCTAGTGTGGATTGCCAAAGCTGACCCAGAGGTGGCAGCAGCAACCAACCTGACAGCACTAGCCTAAGCAAGATGCTGGGAACGACGTCATTGCTGAGCAGGCTCCTCTGCAGCTGGGACTGAATGGGAGACCGCAGAAGGTTAGGCTTGAGATTCCTCCTGTGCAGAGGCAGGAATCTGACGCCTAATACATAAGATGCTCCATAGATTATTCCCCCATAAAATGCTCTATAGTTTATGCCCCATAAGATGCTCCATAGATTATGCCCCCATAAAATGCTCCATAGATTATGCCTCAATAAGATGCTCCATAGATTATGCCCCCATATGCTGCTCCATAGATTATGCCCTCATATGCTGCTCTATAGGTTATGCTCCATAGATTATGCCCCCATAAGATGCTCCACAAATTATTCCCCAATAAGATGCGCCATAAATTATTCCCCCGTAAGATGCTCCATAGATTATTCCCCCATAAGATGCTCCAAAAATTATGCCCCATAAGATGCTCCATAGATTATACCCCATAAAATGCTCCATAGATTATGTCTCCATAATATGCTCCATAGATTATGCCCCAATAAGATGCTCCATAAATTATGTCCCAATAAGATGCTCCATAGATTATGCCCCCATATGCTGCTCCATAGATTAAGCCCCTATAAAATGCTCCATAGATTATGCCCCCATATGCTGCTCCATAGATTATGCCCCCATATGCTGCTCCATAGATTATGCCCCCATATGCTGCTCCATAGAATATGCCCCCATATGCTGCCCCATAGAATATGCCCCCATATGCTGCCCCATAGAATATGCCCCCATATGCTGCCCCATAGCCAATTTACTGCCCCATAGAATATGCCCCATATGCTGTTCCTTAGAATATGCCCCCATATGCTGCCCCATAGAATTTTCCCCATATGCTGCTCCATAGAATATGCCCCCATATGCTGCCCCATATGCTGCTTCATAGAATATGCCCTCATATGCTGCCCCATAGAATATGCCCCCATATGCTGCTCCATAGAATATGCCCCCATATGCTGCTCCATAGAATATGCCTCCATATGCTGCCCCCATATGCTGCTCCATAGAATATGCCCTCATATGCTGCCCCATAGAATATGCCCCCATGCTGCCCCATAGAATATGCCCCCATATGCTGCTCCTTAGAATATGCCTCCATATGCTGCCCCATAGAATATGCCCCATATGCTGCTCCATAGAATATGCCCCCTTATGCTGCTCCAAAGATTATGCCCCCATATGCTGCTGCAAAAAAAATGCCATATTCACTTCTCCTCGCTGGGGGCCAGGTGCCGATGTTGCCGCTCGCTCAGGACCCAGCACCTGAGATATTCACCTGTCCGGGGCCATCGCTGCTCACCGCTCTCTGCCGCTTCCTGTGTCAGTGACTGTTCAGCCAGTAGAGGATGCGGCATGCACTAGCCACGTCACTGCGCCCTCTGCTGCCTAAATTTCACTGACAGGACGCAGCAGACAGCGGTGAGCAGTGATGGATGGGACAGGTGAATATTGGATATACTTACTCCCCATCCTGGCGCGGTCTCTGCAGCCCGGCTTCTCCTACGGTCTCCCTTCCTTCAGCGGTCACGTGGTACCGCTCGTTAAACTCATGAATATGCGCATATTCATGAGTTTAATGAGCGGTACCACGTGACCACTGAAAGAAGGAAGAGAGGCCGTAGGAGAAGCGGGGGGCTGCAGAGACCACGCCAGGGGGGTCAGTATGATCTCTGACACCCCCGCTCCCCCTCCCCCGCCAACACCCAGGTATATGACTCGTGTATAAGCCGAGAGGGGGACTTTCAGCCCCCAAAAATGGGCTGAAAATCTCGGCTTATACACAAGTATATATGGTATTTCCATTATTCCATTAGGGTTAGAGTTGAGCTAAAGTGAGTTGGGCTAAAGTTAGAGTTAGGGATAGGCTAAAGTGAGTTGGGCTAAAGTTAGGGATAGGATTGGGCTAAAGTGAGTTGGGCTAAAGTTAGGGTTAGAGTTAGCTTAAAGTGAGCTGGGCTAAAGTTAGGGTTATGGTTATGGTTGTTATTACGGTTAGGGTTGGGATTAGGGTTAGGGGTGTGTTGGGGTTAGGTTTGTGGTTAGGGTTGTAGTTAGGGTTGGGATTAGGGTTAGGGGTGTGTTGGGGTTAGGGTTGGAGTTAGAATTGGGGGGTTTCCACTGTTTAAGTACATCAGGGGGTCGCCAAACGCGACATGGCGCCACCATTGATTCCAGCTAATTATGCATTCTAAAAGTCAAATGGTGCTCCCTCCCTTTTGAGCCCTGCTATGTGGTTTTTCCCCACATTTGGGGCATTGGTGTACTCAGGAGAAATTGCTCAACAAATTTTGTAGTCCATTTTCTCCTGATACCCTTGTGAAAATAAAAAAAATTGAATCCAAAGTAAATTTTTTTGTGAAAAAGTAAAATGTTCATTTTTTTTCCTTCCACATTGCTTTAGTTCTTGTGAAGCACCTGAAGGGTTAATAAACTTAGTGAATGTGGTTTTGCGCACCTTGAGAGGTGCAGCTTTTAGAATGGTGTCAATTTTGGGTATTTTCTGTTATATTGACCCTCCAAACTCACTTTAAATGTGAGGTGGTCCCTAAAAAAATGGTTTTGAAAATTTTGTTGGAAAAATGAGAAATCGCTGGTCAACTTTTAACCCTTATAACGTACTAACAAAAAAATTTGTTTACAAAATTGTGCTGATGAACAATGAGGGCATAAAAATTCAATGTTTGAAAATTGCAAAATTTTCAAAATGTTCGCCATATTTCTGTTTTTTTTCATAAATAAACGCAAGTCATATCAATTAAATGTTACCACTAACATGAAGTACAATATGTCACAAAGAAACATTCTCAGAATCAGCGGGATCCGTCGAAGTGTTCCAGAGTTATAACCACATAAAGTGACAGTGGTCAGAATTGTAAAATTTGGCCCAGTCATTAAGGTGAAAATTGGCTCTGTCATTAAAGTGTTAAAAAAATGAATCAAACTCTAAATGCCCTCAATGTATGGTTTAGGATGGGGGAATTATGCACACATTGTGGACCTTTTAAATAAAATATGATGGGTTCTCCTGACTGCAACTTGCATTTAAACTGGTCAATGGGGGTCATTAACCCCTTAATGACCGCCGATATGTCTCTTAACGGCGGTAGTTAAATGTACTTAATTAACGGCGCTGTGGCAAAAGTGTATGGTGCCCCCCAGAGTCAGATTTTCTCCGAGGTCTCAACTGCCGGGGTAGCCGAGACCCCAGAGAACTTGATTCGCGATCGCCGTTATTAACTGTATCACGGCGACCGCAAAAAAAAGGGGCGATATTGCATTTAATTTCTCTCTCCCCTGATGTGATCGCACATCAGAGGAGAGAGAAATAGGGTCCCCGATCCCCCCCGGTACCTCCCGGTGGTCCTCAGGCCCTCCTGCCTCCCCTGGTGGGCGCCGCCATCTTGGTCCGGGAAGTAAATGGCGGACGCATGCGCAGTGCACCCGCCGAATCTGCCGGCAGGCAGATTCCATTCATTCATTCACTGTACATTTTGATCACTGTGATAAACCCTATCACAGTGATCAAAATAAAAAAAATGTAAATACCCCACCTTTATCACCCCCTTAGTTAGAAATATAATGAAATAAAGAAAATATATTTATTTTCATTTTTCCATTAGGGTTAGAGTTAGGGTGTGGGTTAGAATTAGGGTTAGGGTTAGAACTAGTGTTAGTGTTATAATTAGGGTTAGGGTTAGAATTAGGGTGAGGGTTAGAATTAGGGTTAGGGTTGGAATTAGGGTTAGGGTTGGAATTGGGGTTAGGGTTGGGATTAGAGTTAGGGTTGGGATTAGGGTTAGGGATTAGCATTAAGGTTAGGGTTCTGATTAGGGTTCGGATTAGGGTTAGGGGTGTGTTAGGGTGGGAGCTAGAATTGAGGGGCTTCCACTATTTACCAACATTGGGGGTCTAATTTCTCCTGTTACCCTTGGGAAAATATAAAAATTGGGGAGCTAAAAAATCACTTTTGTGGAAAAAAAAGATTTTTTATTTTCACAGCTCTGAGTTATAAACTGCTCTGAAGCACTTGGGGGTTCAAAGTGTTCACCACACATCTAGATAAGCTCATTGGAGGTTTAGTTTCCAAAATGGGGGTCACTTGTGGGGGTTTCTACTGTTTAGGCACATCAGGGGCTCTACAAACGCAACATGACACCCGCAGAACATTCCATCAAAGTCTGCATTCCAAAATGGCGCTCCTTCCCTTCCGAGCTCTCCCACGTGCCCAAACAGTGGTTCCCCCCCCACATATGGGGTATCAGCGTACTCAGGACAAATTGCTCATCAACTTTTGTGGTCCAATTTCTACTGTTACCCTTGGGAAAATAAAAAATAGCGGGCTAAAAAATAATTTTTCAGGAAAAAAAAATCATTTTTTATTTTCACAGCTCTGCATTATTAACTTCTGTGAAGCACTTGGGGGTTCAAATTGCTCACCACACATCTAGATAAGCTCCTTCGGGGGTCTAGTTTCCAAAATGGGTTCATTTGTGGGAGGATTCTACTGTTTAGGCACGTCACGGGCTCTGCAAGCGCAACATGACACCCGCATAACTGTTATGATTGAGTCACCGAGGAGGAAAGCAAGAACAAGCTAAGCCACAGAAAACCAGAGAGGTTGGTAACTAAGCAATTTTCAGACACCTGATCCTATCCACACAACTAGCAGTAGCTGTGGAGCGTACCTACGATGATCCTAGACGCCTCAACACAGCCGGAGAACTAAATAAGCCTAAAGCAAGAGAGGGGAAATCTAAACTGCCCCAGAGCAGACCCCAAAGGAATAGATAGTCCCCAAACATATATTGTTGGTGAGACAAGATGAAAACACAAACGCAGGTAGGAAAATAAACTGAGCAAACGATGGGGCCCACACTAACTAGACAGGACAGGAAAGGAAAGATTCTGTCTGCAATAACGCAAAAAAACCTGCAAAACAGATAGAAAAAATACTGAAGTCACTAGACTTCGCCCACTATATCAGCACTCTGGTATATTCTGAAAGCAGAGCAAAAAGAGGCCAATCTAATAAGGGGCAAAAACAAGCTGGCACAAACAGTAACATAAGGATGGAAATTCAGCACAGCCCCAGTCGGGGCTGGCTGACCACACAAAACTGAAATAGACAAAACCAAATCAAATGTGAACAATAGCAAAAGAACACTTAGCTTGAGCATGCAGGGACTGAGCTGAAAAATAAGACCTCAGGAGGCACCAAACCCTCATCCATGCCACCAGGCCGATCAGGATGGGCCCGGTGAAAAGCACGAACTAATCTATCGGCATGAATGTCAGAAGCAGAGACCCAAGAATTATCCTCCTGGCCATAACCCTCCCATTTGACCAAGTACTGGAGTCTCTGTCTAGCCAAACGAGAATCCAATATTTTCTCTACCTCATATTCCACATTGCCTTTAACCAATACAGGGTCAGGAGGTGCCGCCATAGAACTACTGGCTCCACAAACCTCTTCAACAGAGATTTATAAAACACTTTATGGATCTTAAATGTAACTGGAAGAGCCAATCAAAAAGAAACAGGATTAAGAATCTCCAAAATCTTCTAAGGTCCAATGAATCTTGGCTTGAACTTTGGAGACACAACTTTCATAGGAATATTCTTTGACGACAACCAAACCATATCACCCACTTTAAACCGGGGACCAATGATCCTATGCCGGTTGGAAAACCATTGGGCTTTTTCCTGAGAGAGTGACAACTTATCCACCACTTGGTCCCAAATCTGCTGCATTCTCTCTACCACAGTGTCCACACTTGGGCAGGTCAAAGATTCCACTTGCCCTGAAGAAAATCGAGGATGAAACCCAAATTTACAGAAAAAGGGAGACATCAAAGTGGCAGAACTAGCTCTATTGTTTAGCGTGATTTCGGCCAAGGACAAAAATGAGACCCAGTCATCCTGATCAGCAGATATAAAGCATCTCAAATAGGACTCCAAAGTCTGGTTTGTTCTTTCAGTCTGCCCATTGGTCTGAGGATGAAACGCAGAGGAGAAAGATAACTGAACTCCCAGTTTGGAACAGAAAGTTCTCCAAAATCTGGAAACAAACTGGACTCCTCTGTCCAACACAACGTTCTCAGGAATCCCATGCAACCGAACCACCTGTTGTAAAAACAAGGGCACCAACTCTGAAGAAGATGGCATCTTTGGGAGTCGTACAAGACGGATCATCTTAGGAAATCTATCACAAATCACCCAGATAAGACTCATTCTCTGAGAGACAGGAAGATCAGAAATAAAATCCATTGAGATATGGGTCAATGGCCTCTTGGGCACCGGCAGGGCATCAACAACCCACTAGAACGAGAACAGGGTTTAGACCGAGAACAAGTCCCTCAGGACTGCACAAAATTCCTGACATCACGAGATAAGGCAGGCCACCAAAAAGACCGACTCACCAAATCTCTGCTACCAAAAATACCTGGATGACCAGCCAACACGGAGCAATGAATTTTAGACATTACTCTCTTCCTCCATTGGTCAGGAAAATACAATTTTCCCATAGGGCAACGTTCAGGTTTGTCCTCCTGAAATTCCTCCAGGGCACGTCTCAAATCGGGTGAGATGGCGGAAAGAACTACCCCCTCACCTAGAATGGTAGTAGGCTCAGTCAGGGCATCCGCCTTAACATTCTTAGTGCCCGGAAGAAAAGAGACCACAAAATTAAAACGCGTAAAAAACAAGGCCCACCTAGCCTGTCTAGGATTCAAGCGTTTGGCTGATTCAAGATAAATCAAATTCTTGTGGTCGGTAAGGACCACAACATGATGTCTAACTCCATCCAACCAATGTCTCCACTCTTCAAATGCCCATTTCATAGCCAACAATTTCCGATTCCCCACGTCATAGTTACATTCAAAAGGGGAGAATTTTAGAGAAAAGAAGGCACAGGGATTCATTTTAGAAGTCACCAGATCTTTTTGGGACAAAACGGCTCCTGCACGAATCTCAGAAGCATCTACCTCCACCTGAAATGGAAGTGAGACATCAGGTTGCTGTAGAACTGGAGCAGAAGTGAATCTCCGCTTAAGCTCCTGAAATGCCAAGACTGTCTCCGGAGACCAATTCACCACATCAGCGCCCTTTTTGGACAGATCAGTCAGTGGTTTGACAATACCAGAAAAATTACCCATAAATTTACGATAGAAATTAGTAAAACCCAAAAACTTCTGGAGAACCTTCAAAGAAGTGGGCTGAACCCAATCATAAATGGCCAGTACCTTGGCAGGGTCCATTTCAATAGCTGACGGAGACAAAATAAATCCCAAAAATGAAATCCTCTGTACACCAAAGAGGCATTTCGATCCCTTAACATACAGGGAATTTTCCCTCAAAATCCGAAGCACAGTCCGGACATGTTCCACATGAGAATCCCAATCACTGGAAAAGATCAAAATATCATCCAGATAAATGATCAAAAACTTATCCACAAAGTCCCGGAAAATATCGTTCGTAAAAGATTGGAAGACAGAAGGGGCATTAGTGAGCCCAAAAGGTATCACCAGGTACTTAAAATGTCCCTCCGGAGTATTAAACGCCATCTTCCATTCATCCTCGATCTTGATGCAAATAAGATTATACGCCCCCCTGAGGTCAAGCTTGGTAAACCAGCAGGCACTTTTAACTCTGGAAAATAAATCAGAAATCAGGGGTAATGGGTACTGATATTTAACAGTGATTTTGTTAAGGGAACAATAGTCAATACAAGGCCTTAATGAACCATCTTTCTTGGCCACAAAAAAGCCCCCAGCACCTAAGGGTGAAGAGGATGGTCTAATATGACCCTTCTCCAACGACTCCTTGATATAAGATCACATAGCATCATGTTCGGGTACTGATAAGTTGAAAAGCCGACCCTTGGGAAATTTATACCCGGGCATTAACTCATTGCACAGTCATAACTCCTATGAGGAGGCAAAGACGCAGACTTACTCTCACTAAATACATCAGAAAATCAGCCAAATAATCAGGAATATCATGAGACTGGGGAGAGGTGGAGAAAACAGGAGTGTCACTAAGAACACACTGACAACCCCAACTCACCACAGACACAGATTTCCAATCCAAAACAGGATTATGAGTTTGCAACCAGGGAAAACCCAGAACAATAGTATCATGCAAATTGTGCAGTACCAAAAATGTACAATTTTCTAGGTGGTCCGGGGTGACCCGCATTATCACCTGGGTCCAAAACTGGAGATTATTCCACCAAAGGAGTAGCATCAATACCCCTCAAAGGGATAAGAGTCCGCAGGGGTATCATGGGAAAACCACAACGTTTAGCAAAGTCTAAATCCATCAGATTCAAACCTGCTCCTGAATCTACAAAAGCCTTAGCGGAAAATGTAGATAAGGAGCAGATCAGAGTAATTGCCAAAAGGAACTTAGGTTGTACACTGCCCACAGTAAATGTGTGTGCAAAATGTTTTTTTCGTTTAGGGCAGACAGAAATAGTATGAGAGGCATCTCCACAGAAAAAACACAGCTTATTACGCCTTCTAAACTCCTGACATTGCGCCCTAGATAAAACACTATCACGTTGCATGAGTTTAGACGTTTGTTCAATAGGCGGCAATGCCTCTCGTGTAGTTTTACGTTCACGTAAACGCCGATCAACTTGAATGGCTAATGACATAGAATCATCCAGACCAGAGGGAACAGGAAATCCCACCATAACATCTTTTACGGTTTCTGCCAAAACCTTCCGAAAGTGAGCTGCTAAGGCACCGTCATTCCATGTAGTAAGGACCGCCCACTTTTGGAATTTTTGACAGTATAACTCTGCAGAATCCTGACCCTGGTTCAATGCCAATAGGGTTTTCTCAGCTTGATCAATAGCATTAGGTTCATCATACAACAACCCCAAGACTTGAAAAAATGCATCCATATTAGTCAGAATAGGATTTCCAGGTGTCAGAGAAAAAGCCCAATCCTGGCGATCACCGCGCAGCAAGGAGATGACAATTTTAACCTGCTGCACAGAGCTCCCGGATGAGTTAGGCTTCAAGGCAAGAAATAGTTTACAATTATTCTTAAAATTCAAATTTTAGACCGATCCCCAGAAAACACATCAGGAGTAGGGATTTTTGGTTCAACAGTAGATGATTGAGCGAGATAGGCGGAAATTCCCCGCTCAGCCCGATCAGACAATTGCTTAATCTCCGTTAAAGAAAAAAAATCCTCCTACGGCCCCAGAGAAAAAGAGGAAAAAATATATATAAAAAAAAATTCTGACACTGACACTGCTTTTGAGTACCCTAGAATCTGTGGCTTAGGCTGGTGATTCTGTTATGATTGAGTCACTGAGGAGGAAAGCAAGACCAAGCTAAGCCACAGAAAACCAGAGAGGTTGGTAACTAAGTGGATTGCAGACCCCTGATCCTATCCACACAACTAGCAGTAGCCGTGGAGCGTACCTATGATGATCCTAGATGCCACAACACAGTGGAGAACTAAATAAGCCTAAAGCAGGAAAGAGGAAATCTAAACTGCCCCAGAGCAGACCCCAAAGGAATAGATAGCCCCCAAACATATTGTCAGTGAGACAAGATGAAAATACAGCAGTATATAGAAGAAACAGCCAACAGCACACAGATGTATGGGATGTTGTCTAAGGGGTTCATATTTTGCCCTACGAACTCACCGGACTGGTTTAAACTTGAATGTGACCTTTTTTGCTTTTTTTAGGAGATTAAGATTGACCTCCTATTTTTCTGATACACAGAGGACACCCCCTATGTCTGAGAATGTGATCTCTAATGGCTTTACTTTACAAGGCGTCGGTTTACACAATAAGAGTAATTTCCAGCCTCCTGTTAAAAATAATTTTGTTGAGGCATATATTCAATTGGTAGAAAAGGATTTTCTGTCAATAAAAAAAGATTTTCATAGATCTACAAGGGGGAATCTTAATAGTGCTGAGAGAAGGGCCTTGACACACTTGTCTAACAATTCTGCCATTACGATAAAAAGTGCAGACAAAGGTGGGGCTGTGGTGATAATGGATACCACAAAGTATAAAGCAGAGATCTTATGTCAGTTATCAGATACAGCTGTGTACTCTAAATTGTCTTGTAATCCTACAATACAGTTTCAGAGAGAGCTACGGCTTTTGATCAGTGAGTCTTTGCACGATGGACTCATTGATCAGAAACTTTTTGATTTTTTGTTGATTGAATTCCCTGTGACACCACTGCTGTATACCTTACCGAAGATCCACAAGGATCTATTGAACCCCCCTGGATGCCCTATAGTGTCAGGGAGGGGTTCAATGTTTAATAATATTTCTATCTTTTTGGATAAGGTTTTGAGACAATTTGCCACTTCTGCTAGGTCATATATTGTGGATACTAACGATTTTCTAAGTAAGATCAATGATTGTGAAGTGACTCCTGAGACAGTGCTGGCCTCATTTGATGTGGTCTCATTATACACTTCAATTGAACATGAGAAGGGTTTGCATGCCATCGATGTGGTGCTATCGGGATCTGACATGGCTTCCGGGTGTGCACAGCTGGTCCTCTCCCTGTTGGATTTCATTCTCAGAAGGAATTATTTTCTTTTTGGGGATGATTATTGCCTGCAGGAGAGGGGTACCGCCATGGGGTCAAATGTGGCCCCCACGTATGCTGACATCTATATGGCGGTACTTGAGGACCAGCATGTGTACTGTTCCAACTACTGGTGCCATGTCCGGGCCTGGTGGTGCTACATCGACGACATATTTTGTATCTGGGATGGGAGTATTGATGACTTGTTGAGTTTTCAGGTTGAATTGAACAATATATTCCCTGAATTGAAATTTACTTTGACATACTCGACTGATGGAGTTCAATTCTTGGATACTATGGTATACAAACATGATGGAGTCTTATGTACTGATATTTTTGTGAAAGAAACAGATAGGAACAGTCTTCTTTCTTACTATAGAAATCACACCAGGAAAATGGTTGAATCATTACCTTGGAGTCAAATGTTGCGGGTTAGAAGAATTGTTAAAGATGAAGGTAGAGTTGACTCCAGACTTGATGAAATGTGTGACAGATTTATTAAAAGGGGTTAGCCAACCAAGGATGTTAAGCGCTACAAAGAAAAAGCTTTGGTTTTGACACATGATGAGATTTGCCATAAACGTGACAGAGGGACTACTAAACGTGTTCCGTTTGTATCTACTTTTTGTCCGGTGAGTAAAAAAATTGGGGACATCTTAAATAGACACTGGAGTTTTTTACAAAAGGGTTTACCGCAGGTTGATGAATTCATCAATAGACCTATTCTTTCATACAGGCGGGGCCTTAATTTGAAGGATAAACTTGTTAAATCTGATGTGGGTCCCACTAGAGGTCTAGTTCAACAAACACTCTGTCCACCAAGGTTTGGAAATTTTCCATGCCTGGGGTGTGCGAGTTGTGGCAATATGATCAAGGGAGATAGTTTTAGTCATCCAAAGTTTGGGTAAGAGGTTTTTTAATAAAGAAAGATATACTTGCTCTTCTAGTTTCGTCATTTATTTGATTACCTGCCCCTGTGGACTTATGTATGTGGGAGAGACGTCCATGGAAGTTAGGGTGAGGATTAGTAAACGCAAGAGCACTATCAGAACCAAACTTTTAGATCTACCTGTGCCTAAGCATTTTGTTGAGTGCAAACATTCAGTGAATGAATTGCGCTTTAGAGTTATTGATGGGGTCCCAGTGTTGAGGCGTGGAGGGGATAGGGTTAAGCTTTTGAAACAAAAAGAACTTAGGTGGATATCCACTTTGGACACATTACAGCCGAGGGGCTTGAATGTGGATTATAATTTGCATATTTGTACCCATTAAATCCTTCTCTTGTCCTCTTATTACATAGACATCTTTTTCCTTTTGTCAAGTGTATATATTTATTTGTTTTTAATTTTGTATTTTTTATGTTATAGGTGGTGTTTGGGGAACGACGGGAGGTCATAGGGACGGAATAGTCCCAGAAGCACTTAGTTCATTGCTATTTTATTGGTTTGTCCGGTCCCTGTGCCCTCTATCTTTCCCTACATACCACTATTATTGTTGTCATTCTGAGTCATTTCTGCATGTAATATACATATATGGCTTTTTTTATAATATCTATGTACACATTGTTTATATCGCCATGGATTTGGCTATTTTTTGCTTCCTGACTCATTATGTGGGCTTTTGTGGGTGGTGTCCTAGTGGCGATGGGATGTTTGTTTATATGGCAGGTCTTGTGACCTGTCATGTGACATGCACCCTCATCCGATTGGCCCCTGCTGCTGGGCCGATATGTTTGAGCCATGGATTGTGCCCATTGTCATTTTGGAAGCTTCTGCGCAAGCGCCATTGTGTTGGGATGGGGCGGGACTCTATTCCCGCTGATGACGTCACATCATTAGTACCGCGCGTGTGCGGGAGTTCCGGCGTTGATACATTGCGGGATTTTGCCCGTTCTCCACCCCCCATACGGACGCACGATGTTACTATAATATATTCATAAGGTACCATATAGTTAGCAAGGCAGCTGGTGCGATTTGTACCGCCTACATTGGATGCAGCTATTGGCTATATTTTTGGCGCAAAACGCTATGTAGCGACCCTATAGGTCTGAGGGAGTGGTATGTGGGAATGAGACGGTGATAGGTGGGTCATTACCATGGTGATAGCTATACAATATGGCGATTGGATCTTTACCTTTTTGACTTCTGTTTATAAACATTGGTGCTTATGTTTTTAAAAAGAATTTTGTGTCAATATAGTTGCACAATACATTATGTGTGATGTATGTAATTTTGTATGCATTTGATGTTTTGTATGATCATTTTTTGTGTGATTTTATATTATGAGGTGCTGCCATGATGGTGATTGGTTTGTCCACACTATATATGGCCGCACTTATTGTCATGATGTGTACTTGATAAAGACCTTGATGGGGTCAAAACGTTGTATTTAATGATGGCAGAATAAAGACTGAAGATTTTTTCACCTGGATTTGGAAGCTGTTCCTCTCTCTTGTTTGTATAAGATGAAAACACAAACGCAGGTAGGAAAATAGACTGAGCAAACGATGGGGCCCACACTAACTAGACAGGACAGGAAAGGAAAGACTCTGTCTGCAATCACGCAAAAAACCCTGCAAAAAATGCCCAACACGTCTGATAGAAAAAATACTGAAGTCACTAGACTTCGCCCACTATATCAGCACTCTGGTATATTCTGAAAGCAGAGCAAAAAGATGTCAATCTAATAAGGGACAAAACCAAACTGGCACAAACAGTAACATAAGGATGGAAATTCAGCACAGCCCCAGCCGGGGCTGGCTGACCACACAAAACTGAAATAGACAAAACCAAATCAAATGTGAACAATAGCAAAAGAACACTTAGCTTGAGCATGCAGGGACTGAGCTGGAAACTAAGACCTCAGGAGGCAGGAAAAAATCACCAGCAGGGATAGCGGGAGTCAGCTGTCTTAAATCCTGTCAGAAACTCCAGATCTCCAGTCATCCTTCTCATTATCAGGTGGCAGGCCTCTGTTAATTAGATCAGCTCCATTACCTCCAGTAACAACCAGAGAGAGCCCGGCAAGAGAACTCGTGACCCCTCTATCAATATAACTAGCTCCACTACCTTCACTAGTAACCAGAGGTAGGCCAGAAAGTGAATTCACAACACATAACATTCCATCAAAGTCTTCATTCCAAAATGATGCTCCTTCCCTTCCGAGCTCTCCCATGTGCCCAAACAGTGGTTCCCCCCCACATATGGGGTATCAGCCTACTCAGGACAAATTGCACAACAACTTTTGTGGTCCAATTTCTCCTGTTATGCTTGGGAAAATAAAAAATAGCTGGCTAAAAATCATTTTTGAGGAAAAAAAATGATTTTTTATTTTCACTGGTCTGCGTTATAAACTTCTGTGAAGCACTTGGGGGTTCAAAGTGCTCACCACACATCTAGATAAGTTCCATAATAGGTCTAGTTTCCAAAATGGTATCACTTGTGCTTCTTTTTCACTGTTTAGGCACATCAGGGACTCTCCAAATGCGATGTGGCATCCAATCTCAATTCCAGCCAATTCTGCATTGAAAAAGTCAAATGGTGCTCCTTCCCTTCTGAGCTCTGCCGTGCGCCCAAACAGCGGTTTACCCCTACATATGGGGTATGGGTGTACGCAGGACAAATTGCACAACAACTTTGGGGGTCCAATTTCTCCTCTTGTAAAAATAAAAATTTGGGGGCGAAAATATTATTTTTGAGGAAAAAAATAATTTTTTATTTTCACGGCTCTACGTTATAAACTCTGAAGCACTTGGAGGTTCAAAGTGCTCACCACACATCTAGATAAGTTCCTTAAGGGGTCTAATTTCCAAAATGGGGTCACTTGTTGGGGGTTTCCACTGTTTAGGCAAATCAGGGGCTCTCCAAATGCAACACGGCGTCCAATCTCAATTCCAGCCACTTCTGCATTGAAAAAGTCAAACGGCGCTCCTTCCCTTGCGAGCTCTGGCGTGCACCCAAAGATTGGTTTACTCCCACATATGAGGTATCGACGTATTCAGGAGAAATTGCATAACAATTTTTGTGGTTCATTTTCTCTTTTAACACTTGTGAAAATAAAAAAAAATTGGTTCTGAAGTAAACTTTTTCCAAAATTTCTTCCATCCACATTGCTTCAGTTCCTGTAAAGCATGTAAAGGGTTAATAGACCTGTTGAATGTGGTTTTGAGCACCTTGAGGGGTCCAGTTTTAAGAATGGTGTCACTTTTGGTTATTTTCTGGCATGTACACCCCTCAAAATGACTTTAAGTATGATTGGGTCCCTAAAAAAATTGGTTTTGTAAATTTATTTGTAAAAATGAGAAATCGCTGGTCAACTTTTAACCCTTATAACATCCTAACAAAAAAAAATGTTGTTTCCAAAATTGTGCTGATGTAAAGAAGACATGTGGGAAATGTTATTTATTAAGAAATTTGTGTGACATATCTCTCTGATTTAAGGGCATAAAAGTAAATTTTGAAAATTGCAAAAATTGTAAAATTTTTACCATATTTCTGTTTTTTTTTATAACTAAACACAAGTCATATAGAAGAAATTTTACCACTATCACGAAGTAAAATATGTCACAAAAAAACTATCTCAGAATCAGCTAGATCCGTTAAAATGTTTCAGAGTTATAACCTCATAAAGTGACAGTGGTCAAAATTGTAAAAATTGGCATGGTCATTAAGCTGCAAAATGGCTCTCTCACTAAGGGGTTAAAAGACTGTTTAATGGCTACATGTCAGCCATTAGTGGGTATGTAAAAATCTGTTAAATCAGCGGCTACAGCCACTGCTCACAGCACTGTTCACTACACTGTACTGTAAGCAAGCCTCGACACTGTGATTATTGACATTTCTCTCTGCACAGTTGTGCCACAGTGTGAGCTGTCAGAATATTAATAATTTTTCTTGTCAATCAAAGTTCCAGGGCCTGCTTCCAGCCTCTTCTCACAGTATAGTGAGCAGTGCTGGGAATGATGACTGCACACGACCCCACGGTTGCTCCCAGGAGGAAATAAGGTCATGTACTCCCAGTACCCACATTGAGAGCAGTATTGTAACCCTATTACCCTGCAAATTAACCCTATATCTGCAAGTAAATAGCATTTTCCTAGGTAATTGTCTTTAAAAGAAACTCTGGAGATGAGGAGAAATGACATTCCTGAAATTGAGTCTTCTCTCATAGGATGAAATCGTAGTAAAATTCAACAAGGGGCTCATTAAGTATAAAATTCATGTTTTCTTTTTATATATTGTTAGTATGCAATTTGCATATTCTGTGTATCCTTTGACTTTTTTTATATATAGCTGTTGACATCTTTTGATATTGTGTATGTTTTTCTTCTTGTAACATGTTACTTGCCCATTTTATGTGAACCGATTTATGATTGCATCTTTGAATCCACTATAAAACGGACCTCGTAACACCTTTTGTGGTACAAATCCCTCCATATTGTTATATAATTCAAGAAAATAATACAAATCTTTAGATATAATATTAGAACAAGCAGATCAAGTGGATTGCAATTATAGGGTTGCCAGAAATATTTCAGTTTTGAAAGCACACTTATACAGAAATTACCCATGAGGTCAAATCAGTGCAAGATACAAGTGAAGTAATGGTTTCTAAAATTGTACATAAAATATGCAACTCATAATGATGCAGCGAAACATCTGAAATGTTGCTGGAGTCATTATGCTGTTTTCTGTACCAGCCTCTGAATTTTCCGCTACTAAATTATTCATGTGGCTTTCTATTATACTGTAAATGACAGAATTGTCCTCTGCTCTTTCAAGGTTTTTCAATCTAACAGAGTGATTTTTCCGTTACTTATGTATTTGAATTTATGTGATGGAATTCTGTATTTCACTTTGCGTTTCATTGATGGAAACAGCTGCCTGCTTTTAGCCTAAATGACACAAGTTTCACTCAGTCACTTATTCAATAACATAAAGCCAAGTATAAAAGTCATCCTTCAAAAGTAGTTTTCAATGATTTCTGCAAGATACTTTAGTCAACAGAACATTTGAGCCTATGGGCAGTTGACTGTATTAAGAAGGACTCTCATAATCATAGGCGGATTGTAATGAGGGCAATCTGGGCTACCGCCCTGGGCCCATGGTTCGGGGGCGGGGGGAAGTGGCCATGACCAGATTGCCCTCATTATAACATTTTGTGCGCCACCATATTCTGGCAGGGAGCTTTCCTGAAGCGCCGTTGCCGATGATATAGAATGGCATCACGGCTTTTGGGGAGCTCCCATCGCCTCTGCTGTGGCATGCTGGCGTGCACCCGCCACAAATACAAGTGGAACCTTGGGGACCGGAGCAGAGCACTGGGGGAACGAGAGCATAGTGAGCATGTGTTTTTTTTTATTAATATGTGTATGGGTTGTGTGCCAATATATATATGGGCTATGTGAGGGCCCCTACTGTATAGGTTGCTATGTGGGGGTTCATACTGTATATAGGGAGTTGTGTGGGTTCTCATACTGTATATAGGGTATATGTGTGGCTCATTCTGTGAATAGGAAGCTTTATGAGGGCTCATACTGTATATAGGGAGCTATGAAGAGCTTATGCTGTATATAGGAGGCTATGTGCGGTATTATATTGTATGTAGGAAGCTATATGGGGGCTCATACTATATATTAGTGGGCTATTTGTGGGCACATACTGTATGTAGGAGGCTATGTGATGCTCATACTGTATATAGGAGGCTATGTGAGGCTCATGCTGTATGTATGGAGGCTATGTGGGGCTCATACTGTTGGTAGCTATATGGGAGTTCATACTGTATCTAGGTAGCTATGTGGGGACTCATACTGTATATGTGGTGCCCCTGAGGGTCCAGTCACCACAGAGGTACTGCACCTCATCCAGAGGTGTGGTATCCCACCCTCAGGTAAGGAGGGACCACCACCCAGGACTCCAACACTTGCACCCAACACACACCAGTTCAGTCAGAGCATCCGGGTGTACCCTTCGGGAGGTTGACCTCATCCCAGGCTGGCTAGGAAAGGGTGTTGGTAGGTGAGTGGAAAAGGTAGAGAAGGGACGGAGCTTAGTGAGAGGGTATCCAATCAGTGGCAGTTGGTGGACGGAGTTAAGGTGGAGGAAAAGATTGTTCTGGAAAGATACAGTCAGTAGGTGACAGGACAGCGGAAGAGCAGGACTGACGTGGGGAGAGTAAGGGTCAGAGAGAAGTGAGAAACAACTGGAAGGAAGCTCCTGGACAGAGAGAAGGGGTCCTTGGGGCACAGGAAGTGCAGAAGCCACCCATGGGGCCCGTATCCAGAAGTGGAGGGACCAGGCTGCAGTTTGGGAGCCGGCCCCTGAGACTAGTGGAGAAGAATAAAGGCTCAGCTAGCAAGCCGGAGGCTGAAGTGACTGCAAGTACCTCAGCCACATCCACAACCATTCCTTGAAAAGGTAGCTATAGAAGATCCCGGGGCCTGACCCACGTCGCCCGGCGAGATCCGTGGCTGCTGGCTTAGGGACACTGGTTGTGAAGGCGCCAAGCAGAATTAGTGAGAATCAATGCAGTGAGACGGCCAGAGGAAAGGTCACATCAAAGGGAGTCCTGGAAAGGTGTTTCCCGATCTGCCTGGGAGTTGGCTGGACCCCTCTAGTGGAGGACACAGTGCCAAGAGACTCACCGTATACACAAGAATTGTGAGTAAAAACTCTGAAGCTGCACCCAACTGTGTCCCTCGTGTCATTCACATCTCGCCTACCTACACCGCACGCACCATCACAGTCACCGACTCAGCCATTACCATCTTGGCTGCCCCGGGACAAAAGCTCTGCCTGTGGAGAGCGGTAACAACTCAGCTGCATCGTCATCAGTCCCGGAGGATCTCCTTTGCAGCTCCGGTCACCTCTGACCGGAAACCACAGGTGGCGTCACAACTCCATTTCCCTACCATTTCCCCATCATTTTCCCCATTACCATCATCATCCTTCATTTAACAACTATCTTTACTGGATGCCCAGGGCCACGGTCCTGGTCACTGCCACCATGACACATCCCCTTTAAAGAACCTGACCGGCCCAGTACCGAGTAACCTAAGGCCCTGTGGGAGCGCTTCATATATATGAGGCTACATGGGGCTCATACGGTATTTCAGGGGCTATGTGGAGCTTATACTGTATATAAGAGGCTATATGGGGATCATTCTGTATATAAGGAGCTATGTGGAGCTAATACTGTAATTCTGCAGGCTATGTGGACCTCATACTGTATATAGGGAGCTATGTGCAGGCTTATACTGTATATAGAAGGCTATGTGGGGTCTCATACTGTATATAGGCAGCTATGTGTGGGCTCATACTGTATATAGGAGGCTATATGGGGGCTCACACTGTATCTAGGAATCAGTGTTTTTCCAGTATGGATACAGAAAGAAAGAAATTACAAACATTTTCTTATACATAGCAATATTAAACATGGACGGCACACGGATGGTATGTACGGGTTTTTCACAGACCCATAGACTTGTATTGGCTTTTGTCATCCGTGCTCCCAGAAAAAAAAACAGATATGCAGTGGGTAGGGAAAGTAGAAATTTTTGCAAACTTATTAAAAAAGAAAAACTGAAATATCATATGGTCATAAGTATTCAGATCTTTCTCAGTATTGACTAGAAGCACCCTTTTGAGCCAGTACAGCCATGAGTCTTGGCGAATAATTTAACAAGTTTTTCACACCTGGATTTTGGGATCATCTGCCATTCTTCCTTGCAGATCCTCTCCAGTTCCGTCAGGTTGGTGTTGTGAATTCTCTTGCTCGGAGTTCTGAGCCGAAGCTCCCTCTGCTCCCTCTGGTGGTTGCTGAGAGTAGTGGAGCTGGTCAGGTGGATGGAAGTTCCCCACCTGACAATGATAATTGGAAACCTGGGACTACTGGCTGGGAGCATATAATTGAGCTGGCTGCTCTTGGAGGTTGCTGGTGATTCCCTCAGTGTGCATTTAGGAGCTCTTTTGTCCCCTGCCTGATCTGCATGGTTCAGATAAGTGATTCTTTTGCTAATCCTTTGCATCTAATCTGGTTGTGTCTTTTTTTTTACAATTCTTTCCTTTTTTGAGTACCCTAGAGTCTGCGGTTTGGGCTGGTGATTCTGTTATGAATGGGTCACTGAGGAGGATGACAGGAACAGGCTAAGCCACCAGAAGACCAGAGAGGTTGGTAACTAAGCAGATTGCAGACCCCTGATCCTATCCACACAACTAGCAGTAGCCGTGGAGCGTTCCTACAATGCCCTAGACGCTTCATCACAGTCGGAGAACTAACTAAGCCTAAAAACAGAAAGATGAAATTAAACTGCCCCGGAGCAGACTCCCAAAGGAATAGACAGCCCCCAAACATATATTGTCAGTGAGACAAGATGAGACACAAACACAGGCAGAGAACAGACTGAGCAAACGGTGGGGCCCAAGCTGTCTAGACAGGACAGGACAGAAAAGATACTGTCTGCAATCACACACAAAACCCTGAAAAAGTCCAACACTACTGATATACAAAAAACCTGAGATCACACGATCTCACCCCTTCTTCCTGTGCATTTTGAAGTCCGCTTGCTCTCTGCTTGGTCCTACATCGTTCAGATAAGTTATTTGTTTGCTGGAATCTTTTTGCATTTGATCCAGTTTTTGCCTTTCTCTGCTTTCTGATTTGCTATGTGGGTTCAGCATTGTTCCCTGCTGGGACCAGTGCTGGACCCTGTTCCATATGCCACAGCTTATGTCAGACTGTTCAGTATTGCTAGTCCCCTGTTATATGAGTATCTTTTGCTTTGCTTCCAGTTCACACCAGAATGCTGCTCTAGTGGGGGAGAGGTGTGTGGCCTCAGTATTTTTGCATATCAGATGTGTTGGATTTTTCTTAGAGTTTTTTGCGTGATTGCAGCCAGTATCTTTCCTGTCTTGTTCTATCTAGACAGTTTGGGCCCCATCATTTGCTTACTATATTTTCTGCCTGTGTTTGTGCCTCATCTTGTTTCAGCAATATATGTTTGGGGGCTATCTATTCCTTTGCGGTTTTTCTCCAGGGAAGTTTAGCTTTCCCCTTTCTTGCTTTAGGCTTAGTTAACTCTTTGGCTGTGCCGAGGCATCTAGGGTATCGTAGGTACGTCCCATGGCTAATTCTACTTGTGTTGTTCGTTTTAGGGGTCTGCAATCCGCTTAGTTACCAACCTTTCTGGTTGCCTAGCTTTTTCCCCGGCTATCCTAAACCTGTTATGATTAGGTCAGGACTCTGGCTGGGCCAGGCAAGAAAGGTCACAAATAGAGTTGAGCGATACCGTCCGATACTTCAAAGTATCGTATCGGATGGTATCGGCCGATCTTTAAAAAAAGTATCGGTATCGCCGATTCCGATACCGGAAGTCCCATTCAAGTCTATGGGACTTCCGGTATCGGAATAAGAAAAACCCTTTCCTGCCCTTGTACAGCCTCTCTGGGGTCTGTACGGGCCTTTCGGGGGGCTGTGCCGGCCTGCCAGGGGGTCTGTGCAGGCTCCGGTGGTCTGTGCCGGCCTGCCGGTGGTCTGTGCAGGCTCCGGGGGGCTGTGCCGGCCTGCCGGGGGGCTGTGCCGGCCTGCCGGGGGGCTGTGCAGGCTCCGGGGGGCTGTGCCGGCCTGCCGGTGGTCTGTGCAGGCTCCGGGGGTCTGTGCAGGCATCGTCCGATGGGACTACAAGTCCCATCGGGCGATGCCTGCTACCATGACAGTGATTGACACATTAGCCAATGATGGGACAGTAGTAGTCCCATCATCCGGCTAATGTGTTAAATGTAAAAAAAAAAAAAATTACATGCTACATACATACAACATGCATACTACATACATGCTACATTCATACTACATACTACATACATGCTACATTCATACTACATACATACTACATATATACTACATGCATGCTACATACATACTGCATGCTACATACATACTACATACATACTACATATATACTACATACATACTACATGCATGCTACATGCATGCTACATGCTACATACAGAACACATATATACTACATGCATGCTACATACATACTACATGCTACATACTACATATATACTACATGCATGCTACATACTACATGCTACATACATACTACATATATACTACATGCATGCTACATACATACTGCATGCTACATGCATGCTACATACATACTACATACATACTACATGCTACATACATACTACATGCATACTACATGCTACATACATACTACATGCATGCTACATACATACTACATGCTACATACATACTACATATATACTACATACATACTACATACATACTACATGCTACATACATACTACATGCATACTACATGCTACATACATACTACATACATACTACATACATACTACATGCTACATACATACTACATATATACTACATACATACTACATACATACTACATGCATGCTACATGCATGCTACATACATACCACATACATAACACATATATACTACATGCATGCTACATACATACTACATGCTACATACATACCATATACATACTACATGCATGCTACATACATACTACATGCATGCTACATACATACTACATGCTACATACATACTACATATATACTACATGCATGCTACATACATACTACATGCTACATACATACTACATATATACTACATGCATACAATACATTCATACAATACATACATAGACATACAGTACATATAACATAGAGTAACATACTTACCAATACTTGTCACATTGTTCCCCGAAGCCATTGTCTTTCCGGAATAAATATTAACATAACAAACCACAAAAATACTCACCCACGATCCGAAGCAGTCCACGAGTGTGTCCCACGACGATCTTGGGTAGAGAACTGCAGCATCAGATGATGCTGCCGTTCTCTACGGGCTGCAGGAATCCAATGACGGAAGGTAGGTATCCTTCCGCACTGTATTCCTCCGCCACTTAAAAAAAAAAAAAGTCCCTAGTCTCACTTTATGCCATTGCTGTGTGGGAATTTCCCACACAGCAATGGCATAAAGTGAGACTAGGGACTTTTTTTTTTTTAAGTGGCGGAGGAATACAGTGCGGAAGGATACCTACCTTCCGTCATTGGATTCCTGCAGCCCGTAGAGAACGGCAGCATCATCTGATGCTGCAGTTCTCTACCCAAGATCGTCGTGGGACACACTCGTGGACTGCTTCGGATCGTGGGTGAGTATTTTTGTGGTTTGTTATGTTAATATTTATTCCGGAAAGACAATGGCTTCGGGGAACAATGTGACAAGTATTGGTAAGTATGTTACTCTATGTTATATGTACTGTATGTCTATGTATGTATTGTATGTATGTAGTATATATGTGGTATGTATGTAGTATGTATGTAGCATGCATGTAGTATATATGTAGTATGTATGTAGCATGCATGTAGTATATATGTAGCATGTATGTAGTATGTATGTGGTATGTATGTAGCATGTAGTATGTATGTAGCATGCATGTAGCATGCATGTAGCATGCATGTAGTATGTATGTAGTATGTATGTAGCATGCAGTATGTATGTAGCATGTATGTAGTATGTATGTAGTATGTATGTAGCATGCATGTAGTATGTATGTAGCATGTAGTATATATGTAGTATGTATGTAGTATGTATGTAGCATGTATGTAGTATGTATGTAGTATATATGTAGTATGTATGTAGCATGTAGTATGTATGTAGCATGCATGTAGTATGTATGTAGTATTTTTTTTTTTTTTCTTTAACATTTAACACATTAGCCGGATGATGGGACTACTACTGTCCCATCATTGGCTAATGTGTCAATCACTGTCATGGTAGCAGGCATCGCCCGATGGGACTTGTAGTCCCATCGGACGATGCTTGCACAGACCCCCGGACATCAGCACAGCCCCCCGGCAGGCCGGCACAGCCCCCCGGCAGGCCGGTACAGACCCCCACAGGGTGCACAGACCACCGGCAGGCCGGCACAGCCCCCCGGCAGGCCGGCAGAGACCCCGGGCAGTCCACACAGCCCCCCGGCAGGCCGGCACAGCCCCCCGGCAGGCCGGCAGAGACCCCCGGAAGGCCCGAAATGACGGCGCATCATGATGCGCACACACCGCGCATCATGATGACGTCAGGCCGTCAATCAACTGAACTTCCGATTCCGATGCCGAATTCCGATATTGAAAAAATATCGGAAGTCGGTATCGGAATTCCGATACAGCAAGTATCGGCCGATACCCGATACTTGCGGTATCGGAATGCTCAACACTAGTCACAAAATTTTGAAACCACTCCTTTGTTATCTTAGCTGTGTGCTTAGGGTCATTGTCTTGTTGGAAGGTGAACCATCGGCCAAGTCTGAGGTCCAGAGTACCCTGGAAGAGGTTTTCATCAAGGATATCTCGGTACTTGGCTGCATTCATGTTTCCTTCAATTGCAACCAGTCATCCTGTCCCTGCAGCTGAAAAACACCCCCATAGCATGATGCTGTCACCACCAAGTTTCACTGTTGGGATTGTATTGGGCAGGTGAAGAGCAGTGCCTGATTTTGTCTACACATAACACTTAGAAATATCACAAAAAGTTCATCTCCATCTCATCAGACCAGAGAATCTTATTTCTCATAGTGTTGGAGTCCTTTATGTGTTCTTTTAGCAAACTCTATGCAGGTTTTCATATGTCTGGCACTGAGGAGAGGCTTCTGTCGGGCCACTCTGCCATAAAGGTCCAACTGGTGTAGGGTTGCAGTGATAGTTGACTTTGTGGAACTTTCTCCCATCTCCCTACTGAATCTGTGGAGCTTAGCCACAGTGATCTTGGGGTTCTTCTTTACCTCTCTTACCAAGGCTCTTCTCAAACGATTGTTCAGTTTGGCTGGATGGCCGGGTCTAGGAAGACTTCTGGTGGTCCCAAACGTCTTCCATTTAAGGATTATGGAGGCCGCTGTGCTCTTAGGAACCTTGAGTACTGCAGAAATTCTTTTGCAACCTTGCCCAGATCTGTGCCTTGCCACAATTCTGTCTCTGAGCTCCTTGGCCAGTTCCTTTGACCTCATGATTCTCATTTGGTCTGACATGCAATGGGAGTTGTGCGGCCTTATATAGACAGGTGTGTGCCTTTCCAAATCAAGTCCTATCAGTTTAGTTTAACACAGCTGGACTCCAATGAAGGAGTAGAACCATCTCAAGGAGGATCACAAGAAAATGGCCAGCATGTGACTTAAATTTTCAAAAATTTCTACATTTGTTTATTTTCAGTTAAAATTTGGTGCAGAGTGTACATTAATGAGAAAAAAAATGAACTTTTTTGAATTTACCAAATGCCTGCAATGAAACAAAGAGTGAAAGTTTTAAAGGGGTCTGAATACTTTCCGTACCCACTATATTTCAATGTGTTCTGCACAGACACACAGTCTGTGAAAAAACACGTGCATAGCAACATAGATTATAATGGGTATGTGTGGTATCTGTGAATAAAATATGCAGACGACCTTTTTTTGGTCTGAGTCCGATCCAGCAAAACATCGGATCACACTTGAATCAATTTCATTCTATGTGGCTGAACACAAGTCCGATTATTTTCTCAAACTGACTGAGTGGTCTGAGAAAAAAATCACAGCATGTATGATTTCTATCTATAAATCAGATCACGCTCGGCCATGCAAGTCAATGGGTCCACAAAGAAAATCAGACTGCACTCCACTTTACAGGGACTGACAGACTGGAGAACATGGAGAAAGTAATTCATTTCCACAAACGAGAAAAACGAATCACACTCTGATCACACTCTGATGAGAATAATGGGACCATTTTTTGGAAGGAGAAAATACGGTCATGTGAACCTAGTTTGCAACTAATTTTTATGCTAACCTTAGTCCTAACCCTCATCATAGTCTTAATCTTAGTTCTTACCCTAATCCCCGACTGAAACCCAGTTAGTGTTTGAAAAAGTATGTTAAAAATGAAAAGGAGCAGTAGGAGGATAAAAAAGTGATCAGGGAAACATTGTGGAGACATACAAGAAGTAGGGAAGCTATTGATGTAGAGCAGGGAAGCTGAGGGACTGTTGCTTGAGTGGCTGGGAGCAGAATCAGTAAAGCATTCAGTAAAAGCTTTGTCTTCTCATCTTCACATATATGATGAGTTTGTCATCTGGTTGTTGCTCCCTGCATTGTCAGAAGCTGAGATGATAAAACTGTCAGCAGTGGTGTAACTAGAGTCTGATGGGCCCCGGTGCAAGATTTGGCCAAGCCATCCCTCCATCCTGGTATATACAGTGTGTCTCTCATCCTGGCCCCATCCTGGTATATATGTTCTTTATCCTGGGCCCCATCCAGATATATATCCCACACCCTAGTGTATGCTCCCCATTCTGCCTCTGTTCTTAGTTAGAAAAAAATAAACCATTATACTCACCAGGGGCATACATAGAAGTCATGGGGTACCATAGCAGAAGTATAATGCACTCCTTATAGTCCTCCATATAGCATAACGTACCCCCATAGTCCTCCTACAGTATATTGCACCCCCCAAAGTCCTTCATATAGTATAATGCACCCTCCTCCATATAGTATAATGCTCCCCCTAGTCCTCCATATAGCATAATGCATCCCATAATCCTCCATATAGCATAATGCCCCCCATAGTTCTTCGTATATAATGCACATCCCATAGTCCTCCATAAATTATAATGTACCACATAGTTATCCATATAATATAATGCACCCTCCATTGTCCTCCATATATAATGAACCCCTAATATTTCTCCATATAGTATAATGCACCTCCATATATAATGCACAACCCATAGTCCTCCACATTAGTATAATACACAGCCCATATCCTTCATATAATATAATGCACAGCTCATAGTCCTCCATATAGTATACCGCACAGCCCATAGTCCTACATATGTAATGTACAGCCCATAGTCCTCCATATAGTAAAATGCACAGTCCATAGTCCACCACACATCCAGCTGAAGTATTTGCTGGTGTCGGTGGGCCTCTCACCACTCCGTCTGCGGTAGGGTTGCCATCAGGGCATTACTGCCCTGACTGGCATATAGGGCCCAGTGGCCAGAGGGGGCCCGCATTGGGCCCCGACTCATCTGCTCACCGTACACTACAGGCAGGCTAAACTGGGACTTAGCGGCAGTTCAACTCTATTGACGTGCGGACACGCACGTCAATAGATAACAGCTGCCAGCCAATCGGAGGCTGGCAGCTGACGTCAGCCGCAGCATGCATGTCGCCGGCGTCTGATGTCATTGTCATTCGCTGGCGAGTGTGCGCTTCAGCTGTGTGGAGGAAGCTTTGCCGCAGGAGCATGGCAAGGTAAGTAGAATGTGTTTTTTTTATTGAAAACGGTGTCAGCAAGCCGGGCGGCAGAATGTGAGACATAGGGGCAGAATGTGAGACATGGGGGCAGAATTGACACGGGGCAGAATGTGAGACACGGGCAGAATGTGACAGTGAGACACAGGAGTGGGCAGAATGGACACAGGGCAGAATGTGAGACATGGGGCAGAATGTGACAGTGAGACACAGGAGGGGGCAGAATGGACACAGGGCAGAATGAGATATGGGGCAGAATGTGAGACACGGGGGCAGAATGGAAATGGGGCAGAATGTGAGACACGAGGGCAGAATGTGGGACACGGGGCAGAATGGACAATGGGCAGAATGTGAGACATGGGGGGTAGAATGGACACGGGACATAATGTGAGACACGGGGGCAGAATGGACATGTGGGCAGAATGTGAGACATGGGGGCAGAATGTGTGACACGGGGGCAGAATGTGAGACACGGGGGGCAGAATGGACACGGGGCAGAATGTGACAGTGAGACACAGGTGGGGGCAGAATGGACATGGGGCAGAATGTGAGACACAGGAGGGGGGCAGAATGTGTCAGTGAGACAGGAGGGGGCAGAATGTGAGACACAGGAGGGGGCAGGATGGGAAACACATGGTGAAGGAACATGGGGCAGGATCTATATGATGTAGACAGATGGGGCAGGATCGAGAGATCATATGGGGCGGAATGGATACTCATGAGGGCAGGATGAGAGAACATATGGCTGGAGCCAGGAATGAGACACACGGGGGCCAGGTTTTAGGATATTATTACCATAGGGGTTAATTAATGGATATTATTACAGCAGTCAGGTGTTTATTTCATTTTTTGGAGGATACTGTTTTAAATGGGCGGAGGTCCTGTTACTGTGCAGAGCGACACTATGTTGCCTTTTTTTCTTTATCTTGTGTAGTGTAGAATTTGGAAGTTGGGAAAAATTAAGTAATGTGTTCGGTAAGAGGAGCTCTAGATAACTGTGTTATTTCCTACAGAGACGAGCCCTGGCTGGAAGACGTGATGGTGGTCTGTGCTGGATGAAAGATGAAAAGAGAAGCTGAAAGACTTCACCTAGAGACGCCACTGGCGAGTCAGTGTGTTACCTGTACACTAACACTATACACTATACACAGAGTGCCTGTGTACAATGTCACCAGTGATCACTGTATTACCTATACACTGACACTATATTCAGAGCTCGTGTGTATAATGTCACTGGTGATCACTGTATTACCTGTACACAGACACTGCATGCTAAGTACAAATCTCCTGTGTATTATGGCACTTATGGTGATAGCATTATGTTTTTTTAATAATGATCAGTATTGTAGTATTCAGGCACCATGTGGTGGTAATATGTGGTATGGGCATGGTGTGGTGGTATTTGTCCCTTGTATGTGGTATTATTGGTCACCATGTGGTGGTAATATGGTGTCTGGGCATGGTGCGGTGGTATTTGTCCCTATGGATGTGATATTATTGGTCATTTTAAACATTGAAAAATAAATAAAAAATACACCTAATTTGTATTGGATATTTTAACAAATGCTTAATAGAGTAGAGTAGGGCCTGACCAAAAGAGTCTACCTTGTCGTGGTGGCAGATTTAAAAAATCTTTTTGCCAAAACAAGAGCTGCTGGCTATGTGTGATCTGGAGATGGGAATTGTTAATGTGTGATTGGTGAGAAGTGGAGTTTTTCCAAGAGAGAGCAGTGGGACTGTAGACAGTTCGAGGGGAAGAGGCAGGGCTGTACAGAGAACAGCAACCGCATGACAAACTCAGCCCAACTGTTACTCTTTGAACTGGCGAAATCCGGCTTGTTGACTTGCGGAGGGATCCACTTACATGGCTGAGATAGCCATTTGAAAGGGAGTGACAACAGCTCATGCTCTGCCCCTTGAAGATGGATTAAATGGCCAGACCCAGATACCAGTAATGCTATCACTTTGGTGCCCATACTGAACATCAAAGGTACTTAGCTTTTGAAAGGGGCATCATTTTGGAAAGGTCTAATTTATAAAAGCATTCATTCACATTATGTCTGCACCACTACCTACAGTTGTGGCCAAAAGTATTGACACCCCTGCAATTCTGTCAGATAATACTCAGTTTCTTCCTGAAAATGATTGCAAACACAAATTCTTTGGTATTATTATCTTCATTTAATTTGTCTTAAATGAAAAAACACAAAAGAAAATAAAGCAAAAAGCAAAACATTGATCATTTCACACAAACCTCCAAAAATGGGCCAGACAAAAGTATTGGCACCCTCAGCCAAATACTTGGTTGCACAACAACCTTTAGCCAAAATTATTGCGACCAACCGCTTCCGGTAACTATCAATGAGTTTCATACAATGCTCTGCTGGAATTTTAGACCATTCTTCTTTGGCAAACTGCTCCAGGTCCCTGATATTTGAAGGGTGCCTTCTCCAAACTGCCATTTTTAGATCTCTCCACGGGTGTTCTATGGGATTCAGGTCTGGACTTATTGCTGGCCACCTTAGAAGTCTCCAGTGTTTTCGCTCAAACCATTTTCTAGTGCTTTTTGAAGTGTGTTTTGGGTCATTGTCCTGCTGGAAGACCCATGATCTCTGAGGGAGACCCAGCTTTCTCACACTGGGCCCTACATTATGCTGCAAAATTTGTTGGTAGTCTTCAGACATCATAATGCCATGCACACGGTCAATCAGTCCAGTGCCAGAGGCAGCAAAGCAACCCCAAAACATCAGGGAACCTCCACCATGTTTGACTGTAGGGACTGTGTTCTTTTCTTTGAATGCCTCTTTTTTTCTCCTGTAAACTCTATGTTGATGCCTTTGCCCAAAAAGTTCTACTTTTGTCTCATCTGACCAGAGAACATTCTTCCAAAATGTTTTAAGCTTTTTCAGGTAAGTTTTGGCAAACTCCAGCCTGGCTTTTTATGTCTCGGGGTAAGAAGTGGGGTCTTCCTGGGTCTCCTACCATACTGTCCCTTTTCATTCAGACGCCGACAGATAGTACGGGTTGACACTGTTGTACCCTTGGACTGCAGGGCAGCTTGAACTTGTTTGGATGTTAGTCGAGGTTCTTTATCCAACATCCGCACAATCTTGCGTTGAAATCTCTTGTCAATTTTTCTTTTCCGTCCACATCTAGGGAGGTTAGCCACAGTGCCATGGGCTTTAAACTTCTTGATGACACTGCGCACGGTAGACACAGGAACATTCAGGTCTTTGGAGATGGACTTGTAGCCTTGAGATTCCTCATGATTCCTCACAAGTGGGTTTCTCAAGTCCTCAGACCGTTCTTTGGTCTTCTTTCTTTTCTCCATGCTCAATGTGGTACACACAAGGACACAGGACAGAGGTTGAGTCAACTTTAATCCATGTCAACTGGCTGCAAGTGTGATTTAGTTATTGCCAACACCTGTTAGGTGCCACAGGTAAGTTACAGGTGCTGTTAATTACACAAATTAGAGAAGCATCACATGATTTTTCGAACAGTGGCAATACTTTTGTCCACCCTCTTTTTTAGGTTTGGTGTGGAATTATATCCAATTTGGCTTTAGGACAATTCTTTTTGTGATTTTTCATTTAAGACAAATTAAATTAAGATAATACCAAAGAATTTGTATTTGCAATCATTTTCAGGAAGAAACTGAGTATTATCTGAAAGAATTGCAGGGGTGTCAATACTTTTGGCCACAACTGTATATGTTCTCTGGTGGTACTTTAAGGGGTTACAGAGACTGATTCGTCCCCTGCCCTTCCTGAATCTGTCCCTGTAAAGCTGCTATATTTGGAAATGTAATATGTACAGTGGGGAAAAAAAGTATTTAGTCAGTCAGCAATAGTGCAAGTTCCACCACTTAAAAAGATGTGAGGCGTCTGTAATTTACATCATAGGTAGACCTCAACTATGGGAGACAAACTGAGAAAATGGTGGAAAATAAGTATTTGGTCAGAAACAAAATTTCATCTCAATACTTTGTGATATATCCTTTGTTGGCAATGACAGAGGTCAAACGTTTTCTGTAAGTCTTCACAAGGTTGCCACACACTGTTGTTGGTATGTTGGCCCATTCCTCCATGCAGATCTCCTCTAGAGCAGTGATGTTTTTGGCTTTTTGCTTGGCAACACGGACTTTCAACTCCCTCCAAAGGTTTTCTATAGGGTTGAGATCTGGAGACTGGCTAGGCCACTCCAGGACCTTGAAATGCTTCATACGAAGCCACTCCTTCGTTGCCCTGGCAGTGTGCTTTGGATCATTGTCATGTTGAAAGACCCAGCCACGTTTCATCTTCAATGCCCTTGCTGATGGAAGGAGGTTTGCACTCAAAATCTCACGATACATGGCCCCATTCATTCTTTCATGTACCCGGATCAGTCGTCCTGGCCCCTTTGCAGAGAAACAGCCCCAAAGCATGATGTTTCCACCACCATGCTTTACAGTAGGTATGGTGTTTGATGGATGCAACTCAGTATTCTTTTTCCTCCAAACACGACAAGTTGTGTTTCTACCAAACAGTTCCAGTTTGGTTTCATCAGACCATAGGACATTCTCCCAAAACTCCTCTGGATCATCCAAATGCTCTCTAGCAAACTTCAGACGGGCCCGGACATGTACAGGCTTAAGCAGTGGGACACGTCTGGCACTGCAGGATCTGAGTCCATGGTGGCGTAGTGTGTTACTTATGGTAGGCCTTGTTACATTGGTCCCAGCTCTCTGCAGTTCATTCACTAGGTCCCCCCGCGTGGTTCTGGGATTTTTGCTCACCGTTCTTGTGATCATTCTGACCCCACGGGGTGGGATTTTGCGTGGAGCACCAGATCGAGGGAGATTATCACTGGTCTTGTATGTCTTCCATTTTCTAATTATTGCTCCCACAGTTGATTTCTTCACTCCAAGCTGGTTGGCTATTGCAGATTCAGTCTTCCCAGCCTGGTGCAGGGCTACAATTTTGTTTCTGGTGTCCTATGACAGCTCTTTGGTCTTCACCATAGTGGAGTTTGGAGTCAGACTGTTTGAGGGTGTGCACAGGTGTCTTTTTATACTGATAACAAGTTTAAACAGGTGCCATTACTACAGGTAATGAGTGGAGGAAAGAGGAGACTCTTAAAGAAGAAGTTACAGGTCTGTGAGAGCCAGAAATCTTGATTGCTTGTTTCTGACCAAATACTTATTTTCCACCATAATATGCAAATAAAATGAAAAAAAACCAGACAATGTGATTTTCTGGATTTTTTTATTGTCTCAGTTTGTCTCCCATAGTTGAGGTCTACCTATGATGTAAATTACAGACGCCTCTCATCTTTTTAAGTGGTGGAACTTGCACTATTGCTGACTGACTAAATACTTTTTTTCCCCACTGTATTATAAAACTGCTGTATAGTGCAATGTATACATGTATATATACATTACAGCAGCTTTGGCAAAAATTAAGAGACCACCACATCAAGACCCTGTCATGGGCAACTGTTGTGAGCACGTTTGACCTGGCTACTGAGTTTGGGCTCCCCCTGGTGGTTGCTGCTGGTAATGGAGCTGGTCTGACTGACAGAAGTCAATCACCTGAGCAGGAAGATTGGAGGTCAGGTGTTACAGACTGGTGATTTAAGTGAGTAACCTTCCCTCAGCTCTTGTCGGTGATTTGGTTTTCTTCCTGAGCATTTTGGTAGTCTGCTTGCCTCCTGCTTCATCCTGCACCTTTCAGATAAGTTATTTGTCTGCCTGAATCTTTTTGCATTTGCTCCATTTTTTGCTTTTCTCTGATTTCTGCCTTGCTGGTGTGAGTCCAACCTGGTTCCCTGCTGGGACCTGTGCTGGACTCTGTTTCTTTTGCCACAGCTTATGTCAGTCTTGCAGTATTTCTAATCCCCTGTTATATCAGTATCTGTTGTTTGAGTCCAGTTACACCAGAGTTCTGATTTAGTAGGGGAGAGGTCGTGTGGCCTCAGTATTTTTGCATATCAGACGTGTTGGAATTTTTCTTAGGGTTTTTTGCGTGATTGCAGACAGTATCCTTTCCTGTCCTATTCTATCTAGACAGTTTGGCCCCCATCATTTGCTTACACTATTTTCTGCCTGTGTTTGTGTCTCATCTTATCTCACAATCTGGCAATATATGTTCGGGGGCTATCTATCCCTATCTATCCCTTTGGGGATCTACTCCGGGGCAGTTTAGCTTTCCCCTTTTCTCTTTAGGCTTAGTTAATTCTTTGGCTGTCCCGAGGCATCTAGGGCATCGTAGGTACGTCCCATGGCTAATTCTAGTTGTGTTGTTTAGGGGTCTGCAATCTGCTAAGTTACCAACCTCTCTGGTTATCTGGTTGCCTCGTCTATTCCCCTGTTATCCTCCTCAGTTACCTAATCATAACAGGCAGCCCATTCTTCAGACCTGAACCTCATTGAAAACCTTTGGAATGTAATCAAAAGGATGATGAATAGTCACAAGCCATCAAACAAAGAAGAACTACTTAAATTTTTGCGCCAGCAGTGTGAAAGGCTGGTGGCAAGCATGCGTGGTTATTCCACAAAATATTGATTTCTGAAATCTTCCTGAGATAAAACATTAGTATTGTTGTTTCTAAATGATTATGAAATTGTTTTCTTAGCATTACTTGAGATCTGAAAGCACTGGGTTTTTTTTAAAATTTTGACCATTTTTCTTTGTCAGAAAAAACCCCACAAAATTTATTGCTTGGAAATTCGGAGGCATGTTGTCTGAAGTTTATAGACTTAAAGAACAATTTACATTTTACTCAAAAATATGCCTATAAAGAGAAAAAGCAGACAAACTGAACATTTGAAAGTGGTCTCTTAATTTTTGCCAGAGCTGTATATATATTGTATTGTATAGATAGGGAAAGCATAGTGATAGGAATAACCCACTAGAGGGGGGCACTGTATGACAGCAGGAATAGGAACTTAGAATAGAAAAGGAATTAGTTAAGATAGGAGAGGCCAACTGGGATAAGTTAGTGAGCTTCCTGGCTTTTAGTCTGTAGGGCCTGGGAGCCCGGACAGGGAAGTTGAGCCCCGTAACGTTAGTTCAAATAAAGGAGCCCAGCTCGTCCAGGGCCTAGGTAGTAACATTTTGCCAATGAAGTCAAGGAATACAGGGCAGCTTTATCAAGATGGCTGTCAGCTACTTAGGAAAATGCCTGCTTGTCTGGGGGAAAAACGGACCGGGAACTCCTACAGTTAGTCAGACTGGTCAGACAGAATGCTACAGTACCAGGGACAATGGTGCAACTCTACGATATTCCTGAAGAAGTGAGGGACAGCACAGAGACAGAAAATGTCATGTCTTGTGAAGTATCTTGTGCTGTACCTAAATGTGAATTGGACGAGCTGAGAAAGGAATAAAGTAAAAACGTTTATTTTAAGCTGGAGTTTGACTCTGTTTCCATTTGTGTGGAACCTCACGGAAGAGAAAAGCAGACAAAAAGGTCCGCTACCACTGAGACATTGTGTATATGTGGCAGGAGACCAGGGAGTGACAGAGCAACCACCATCAGCCACAACTTGTTAGGGACGGCGGAACGCACTAAATATAAAATAACGTAAAGTGCATTCGCCGCGCGAGGTCCATCGTGCAGAAGATGTTAATACTGCTGCTAGATAATGGAGGACATACAATATGGTGGTATGACGCACGCGGGTAAAGCGTCACCCAGGTGCGCTGAGCGAGCTCTGTTAATTCACAGAGACACCAATGTGTTAAGCACAAAGGGCTGAGCCTGTTAACGTCACAGGTCTCAGAGAAGTGCACGCACGGTATCTGGTCACAGGAGCTGAACCCTAGGCAGAGGGTCAGCATCCGTCTAGACCTACCGTGCGTGCGGTGTCGCTACTGCGGACGCCAAGGGGAGCTGCAGACTGCAGCGTGGCAACAGACACTGCCGCTAATCGACAATGCCCGGTAGCAGGTGCACTGTCGGACGCTAGCACTGTTGATGATGCTGCCTGGCTGGCGCTGATTCTTAGCCTAAGTCCCTGTACACACTCGTAATATCAGAGGGAGGGGATCTTAATGAGTCATTTGCAGGTTCATGCATCCATCATCATTCACACAATAGGCAACTAGAGACTATACTAGCTCATGGCCGAGAGGCCATGCGAACCTTTTATAGCCAGGACCTTCCGGAAGCTTCCAGATCCCTGAGATGGACCAATCAGATCTGGAGAAGGACCTGGACATGTGGCTCCTGATCTCCAATGGGAGATCGTCTCGTGAGCATGCTCAGTAGAGCTACGGAGGGACTTAGTCTCTGGAGTGATTTGCTGCTGAGCAGCCTGTATTGCCATTGCTGACCCAAAGGTGGCAGCAATAGCCAACCCCACAGAGCAGGTCTGGGCAGAGCGTCTGGGAAGCCGGGATTGCTGAGCAATGTCCTCTGCGGTCGAAAGATAATGGGAGACCGCAGAATGTGAGGCTCTGGATTCCTGTTGAACCGCTGCAGGAACCCGACACCTAACACAACTACTACAGCCCTGGTCCCCGTTTCACTTGGTGTAGTTCGACAGGATTCAGTAACCTTGCAATGCCGGGATGCCTTTAACATGATGCCTGATACCTTGAAACTTGAAGATGCCTTTAAACTGACTGATACCCTGGCTATGACTTTAACCCCACCCGTCATCGGCATCCTGTCTTGAAAGTGGTGCAGGATTCTGGCTGGCAGAGTCGGGGCCTAAGCTGGGGATGCATGCCCCGGTGAATAGTGCCTGCCCATGGTGGACATGATGGAGGAGAAGAAGGCCTCAGCCCTTGCATCAGATCTCAGAGAAATGGGTGGAGCGGCCGGAAGCGACCCCACCTTGGAACAGGTGGGGTCCAGAAGAAGACCCCATGTGCATCTATGCGGCACCATTGCAAGACATGACACCGGCAGCGATGGGCCACTCTTGCACACAGTACTGATGCGGTGTAGGCCGCATCAAATGGAGATGGCGGCAGGAGGAAGAAAAGACCCGACCCGGAAGGCTAAGGGGAGTCGCTGATGAATTGTGGACTGACCGATTCCCCGTACCTACCGAGGAGAATGTTCGGCTGCCAGAGATGGAGCACCATCGTCAGGAACTAAAAAGAACTGATGAACCCGGAAGGAGAGTCAGATTAGCCCATGTTGGAAATGGAGAAGCCTGCTCTGGAGTGTGCAGCTACCGCAGTGGAGGGATTCAACAGTCGTGGAGTCATTGTGGCCGGGATGCCGGAACAGCTGGTGAGTGAGCTCTGGTCCCAAACCCTAGAACACAGACCCATGCCCGGTGGCGCACAGTCCCTCAGCCTGTCAAGAGAAATGTGCTATCTTCCAGGTGCAAAAATTAAAGATGTGTCTGACAGGATATCAGGACTCTTCAGACCTACAGATGACTACCCATTCCTGCTACTACATGTGGGGACAAATGACACCTCAAGAAACGACCTGGAAACCATCTGCAGAGACTTTGAAAACTTAGGCGAGAAAGTGAAAGAACTGGGAGCACAGGTGTTCTTCTCTTCCATCCATGCCAGTGGATGGCCATGGAACAAGGAGGTGGAATAAGATTCTGCAGGTGAACAACTGGCTACGTCGATGGTGCCGTCAGCAGCGATTTGGATTTCTGGATCATGGAGTGAATTACCTATACGATGGACTACTTGCTAGAGATGGGATGCACCTTATGAAGACTGTAAAACGTATTTGGAAGTCGCCTTGCTACACATGTAAGGAGAGCTTTAAACTAGAACAACATGGGAAGGGAAGCAAAAGACCAGAAAAAGCCATACACCTGACAAATGCTATTGAGAACACTGCTATTAGAAGTGGAAAGGAAGAACAAAGACAAAAGAATCTAATTAATAAAAATATTGAAGAAAGAGAAACCAATCACAAACTAAAATGTTTCTATACTAATGCACAAAGCATGGGCAACAAACAAGGAGAATTGGAACTACTAACACAGGAAAAGAAATATGATGTCATTGGAATCACTGAAACTTGGTGGGACAATACACATGATTGGAATACAAGACTAGAAGGATACAACTTATTTGCAAGAAACAGACTTGATAAACGAGGAGGAGGTGTAGCATTGTATGTTAGAAACGCGTTTATCTGCACAGAGATTGAAGCTTCAGAGACTGGGAGTTCTGTGGAAACTGTTTGGGTAAGAATACAAGGACAGAAAAATGGAAAGGACACCATTGTAGGCATTTACTACAGGCTGCCTGTGCAAGCTGAAGATATGGATGAACTCTTTATGCATCAAATGGCCAAGTTCTCCAAAAAATATGACATAGTTGTCATGGGTAGAGTTGAGCGACTTTTGGTTTTTTAGGGTCGCGTTTCGTTTCGTGAAACCCGACTTTTCCAAAAGTCGGGTCGAGCAAGATCGTCCGATTATAGGGAAAAGTCGGGGTCGTCCCGAAACACGAAACCCAATGTAAGTCAATGGGGAATAAAAGTCGGCAGTGAGAGGAGGACAGGAAACACACCAACAGTGCCCATTTGAATGCCAAAAGCATCAATTCTTCTTACTTAAGCTTGTCAACCTTAATTAACTTCATAATACAAGTTACGCACTGAAAAATGGGGGTTATTTGGCTACAGACTGTGGGGGGGGAGGGCTGGCTCCAGGTTTTCATGTGCCCTGGGCGAAAGAGCGCCCCTTTAACACATACCACAACTCATCATGCTCCGATACGGCAGAGAAATAGCGGTATAGTACAATGAAAAATACCTCACTTTTTACATCTCATGACGAGGCCCATCTATTTCTCCATACAGAATCATTGGTCACATATAATGTTTGAAACAGTATATGATGAGCTCCACATAATGCTACAGTATATGTTGGTCCCCATGGATGAAGCTCCACTGTCTTATGGGCCCAAATAATGCTCCAAACATAATGGGCCCCATTTCTAATGCTCTAGTGTATAATGGGCCCTGTAAATGCTGCTCCAGTGTCTGATGTCCACCTTTGGAATGTTCCAGTGCATGGTGGGCCCCATCTATCATTCTCCAGAGTATAGTGCTCCCCAAAAATTGCTGTCCCAACATTGAAAACAATCAAATAAGTCTCCTCGCTAGGGAATCCCTGTACTTGTCTGGACTCCTCGTCGTCCCCATCTTCCATCTCACTGCACAGTATTTCAACTTTGCAAGTGCTGTGATCCTGGGCAAGCAGGGGGGCCCACTCGTTGGCGATGGCACTGGCACAGGGCCCCTGATAGTACGGTGGTGTGTCTGATGGCGGGTGGGCCGAACCTGCACTTTCATCTGCAGCTTCCTCTTTGTCACCGTGTAAGATGGAACTGTATATGGGAAGGGTAACCTGAGTTTCATCAGGGTCAGATTCAGGTCGTGTAGCGTGCGAGGGGAATGTAGTGGTCTGGGTCAATGTACCAGCAGATTCATCGAGCAGTGGCTGGGCATCAGTGCACTTGTGTCGCCCCCAGGAGTACGGTCGCCACAGTGGCATTACCTTCTTCCTAGGGAGTGTGATGTCATGCTTGGGAGCAACGAAGGATCTCTCTAGCAGGCTAACTGATTGGGCGGCGTTATTCCCACGAGTCATGACCCTCCAAACAGCGTTCATGAAGGCAAAGTGTTTGTTTTACGTGGGCAGTATGGTTGCAAAGCTGAACCTTAAAGGAATGTCCAGAAGGGCACCACCAGGAGTGGAGCCTACGGTTAAATTCGACTCCACCTGGGAAACCTCAACCATGCCAGCTACAGAACAGATGCACACATTGCAAGCTTAATTCCGTTAACGAACGAGACTCCGTCATGCCCCGCGGTCCGAGTCCGGCTTACTAGAGGGACACGTGAGGCTCTGGCACATGAGATTGGCCAATAACTGGTGTGTCATGCCCTTACATGTCCGTGGCTGCATGTGCGCTACACTGAAAAGGCCAGCGTTTGTCGCTTACAGGTGCAGATAACCCGCTGAACAACGTTAGTGATGGGGATCACTGATTACAATTATTACCCGCGAACAATGATTTCCCAGTAAGTGCAGGTCAACCGCAGTTCCGGAATTAGGCCTAACCGTCATTCCTGAAAAAATGAAAAACTTACGTGTGCAAACCACAGGTGCTGTAGCTTGCTTAACAGCTCGCCAGCCGTTCTCACGCCCAGTATGGATTACACGTGATTGCACAAAGTTTAGAAAGGGTACCGTATCCCCGGATAACATGTATGGATAGCGTACACATTCAAAATATATGTCTCAGGAGGCAGGCTCAGACGGTGTCAGGCCCAGTATGGATTGCACGTGATTGCACAAAGGTTAGAAAGGGTACCGTATCCCCAGATAACATGTATGGATAGCGTACACATTCAAAATATATGTCTCAGGAGGCAGGCTCAGACGGTGTTAGGCCCAGTATGGATTGCACGTGATTGCACAAAGGTTAGAAAGGGTACCGTATCCCCAGATAACATGTATGGATAGCGTACACATTCAAAATATATGTCTCAGGAGGCAGGCTCAGACGGTGTCAGGCCCAGTATGGATTGCACGTGATTGCACAAAGGTTAGAAAGGGTACCGTATCCCCAGATAACATGTATGGATAGCGTACACATTCAAAATATATGTCTCAGGAGGCAGGCTCAGACGGTGTTAGGCCCAGTATGGATTGCACGTGATTGCACAAAGGTTAGAAAGGGTACCGTATCCCCAGATAACATGTATGGATAGCGTACACATTCAAAATATATGTCTCAGGAGGCAGGCTCAGACGGTGTTAGGCCCAGTATGGATTGCACGTGATTGCACAAAGGTTAGAAAGGGTACCGTATCCCCAGATAACATGTATGGATAGCGTACACATTCAAAATATATGTCTCAGGAGGCAGGCTCAGATGGTGTTAGGCCCAGTATGGATTGCACGTGATTGCACAAAGGTTAGAAAGGGTACCGTATCCCCGGATAACATGTATGGATAGCGTACACATTCAAAATATATGTCTCAGGAGGCAGGCTCAGACGGTGTCAGGCACAGTATGGATTTGACGGCCCAGATTACACAGCGGAGGAGCAGGGAGAGGTAAAGATTGCAAATGCTGGGGCCCTGCCCAAGCAAGGGGGGCCCACTCGTGGGCGTCGGTACTGGCACTGGGCCCCTCATAGTACAGCGGTGTGTCTGACGGCGGGTGTGCACCACCACCGTCAGAGACACTTGATTGCACTATGAGGGACCCTGTGCCAGTGCCCGCGCCCAAGAGTCGGCCTACCCACCTGTCCAGGGCAACGGCACTCGCACGGTGTCGTGCGCTAGGTGGTGACCCCGGCCATGGGGGGGGAGGCAGCACAGTTAGGGAGTTTTAGAAAGTGGCATATGTTGATGTTGGACATTCAGCTGATGCAAAAGGCGAAATAGGTGAAGTACCAGGAAGAGGTGGACCAAAGCAAGCCATTTTTCTGTCACCCTATGTGTCATCAGGGGAAGGTGGGACAAAATCCTTGGAAACCCATGCGTGGTTCATTTTAATGAAGGTTAGATCATCCACATTTTGGGTTGACAGACGGGTCCTTTTTTCTGTCAGGATTGATCCAGCTGCACTGAAGACTCTTTCCGATAGCACACTTGCAGCTGGGCAAGCGAGCTCCTGTAAGGCATATTGGGCCAATTCAGGCCAGGTGTCCAGTTTAGCGGCCCAATAGTCAAAGGGGAATGACCTGTGTGGGAGAACATCGATATGGGAGGAAAAGTAGTTTGTAACCATAGTTGACAACTGCTGTCTCCTGTCACTTTCCATCGATGCAGTATTACCAGTTGTGTGAGCGGTATTTGAAAAATCAGTCCACAACATTGTCATGAAACCCCTGTCTCCAACGCCACTTCTGCTGTGTGCACCACGAACACCTCTGCCAAGCTGCCCCCGCCCCGTACGGCTCGTGTGAGAACCATCACCGCTGCTGTGTGCTGGGAATGCCTCAAGCAACCGATTTACCAGAGTTGCTTGTTTATTAGCCAATATTAGGTCAAGGTTCTCCTGTGGCATGATGTTTTGTAATTTGCCTTTATAGCGTGGATCCAGGATGCTGGCCAACCAGTAGTCGTCATCGTTCATCATTTTGGCAATGCGGGGGTCCCTTTTTAGGATCCGCAAGGCATAATCTGACATGTGGGCCAATGTTCCCGGTGTCAATGATGCACTGCGAGTGCTGGGTGGAGGAGCACTTTCTGGCAAATCCACATCCCTCCAGTCACGCACAAACCCTGTACCAGACCTTGCCACGCCAACATTTTCACTTGCCCCACGAGATGCATCTTCCTCCCCTAAGTAATCATCCCCATCATCATCCTCCTCCTCCTCTTCTTCCTCCACCTCGTCCAGGAGAGGTCCCTGAGCAGACAATGGCTGAATGTCATCAAGGATTCCCTCCTCCTCTTCCTCCTCATCAACATTGGCTGCAGACGCCTGCTCCTTAAGGTGCGTCAAAGTTTGCATGAGCAGACGCATAAGTGGGATGCTCATGCTTACGATGGCGTCGTCTGCGCTTACCAGCCGTGTGCATTCCTCAAAACACTGAAGGACTTTACAAAGGTCTTTCAGCTTCGACCACTGCACACCTGTCAACTCCATGTCTGCTCTCAAAGTGCCTGGCCGTGTATCCTCCCACAAATGCATTATGGCCTGCCTCTGCTCGCACAGCCGCTCCACCATGTGCAGGGTGGAGTTCCACCTTGTTGCAATGTCGATAATGAGGCGGTGGTTGGGAAGGTGGAGCAATCGCTGCAGCTTCTGCATACGAACGGAGTGTACAGGCGACCGGCGGATGTGCGCGCACAGTCTTCGCACCTTCTGGAGCAGGGCTGTTAACTCCGGATAATTTTTGAGGAAGCACTGCACCACCAGGTTCAAGGTGTGAGCCAAGCAAGGTATGTGGCTGAGTTTTGAAAGGGCTATGGCTGCCACAAAATTACGTCCGTTATCACTAACTACCTTGCCTGCCTCAAGATGTACACTGCCCAGCCATGACTCAGTTTGTCGCTTCAAGTACTCGGCCAGCACCTCGGCGGTGTGTCTGTCGCCCAAACACATCATCTGCAACACAGCCTGCTGACGCTTTCCACTAGCTGCTCGATAGGGGGACACATCATGTGCAACAGTGGCAGCTGCAGATGGAGTGCTCGTACGACTGCGCTCTGTGGACGAGCTTTCGCTTCTGGAGGAGGAGGAGGAGGGTCGAACGCCTACAGCCAACTGTTTCCTATACCGTGGGCTAGGCAGCACTGTCCCACCACCGCTGTCCCCTGTGGACCCTGCATCCACCACATTAACCCAGTGCGCATTGATGGACACGTAACGGCCCTGGCCATGCCGACTGGACCATGCATCAGTTGTGAGGTGCACCTTTCCGCTCACTGACTGCTTGAGTGCATGGACAATGCGGTCTTTCACATGATGGTGGAGGGCTGGGATGGCTTTGCGAGAGAAGAAGTGGCGACTGGGTAGGTCATAGCGTGGTACTGCATAGGCCATGAGTTCGCGGAAAGCTGTGCTTTCCACCAACCGAAAGGGCATCATCTCAAACGAGATTAGTTTGGCAATGTGGGCGTTCAAACCCAGTGTACGCGGATGAGAGACTGAGTACTTTCTTGACCTACTCATAGTGTCTGGGAGGGTAAGCTGGACTTGAGAGCTGCATATGGTGGAAGTAGCGGTGGACAGGGCGGACTGAGAGAGGGTTGATGATGGTGATGGAGTTGGTGTTCTTTCTGATGGCCTAGAATCAGTCTTTCGTTGATATAACAGTGGGATTCCCTGACTGCTGTGGTCTTGCAACGACACCTCAACATTTGCTGCTGTGCTAACCGGTGGGCTTACAGTGGGGGAAACAATGTAGCGTTGCTGACTACCTTCGTTGTGATCAGTTGCACATGTGGCACTTGAGGTTTGGTGTTGTGTCCACGCTTGCAAGTGCATGCTGGTTAAATGTCTAAGCATGCAACTGGTATTCAAATTTTTCAGATTTTTCCCTCGGCTAAAGGTCTTTGCGCACTTCTTACAGATAACCTTGGCCTGATCATGAGGATTTTGTTCAAAAAAGTGCCACACTGCACTCTTCCTACTTTGGCAGACATTTTGCGGCCTAGCACGCTGTGATCTTTTGACCCTCTGGACAAGCTGTCCAGCAACTCTTTTGATGTTTGGAACCTGTCTTTGGAGTGCTCCGGGCCTGCCAGATAACAGCTGTTGCGATGTCGATGTCTGCTGTGGATGCTCCTCATCTGAGCTATTGGAAGCAGCACCCTCTTCCCCCAATGGATGCCAATCTGGGTCAACAACTGGGTCATCCATCACCTCCTCTTCTATGTCATGTGCACCTTCCTCTGTGTCACCGTGTATGGTGGTATAGTGTGCGGGAAGGGGCACCTGAGTCTCATCAGGGTCAGAATCTGGCTCTGTACACTGCGAGAACAATGTAGTGCTCTGAGTGAATGTACCAGCAGAATCATCCATCAGCGGCTGTGCATCAGTGCACTCCATGTCAGATTCATCTTGGCCTGGGTAATTCACCATTTGACTTGATAATCCAGGCATGGTATGTGAAAACAGCTCCATGGAGTAATCAGTAGTATGGCCTGCGTCATCCTTCAATCTTGGTTGGGGTGAAGGACACAAGGAAAGGTGTGGTTCATGAACATGAGCCTCCAATGACGACTCAGTGCTTTTACTTTTTACAACTGAAGAAGAGGAGGCGATAGAGCTGGAGGCTGAGTCAGCAATGTAAGACACAACTTTTTCCTGATGCTCTGGCTTTAAAAGCGGTTTGCCAACTCCTAGAAAACTAAGCGTTCGAGGCCTTATGTAGCCAGACGATGACGCAGGGTCCTATTTTGCTCTTGCCACTACCATCAGATCCACCACCAACACCATCATTACCAGCTGCCAACCCCCGCCCAATTCCACGGCCTCTTCCACCAGCCTTCCTCATTTTTGGTAGAAATGTAGACAAAATCCAACAAACTATATAGTAATGTAAAACAAGGTACAAGGTGTCTATAGGACAGGGGCGATTTTGAATTTCTGCAGACACTTGTGGACACTGGACACTTTTGGATTGTGTGAGGCCCACTGATATCTGAGCGCTATGTGACAGGCTCGATGGCACAGCTGTGACCAAAGTGACTAGCGGATAAGGGAGATTTTGAATCTCTGCACACACTTTTGGACACTGGATGGACACTTTTGGATTGTGTGAGGCCCACTGATATCTGAGTGCTATGTGACAGGCTCGATGGCACAGCTGTGACCAAAGTGACTAGAGGATAAGGGAGATTTTGAATCTCTGCACACACTTTTGGACACTGGACACTTTTGGATTGTGTGAGGCCCACTGATATCTGAGCGCTATGTGACAGGCTCAATGGCACAGCTGTGACCAAAGTGACTAGAGGATAAGGGAGATTTTGAATCTCTGCACACACTTTTGGACACTGGATGGACACTTTTGGATTGTGTGAGGCCCACTGATATCTGAGCACTATGTGACAGGCTCGATGGCACAGCTGTGACCAAAGTGACTAGAGGATAAGGGAGATTTTGAATCTCTGCACACACTTTTGGACACTGGACACTTTTGGATTGTGTGAGGCCCAATGAATATCTGAGCGCTATGTGACAGGCTCGATGGCACAGCTGTGACCAAAGTGACTAGAGGATAAGGGAGATTTTGAATCTCTGCACACAATTTTGGACGCTGGATGGACACTTTTGGATTGTGTGAGGCCCACTGATATCTGAGCGCTATGTGACAGGCTCGATGGCACAGCTGTGACCAAAGTGACTAGAGGATAAGGGAGATTTTGAATCTCTGCACACACTTTTGGACACTGGACACTTTTGGATTGTGTGAGGCCCAATGAATATCTGAGCTCTATGTGACAGGCTCGATGGCACAGCTGTGACCAAAGTGACTAGAGGATAAGGGAGATTTTGAATCTCTGCACACACTTTTGGACACTGGATGGACACTTTTGGATTGTGTGAGGCCCACTGATATCTGAGCGCTATGTGACAGGCTCGATGGCACAGCTGTGACCAAAGTGACTAGAGGATAAGGGAGATTTTGAATCTCTGCACACACTTTTGGACACTGGACACTTTTGGATTGTGTGAGGCCCAATGATATCTGAGCGCTATGTGACAGGCTCGATGGCACAGCTGTGACCAAAGTGACTAGAGGATAAGGGAGATTTTGAATCTCTGCACACACTTTTGGACACTGGACACTTTTGGATTGTGTGAGGCCCAATGAATATCTGAGCGCTATGTGACAGGCTCGATGGCACAGCTGTGACCAAAGTGACTAGAGGATAAGGGAGATTTTGAATCTCTGCACACAGTTTTGGACACTGGATGGACACTTTTGGATTGTGTGAGGCCCACTGATATCTGAGCGCTATGTGACAGGCTCGATGGCACAGCTGTGACCAAAGTGACTAGAGGATAAGGGAGATTTTGAATCTCTGCACACACTTTTGGACACTGGACACTTTTGGATTGTGTGAGGCCCAATGAATATCTGAGCTCTATGTGACAGGCTCGATGGCACAGCTGTGACCAAAGTGACTAGAGGATAAAGGAGATTTTGAATCTCTGCACACACTTTTGGACACTGGATGGACACTTTTGGATTGTGTGAGGCCCACTGATATCTGAGCGCTATGTGACAGGCTCGATGGCACAGCTGTGACCAAAGTGACTAGAGGATAAGGGAGATTTTGAATCTCTGCACACACTTTTGGACACTGGACACTTTTGGATTGTGTGAGGCCCAATGAATATCTGAGCGCTATGTGACAGGCTCGATGGCACAGCTGTGACAAAAGTGACTAGAGGATAAGGGAGATTGGATTGCTTTTAAAAAAGCAGTTTGCGGAGCAGTGGGTAAACAGCAATGCAGGAATGTCAGGAAGCCTTAGAAGGCAGCCCAACAACCAACACCACTGATGCACCACTATATAGCCTCCCCTTGCACTGCACACACAGTGACTGGTGTGTTGTGCAGGCCAAATTGCTAGCAGCAGAAGCAGTTTTTTTTTCTTCTCAGCAGGACAAAAAAAAAAATTGGGATTGCTTTTAAAAAAGCAGTTTGCGGAGCAGTGGGTAAACAGCAATGCAGGAATGTCAGGAAGCCTTAGAAGGCAGCCCAACAACCAACACCACTGATACACCACTATATAGCCTCCCCTTGCACTGTACACACAGTGACTGGTGTGTTGTGCAGGCCAAATCGCTAGCAGCAGAAGCAGTTTTTTTGTCTTCTTCCCTGCCTAACGCTCTCCCTACAGAATCAGCAGCAACCTCTCCCTATACTAAGATCGGCAGAAGTAAGATGGCGGTCGGCGTGCACGCCCTTTTATACCCCCTGTGACGCCCACCAAAGCAAGCCAATCACTTGCATGCCCTTCTGAAAGATGGTGGTGACCCGTGCCTATGTCATCACGTTGCCCACAGTGTCCGTGGATCCTGATTGGCTGAAAAAGAGCGCAAAACAAACTTTTGAAACGCGACTTTGGCGCGCAAGTCGCCGACCTCGTGGCCGACCTCATCCTAGGGTCGGGTTTCGTTTCATGAAACCCGACTTTGCCAAAAGTCGGCGACTTTTGAATTTTTTCGACCCGTTTCGCTCAACTCTAGTCATGGGAGATTTCAACTATCCAGACATTTGTTGGGAATCTCTCTCAGGCAAAACTAACAGGTCAAGGAAATTCTTATCCTCTCTTGCTGACAACTTTATCTTCCAAAAGGTAGGGGAGAAAACAAGGGGAACTGCTACCTTGGATCTAATCCTTATAAACAGGGAGGAAATGGTTGAGGAGGTAAAAGTAGCTTGGACCCTAGGAGGTAGTGACCATGCTATTTTAGAATTTTGGATAACTAGAGGAGGAAGACCTGTGAAGACTCAGATGTCAAGGTTAGATTTCAGAAAGGCAGATTTTAAGGGATTCAGAAAGAGAATTGGAGGGATCCAATGGCTGGATATCCTTAAAGGCAAAAATGTCCAGGAAGGATGGGAAATCTTGAAAATGAAATTCTCAAAGCACAATTGTTAACAATTCCGAAAAGAGGAAGAATAGGAAGCATTTAAGGAAACCAGGATGGATGAACACAGAACTTAAGCACATGCAAAAAAGGAAGAAAAAAATGTTTATAAAATGGAAAGAGGGAGGCATATCTAAAGAAGAATATAATGCTGTCTGCAGAACCTGCAGGGCACAAATCAGATTAGCTAAAGCTGATAATGAATTGAGGCTTGCAAGAGATGTCAAAAGCAATAATAAAGGATTTTGGGGATATGTCAAATGTAAAAGAAAAGTCAAAGATGCTATAGGATTTTTACAGGATGAAAATGATGAAACGGTAAGACAGGATGTTGAGAAGGCCGAACTTTTAAATTCATATTTTGCATCTGTTTTCTCTCAGAAAGGAAATGTAACATCAACTGTTCTTCACTGTCCTATTAAGGGAATAGAAGAATCCAGGATATCTATAAACAGAAAGATAGTGCGGAAACACTTAGCTAGCCTAAATGAATTCAAGTCTCCAGGTCCAGATGAATTACACCCCAGAGTACTGAAGGAGATAGCAGAAGAAATTTTTGAACCCCTCTCCATAATCTTTGAAAATTCATGGAGAACAGGAGAAGTCCCAGAAGACATGAGAAGAGCAAATGTTGTTCCTATCTTCAAAAAGGGGAAGAAGGTGGACCCAGGCAACTATAGGCTGGTGAGTCTGACTTCTGTACCAGGAAAGATCTTTGAACAAATTATTAAACAACATGTATGTCAGTACCTGGATAAGAATGAAGTGATTAAACAGAGTCAGCATGGGTTTGTAACTAATAAGTTATGTCAGACTAACTTAATTTCCTTCTATGACGGAATCACTGATTGGGTGGAACAAGGAAATGCTGTAGATATAGTATATCTTGACTTCAGCAAAGCATTTGACAAAGTATCTCATACAATCCTTATTGAAAAAATGACTAAGTAAGGAATGGACAAGGCAACTGTTAGGTGGATTCATAACTAGCTTAGTGATCGGACCCAAAGAGTGGACGTAAATGGCTGCACATCCAGTTGGAAGAATGTCTCAAGTGGGGTACCACAGGGCTCTGTCCTGGGCCCTGTATTGTTCAACATCTTTATCAACGATATAGATGAAGGAATTGAGGGTAAACTGATTAAATTTGCTGATGACACAAAGCTAGGAGGGATAGCTAATACTAGAGAAGAGAGAGAGGATTCAAAAAGATATAAATAAACTGGAGCAGTGGGCAGCAACTAACAGAATGGTTTTTAACAGGGAAAAATGCAAAGTACTACATCTGGGCAATAAAAATGAAAAAAGCATATACAGAATGGGAGGAATAGGGCTAGCAACAGCACATGTGAAAAAGACTTGGGTATACTATTAGATCACAGACTGAATATGAGTCAACAGTGTGATGCAGCAGCAAAAAAGGCAAATGCAGTTCAAGGATATATTAACAGAAGCATACAGTCTAGATCAAATGAATTCATTATTTCCCTCTACTCCTCTTTGGTCAGACCTCATCTGGAATATTGTGTCCAGTTTTGGGCACCACTTTTAAAAAAGACATCAACAAACTGGAGAAAGTTCAGAAAAGAGCGACCAGAATGGTGACCGGTCTGCAAACCCTGTCTTATGAGGAAAGGTTGCAGGATTTGGGAATGTTTAGTTTGCAAAAGAGAAGACTGAGAGGAGACTTAATATCTGTCTACCAATATCTAAAGGGCTGTCACAATGTAGAAGGATCATCTTTATTCTCATTTTCACAAGGAAAGATTACAGTAGAAGCAATGGGATGAAACTGAATGGGAGGAGACACAGATTAGATATTAGAAAAAACTTTTTGACGGTTAGAGTGATCAATGAGTGGAACAGGCTGCCTCGAGAAGTGGTGAGTTATCCTTCAATGGAAGTCTTCAAACAGAGGCTGGACAGACATCTGACTGGGATGAGTTAGCGAATCCTGCTTTGAGCAGGCGGTTGGACCAGATGGCCCAGGAGGTCCTTTCCAACTCTACGATTCTATGATTCCATCAAGAGACAGAGGGCCCCCTTTTCATCCCCCGGGCAGGTCACCTTGATTGTCAGGGTCATAGAATGGAAAAAAGCAGCGGGAATAGGAAATTTGGGTGGAGCTGTGCCGACCTGGAGGGGACGCTATGGCCAGACGTCACACCAGCAGGCAGCTGGTCTACACGGACACTGACCATGGCTATGGATCTATTCTCAAGGTGGGCACCAACACCAAGGTGTATGTGAATGCCACCTCGGTTAAGTAAGGGATGCCCCTGGGGCAAAGAGATTGGGTCTCCTTCTTTAAAGAGGATAGTCCTCTGGGATATTTTGTGGTGGCAGTCACACTGTGCCAGGAGGATGACCTGGACCTTTATGCAGGCCCGGAACAGGCCCAGTCGGCCCCTTGTTTTCTGGACACAGTATAGCCCAGTTCTGCCCCTGCTCTGTCATTGCAGTGCACGACACCTGCATGGAGCCTGATGGAAGATAAAGCGGCATGGGATGCGCATCACTGAATTGTGGTGCGTAATCTGGTAAGAGGAGTAGTGCTCGTTGCACAATAAGGAATGGGACTGTTCCGCGTCCCTGTGGACAAAGGAGCCCTGGAACACCCCAAAGCCAGGTGTATTATGGCCGGTAGGGGTCACAGTTGAAAGTTGAACTATGTTTTTCTTCCCCTTCCCCAAGTTTTGTTGCGCTTGTTGCGCCTCCCCTGCTGAATGGTAGGATCATAACCCTATGGGGTTACGGGCCTGAGGACTGGAAAAAACGGACTGTGTGTGCAATTATTGAGCTTGCAGCACACATGTGTTTAAAAGGCCATACTCATTGCAAAGGGGGGAGGGGAAGGAACCCCCAGGACTGGAGTCCTAATGAACAGGTAAAAATGAGTAGATATGGACTTGTGATGTCACTTGAAAGACTGTCAGCAGACACCCGTTTAAAATTGCTATAGGAAAACAGACTTTATTGTGGAGCAAAAAGACTTTCTCTGGCCACAAATAGTTTTTTCCATAACAAGTGAGTGTGCATTTTTAATGTACTCTTGTATGAGCCAAAAGACTTTCTGTGGCTGTGGCGGGTGATCTCCAGCATCCTCTGCTGAGCTAACAGACTTCATACCTCATTTGATTGTTTACCTCCACATGTGGAGTATTTCTCTGTACATATTAAAGTATGATTCTTCTTTCTAGCCCCATTTGGTCGAGGATGACCATTCTTAATGGAGGGGAGAGAGTAAGGGAGTACAGAGACTGATTTTTCCCCTACCATCAGTTACTGCATCAATGCGGCACTGCTGAGGTGTTATGTAAGTCCAGGTTGCTTAGATAGCAGCCTTCAGCTCGTCTGCATTGTAGGATCTTGTCTCTTATCTTCCTCTTGACTATACACCTTAGGGCTCATACTCATTTGCAAGAGACTCGTACGATTGAAAGAAAATGTTGTGTCTTGTGAAGTATCTTGTGCTGTACCTAAATGTGAACTGGATGAACTGAGAAAGGAACTAAGTAAGGCTGGTTTCACATTTGCGGTTGTGTCTGCAGCGCTTCATTCGCATGCATTCGCATGCGTCACACGTACCTATCTTTAACATGGTGTATGCAAGGACATGCATTTGCATGTGTTCGCCTACATTTGCGTATGGTTGGTTCATTTTGCGGTGTGTGTGGCAGGGCGTGGCGAACGCATCATGTTGCATTTTTTTGCGGCATCAAATATCAAGGGTGCATAATGACATGCATATGCAAGAATTTACATAAGACACGTCCATTTGGCATGGCTTGTGTCCAGAAATTCCAGTGGAAAAAGCATTGTCCTATCGAACGTTTGCATGCGTTTTTGCATGCGTTTGCGGTCGCGGACGATACGCTGCGCACAAAGACGCAAGTGTGAAACTAGCCTAAAAATGTTTGTTTTAAGCTGGAATTTGACTCTGTTTCTATTTCTGTGGAACCCCAAGGAAGAAACCCACAATGGACCAGAGAGGATCCAGACGGATGCGAAAGCGGGCAAAAAGGTACACTACCATAGCCCTGGTTTCCATTACAGTACAGCTCCTTAAAAAAGCTAACTCCATAGAATATCATAGGTAGGAGTTCTATCCAAAAATGGTATCAATAAAAATGTTGTCTCCCCCCTTAAAAAATAAGTCCTCACACAGCTCTATCAACCAAAAAATGAAAGTGTTATGGGTCTCGGAAAATAGTGACACAATCCTCCAATTTTTTTTTTTCAAATTTCTACTTTTTTTCACCATACTTAAACAGAAAAAAATAAAGGTGCATGGACCAGAATTTGCCTTTTAATGCTGTCTAATCAGTATTGACAATGTCAGACAATGTAGGGACACATCCCATTGTAAAGTGGCAATAGCAGCTTGTCAATCTATTCATGGATTTCTAAGATGAATAACAGGAACACAGCTATTTACAAAAATAGACATGACATCTCAGAAAAAGTGACAGGTTCTCTTTAATAATACACTAAATTTTTTGGTTGTTGTGAGTGAGGATTAGCTCCAAATCAATAGCTCTGATGTTTTTTTTCAATGATACCTTTTTCTGTTAAGCAGTGTAGCATTGCGTTTAATCATTTGAAACATTTGCTGAGAAAGTAAAATAAATAGATTGTTTTAAAAAGTCAGTTTTCAAAGTCAGTTCTAATTAAAAATGTCGAGCTGACAAAGCTGATTTTTTTCTCAAAGCAAACATTCTTGAAAATCTGTTTTTTTTGTTTGCTCTTCATTAATTAATCATAATAAGTTAAATTGTTGATTAACTGGTCACAATGTTTTGAATAATTGATTGTACACCAAGATTTGCTTTTTTTCTTGTTTAATTAGACTTTGATTAATGTGTTCATTAAGTATATCTTCCAAAGGGCTTATTAGAATCTTACATCACTGGATGTGGGTTTTGATCTTATAAATATGCTTAATTTTTTTGTAGTAGTAAATATTTGTTTTCTAAATTGTACAAGATTATTTTTTTTTGCATTCATCTTTTATCTGTTTCATTTGTTAACCACTTCCCTACATGGCTACTTTCTATTTTTGCATTTTCATTTTTTTTTCCTCTTCTTTTCCAAGAGCCATAACTTTTTTGCATTTGTATAGACATAGCTATTTGAGGGTTTGCGTTTTCCAGGATAAGTTGTACTCTTCAATAACACCATTCATTTTATCATGTGATGTACTGGAAAGCATGATAAAAATTCCAAGTTTGGTGAATTTGCAAAAAAAAAAAAAAAAATCACAATTCCACAATTGTTTTTTTTGTTTTTTTATTTACCATGTTCTCTCTACAGCAAAGGTGACCAGGCAATATTATTCTCTAGATCTGTAAGTTTACAGAGATACCAAACATGCATAGTTTTTTGTTTTCATTTAAGTGACAAAAAATGTGGGACATTTGTAAAAAAAAAAAAAGAAAAATAGATTTTCGTCACCCTTAAAGTTTTAAATTTTCAGTCAATGGGGCTGTGTGAGGACTTCTTTTTTGTGCCCTTAATTTACATTTTAATTAATGTCATTGTTGGGTAGATATCAAGTTTTCTTCTTCTCTTATTGCACTTTTTTGCAGTTATAGCAGCCGGAAAAAAGCTTTCTCTTGCATCTAGATCTTTTTTCTTATGACTACATTTACTCATCGCATTAATTAATATTATATTTTGATAGATCGGGCTTTTACTTACAATACCACTTGTGTTTTTTAGTACCGGAGGTTTATTAAAGGGTTTTCACAGGTGGTCAAGCCCCTCACTGATGACACAAAAGATGGCTGATGTGAAGAACTTGTCTGCCTCAGTGGTAGCGGCATTCCTGACTCTGAAATATTGTTTTATGACCGCCACGGTTCTGGTTCAGCCAGATCCATATGAACCCTTTCTGGTGGTGGTTGATGCCTCGGAGGTGGGGGTTTGGGGCGATGTTGTCTCAAGGGCCCGCCACATTCACCAATCTGAGACCTTGCACCTTCTTTTCTAAAAAATTCTACCTGGTAGAAAGAAATTACGATGTGGGCAATCGGGAACTGCTGGCGGTGAAGTTGGCTTTTGAGAAATGGAGGCATTTTTTGGAGGGGGCTGCTCATCCTATTACACTGATTACTGATCACAAGAACCTGGTGTACATTGAGTCTGCTAAAAGATTGACCCCGAGGCAGGCCCGATGGTCACTTTTTTCCTGGTTCCAGTTTTCGATCACGTTTAACCCAGGATCCAAGAATGTGAAGGCCGATGCCTTGTCCCTGAGACTGGATCCAGTTTCTTTTCCTGAACCTCTATCCTCCATTCATCAACCAGGGGTGGTGGTGGCTGATGTCTTGTCAGAGTTCGAATGGGAGATTCGAGAAGCTCAGTCTCAAGCTCCCTCATCCAAACCAGTTGATAAACTGTTTGTTCCAATTCAGTTTTGCCTCAGGGTTCTTCGAGAGTTCCATGATTCGGTTCTGAGTGGTCATCCTGGGATTTCAGCTACTTGGGGGCCACCGCAAGGGTGTTTTGATAGTCCTCGCTTTCTTCTGATGTTAAAAAGTTTGTGTCTGCTTGTGAAATTTGTGCCCATGCTAAGAGCTCTCATAACCGCCCGGCTAGGGAATTGGTGCCTTTGCCAGTTCCTGATAGACCATGGACACATTTGTCCATGGATTTTATCACCAATATTCCCCCTTCCAAGAGCAATACCATCATATGGGTAGTTGTGGACAGATTTTCTAAACAAGCACACTTTGTACCCTGGGGGGCTTTGCCTTCTACAGAAACTCTGTCCAGGTTGTTTGTACAGCATGTGGTTCGTTTGCATGGTGTGCCCTTGATCGTGGTGTCTGATCGTGGAGTGTAGTTTGTGTCCAAGTTTTGGAGAGCATTTTGCAAAAGGCTGGGTGTTGAGTTGTCCTTTTTGTCTGCATATCATCCGGAGACCAACGGCCAGACTGAGCGGACCAACCAGTCATTGGAGTACATTTTGCTCTGTCTCTCCACTTCCAGACAGGATGATTGGTGTGATGCATTACCTTTAGCGGCGTTTGCCTTCAATAACCATCTTAATCACTCCACAGGCATTTCTCCGTTCTTCTGTAATTACGGGTTCAATCCACACTTCGGGGAGTTCTCCCATTTGGACTCTGGTTGCCCTGGGGCTGATGTAGCTGTACAGCGGTTGGGGACTTGTGGCGGTAGGTCCAGAGGAATATTGGGGAGCCTCAGAGGAAGTTAAAGGTTTTTGCAGAGAGGAGACGGGCTATGGGACCTACGCTCCAGGTTGGGGATAAGGTATGGCTGTCTACGAGGAACATTAAGCTTAAGGTTCCTGTGGCGGAATTGGGACCTAAGTTTATCAGCCCTTATGAGATCACGGAAGTGGTTAACCCGGTGGCATTTCGGTTGCGTCTTCCTTCGTCTTTAAAATTGCCAATGTGTTTCATAGGTCCATTTTGAAACCGATGGGGGCTGTTGAGGAAGGACCAGTGAATCCTTCGCCACCCGTTTTGGTAGATGGGCAGGAGGAGTATGAGGTGGAGCGCATCGTGGATTCCCAGATGGTCCGTTGTTCACTTCAGTATCTTGTGCATTGGAAGGGATACAGTCCAGAGGACTGATCTTGGTTTCCTGCTAAGTTGGTTCATGCCGAACGTCTGGTGAGGTCTTTTCATGCCCAATTTCCTGGGAAACCTGGGGGTCCAGTGGCCCCCTTGAGAGGAGGTTACTGTCATGATTCAGGATGGAGTGATTCTGGCTCCATCCTAGTCTGGTCAGGGTTAAGTCTGTCCGCCTCTCTTTGGTTCTGGGGTGGCTATTTAATGCTTGTAGTTCCTGGGTTCAGTGTCGGTGATACTTCCGCCTACTTGGTTTGAGCTCGCTGACCCAGGTTACTCTCTGTATCGCTGTTCCTCTGCATGTGTCTGTTTGCTGTGTATGACCCAGTTTGTCCCCTAACTATTGTCTCTATCTTTCTGCTCAATACTGATTCATCCCTCCTGGTTATCTGACCCCATTGGCTTGCCTCTGGTTATTCGTCTGCTCTCTGACTACGATATTGGTTTTATCCTTTGCATTCTGTGCCCTCGGCCAGCTCCCTGTCCTTGCGTGGGGTAGCTTTGCCCCCTGAGGTCACATGACCAGCTATTTCCGCCCCCTGTGATCACATGACTGGTTAAGCTCAGGTCCTGTGCGCACTTTGCTCCTCGGTCTCCGCACACTCTGTCTAGTGGTGCACCTCCCCTGTTAGCATCCCCAGGCTTAACCCCAGTGACACTGTCCCCTTGTCACTACATTTGCTACCTATTTTTAGAACAGCATAATGTAGATAGAAAAAGATCCTGATTCCAGTGATGTGTCACTTATTGAGATGCTTATTGTAGTTTTTTTAATTACTGTTTTACCAGCAGGAGATTATTACTTGAAGATTTGTAAACCTCCTGTCATGTAATCCTCCATATTCATGAGCTTTGCATAACTCCACCCTCAACACTGATTGGCAGCTTTCTGCCTATGCACAGTGTATGCAGACAGCTGTCAATCAGTGGTGTGGGTGGGGTTGTACAGAACTCAACATACAGAGAACTGCTATACCTGCAGCAGATGAAACAGTGATTTTATCAAAACTGCAGCAAGAAGCCCAGCAATTGATACTTCGCGGCATCAAGGTCTCTGCTTGTACATTATGCTGTTCTCAGACTGAGCAGCAATAACCTGGTGACAGATTCCCTTTAGCCTTTCATTTTCTTCACTTCCATTGTTCCAAACTCTAGAATCAGTTCAGTAAAACTGTGTTTGCTTTTCCTGGTAGCATTGCATGTAGGCTGTGTCACTGACAAATCCTTGCCTTCTATATTGTAACTTAATGTCTCCCTTTCTTGTAATGAATTAATAATGTATGAAATTTTGTAAACATTTAATGCAATATTGTGAAATGAATGAACCATTTTAGATGTTTCTAATTACTGACTTGCTGGTGAAGTGGATATGAAAGGCTATTTTATACAGATGGCAAAGTATAAAAACACATGGAGCTCAGTCAATCGCCCAAATAAACCAATCGTTTATATAAAATAGGTTATTTTGAATGGAAGCTAATTATATCCTGTGAATATGTGTTTTCACTTTAGTGTAACTGAGGACTTGTAGCATTTTATTCATCATTTGGGCATCATATAATGTATCCCTTGTACATATTTATATGTTTCAGTAACTGGAATCTTCCCATTCATTCTGGGCATAGCTATACAGGGTACAGGGTTTGCAGATGCCTCTAGGCCTAAAAGGTCCATTTTCCAAATATAAGAAGAATAATACTATTAAGAAACTGAGAAAGGGGAGGGCTGTGTTGGAAATTCTGCATTGGGGTCCACAAGCTTCATGTTATGGCATTGCATGCCTTCTATCTCTACAGGAGTTATACATCATCTTACAATAATTGAGTATCCAAAAATAAAAAAATTATATATTTTAATGGTGCTATATAAGTGAGTAAAATAAATAAATATAGATTTATAGAAAATAAACTTGTGACATTATTGTTCCGCAGTAAGGGCAATTCAATTGTGTTTACCAATGCAGAAAACTTGTAGAGATGTCTCCACATAAGTGTGTTCTGATGTAGCATTGCAGCCGATTTCCCATTGTATATGCCACAGGGAACATTTTCTACTACTAAATGAATGTTAATCGTTATCTGTGTGAGGAATTTAGTTTAACCCCCTTCCTATTATCTGCCTAAGTAATGGGTGATGATGGGTCGCCATAATAGCCAGCGGTGTAATAAAGGCCAGCAGGTCTTCTATTTTTGCATACCTTAGACACTGCCTTAGACGAGGTCTAATATTGGCAAAATACACAGCAATATAAAGTTGTGCTCAAAATTTTACATACCCCTGTAGAATTTTTGCTTTCTTGGCCTTTTCTCAGAGAATATGAATGATAACAACAAATCTTTTTCTCCTCCACCCGGCTGATCGCGGTCGGGTGTCAGCTGATTATCACAGCTGACACCCGGCACATTGTGCCAGGAGCTGTTGCGGACCACTTCCGGCACATTAACCCCAAGCACACTGCAATCAAACATGATCAGTGTGTTCCGGTGGTATAGGGAAGCATCGCGCAGGGAGGGGGCTCCCTGCGTGCTTCCCTGAGACACTTGGCACAACACGATGTGATTGTGTTGTTCCGAGGGCCTCCTCCATGCAGGCCCCTGGTCCAAGATGGCCTGGGGTTCTTCCGGGTCCTGCAAGTAGGCGGCTTCTCAGTGCCTGCTGAGAGCAGGGGCTGAGAAGCTTCCTGCACTGCCTGTCAGATCGCTGATCTGACACAGTGCAGTGCAAAGTGTCAGATCAGTGATCTGACTTTATATAGTAATGTCCCACCCTGGAACAATGTAAAAAAAGTAAAAGAAAAAAAAATTAACATGTGTAAAAATAAATTTAAAAAATTCCTAAATAAAAAAAAATAAATTCCCCAATAAAATAATTTCTTTATGTAAATAAGAAAAATATAAGAGAACACATATTTAGTATCGCTGTGTCTGTAACGACCCGCCCTATAAAACTGTCCTATAAACCCCTTTACTGAACCCCTTAGAAAAAAAGGCTAAAAAGCAATGCTTTATCATCATACCTCCAAACAAAAAGTGGAATAACACACGATGAAAAAGACGGATATAAATAAACATGGTACTGCTGAAGACATCAGCTTGTCCCAAAAAAAGGGGCCGCCATACATTGTCAATCAATTGAGATGTTATAACTTGCAGAATAAAGCGATGCAAAATTAATTATTTTTTATATAAAATTGTTTTTATTGTATAAAAGCACAAAAAATAAAAAATTATGTAAATGAAGTATCACTGTAATCGTACTGACCCAAAGAATAAAACCGCTTTATCAATTTTACCACACGTGGAACAGTATAAATGGCTCCCCCAAAAGAAATTCATGAAGTGCTAGTTTTTGTTCATTCTGCCTCCCAAAAATCGTAATAAAAAGCGATCAAAAAATGTCATGTGCCCGAAATTGGTACCAATAAAAACGTCAACTCTTCCCACAAAAAATAAGACCTCACATGACTCTATGGGCCAAAATATGGAAAAATTATATCTCTCAAAAAGTGGTGATGCAAAAACTATTTTTTGCAATGAAAAGCATCTTTTAGCGTGTGACAGCTGCCAAACATAAAAACCATAAATAGTAAATCAAGCCCCTCTTTATCAACCCCTTACTTAGGGAAAAATAATACAATTAAAAAAAATGTATTTATTTCCATTTTCCCATTAGGGTTAGGGTTAGGGTTGGGATTAGGGTTAGGGGTGTGTTGGGGTTAGGGTTGGAGTTAGAATTGGGGGGTTTCCACTGTTCAGGTACATCAGGGACTCTCCAAAAGCGACATGACATCTGATGTCTATTCCAGCCAATTCTGCATTGAAAAAGTCAAACAGTACTCCTTTACTTCCAAGCTCTGCCATGCGCCAGAACAGTGGTTTACCCCCATATATGGGGAAACAGCGTACTCAGAACAAATTGCACAATCACTCTTGGGGTCCAATTTCTTCTGTTACCCTTTGAAAAATAAAATATTGGGGGCAAAAATATCATTTTTGTGGAAAAAATATGATTTTTTATTTTATGGCTCTACATGATAAACTTCTGTGATGCACTTGGGGGTTCAAAGTTCTCACCACACATCTAGATAAGTTCCTTGGGGTGTCTATTTTCCAAAATGTGGTCACTTGTGGGGGGCTTCCACTGGTTAGGCGCATCAGGGGCTCTCCAAATGCGACATGGTGTCCAATCTCAATTCCAGCCAATATTGCGTTGAAAAAGTCAAATGGCGCTCCTTCCCTTCCATGCTCTGCCATGCGTCGAAACAGTGGTTCCCCCCACATATGGGGTATCAGCGTACTCAGGACAAATTGCGCAATAAATTTTGGGGTCCAATTTCTCCTGTTAACCTTGGGAAAAAAAAAATTGGACCTGAAATAATTTTTTTGTGAAAAAAAGTTAAATGTTCATTTTTTTCAAACATTCAAAAAATTCCTTTGAAGCTCCTGAAGGGTTAATAAACTTCTTGAATATTGTTTTGAGTACCTTGAGGGGTGCAGTTTTTAGAATGGTATCACTTTTGAGTATTTTCTATCATATAGACCCCTCAAAGTGAGTTCAAATGTAATGTGGCCCCTAAAAAAAAATGGTGTTGTAAGAATGAGAAATCACTGGTTAACTTTGAACCCTTATAACTTCCTAAAAAAAAAATTTCCAAAATTGTGCTGCTGTAATGTAGACTTGTGTGAAATGTTACTTATTAAGTATTTTGTGTGCCATATCTGTGATTTAAGGGCATGAAAATTCAAAGTTGAAAAATTGCAAAATTTTCAAAATTTTAGCCAAATTTATGGTTTTTTCACAAATAAACACAAGTCCTATCAAAGAAATGTTGCCACTAACATGAAGTACAATATGTCACAAGAAAACATTGTCAGAATCACCAGGATCCATGGAAGCATTCCAGAGTTATTACCTCATAAAGGGACAGTGGTCAGAATTGTAAAAATGGGCCGGGTCATGAACGTGCAAACCACCCTTGAGGGTGAAGGGGTTAAGTCATAATAACAACCCAAAACATTGAAATGACCCTGATCAAAGTTTACATACCTCATTTCTTAATACTGTGTATTGCCCCCTCTAACATCAATGACAGCTTGAAGTCTTTTGTGGTAGTTGAGGATGAGGTTCTTTATTTTCTCAGATGGTAAAGCTGTCCTCTCTTCTGGCAAAAAGCCTCCAGTTCCTGTAAATTCCTGGGCTGTCTAGCATGAGATCTCCCTAGAGTGGCTCAATGATATTGAGGTCAGAAGTCTGAGATGGCCACTCCAAAACCTTCACTTTGTTCTGCTGTAGCCAATGACAGGTCGACCTGGCCTTGTATTTTGGATCGTTGTCATGTTGGAATGTCCAAGTACGCCCCATGCGCAGCAGTATTTGCTGATAATGTGCTATATTCATCTTTTCTTCAACTTTGACCAACTTTCCTGTGTATTTGTAGCTCAGACTTCCCATCAGCGATCCACCTCCGTGCTTTATGTTGGAATAGTTTTCCTTTCATCATAGGCCATGTTGACCTCTCTCCAAGTAACATTTATGGTTGTGGCCAAAAAGGTAAATTTTGGTCTCATCACTCCAAATTACCTTGTTCCAGATGTTTTGAGTCTTGTCTCTGCTGTTTAGTGTATTGTAGGCTCAATACTTTGTGGCATTTGCCCAGTAATGGCTTTTTTCTGGCTACTCGACCATGCAGCCCATTTTTCTTCAAGTGCCTCCTTATTGTGCATCTTGAAACAGCCACACCGCTAGTTTTCAGAGAGTCCAGTATTTCAGTTGATGTTATTTGCGAGTTTTTCTTTACATCCTGAACAATTTTACTGGCAGTTGTGGACAAAACTTTTGTTGGTCTCCTGACTGTGGTTTTGTTTTACAGAGCCCCTGATTTTCCATTTGTTAATCACAATTTGACTGTTGACTGGCATTATCAATTCCTTGGATATGTTTTTGTATCCCTTTCCTGTTTTATATAGTTCAACTACCTTTTACCATAGATTCGTTGACAATTCTTTTACTTTCCCCATGACTCACAATCCAGAGATGTCAGTGGCTGGATGAAAGATGCAAGAGTCTGTCTGGATCCCAGAAACTCACTCAGCTTTTATGCACACACTGATTACAGGCAAACAGGTCAGACATGAGGATGTTACCTTTAGTAGCCAGTCAAACCCATTTGTGTCAACTTCTGTGCATGTTATTAGGCCAAAATCACCAGGGTATGTAAACTTTTGATCAGGGTTATTGAGATGTTTTGAAATGTCTTTATGATTTAAAAAGAGAAAACACAGTAGTTTGACAATAAATAGCTTCACCCAACCATTGACCATGAGTGGAGAAAAAGTTTTGGTGTTATCATTCATATTCTCTGAAAAAAGGCCAAGAAAGCAAAAATTCTGCCGGGGTATGTAAACCTTTGAGCACAACTCTACACTGTGTGCACAAAAATTAGACAAATTGTATTTTTCATGACTGATTTTATTATTTAATAGCTATAGTCCTGTTGGTCTACCCAAAGGTTTAAAAAAAAGTAACTATTTAAGAAAGTAGAACCAAGGTTTTGCCTTCCTAAGAGTTCGCTTACACTAATGTATAAAAAAATCGATCCCATTCTCACCCAACAGAATAGGACAATTTTTTCTCACTTGTCATCCATGTGCTGTCTCGATACAATCTATATTCTACTCAGCAGGTATAAATCTTTTACTGTACCATTTGCATTTCCCTATGCTACAGAACTGTAATGTATCCTTAAATCGGATGTCATACTGATGGTCCGTATGGTATGCAGATCTGCGCTGCCTCACTGGATAACACTGATCCGAGTGCAATACGATTATTTTATCAGATTTATATGCTAGTGTGAACGAGCCCATGGAAGAATATCTGTGTGCAGAATTATTTGGCCTATCATAGTAGAAAAAGACAGCAGGATGGCACTCACCGTTCTCTTGAAATGATTCACTTTATTTCATATTGACAAAGCATAGGCATCGGCATGGGAGAAATGCAAAAAGACGGACGACAGCCGTTTCGTGCACAATGCACTTCAACAGGTCCCATGCTCAGGCTCAAGGAAACACTAATTTATACCACATGTGTGAACAAAAGAAACTCCACCCTTTACCTGAATGTGTCTTAAAAAAACCCCGAAATAAAAAAATAAAAATAAAAACAAGCATAATTTACATACACCATATGCAATAAAACTAGCAATCATAACCGCTTCAGAGAAATACGGACATATCCACTTTTTCATTTAGACCCAAAGGACCTGTGGCTTTTGTACGGAGGATCCATTTAGTCTCTATTTGTAAAAGATGTTTTTTATGACTCCCTCCATACTGCGGTGCAGACACCCTTTCAATGTCAGTAAACCGTAATGCTTCCGCATTCCCCCCCGTGTACCTTCCTCATGTGTTCAATTAGTCTAGGGACACCCTTTCCTGTGCTGATGGAATTGAAATGTTCCCTGAATCTTACAAAGAGGGGCTGGATAGTTTTCCCAATGTAGAAAAAACCACATGGGCAAAACAATGCATTCACTACAAAGGAGGTCCTGCAAGTAATGAATTCCGTGACTTCGTGAAATATAGGTCCCATTTTTACAGTTTTGCCACTTAATTTAAATGGACACCAAGAACAGTTTTTACATATATAATTTCCCTTTGGGGCACTAGATTCCAACCAATTATTTCGTTTGTTTTGAAATCTGTTCTTGACTAATAAATCTTGAAGGTTAGTACTTCTTTTACTCGCAAATAAAGGACCCCTACTGACCACATCTGTGAGGTCTCTGTCACTTTCAAGCAGGTGCCAATTCTGTCTGATGACTGTTCTAATGTGTCTATCCATAGAATTATATGTAAAACTAAAAACAAACCGTTTCTCTTTTCCGTTTTTGATCTGCCCGTTAATAACTGGTTCACTATTAACCCTCTGTAAGGCGGAATCTAGAACAGAATCAGGATATCCTCTTTTTTTGAATCTGCTACGCAATTCATTTGCTTGTCTCTGAAAACCTTCATTATGACTATTAAATTTTTTTAATCTCAAAAATTGGCCATAAGGCAAGGAATTCTTTACATAATGGGGGTGTGCACTATTATAATGTAAGAGGGAGTTTGTGGATGAAGATTTACGAAAAATTTCTGTATACCAAACTCCATTGGTTAACTTTAATCTGACATCCAAAAAATCTATTTCTGAGCCTCCAAATTGCGAAGTAAATTTCATATTCATATTATTATGTGAATTAAGAAACTCCACAAATAAATTGAAATCCTCTTTTGACCCGTCCCACACAATGAAAATGTCATCCACATAGCGAATAAATAATTTTATATACTTCAAAAAGGGATTGGTGACCGCATAAACTACTTTCTCCTCCAAAACTGCTAAAAACAGGTTAGCGAGGGTGCACGCGACGGGCGTACCCATCGCTGTACCCTCCGTTTGCCTATACCAGACATTGTCAAATTGGAACGCGTTATGCGTAAGAATAAAATCAAGACCATCTATGATGAAATTGATGGTTCCAAGATCTCTATCAGAACTCAAAAGCACTTGTCTAATTGTGTCTACTCCACCCTCATGTGGAATTCTAGTGTATAGATTTTCCACATCTATGGATGTCATCTGGAAATTATCTTGCCAATCAATTTCTTTTAGAACTGTCACAAAATCTTTCGAATCTTTTATGTACGAGGGAATCTCCTTGAGGAAAGTAGAACCAAGGTTTTGCCTTCCTAAGAGTTCGCTTACACTAATGTATAAAAAAATCGATCCCATTCTCACCCAGGAGAATAGGACAGTTTTTTCTCACTTGTCATCCATATGCTGTCTCGATACAATCTGTATTCTACTCAGCAGGTATAAATCTTTTACTGTACCATTTGCATTTCCCTATGCTACAGAACTGTAATGTATCCATAAATCGGATGTCATACTGATGGTCCGTATGGTATGCAGATCTGCGCTGCCTCACTGGATAAGGCTAGTTTCACACTAGCGTTTATGAGCGCAGCGACGGCCTGCGCACGGCCGCCACTAAGCCCCGCCCCTGCCGCGCCCCGCCGGTAGCTCCGCCCACCGGAGCATGACGCTGCATGCGCCCTGCGTCCCCTATCTTTATCACAGGGGGGCGCAGGCCGTGCGCAGTATGCATTTGGCGGCGCATGCGTCCTTTTGACGGTGCGCCGACCTGCGCCAAACGCAACCTGCTGCAGTTTGGTTGCGTCGGCGCACCGTCAAAAAGGCGCATGCGCCGCCAAACGCATACTGCGCACGGCCTGTGCCCCCTGTGATAAAGATAGGGGACGCAGGGCGCATGCAGCGTCATGCGCCGGTGGGCAGAGCTACCGGCGGGGGTGCGGCAGGGGGCGGGGCTTAGCGGCGGCCGTGCGCAGGCCGTCGCTGCGCTCATAAACGCTAGTGTGAAACTAGCCTAACACTGATCCGAGTGCAATACGATTATTTTATCAGATTTATATGCTAGTGTGAATGAGCCCATGGAAGAATATCTGTGTGCAGAATTATTTGGCAGCTAAAAGAAAAACTTACATTTTCCCATCTCAATTGTTTATTATCATCTGTTAAAGAAGATAATCAAGAATTAGTGAAAAGGGTTTTTTCTGCATTGCCAAGTATACTAAAGATAATTCCAGAGAAAGGAGCAGGAACTGGGATAAGGGAATGCGGTTTATTGTCGACACGTTTCAAAGTAAAATAAACATCTTCCTTAAGGGTACTTTCACACATCAGTTTTTAAGCATCAGGCGCGATGCGGTGAAAAATGTAAAAGCCGGATCCGGCGCCGGTTGCCACCGGATCCGGCTTTTTTCCCATAGACTAGCATCGCTGAATTGCGCCTGATGGCCATGCGGCGTGTCCGGCTTTTGCCGGATACGGCAAAAAAATGGCTGTCCTTCGTCTGCAAAAAACGTTCCCTGCAACGTTTTTTGACAGCGCCGGACTGCTTTTTTCCACTGCGCATGCCAGAAGACTCTCTCGCCCTCTCCCTGTCCTGCACCGTCTTTGGCCTCAACAGATGATCCGGTGGGCTGCGGCTTCTACCGGATCAGGTTTGACAACTTTTTGCCGCAGCCCGCTGGATTTAAAAAACTGAAGTCTGAAAGTAGCCTAAGACAAACTTCAAGTGCAGGACTGAACCCATATGCGGGGTTTAAATAAAAGCAGTAATTTAAAATACAGATGTGAAAAAGACACATACCGGGTGTCAGATAACACATCAATTGTCAATTTAAATATAGTTGTCAACATGAAGCAAGAAAAAACAGTATATTTCACAAAGCACATATATCAATTAAACAGAGCACATAAGTGAGTACAAAGTGAGAATAATAACTGAATAACTAAACATATACAATAATACATTTCTGACATTTCAGAAAAATTATCAGTGACTAATAAGCCTTCCAACCATGGAGACTGTAATCTGCTGATCATCAACGTTTTATGGAGCACCAACCACAGCCTCCCGACACTGTTTAGATAGGTAATGTTTTCCTTCACCAAAATCTACCATTTAAGAAGGGACCACAAGTTCTCAATAGGGTTTATGTCAGGTGAAGGAGGGGCTAGGTCATTATTTTATCATCTTTAAAGCCTTTACTGGCAGCCAAGCAGTGGAGACTTCGATGTATCCGACCTTGAAAGATGTAGACCTTTTCATCTACCAAAGTATTGCCTCAAGTCTTCAAGCATTTCTTATACCTAGTGTGGAGTCAATCATAACACTGCATTAGACGAGTGTTTCCCCAACTCCAGGCCTCCAACAGATCCTGTTTTCAGGATTTCCTTAGTGTTGCCCAGGTGAGAGAACCTGCGGCAAATTCATTCTGATGTTTTGATAATAATTCCATCACCTGGGCAATACTAAGGAAATCCTGTAAACAGGATCTGTTGGGGGCCATAAGGACTGGATTTTGGGAAACACAGCATTAGACTAACCCCTGAATGGTACATCTTTACTGACATGCTTAACTATGGGGGTGTGGTAATAAGTAGAGTTGAGCGACTTTTGGTTTTTTAGGGTCGAGTTTCGTTTCGTGAAACCCGACTTTTCCAAAAGTCGGGTCGAGCAAGATCGTCCGATTATAGGGAAAAGTCGGGGTCGTCCCGAAACACGAAACCCAATGTAAATCAATGGGGAATAAAAGTCGGCAGTGAGAGGAGGACAGGAAACACACCTACAGTGCCCATTTGAATGCCAAAAGCATCAATTCTTCTTACTTAAGCTTGTCAACCTTAATTAACTTCATAATACAAGTTCCGCACTGAAAAATGGGGGTTATTTGGCTAAAGTTGTGGGGGGGGGGAGGGCTGGCTCCAGGTTTTCATGTGCCCTGAGCGAAAGAGCGCCCCTTTAACACATACCACAACTCATCATGCTCCGATACGGCAGAGAAATAGCGGTATAGTACAATGAAAAATACCTCACTTTTTACATCTCATGACGAGGCCCATCTATTTCTCCATACAGAATCATTGGTCCCATATAATGTTTGAAACAGTATATGATGAGCTCCACATAATGCTACAGTATATGTTGGTCCCCATGGATGAAGCTCCAGTGTCTTATGGGCCCAAATAATGCTCCAAACATAATGGGCCCCATTTCTAATGCTCTAGTGTATAATGGGCCCTGTAAATGCTGCTCCAGTGTCTGATGTCCACCTTTGGAATGTTCCAGTGTATGGTGGGCCCCATCTATCTTTCTCCAGAGTATAGTGCTCCCCAAAAATTGCTGTCCCAACATTGAAAACAATCAAATAAGTCTCCTCGCTAGGGAATCCCTGTACTAGTCTAGACTCCTCGTCGTCCCCATCTTCCATCTCACTGCACAGTATTTCAACTTTGCAAGTGCTGTGATCCTGGGCAAGCAGGGGGGCCCACTCGTTGGCGACGGCACTGGCACAGGGCCCCTGATAGTACGGTGGTGTGTCTGATGGCGGGTGGGCCGAACCTGCACTTTCATCTGCAGCTTCCTCTTTGTCACCGTGTAAGATGGAACTGTATATGGGAAGGGTAACCTGAGTTTCATCAGGGTCAGATTCAGGCCGGGTAGCGTGCGAGGGGAATGTAGTGGTCTGGGTCAATGTACCAGCAGATTCATCGAGCAGTGGCTGGGCATCAGTGCACTTGTGTCGCCCCCAGGAGTACGGTCGCCACAGTGGCATTACCTTCTTCCTAGGGAGTGTGATGTCATGCTTGGGAGCAATGAAGGATCTCTCTAGCAGGTTAACTAATTGGGCGGCGTTATTCCCACGAGTCATGACCCTCCAAACAGCGTTCATGAAGGCAAAGTGTTTGTTTTACGTGGGCAGTATGGTTGCAAAGCTGAACCTTAAAGGAATGTCCAGAAGGGCACCACCAGGAGTGGAGCCTACGGTTAAATTCGACTCCACCTGGGAAACCTCAACCATGCCAGCTACAGAACAGATGCACACATTGCAAGCTTAATTCCGTTGACGAACGAGACTCCGTCATGCCCCGCGGTCCGAGTCCGGCTTACTAGAGGGACACGTGAGGCTCTGGCACATGAGATTGGCCAATAACTGGTGTGTCATGCCCTTACATGTCTGTGGCTGCATGTGCGCTACACTGAAAAGGCCAGCGTTTGTCGCTTACAGGTGCAGATAACCCGCTGAACAACGTTAGTGATGGGGATCACTGATTACAATTATTACCCGCGAACAATGATTTCCCAGTAAGTGCAGGTCAACCGTAGTTCCGGAATTAGGCCTAACCGTCATTCCTGAAAAAATGAAAAACTTACGTGTGCAAACCACAGGTGCTGTAGCTTGCTTAACAGCTCGCCAGCCGTTCTCACGCCCAGTATGGATTACACGTGATTGCACAAAGGTGAGAAAGGGTACCGTATCCCCAGATAACATGTATGGATAGCGTACACATTCAAAATATATGTCTATACATCAGGAGGCAGGCTCAGACGGTGTTAGGCCCAGTATGGATTGCACGTGATTGCACAAAGGTTAGAAAGGGTACCGTTTCCCCGGATAACATGTATGGATAGCGTACACATTCAAAATATATGTCTATACATCAGGAGGCAGGCTCAGACGGTGTCAGGCACAGTATGGATTTGACGGCCCAGATTACACAGCGGAGGAGCAGGGAGAGGTAAAGATTGCAAATGCTGGGGCCCTGCCCAAGCAAGGGGGGCCCACTCGTGGGCGTCGGTACCTGCACTGGGCCCCTCATAGTACAGCGGTGTGTCTGACGGCGGGTGTGCACCACCACCGTCAGAGACACTTGATTGCACTATGAGGGACCCTGTGCCAGTGCCCGCACCCAAGAGTCGGCCTACCCACCTGTCCAGGGCAACAGCACTCGCACGGTGTCGTGTGCTAGGTGGTGACCCCGGCCATGGGGGGGGAGGCAGCACAGTTAGGGAGTTTTAGAAAGTGGCATATGTTGATGTTGGACATTCAGCTGATGCAAAAGGCGAAATAGGTGAAGTCCCAGGAAGAGGTGGACCAAAGCAAGCCATTTTTCTGTCACCCTATGTGTCATCAGGGGAAGGTGGGACAAAATCCTTGGAAACCCATGCGTGGTTCATTTTAATGAAGGTTAGATCATCCACATTTTGGGTTGACAGACGGGTCCTTTTTTCTGTCAGGATTGATCCAGCTGCACTGAAGACTCTTTCCGATAGCACACTTGCAGCTGGGCAAGCGAGCTCCTGTAAGGCATATTGGGCCAATTCAGGCCAGGTGTCCAGTTTAGCGGCCCAATAGTCAAAGGGGAATGACCTGTGTGGGACAACATCGATATGGGAGGAAAAGTAGTTTGTAACCATAGTTGACAACTGCTGTCTGTCACTTTCCATCGATGCAGTATTACCAGTTGTGTGAGCGGTATTTGAAAAATCAGTCCACAACATTGTCATGAAACCCCTGTCTCCAACGCCACTTCTGCTGTGTGCACCACGAACACCTCTGCCAAGCTGCCCCCGGCCCGTACGGCTCGTGTGAGAACCATCACCGCTGCTGTGTGCTGGGAATGCCTCAAGCAACCGATTTACCAGAGTTGCTTGTTTATTAGCCAATATTAGGTCAAGGTTCTCCTGTGGCATGATGTTTTGTAATTTGCCTTTATAGCGTGGATCCAGGATGCTGGCCAACCAATAGTCGTCATCGTTCATCATTTTGGCAATGCAGGGGTCCCTTTTAAGGATCTGCAAGGCATAATCTGACATGTGGGCCAATGTTCCCGGTGTCAATGATGCACTGCGAGTGCTGGGTGGAGGAGCACTTTCTGGCAAATCCACATCTCTCCAGACACGCACAAACCCTGTACCAGACCTTGCCACGCCAACATTTTCACTTGCCCCACGAGATGCATCCTCCTCCCCTAAGTAATCATCCCCATCATCATCCTCCTCCTCCTCCTCTTCTTCCTCCACCTCGTCCAGGAGAGGTCCCTGAGCAGACAATGGCTGAATGTCATCAAGGATTCCCTCCTCCTCAACATTGGCTGCAGACGCCTGCTCCTTAAGGTGCGTCAAAGTTTGCATGAGCAGACGCATAAGTGGGATGCTCATGCTTAGGATGGCGTCGTCTGCGCTTACCAGCCGTGTGCATTCCTCAAAACACTGAAGGACTTTACAGAGGTCTTTCAGCTTCGACCACTGCACACCTGTCAACTCCATGTCTGCTCTCAAAGTGCCTGGCCGTGTATCCTCCCACAAATGCATTATGGCCTGCCTCTGCTCGCACAGCCGCTCCACCATGTGCAGTGTGGAGTTCCACCTTGTTGCAATGTCGATAATGAGGCGGTGGTTGGGAAGGTGGAGCAATCGCTGCAGCTTCTGCATATGAACGGAGTGTACAGGCGACCGGCGGATGTGCGCGCACAGTCTTCGCACCTTCTGGAGCAGGGCTGTTAACTCCGGATAATTTTTGAGGAAGCACTGCACCACCAGGTTCAAGGTGTGAGCCAAGCAAGGTATGTGGCTGAGTTTTGAAAGGGCTATGGCTGCCACAAAATTATGTCCGTTATCACTAACTACCTTGCCTGCCTCAAGATGTACACTGCCCAGCCATGACTCAGATTGTCGCTTCAAGTACTCGGCCAGCACCTCAGCGGTGTGTCTGTCGCCCAAGCACATCATCTGCAACACAGCCTGCTGACGCTTTCCACTAGCTGCTCGATAGGGGGACACCTCATGTGCAACAGTGGCAGCTGCAGATGGAGTGCTCGTACGACTGCGCTCTGTGGACGAGCTTTCGTTTCTGGAGGAGGAGGAGGAGGAGGGTCGAACGCCTACAGCCAACTGTTTCCTATACCGTGGGCTAGGCAGCACTGTCCCACCACCGCTGTCCCCTGTGGACCCTGCATCCACCACATTAACCCAGTGTGCAGTGATGGACACGTAACGGCCCTGGCCATGCCGACTGGACCATGCATCAGTTGTGAGGTGCACCTTTCCGCTCACTGACTGCTTGAGTGCATGGACAATGCGGTCTTTCACATGATGGTGGAGGGCTGGGATGGCTTTGCGAGAGAAGAAGTGGCGACTGGGTAGGTCATAGCGTGGTACTGCATAGGCCATGAGTTCGCGGAAAGCTGTGCTTTCCACCAACCGAAAGGGCATCATCTCAAACGAGATTAGTTTGGCAATGTGGGCGTTCAAACCCAGTGTACGCGAATGAGAGACTGAGTACTTTCTTGACCTACTCATAGTGTCTGGGAGGGTGAGCTGGACTTGAGAGCTGCATATGGTGGAAGTAGCGGTGGACAGGGCGGACTGAGAGAGGGTTGATGATGGTGATGGAGTTGGTGTTCTTTCTGATGGCCTAGAATCAGTCTTTCGTTGATATAACAGTGGGATTCCCTGACTGCTGTGGCCTTGCAACGACACCTCAACATTTGCTGCTGTGCTAACCGGTGGGCTTACAGTGGGGGAAACAATGTAGCGTTGCTGACTACCTTCGTTGTGATCAGTTGCACATGTGGCACTTGAGGTTTGGTGTTGTGTCCACGCTTGCAAGTGCATGCTGGTTAAATGTCTAAGCATGCAACTGGTATTCAAATTTTTCAGATTTTTCCCTCGGCTAAAGGTCTTTGCGCACTTCTTACAGATAACCTTGGCCTGATCATGAGGATTTTGGTCAAAAAAGTGCCACACTGCACTCTTCCTACTTTGGCAGACATTTTGCGGCCTAGCACGCTGTGATTTTTTGACCCTCTGGACAAGCTGTCCAGCAACTCTTTTGATGTTTGGAACCTGTCTTTGGAGTGCTCCAGGCCTGCCAGATAACAGCTGTTGCGATGTTCCTCATCTGAGCTATTGGAAGCAGCACCCTCTTCCCCCAATGGATGCCAATCTGGGTCAACAACTGGGTCATCCATCACCTCCTCTTCTATGTCATGTGCACCTTCCTCTGTGTCACCGTGTATGGTGGTATAGTGTGCGGGAAGGGGCACCTGAGTCTCATCAGGGTCAGAATCTGGCTCTGTACACTGCGAGGACAATGTAGTGCTCTGAGTGAATGTACCAGCAGAATCATCCATCAGCGGCTGTGCATCAGTGCACTCCATGTCAGATTCATCTTGACCTGGGTAATTCACCATTTGACTTGATAATCCAGGCATGGTATGTGAAAACAGCTCCATGGAGTAATCAGTAGTATGGCCTGCGTCATCCTTCAATCTTGGTTGGGGTGAAGGACACAAGGAAAGGTGTGGTTCATGAACATGAGCCTCCAATGACGACTCAGTGCTTTTACTTTTTACAACTGAAGAAGAGGAGGCGATAGAGCTGGAGGCTGAGTCAGCAATGTAAGACAAATCTTTTTCCTGATGCTCTGGCTTTAAAAGCGGTTTGCCAACTCCTAGAAAACTAAGCGTTCGAGGCCTTATGTAGCCAGACGATGACGCAGGCTCAACACCTTCTGCATTCGGTCCTATTTTGCTCTTGCCACTACCATCAGATCCACCACCAACACCATCATTACCAGCTGCCAACCCCCGCCCAATTCCACGGCCTCTTCCACCAGCCTTCCTCATTTTTGGTAGAAATGTAGACAAAATCCAACAAACTATATAGTAATGTAAAACAAGGTACAAGGTGTCTATAGGACAGGGGAGATTTTGAATTTCTGCAGACACTTGTGGACACTGGACACTTTTGGATTGTGTGAGGCCCACTGATATCTGAGCGCTATGTCACAGGCTCGATGGCACAGCTGTGACCAAAGTGACTAGAGGATAAGGGAGATTTTGAATCTCTGCACACACTTTTGGACACTGGACACTTTTGGATTGTGTGAGGCCCAATGAATATCTGAGCGCTATGTGACAGGCTCGATGGCACAGCTGTGACCAAAGTGACTAGAGGATAAGGGAGATTTTGAATCTCTGCACACACTTTTGGACACTGGACACTTTTAGATTGTGCGAGGCCCAATGAATAATGAATATCTGAGCGCTATGTGACAGGCTCGATGGCACAGCTGTGACCAAAGTGACTAGAGGATAAGGGAGATTTTGAATCTCTGCACACACTTTTGGACACTGGACACTTTTGGATTGTGTGAGGCCCAATGAATATCTGAGCGCTATGTCACAGGCTCGATGGCACAGCTGTGACCAAAGTGACTAGAGGATAAGGGAGATTTTGAATCTCTGCACACACTTTTGGACACTGGACACTTTTGGATTGTGTGAGGCCCAATGAATATCTGAGCGCTATGTGACAGGCTCGATAGCAGAGCTGTGACCAAAGTGACTAGAGGATAAGGGAGATTTTGAATCTCTGCACACACTTTTGGACACTGGACACTTTTGGATTGTGTGAGGCCCAATGAATATCTGAGCGCTATGTGACAGGCTCGATAGCAGAGCTGTGACCAAAGTGACTAGAGGATAAGGGAGATTTTGAATCTCTGCACACACTTTTGGACACTGGACACTTTTGGATTGTGTGAGGCCCACTGACATCTGAGCGCTATGTGACAGGCTCGATAGCACAGCTGTGACCAAAGTGACTAGAGGATAAGGGAGATTTTGAATCTCTGCACACACTTTTGGACACTGGACACTTTTGGATTGTGTGAGGCCCAATGAATATCTGAGCGCTATGTGACAGGCTCGATGGCACAGCTGTGACAAAAGTGACTAGAGGATAAGGGAGATTGGATTGCTTTTATAAAAGCAGTTTGCGCAGCAGTGGGTAAACAGCAATGCCAGCCTGTCAGGAAGCCTTAAAAGGCAGCCCAACAACCAACACCACTGATACACCACAATATAGCCTCCCCTTGCACTGCACACACAGTGACTGGTGTGTTGTGCAGGCCAAATTGCTAGCAGCAGAAGCAGTTTTTTTTCTTCTCAGCAGGACAAAAAAAAAAATTGGGATTGCTTTTAAAAAAGCAGTTTGCGGAGCAGTGGGTAAACAGCAATGCAGGAATGTCAGGAATAGTGTTGAGCATTCCGATACCGCAAGTATCGGGTATCGGCCGATATTAGCGGTATCGGAATTCCGATACTTAATTCCGATACTTTTGTCATATCGGATTCCGGAATCGGAATCGGAATAGGAAGTTCCCATCATGCTATGAGCCTGCTTGCTTTGATTAAGCCAATGGGAATCCTCCGAAGTGTGGGCACATCCTGTTAGGCATGTAGGCATGTTAACTATTGGCATGGCTGTGATTGGCTGCCGAAATGATGTCATGATGCACTATAAAAGCCACCGCAGCCGCCATTTCTGGTCACTCTGCTGTGAATTCAGTTAGGGACAGGCTGCTGTAGAAGACTGTGAGGGACAGTTAGAAATAGCGATTCCACCAAACATCTAGTGCTTTACCCAGGCTACATAAACCACCACTGTAGCCTTCTTTGCCCTAGCAGCAGTGTTCACAGCTGTCTGCAAGGGCTGTGTGAGTGCAGCTCACGCTGTGGAGTGGGTCCTGCAGCCACGTCAGGCTGTAGGCCACCCAGTGTGATCACTGCTGCCTCATACATCTTTTATTTTTTGAGCTGCATTTTTTACATAATTTCAATCTAGTGTGCTTCCGTCCGTATCCATATACGTTGGTTGCAAACACTAGTAGTAGACAGCGGAGCCTTTCTGCAGCCTTTCAGTGCTAGTGTCCACTTTGCTGCACTGTTCACGGCTGTCTGAGAGGTCTCTGACTGTGTGTGAGTGCAGCTCACGCTGAGTAGTGTGTCCTGCAGCTACGTCTGGCTGTAGGACGCTCAGCGTGCGTCAGTGCCTCACACATATTTTTATTTGAGTGCAGCTCATTTTTTCTTCTATTAGTGTGCATCCATCCGTCTCCATCTACGGTGGTTGCAAACACTATAAAGGAGTACACAGCGGAGCCTTTCTGCAGCCTGTCAGTGCCAGTGCCCACTTAGCTGCACTGTTGACGGCTGTCTGAGAGGCCTCTGACTGTGTGTGAGTGCAGCTCACGCTGAGTAGAGTGTCCTGCAGCTACGTCTGGTTGTAGGACGCTCAACGTGCGTCACTGCCTCACACATATTTGTCTTTGAGTGCAGCTCATTTTTTCTTCTCCTATTAGTGTGCATCCATCCGTATCCATCAACATTGGTTGGTTGCAAACACTATATAGGAGTAGATAGAGGAGCCTTTTTTTCTGGCTTGTGCCCTGCCGGCGCAGCCAGATTAGTATTACCCAATTTTTTTGGAGCCTCATCTTTTGCATTGTAGGTTACCTGCCTGCATTGTAATAGCTCCAAAAAGTTGGTGATACTATCAGTTTCAATTCTTTGTTCACATACTTTGAGTTTGTTTCCAACAAAGAAACCACAAAAAAAGTTCACCAAACACTACATTTTGAACTTGTGTAGGCCACATCAGCTCCTATTAAAGTCTAGTCCACACACACACACACTTCATAAAATTAGTGTTTCTTGTACCTGTAACCAGCTGTTCAGGAATAAGCACACTAAGGCCCCCCTTTGTACTTTTTTGCCTATCTTAAGCAGTCTTGCAAGATGAAGAAGGCAGGGAATAAGGCGCGTGGGCGTGGGCGTGGAGTTTCAGCAGGGAGAGGACGTGGGGATTCTGCAGGGAGAGGACGTGGGGATTCTACAGGTAGAGGACGTGGGGATTCTGGGCCTGCTGCGGGCACCAGTGGATCAGCATCCCCCAGTTTTAGCAGGCAACAGTCCTTTATGTGCAGCTTTGTAGGACCTCAACGTACCCCACTGCTGCGGGAGGAACAAATTGAAGCCGTTGTCGGATGGATGGCAGCTAACGCATCGACTTCAATTACTTCCGCATCCTCTCAGGGTCAGAGCACCGAAGAGCAACCATCTGTCTCTTCACCACCTGCCAAAGTGCCCAGGCAGTCAGAGAGACATGGACAGGAGCCATCACAGTCTCTACTTCTGTTCTCGGAATCTGTTGGCTTGGAAAGAGGGGGCCAGCCAAGCAGCATTCCTGAATGTGAAGAAGAGGGAGTATGCAGTGATGCGCAACTTCTTTGTCCCTCTGAATCTGAAGAGGCGAGTGGGCCAGTGCCTATGGTCAGCACACCTCAGTACGCATCAGATGATGACGAGACTCAGTTGCCACTTTCTGGTGCGTACGGTGCTGGCGAGACAACCCTGGAGAAGCAGCTGTTTGAAGAGGGGAGGGAAGATGATGAGGTCCTTGACCCATCATGGCGTGAGCAACAGGAAGGTGGTGGGAGCAGCTCGGAGGAAGAGATTCCCCTACCGGCCAAAACAGGAGGCAGAGGGAGGGGGAAGACTTGGTTGCCTGTACCCTCCACTTCGGCACCCGTTAGGAGCATTCCTCCTTCCAAAGGCAAACCGGGCGCTCACAAGAGTTGCAGTGCGTGGTCCTTTTTTGACACAGTTGCAGATGACATTTGCTTTGTCAAATGCAAGCTGTGTCATCAGAGAGTCAAAAGAGGGAGAAATGTCAGCAACCTCAATACCACAAATATGTGGAAACATGTGCGCACCAAGCACGAGTTGGAGTTGCAGAGACACCCTGAAGACGTAGGCCAACGTACAGCACCACCTACCACCTCTTCAGTTCGTGTTGGGCCCTCTTCCTCCAGCTCACACACTGCTGGTTCGGCTTCCTCACAGGATCGCCAAGGAAGAACCTCTGCCACTGTTGTCCGGAGACCCTGTCAGATTCCACCCATAGCAGCACGTTCCCATCCATCACAGCCATCGGTAGCACAGGCATGGGATAAAAGGCGCCCTTACTCGGCAAACCATCCCCGAGCACAGTCTCTGAATGCTGGCATTGCCAAACTTCTGGCAGTTGAAATGCTGTCATTCAGGCTGGTGGACACTGACACCTTCCGGGACTTAATGGCATTGGCAGTCCCCCAATACAACGTGCCCAGCCGCTTTTATTTCAGCAGGCGAGCCGTCCCTGCCCTGCAGAAACATGTTGAGGGCAAAATAAAACATGCGCTACTAAACGCCGTTAGTAGCAAGGTCCACCTGACCACCGATGCGTGGACCAGTAACCATGGACAGGGACGATACCTTTCCCTCACTGCCCACTGGGTCAATGTTGTGGAGCCGGGTACGGATCTGGAGAGTGGAGCTGTACGTGTTCTTCCAACGCCACGGATTGCAGGACTCCAGTCTGTACACATAGACTCCTCCTCCTACTCAAGTTCCTCAGAAACAGCAGAGCAGGAGCCTGTTACGACCGATATGAGCACAGCCGTGGCCAAACGTCAACAGGCTGTACTCAAATTAATTTCTTTGGGGAATCGAAGCCACACAGCGCAGGAGCTCTGGAATGCTATCAAGCTGGAGAGCGATGTGTGGTTTGGGCCAGCGAATCTCCAGCCGGGCTTGGTAGTGTGTGACAATGGCCGAAATCTGGTGGCAGCTCTTGGCCTAGGCAACCTCACACACATCCCATGTCTGGCACATGTTCTTAACTTGGTCGTGCAGAGCTTTCTGAGGGACTATCCGGATCTTGCTGCACTGTTGCACAAGGTCCGCATAGAGTGCGCTCACTTGCGACGTTCCAGCACGGCAAGATCGCGCCTCGCTGCTCTGCAGCGACGATTTGGCATTCCGGAACATCGCATCATATGTGACCTACCCACCCGGTGGAATTCAACGTTACATATGTTGGAGCGGTTGTGTGAGCAGCAGGCAGCAGTCATGGAGTACCAGCTGCATCAGGCGCAAACAAGTCGCACTGTGCGCCGTTCACACTTCAGCACCATTGAGTGGGCCTCTATGAAGGACATCTGCCTCGTTTTGCGTGCCTTCGATGAATCCACGCGGATGGCGAGTGCAGATGATGCACTAGTCAGCATGACTGTCCCCCTTATCTGCCTGCTTCAACAAACACTGCAAGCACTAAGGGATGAGGTTTCAGAAGAGGTGGAGGATGAGGAGTCCCAAATGCCATCTGCTTCTGGACAGTCTGCGCTACGTGTTTCCTCACAAAGGCCTAGGCAGGGGACACTTTGTGAGGAGGATGAGGAGGAGTCGATGGAGGAGGAAGACATCTCTCCAGAGGAGGGAGGTACACAAACCTCTACTCAGTATGTACAGCGAGGGTGGGGTGATGCAGAGCAGGCCGAGGTCACGCCTCAAACAGGGGACAGCGGTTCTTTGGCAGTTGGGAGTCTGCAGCACATGGTTGATTTCATGCTGCAGTGCCTGAGAAACGACCGCCGCATCGCCCACATTCTCGTCTCGGCTGATTATTGGGTGTACACCCTCCTAGATCCTCGCTACCGGGACAGCGTACAAAGGCTCATACCAACGTTGAACCGGGAGCGTAAAATGCGGGAGTACGAAGAGTCACTGGTGCAGTCCATAATGTTTTCCATTCCACCCGACAGCATTGTTGCTAGTGCTTTACAAAGCAGCTCTGTGCGTCGAGGCAGTGGAGGAAACTCTGCACAAAGAGGGAGCAGAGGCAGCGCCGCAGCACAAGGCAAGACCACTATGGCCCAAATGTGGCAAAGTTTTGTGTGTCCACCACAATTGTCTACACCATCAGCGACGCCTCGAGTCAGCAGGAGGCAACGCTTCCGTCAGATGGTGTCAGACTACATGTCTTGCCCTGTCGCTGTACTCCCAGATGGCTCTTCCCCCTTCAAGTTTTGGGTCTCTAAGCTGGATACATGGCCAGAGCTTAGCCAGTATGCATTGGAGGTGCTGGCTTGCCCTGCTGGCAGTGTATTATCGGAACGTGTCTTTAGTGCCGCAGGTGGTGTACTAACAGACCGTCGCACGCGACTATCTTCCGATAATGTTGACCGGCTGACTTTTCTGAAAATGAACAAGGCCTGGATCTCCAAAGACTTTGCCATTCCTCTTACAGACTAAATTAGTGGTTGGCAACTGTATCCAGGTCTGCTGGTGTGTTCATTTTTCTACCACCTGAACTATAATCCCTTTGCCTCAACACAGCCAGTTGTCGCTCAGATGTGTCGTCTGCACAGAGAAACACACTAGCTCCTGTGTTAGTGGGGTTCAGTAATGCCAGCTGATCCCCTGCTGTGTGGACGGCAAAGTCACCAGCTCCATCAACATTCAAACCACTACTGATTTTTAACCGTGCCCAACTTAGGTCTCTGGCTCCACTGTCTCTACTATTTCCCCTGACCTCCAACCCCGCCATCTACATCTCTGAAGTGGCGTCAGCACAATCTACACTTGTTCCTGTGTTCCTGTGGCTCAGTCCCATCAGTTTATCCCCTGATGTGTGTCCGGCAAGGTCTCCTGCTCTGTCCACATTCCCATAACCAGTAGTGGGAATGAGGACAGAGCTGGCGAACTTGCCGGACAAACATCAGGGGATCAACTGACGGGACTGAGCACCAGTAACACAGGAACAAGTGTAGATTGTGCTGACGCCACTTCAGAGATGTAGCTGGCGGGGTTGGAGGCCAGGGTAAATAGTAGAGACAGTGGAGCCAGAGGCCTAAGTGGAGCATGGTTAGAATCAGTAGTAGTCCACAACCTCCATAAAAACCGCTGCCCATTGGCCTCTGCATGCGGCATGCGTAATCCTGGGCTCCAACAGCGTCAGTTGGTGTTCAGAAGTGTCGTCTCCACAGAGCCAAACACCTTCGTTAGAGTGTTAGTGGGGTTCAGCACTGCCAGCTGTTCCCCTGCTGTGGAGATGGCAAGTCTCCTGCTGCCTTCACCTGCCAAAATCCAGTAGGCCCCAGCCTGCTCCTCGCCTAATCCTGGGCTCCAACAGCGTCAGTTGGTGTTCAGAAGTGTCGTCTCCACAGAGCCAAACACCTTCGTTAGAGTGTTAGTGGGGTTCAGCACTGCCAGCTGTTCCCCTGCTGTGGAGATGGCAAGTCTCCTGCTGCCTTCACCTGCCAAAATCCAGTAGGCCCCAGCCTGCTCCTCGCCTAATCCTGGGCTCCAACAGCGTCAGTTGGGGTTCAGAAGTGTCGTCTCCACAGAGCAAAACACCTTCGTTAGAGTGTTAGTGGGGTTCAGCACTGCCAGCTGTTCCCCTGCTGTGGAGATGGCAAGTCTCCTGCTGCCTTCACCTGCCAAAATCCAGTAGGCCCCAGCCTGCTCCTCGCCTAATCCTGGGCTCCAACAGCGTCAGTTGGTGTTCAGAAGTGTCGTCTCCACAGAGCCAAACACCTTCGTTAGAGTGTTAGTGGGGTTCAGCACTGCCAGCTGTTCCCCTGCTGTGGAGATGGCAAGTCTCCTGCTGCCTTCACCTGCCAAAATCCAGTAGGCCCCAGCCTGCTCCTCGCCTAATCCTGGGCTCCAACAGCGTCAGTTGGTGTTCAGAAGTGTCGTCTCCACAGAGCCAAACACCTTCGTTAGAGTGTTAGTGGGGTTCAGCACTGCCAGCTGTTCCCCTGCTGTGGAGATGGCAAGTCTCCTGCTGCCTTCACCTGCCAAAATCCAGTAGGCCCCAGCCTGCTCCTCGCCTAATCCTGGGCTCCAACAGCGTCAGTTGGTGTTCAGAAGTGTCGTCTCCACAGAGCCAAACACCTTCGTTAGAGTGTTAGTGGGGTTCAGCACTGCCAGCTGTTCCCCTGCTGTGGAGATGGCAAGTCTCCTGCTGCCTTCACCTGCCAAAATCCAGTAGGCCCCAGCCTGCTCCTCGCCTAATCCTGGGCTCCAACAGCGTCAGTTGGTGTTCAGAAGTGTCGTCTCCACAGAGCCAAACACCTTCGTTAGAGTGTTAGTGGGGTTCAGCACTGCCAGCTGTTCCCCTGCTGTGGAGATGGCAAGTCTCCTGCTGCCTTCACCTGCCAAAATCCAGTAGGCCCCAGCCTGCTCCTCGCCTAATCCTGGGCTCCAACAGCGTCAGTTGGTGTTCAGAAGTGTCGTCTCCACAGAGCCAAACACCTTCGTTAGAGTGTTAGTGGGGTTCAGCACTGCCAGCTGTTCCCCTGCTGTGGAGATGGCAAGTCTCCTGCTGCCTTCACCTGCCAAAATCCAGTAGGCCACAGCCTGCTCCTCGCCTAATCCTGGGCTCCAACAGCGTCAGTTGGTGTTCAGAAGTGTCGTCTCCACAGAGCCAAACACCTTCGTTAGAGTGTTAGTGGGGTTCAGCACTGCCAGCTGTTCCCCTGCTGTGGAGATGGCAAGTCTCCTGCTGCCTTCACCTGCCAAAATCCAGTAGGCCACAGCCTGCTCCTCGCCTAATCCTGGGCTCCAACAGCGTCAGTTGGTGTTCAGAAGTGTCGTCTCCACAGAGCCAAACACATTCGTTCAAGTGTTAGTGGGGTTCATCATTGCCAGCTGATCCCCTGCTGTGGAGATGGCAGTCTCTCCTGCTGTAAACTCAATCAAAATACAGTAGGCCTCTGCCTACACCCTCCTATTTCCTGGGCTTCAACACAGCCAGTTGTAGTTCGGAAGTGCCGTCCACACGGAAAGAGATACTTGCTCCCGTGTCTCAGTGGGGTTCAGTAACGTCAGCTGATCCCCTGCTGTGTGGATGGCAGTCTCTCCTGCTGTCACCTCAATCAAAATACAGTAGGCCTCTGCCTACACCCTCCTATTTCCTGGGCTTCAACACAGCCAGTTGTAGTTCGGAAGTGCCGTCCACACGGAAAGAGATACTTGCTCCCGTGTCTCAGTGGGGTTCAGTAACGTCAGCTGATCCCCTGCTGTGTGGATGGCAGTCTCTCCTGCTGTAAACTCATTCAAAATACAGTAGGCCTCTGCCTACACCCTCCTATTTCCTGGGCTTCAACACAGCCAGTTGTAGTTCGGAAGTGCCGTCCACACGGAAAGAGATACTTGCTCCCGTGTCTCAGTGGGGTTCAGTAACGTCAGCTGATCCCCTGCTGTGTGGATGGCAGTCTCTCCTGCTGTAAACTCATTCAAAATACAGTAGGCCTCTGCCTACACCCTCCTATTTCCTGGGCTTCAACACAGCCAGTTGTAGTTCGGAAGTGCCGTCCACACGGAAAGAGATACTTGCTCCCGTGTCTCAGTGGGGTTCAGTAACGTCAGCTGATCCCCTGCTGTGTGGATGGCAGTCTCTCCTGCTGTAAACTCATTCAAAATACAGTAGGCCTCTGCCTACACCCTCCTATTTCCTGGGCTTCAACACAGCCAGTTGTAGTTCAGAAGTGCCGTCCACACGGAAAGAGATACTTGCTCCCGTGTCTCAGTGGGGTTCAGTAACGTCAGCTGATCCCCTGCTGTGTGGATGGCAGTCTCTCCTGCTGTAAACTCAATCAAAATACAGTAGGCCTCTGCCTACACCCTCCTATTTCCTGGGCTTCAACACAGCCAGTTGTAGTTCGGAAGTGCCGTCCACACGGAAAGAGATACTTGCTCCCGTGTCTCAGTGGGGTTCAGTAACGTCAGCTGATCCCCTGCTGTGTGGATGGCAGTCTCTCCTGCTGTCACCTCAATCAAAATACAGTAGGCCTCTGCCTACACCATCCTATTTCCTGGGCTTCAACACAGCCAGTTGTAGTTCGGAAGTGCCGTCCACACGGAAAGAGATACTTGCTCCCGTGTCTCAGTGGGGTTCAGTAACGTCAGCTGATCCCCTGCTGTGTGGATGGCAGTCTCTCCTGCTGTCACCTCAATCAAAATACAGTAGGCCTCTGCCTACACCCTCCTATTTCCTGGGCTTCAACACAGCCAGTTGTAGTTCGGAAGTGCCGTCCACACGGAAAGAGATACTTGCTCCCGTGTCTCAGTGGGGTTCAGTAACGTCAGCTGATCCCCTGCTGTGTGGATGGCAGTCTCTCCTGCTGTAAACTCATTCAAAATACAGTAGGCCTCTGCCTACACCCTCCTATTTCCTGGGCTTCAACACAGCCAGTTGTAGTTCGGAAGTGCCGTCCACACGGAAAGAGATACTTGCTCCCGTGTCTCAGTGGGGTTCAGTAACGTCAGCTGATCCCCTGCTGTGTGGATGGCAGTCTCTCCTGCTGTCACCTCAATCAAAATACAGTAGGCCTCTGCCTACACCCTCCTATTTCCTGGGCTTCAACACAGCCAGTTGTAGTTCGGAAGTGCCGTCCACACGGAAAGAGATACTTGCTCCCGTGTCTCAGTGGGGTTCAGTAACGTCAGCTGATCCCCTGCTGTGTGGATGGCAGTCTCTCCTGCTGTCACCTCAATCAAAATACAGTAGGCCTCTGCCTACACCCTCCTATTTCCTGGGCTTCAACACAGCCAGTTGTAGTTCGGAAGTGCCGTCCACACGGAAAGAGATACTTGCTCCCGTGTCTCAGTGGGGTTCAGTAACGTCAGCTGATCCCCTGCTGTGTGGATGGCAGTCTCTCCTGCTGTAAACTCATTCAAAATACAGTAGGCCTCTGCCTACACCCTCCTATTTCCTGGGCTTCAACACAGCCAGTTGTAGTTCGGAAGTGCCGTCCACACGGAAAGAGATACTTGCTCCCGTGTCTCAGTGGGGTTCAGTAACGTCAGCTGATCCCCTGCTGTGTGGATGGCAGTCTCTCCTGCTGTAAACTCATTCAAAATACAGTAGGCCTCTGCCTACACCCTCCTATTTCCTGGGCTTCAACACAGCCAGTTGTAGTTCGGAAGTGCCGTCCACACGGAAAGAGATACTTGCTCCCGTGTCTCAGTGGGGTTCAGTAACGTCAGCTGATCCCCTGCTGTGTGGATGGCAGTCTCTCCTGCTGTAAACTCATTCAAAATACAGTAGGCCTCTGCCTACACCCTCCTATTTCCTGGGCTTCAACACAGCCAGTTGTAGTTCGGAAGTGCCGTCCACACGGAAAGAGATACTTGCTCCCGTGTCTCAGTGGGGTTCAGTAACGTCAGCTGATCCCCTGCTGTGTGGATGGCAGTCTCTCCTGCTGTAAACTCATTCAAAATACAGTAGGCCTCTGCCTACACCCTCCTATTTCCTGGGCTTCAACACAGCCAGTTGTAGTTCGGAAGTGCCGTCCACACGGAAAGAGATACTTGCTCCCGTGTCTCAGTGGGGTTCAGTAACGTCAGCTGATCCCCTGCTGTGTGGATGGCAGTCTCTCCTGCTGTAAACTCATTCAAAATACAGTAGGCCTCTGCCTACACCCTCCTATTTCCTGGGCTTCAACACAGCCAGTTGTAGTTCAGAAGTGCCGTCCACACGGAAAGAGATACTTGCTCCCGTGTCTCAGTGGGGTTCAGTAACGTCAGCTGATCCCCTGCTGTGTGGATGGCAGTCTCTCCTGCTGTAAACTCATTCAAAATACAGTAGGCCTCTGCCTACACCCTCCTATTTCCTGGGCTTCAACACAGCCAGTTGTAGTTCGGAAGTGCCGTCCACACGGAAAGAGATACTTGCTCCCGTGTCTCAGTGGGGTTCAGTAACGTCAGCTGATCCCCTGCTGTGTGGATGGCAGTCTCTCCTGCTGTCACCTCAATCAAAATACAGTAGGCCTCTGCCTACACCCTCCTATTTCCTGGGCTTCAACACAGCCAGTTGTAGTTCGGAAGTGCCGTCCACACGGAAAGAGATACTTGCTCCCGTGTCTCAGTGGGGTTCAGTAACGTCAGCTGATCCCCTGCTGTGTGGATGGCAGTCTCTCCTGCTGTCACCTCAATCAAAATACAGTAGGCCTCTGCCTACACCCTCCTATTTCCTGGGCTTCAACACAGCCAGTTGTAGTTCGGAAGTGCCGTCCACACGGAAAGAGATACTTGCTCCCGTGTCTCAGTGGGGTTCAGTAACGTCAGCTGATCCCCTGCTGTGTGGATGGCAGTCTCTCCTGCTGTAAACTCATTCAAAATACAGTAGGCCTCTGCCTACACCCTCCTATTTCCTGGGCTTCAACACAGCCAGTTGTAGTTCAGAAGTGCCGTCCACACGGAAAGAGATACTTGCTCCCGTGTCTCAGTGGGGTTCAGTAACGTCAGCTGATCCCCTGCTGTGTGGATGGCAGTCTCTCCTGCTGTAAACTCAATCAAAATACAGTAGGCCTCTGCCTACACCCTCCTATTTCCTGGGCTTCAACACAGCCAGTTGTAGTTCGGAAGTGCCGTCCACACGGAAAGAGATACTTGCTCCCGTGTCTCAGTGGGGTTCAGTAACGTCAGCTGATCCCCTGCTGTGTGGATGGCAGTCTCTCCTGCTGTCACCTCAATCAAAATACAGTAGGCCTCTGCCTACACCCTCCTATTTCCTGGGCTTCAACACAGCCAGTTGTAGTTCGGAAGTGCCGTCCACACGGAAAGAGATACTTGCTCCCGTGTCTCAGTGGGGTTCAGTAACGTCAGCTGATCCCCTGCTGTGTGGATGGCAGTCTCTCCTGCTGTCACCTCAATCAAAATACAGTAGGCCTCTGCCTACACCCTCCTATTTCCTGGGCTTCAACACAGCCAGTTGTAGTTCGGAAGTGCCGTCCACACGGAAAGAGATACTTGCTCCCGTGTCTCAGTGGGGTTCAGTAACGTCAGCTGATCCCCTGCTGTGTGGATGGCAGTCTCTCCTGCTGTAAACTCATTCAAAATACAGTAGGCCTCTGCCTACACCCTCCTATTTCCTGGGCTTCAACACAGCCAGTTGTAGTTCGGAAGTGCCGTCCACACGGAAAGAGATACTTGCTCCCGTGTCTCAGTGGGGTTCAGTAACGTCAGCTGATCCCCTGCTGTGTGGATGGCAGTCTCTCCTGCTGTCACCTCAATCAAAATACAGTAGGCCTCTGCCTACACCCTCCTATTTCCTGGGCTTCAACACAGCCAGTTGTAGTTCGGAAGTGCCGTCCACACGGAAAGAGATACTTGCTCCCGTGTCTCAGTGGGGTTCAGTAACGTCAGCTGATCCCCTGCTGTGTGGATGGCAGTCTCTCCTGCTGTCACCTCAATCAAAATACAGTAGGCCTCTGCCTACACCCTCCTATTTCCTGGGCTTCAACACAGCCAGTTGTAGTTCGGAAGTGCCGTCCACACGGAAAGAGATACTTGCTCCCGTGTCTCAGTGGGGTTCAGTAACGTCAGCTGATCCCCTGCTGTGTGGATGGCAGTCTCTCCTGCTGTAAACTCATTCAAAATACAGTAGGCCTCTGCCTACACCCTCCTATTTCCTGGGCTTCAACACAGCCAGTTGTAGTTCGGAAGTGCCGTCCACACGGAAAGAGATACTTGCTCCCGTGTCTCAGTGGGGTTCAGTAACGTCAGCTGATCCCCTGCTGTGTGGATGGCAGTCTCTCCTGCTGTCACCTCAATCAAAATACAGTAGGCCTCTGCCTACACCCTCCTATTTCCTGGGCTTCAACACAGCCAGTTGTAGTTCGGAAGTGCCGTCCACACGGAAAGAGATACTTGCTCCCGTGTCTCAGTGGGGTTCAGTAATGTCAGCTGATCCCCTGCTGTGTGGATGGCAAAGTCTCCTGCTGCCTACACAGTCGTACCACTACTGATTTTTAACCGTGCTCCAATTAGGCCTGTGGCTCCACTGTCTCTCGTATTTCCCCTGTCCTCCAACCCTGCCAGTTACAGCTCCGAAGTGGCGTCTGCACAATCCACACTTGTTCCTGTGTTACAGGTGTTCAGTCCGGTCAGTTAATCCCCTGATGTGTGTCCGGCAATGTCGCCTGCTCTGTCCACATTCCCAATATGGGAATGTGGACAGAGCAGGCGACATTGCCGGACACACATCAGGGGATTAACTGACCGGACTGAACACCTGTAACACAGGAACAAGTGTGGATTGTGCAGACGCCACTTCGGAGCTGTAACTGGCGGGGTTGGAGGACAGGGGAAATACGAAAATCAGTGAAGCCACAGGCCTAAGTGGAGCTTGGTTCAAATTAGTAGTCTACAACCGATCTTAAAATTTCTTCAATGCAGCCTAAGCCTGCTCCGTGCTTGTCCCTGGGCTTCAACACAGCCAGTTGTTGCTCGGAAGTGCCGTCTTCACAGAGTAAAACACTAGCTCCTGTGTTTGTGGGGTTCAGTAACGTCAGCTGTTCCCCTGCTGTTTTGATGGCAATCTGTCCTGCTGCCTCCCAATTGACAGCACATCAGGCCTCAGCCTGCTAAGTGCTTGTCCTGGGCTCCAACATCGCCAGTTGCTGCTCATAACTGACTTTGGCACGGGTACTCCCTCCTGCCCAGCTTGGTTCCAGCCCTGCCTGCTGTTTCCGGGAAGTGTCAATGTCAGTTTGCCACCCCAAGTTGCCATGTCGTGTTGCGGTTGGGTTAGCCGAGGCTAGGGTGCCAGCAGTTTAGGTGCTTCCTATGTGGACTGCGGGTTCTGGTAAGAAAGGTTTGTTCCATAGTGCCAGTAGGACAAGCACCCCCTGTAGGACTGTGTGATTCGGTAACTGCGGCCAGCTTGCGGCATGCCAACTTTGCTTTTCAGGGGTAACTTCTGATACCCCTCCGGGTTCCAGCACCGTCAGCTGGTTCTCATCAGAGCCTTTGGCCTAGGTGCCTCCATCTCGGTATCCGAGTTCCGGAAACGTCTGCTGGTCCTTGGTAGTGCTTTGTAGCACAGGTACCTCCTGCTTAGTAACCGGGTTCCAGCACCGTCAGCTGGTCCTCGGTTGTGCCATTGGCTCTTATTCCTTCTGCTGCCCCTCCGGGTGCCAGCACTGTCAGCTGGTCCTCGCTATTTCCATTTGCTCTTGCAGCTTATGCTACCCCTCCGGGTTCCAGCACCGTCAGCTGGTTCTCGTCAGAGCCTTTGGCCTAGGTGCCTCCATCTCGGTATCTGAGTTCCGGCAACGTCTGCTGGTCCTTGGTAGTGCTTTGTAGCACAGGTACCTCCTGCTTAGTAACCGGGTTCCAGCACCGTCAGCTGGTCCTCGGTAGTGCCATTGGCTCTTGTTCCTTCTGCTGCCCCTCCGGGTGCCAGTACCGTCAGCTGGTTCAAGAGGACAAAGAACAGGAAGACAACCACCAAGATGCAGAACAACAAGAGAGAGAAGACAAAGAAGCATAAAAAAAACAAAGCAGAAGAACATTAAGCATAAGACTAATACTCTGAGCAAATGATATTATCTTATTTATAAGCAGAAGAAGACTAAGCAGTGTATGGGGGTGAGTCCGTTCCTCCTCGTGGTGCCCCTGGAAAAGGCCTGCTGCTGCAGGCCAAACTGAACGCGGACAAATCCTGTTGTAAATCTTTTGTGACAGGCAGAACGGAAGGTGTAAACTTCTAACTTTTCTAGATAACAACTACAGGAATGCCTGACACAAACAAGAATATGATGAAGAAGAATAGGAAGAAGATGAATAAGCTGAATATGTAGAATAATAATTGTTGAATAAGAAGAATATGAAGAATGTAAGAAAAGGAAGAAGAAGAAGAAGAAGAAGAAGAAGAAGAAGAAGAATGTAAAAAAAGGAAGTAGAAGAAGAAGAAGAAGAATGTAAAAAAAGGAATAAGAAGAAGAATGTAAAAAAAGGAAGTAGAAGAAGAAGAAGAAGAAGAAGAATGTAAAAAAAGGAAGTAGAAGAAGAAGAAGAGGAATGTAAAAAAAGGAAGTAGAAGAAGAAGAAGAAGAATGTAAAAAAAGGAAGTAGAAGAAGAAGACATACATGTCTGGCAAAATATAAATGAGGCTAACATAGTCAATATCTTTGTAACTCCTAACATCTTTAAAAAAAAAGTTTAATTCCTGCTATTCCATTTGATTGGGCTAAACCTCTATGGCTTTAATGTCTCCTCCACCTCCCACAATACATTCTACATTATTCTTAGTTGTTTTTCTTCATGTAGAATTAACCTACAAGGAAAGAAAGGGTTTTTTTTAGATCCGATATTTTGGCCCCATTGACTTGCATTGGTTCCCGGTATCGGAATCGGCGATACCGATACTTTTTTTAAAGATCGGCCGATCCATTCCGATCCGATATTTTCAAGTATCGGCTGGTATCGCTCAACTCTAGTCAGGAAGCCTTAGAAGGCAGCCCAACAACCAACACCACTGATACACCACTATATAGCCTCCCCTTGCACTGCACACACAGTGACTGTTGTGTTGTGCAGGCCAAATCGCTAGCAGCAGAAGCAGTTTTTTTGTCTTCTTCCCTGCCTAACGCTCTCCCTACAGAATCAGCAGCAACCTCTCCCTATACTGAGATCGGCAGAAGTAAGATGGCGGTCAGCGTGCACGCCCTTTTATACCCCCTGTGACGCCCACCAAAGCAAGCCAATCACTTGCATGCCCTTCTGAAAGATGGTGGTGACCCCTGCCTATGTCATCACGTTGCCCACAGTGTCCGTGGATCCTGATTGGCTGAAAAAGAGCGCAAAACAAACTTTTGAAACACGACTTTGGCGCGTAAGTCGCCGATCTCGTGGCCGACCTCATCCTAGGGTCGGGTTTCGTTTCATGACTTTGCCGTTTCGCTCAACTCTAGTAATAAGGAGCAAGCAATAAAGCTAAGTGTATGGCATGCGGTATGCATAATTCATACATACATATTGTAGGGATTCGACTCGCTTAGGTGCAGCGGGAGACAATCATGAGACAGGTTCTTCCCAAAGTTCATGGGGTTTATTTGCATCATAAACCCACAAGGCAGCACATTACCAAAATAGCCTCTAGATTAGGCAAAAGAACACAAATGTCCGTGGTTGGAGACTTGGACCGAGAGTCTCAGCACATGCTGGGAGGTGTAGTCCTCCCCATATACACTCTCTGTAGTGTCCCACCTGGACACATGGACACTCTGACAGACTCCCTCACACTCTCTCACACTCTCTCACAGGTGCTAGACACCTCAATTACATAGCCCTGTAACCACACCCACAGGTGATCACATGGCTATGGCATCACTAAAGATTCTAATGCACATAGGCACACACAGGCTTCCCTGACACAGTGTAATCTCTGCTGATCAATACACCCTGGAGCCTGCATCCCAAGGCCACCCACCTTGAGACCCATAATGGTCATTTAGGACCCTGCTCCTGTTACCACACTGAATGTGCCTGTACACCCGTCCTGGGACACCCACACAGTGCCCCCTAGCGGACATAGTGGTCACTACACCACATACCTCCCCCCTCTGTTCAAGCTTGTGGGGTTGAACACATGACATCACCCAGGTATCTTGCGACCTGGCACCCATGTCACCTTGCCCTACCAATCGAGAGGACCATCTCCATCTGTTTCGGCAGTCATACTGCATCATATTTACGTTAGGCCTCCCCCGCCCCCAGCGGTCAGTATCTCGGCCTTGGGCTTTGGCCTTCCCGTCAACGTCCGTCAGTGTGACCAGACACTCTTTAGTCTCCACCTGTCTGCAGTGCGCTCCGTCACCTGACCTTTCTCTCACTGGCCGGCTCTCCCAGTTTGTACGGTCATGAGTCCCACGTCCAGTTGGGCTAACTGGCTGGTCTGAGTCTGACCCTCTGTCGCTATGTCCACCACCGGGTCTCGTGCCTATGTTACTAAGATTAGAACGTCCACTTGCGGACTCTCGACGTTCTTGCCTTCGACTACCTGTCCTTTCATTCCTTGGAGGATCCCTTTGGGTCCTTACATCTTGGGTTGGAGGTGGACGCCACCTGACGTTCTGTATCTGCTTATTCATCTGCAGTTGATCCTGTCTTAGCTGCTCAATCTCCTTCAGGTACGCTACCCGATATTCCAGGAGCATGCGGAGCTTCCCAATGCTTTCCACCGAACCAACCACAATGACAGGAACCATGTCATCTTCAACAACGACTTGGATTTCACCAGCAGGTGGGATCCTCACTCTCTTCACACTGGATCGATCCACCATCTCCTGCATCACCTTTCCAAGTCTGTCAACGACTTTCCCCACCAGATTTCTGGGTACCGGAATTATGTCTTCCACAAAGCCCAGCCGACTTTGAGCTTCCCTTGCAAGCTCCAGACGTCGAGCGGCTTTCCTGTTATCTCCACGAGCATCTGTTTCGTGTGGAGACATTGTAGGTGCATCTCCTTCAGGACAGCCACCCTTCTCTCTGTGTCTTCCGTTTCAGCCTGTATCACCAACTGGTCTGTTTCTGGTGCCCAGCTCACACTATAGGACTTTACTGCCTTTTTAAAGGTCTCATGTACACCTTCGCTGGCACACGCTTCTCGCACGTCTTCGGGTACCTTCATCACGCACTTGAAGGTCATGGACTTGCTCTCATCCTGGAGAGATGGCTCTGGGTTCCCCACGGACACTTCCCTCAAGGTATCTGCCAAGACCGGGTGACTGTCTTGTGCAGCTCTTGGCTCACCATCTTCCTGAGATTTACAGTCTTCAGGACCCTTTTCCAAGATGGGCTTTGGCAGTTCTGCCTTGCTATCAGTCGGGCACGGCCGCTGTACGTCTTCGCCCATCCACTTCTCCTGCAGAAGACCTTTTACTACTCCACTGAGTTCTTGCAGAACTTTATCTCGCTCCTCTGCCAGGTAGCGATGCTCATCCTCTCTCCTGAGAATCTCCTGTTGATGCTTCTCTTGGGCCTCTCTGAGCACCTCCATATCTTCCAACAGGGTCTTGTTCATGGTTTTACAAGCGGACAGGTGACCTCTGAGTTCAGAGATTTCCATCTCCAGCTCATCCACTCTGTGCTCAGCTGCTTGCCTTAGGACTCTTTCCCGTTCGACATGTTCTGTTACAGTCTCCTTTATCAGCTGTATCTCACGATCTTGTTCTCTTTTGTCCATCACGTGTCGCACCACTACCTCTTTAATTATATCGTTAAAGGGTACCACTGGGTCAGTCACCCCAGTCGAGTGAACCCTCCAGTTACCATCCAGCACCAATGTGTCTAGTCCAGTCGTCTCATCCCCCAGCCCACCATCTGTCTTATCATGAGACGTCAGGTCCGTCAGTTGGGCAGATGTACTACTTCCTCTGGTCAGTTCTACCTCTGACCTGTCCATGTCAGGAGCCATCACTGTCTCAGTGTCTGCTTGCCCCACAGTCGAAGCATCTCCATCATCCGACCAAATGTCATCAAACAAAAGAAAGTCCCGGCCCCTCTCCCAGGCATAGACTAAGTTCCGTGGTATTCCACTACCTTGGCACTCACCACCTTTGGTCCCCTCAAACACTACTCTGTCTACTGCGTAGTTCACCGTGACCCCGTGTTTACAGCGAACCCTGACGTTTTTCTCGGTCACAGAGAAAACGAGAGGAGTTCCTGTCAGAGTCACCTGACTCTCTGAGTCCAGCTGACCAAAGGCTTCTTCCCGGTGCAACATCACGGTACACACCTGTGGCCCATCATTACTACCTGGAAAAGATATTCCACATTCTGAAAAAGACCTGCACATACACTGCGGTACTCCAGACATACCTACTGAGTCACCCAGCGCTGTCACTTCTTCACACTTGGCCCCTTTCTGGACCACCACCCCGCTTTGGGTTGCCACCCCAATTTTGGTCACCGCCCCCTTTTGGGACTCCACCCCTTTTGGGGTTACCACTCCAACTTGGGTCACCGCCCCCTTTTGGGACTCCACCCCTTTTTGGGTTGCCACTCCAATTTGGGTCACCGCCCCCTTTTGGGACTCCACCCCCTTTTTGGGTTACCACTCCCTTTTGGGTCACCGCCCCCTTTTGGGTCACCGCCCCCTTTTGGGTTACCACTCCCTTTTGGGATTTCCCCATGTCCGTTCTGCAAAACTTCTTATGCCACAGTTCACACCACACAGTTTGTCTCTCACGATACCAGACAAGTTCTTGCTGGCACCACCACAGCTTCTGCTGTCACAAACCACCGGCACCTCCGGCTGCCGTTCACACACACAGCGGCTGGTGTCACTGCAGTTCCTGCTGCGCCGTCTTCGTGGACCCGCCGATCCACCAGAAGCCGCTTGTCCCCTTCGTAACCCCGCCGGGTTACCGGAAGCCGCTTGTCACCCTCAAAGATAAAAAAACCCACAAAAGTGCGCCCATAGGGCCTTACCAGTGCAGGTATAATGGGTTATGAAGCAATCATACAGGGTACTCACCCTCAATAGTTGTGTAAAGCCACAACTACTGTATCCGCTTAGTCACATGCAATAAAGCTGCAGCAGGATGGTGTAGACAGACAGCGTCTGCTACCAATGCTCAAGGAGGAGATCCCAACAAGAAAACACCAGGTCCCTGTGCTGCGAGACCTTTGTGACCACACTGAGCCACAGCAAGCACCTTCAGGTTTTGTAGAGAAAAAAAGAGAAAAAAAAAGAAAAAACACATGCACAGTCTCTCACATGTCCTGTCCGTGCGCTATTCAGGACGTACCGTCTCCACCTGAGACCGTCCAACACACAGGCGCACACCGGGTGCTATTCAGGGAGCCGACCCTCCTCCCAGGGTCTCCCAACACACCAGCCTCACCAGGTCCAGGGGCTCAGCGGGTGCTCTTCAGGACATCCGTCTCCGCCTGAGACTGCCCAACACAGCCTCACCAGGTCCAAGGTCATATCACGTGTTCCAGGGATCCGATTCCTCTCCCAGAACCTCCCAACACTGACCCTCCAGGACCTTGCTCACTGACCCCTCCAGGAACACAGTCTCTCACTGACCCTGGTCAGTGCAACACAGACTCCTGTCTGTTACCTGTGTCGGCCACACAGGTTCCTGGACGCCTCTTCTCCTCAGAGGTATCCCACAAATTTTAATACAGTCACTTTCTCTGCCCTTGGTCAGTATTACTCACGGTTGTCAGACCGTCTGCTCTCCTGGCTCAGAATCGCGAGCGCTGCCACACGTGCTTCTGGGAATCGCTGCCCGCAGTCTGTCACCAATTGTAGGGATTCGACTCGCTTAGGTGCAGCGGGAGACAATCATGAGACAGGTTCTTCCCAAAGTTCATGGGGTTTATTTGCATCATAAACCCACAAGGCAGCACATTACCAAAATAGCCTCTAGATTAGGCAAAAGAACACAAATGTCCGTGGTTGGAGACTCGGACCGAGAGTCTCAGCACATGCTGGGAGGTGTAGTCCTCCCCATATACACTCTCTGTAGTGTCCCACCTGGACACATGGAAGTCTGTCCACACTCTGACAGACTCCATCACACTCTCTCACAGGTGCTAGACACCTCAATTACATAGCCCTGTAACCACACCCACAGGTGATCACATGGTTATGGCATCACTAAAGATTCTAATGCACATAGGCACACACAGGCTTCCCTGACACAGTGTAACCTCTGCTGATCAATACACCCTGGAGCCTGCATCCCAAGGCCACCCACCTTGAGACCCATAATGGTCATTTAGGACCCTGCTCCTGTTACCACACTGAATGTGCCTGTACACCCGTCCTGGGACACCCACACAGCACCCCCTAGCGGACATAGTGGTCACTACACCACAATATGTATATATATATATATATAAATAAAATAGCTGAAGAGCCCGGCGCTGCCCGGGCATAGTAACTAACTGTGGTTAGTTATAGCAAATTATAATTATCCTCCATCCCATAATCCCATGCCCATATACCCATCATACATATCCTCCATCCCATAGTCGAGTGCCCATATACCCATCATACATATCCTCCATCCCATAGTCCCGTGTCCATATACCCATCATAGATATCCACCATCCCATAGTCCCGTGCCCATATACCCATCATACATATCCTCCATCCCATAGTCCAGTGCCCATATACCCATCACACATCCTCCATCCCATAGTCCTGTGCCCATATACCCATCATACATATCCGCCATCCCATAGTCCCGTGCTCATATACCCGTCATACATATCCTCCATCCCATAGTCCCGTGCCCATATACCCATCATACATATCCTCCTGTTATGATGAGTCACCGAAGGAGGAAAAAACAAAATACCAGCTAAGTCCAGAAAAACCAGAGAGGTTGGTAGCTATCGGATTGCAGACCCCTGAACCTATCCACAACAACTAGCAGTAGCCGTGGGGGGTTCCTACGGTGCCCTAGACCCCTCGATCACAGCCGGAGAACTATATAGCCTAAAGACAGAAAGGGGAAAAACTAAACTGCCCCAGAGCAGACCCCAAAGCAATAGGCAGCCCCCAACATATAATGACGGTGAAGCAAGATGAAAACACTAACACAGATAGAAAGATAGGTTGAGCAAATGATGGGGCCCAAGCTAACTACATAGGACAGGATAGGAAAGCTGCTGTCTGCCATCCGCAAAAACCCTATCAAAATGAGCCAACCGACTGATAGGAAAAACAGGCCCTGAAGTCGCTAGGCTTCAAAAGACTATATCAGCACTCAGGTATATTCAGAGCAAAATATCAACAGATCAGAGACAAAAATGGAGTTTAGCTCACCCCCGGCCGGGGATGGCAGAACTCCCAAAAAACAAGGCAAAACAAAAACAAAACTGAAGAGTACAAAGAAGAGCAGAAAAACTTAGCTTTGAGATGCAGGAATCAGACTGGTCTCCAAGAATCCAGCAGGAAAATCACCAGCCAGGAAGAAGGGCGTCGGCAGCCTTATATCCAGTCGTCATTTCCAGCCACCCAGTCATCATCTAGCTGCCCAGGTGTTTGGTAATCAGTCTCACTACCTTCCTTCACCAGAGGAGGGAGTTCATCAGACCTCAATGGTGAAGGGAAAAATGAACTCACAACAGTACCTCCCCCTTGAGGAGGGGTCACCGAACTCTCATCCATGCCACCAGGGCGATCCGGGTGAGCCCGATGAAAGGCACGCACCAACCTTTCGGCATGAATATCAGAGGCAGAGACCCAGGAATTATCCTCCTGACCATAACCCTTCCACTTAACCAAATACTGGAGTCTCCGTCTAGCCAGACGGGAATCCAGTATCTTCTCTACCTCATATTCCATGTTACCTTCAACCAATATAGGGTCAGGAGGTGCCACCACAGGAACTACTGGTTCAACAAACCTCTTCAACAAGGACTTATGAAACACATTATGAATTTTAAATGTGACAGGAAGAGCCAACCGAAAAGAGACCGGATTAATAATCTCCAAAATCTTGTAAGGTCCAATAAATCTAGGCTTAAACTTAGGAGAAGCCACCTTCATAGCGATGTTTTTTGATGACAACCAAACCATATCACCCACCTTAAACTGGGGACCAACAGTCCTACGCCGGTTGGCAAACCGCTGGGCCTTTTCCTGGGAGAGAGACAACTTATCCACTACTTGGTCCCAGATCTGGTGCATTCTCTCCACCACAGTATCAACACCTGGGCAGGCAGAAGGCTCCACCTGCCCTGAAGAAAATCGAGGGTGAAAACCAAAGTTACAAAAAAAAGGTGACATCAAAGTGGCAGAACTAGCTCTATTATTTAAAGCAAATTCGGCCAAGGGCAAAAATGAAACCCAATCATCCTGATCGGCAGAAATAAAACATCTCAAATACGACTCCAAAGTCTGGTTTGTTCTCTCCGTCTGCCCATTGGTCTGAGGGTGAAACGCAGAGGAGAAGGACAACTGAATTCCCAGCTTGGAACAGAAAGTCCTCCAAAATCTAGACACAAACTGAACTCCTCTGTCAGATACAATGTTCTGTGGAATCCCGTGCAAGCGAACCACCTGTTGCAAAAACAAGGGCACCAACTCAGAGGAAGATGGCAACTTAGGGAGTGGTACAAGATGGACCATCTTAGAGAATCTATCACAAATCACCCAAATAACAGTCATTCTCTGAGAGACAGGCATATCAGAGATAAAATCCATTGAAATATGGGTCCATGGCCTCCTGGGCAGCGGCAAAGGCATCAACAAGCCACTAGAGCGAGAACAAGGTTTAGACCGGGAGCAAGTCCCACAGGACTGCACAAAATTCCTGACATCATGAGACAAGGCGGGCCACCAAAAAGACCGACTCACCAGATCTCTAGTACCAAAAATACCTGGATGACCAGCCAATGCAGAGCAATGAACTTCAGACATCACTCTGTTCCTCCACTGGTCAGGAACATACAACTTTCCACTGGGAAAATGCTCAGGTTTGTCCTCCTGAAACTCTTCCAGAGCACGTCTCAAATCGGGCGAGATGGCAGAAAGAACTACCCCCTTGCCTAAGATGGTAGCAGGCTTAGTCACAACAGGAGAATCAGCAAGGAAACTCCTAGAGAGGGCGTCTGCCTTGACATTCTTAGTGCCCGGAAGAAAAGAGACCACAAAATCAAAACGTGTGAAAAACAAGGCCCACCTAGCCTGTCTAGGATTCAAGCGCTTGGCCGACTCCAGGTAAATCAAATTCTTGTGGTCAGTAAGGACCATGACTTGGTGTTTGGCTCCCTCCAACCAATGTCTCCACTCCTCAAATGCCCATTTCATGGCCAACAGTTCCCGATTCCCCACATCATAGTTACGTTCGGATGGGGAGAACTTTCGGGAAAAGAAAGCACAAGGATTCATTTTAGATGTCACAGGATCTTTTTGGGACAACACCGCTCCTGCACCAATCTCAGAAGCGTCCACCTCCAACTGAAACGGGAGTGAGACATCAGGTTGCCGCAAAACCGGAGCAGAAGTGAATCTTCGCTTCAGCTCCTGAAAGGAAGAAACAGCCTCCGGAGACCAATTCAGCACATCAGCACCCTTCCTAGTCAAATCCGTCAATGGCTTGGCAATACCAGAAAAATTAGCTATAAATTTCCGATAAAAATTAGCAAAACCCAAAAACTTCTGGAGGGCCTTCAAAGAAGTGGGCTGAACCCAATCATAAATGGCCTGTACCTTGGCCGGGTCCATTTCAATAGTTGACGGAGACAAAATAAATCCCAAAAATGAAATCCTCTGTACCCCAAAAAGGCATTTCGATCCCTTGACATACAGGGAATTCTCCCTCAAAATCCGGAACACAGTCCGAACATGTTCCACATGAGAGTCCCAATTCTTGGAGAAGATCAAAATATCATCCAGATAGATAATCAAAAATGTATCCACAAAGTCTCGGAATATATCATTCATGAAGCACTGGAAGACAGAAGGGGCATTAGTGAGCCCAAAAGGCATCACCAGGTACTCAAAATGTCCCTCTGGAGAACAACCCCAATTCACCACAGACAAAGATTTCCAATCCAGAACTGGATTATGGATTTGCAACCAGGGAAACCCCAGAACAATGGTATCATGCAAATTATGCAACACCAAAAATCTGCAATTTTCTTGATGGTCTGGGGCGACCCGCATTACCGCCTGGGTCCAAAACTGAGGTTTATTCTTTGCCAAAGGAGTAGCATCAATACCCCTCAAAGGGATAGGCGTCCGCAGAGGTGTCATAGGAAATCCACAACGTTTAGCAAAATCCAAGTCCATCAGGTTCAGAGCTTCTTCCGAATCCACAAAAGCCTTAGCGGAAAATGTGGACAGGGAGCAGATCAGAGTAATTGCCAGAAGAAACTTAGGTTGAACACCACCCACAGAAAACGTGTGTGCACAACGTTTCTCTCGTTTAGGGCAGACAGAAATAATATGCGAGGCATCTCCACAAAAAAAACACAGCTTATTACGCCTTCTGAACTCCTGATGTTGGGCCCTAGACAAAACTCTATCACATTGCATAGGTTCAGACATTTGTTCAACAGGTGGTAACATCTCTCGTGTAGTTTTGCGTTCACGTAAACGTCGATCCACCTGAATGGCTAATGACATAGAATTGTCAAGACCAGAGGGAACAGGAAATCCCACCATAGTATCTTTTACAGTTTCTGACAAACCCTTCCGAAAGAGGGCTGCCAAGGCACCATCATTCCAGGTAGTAAGGACCGCCCACTTTCGGAATTTTTGACAGTACAACTCTGCCGAATCCCAACCCTGGCTTAATGCCAACAGGGTCTTTTCAGCCTGATCAATAGCTTTAGGTTCATCATACAACAACCCCAAGGCTTGAAAAAATGCGTTCACATTATTCAAAATAGGATCATCAGGTTTCAAAGAAAACGCCCAATCCTGGGGATCGCCGCGCAGCAAAGAGATGACAATTTTAACCTGCTGCGCGGAGTTCCCCGACAAGTTAGGCTTCAAGGCAAAAAATAATTTACAATTATTCTTGAAATTCAAGAATTTAGACTGATCCCCCAAAAATACATCAGGAGTAGGAATCTTTGGTTCAGCAGCATGTGAATGAGCAAGATAGGCGGAAATTCCCCGCACTTCAGCATCGAGCTGCTCCACACGATCAGACAATTGCTTCATCTCCATTGAGAGAAAAATTCCCCCTACTGCCTCAGAGATATAGAGGAAAAAATATGCACACAAAAAAAAAAAAAAAATTCTGACACTTTTTTTTTTTTTTTACAATTCTCTCCTGCTATTGAGTACCCTAGGATCTGCGGTATGGCTGGTGATTCTGTTATGATGAGTCACCGAAGGAGGAAAAAACAAAATACCAGCTAAGTCCAGAAAAACCAGAGAGGTTGGCAGCTATCGGATTGCAGACCCCTGAACCTATCCGCAACAACTAGCAGTAGCCGTGGGGGGTTCCTACGGTGCCCTAGACCCCTCGATCACAGCCGGAGAACTATATAGCCTAAAGACAGAAAGGGGAAAAACTAAACTGCCCCAGAGCAGACCCCAAAGCAATAGGCAGCCCCCAACATATAATGACGGTGAAGCAAGATGAAAACACTAACACAGATAGAAAGATAGGTTGAGCAAATGATGGGGCCCAAGCTAACTACATAGGACAGGATAGGAAAGCTGCTGTCTGCCATCCGCAAAAACCCTATCAAAATGAGCCAACCGACTGATAGGAAAAACAGGCCCTGAAGTCGCTAGGCTTCAAAAGACTATATCAACACTCAGGTATATTCTGAAGACAGAGCAAAATATCAACAGATCAGAGACAAAAATGGAGTTCAGCTCACCCCCGGCTGGGGATGGCAGAACTCCCAAAAAACAAGGCAAAACAAAAACACAACTGAAGAGTACAAAGAAGAGCAGAAAAACTTAGCTTTGAGATGCAGGAACCAGACTGGTCTCCAAGAATCCAGCAGGAAAATCACCAGCCAGGAAGAAGGGCGTCGGCAGCCTTATATCCAGTCCTCAATTCCAGCCACCCAGTCATCATCTAGCTGCCCAGGTGTTTGGTAATCAGCCTCACTACCTTCCTTCACCAGAGGAGGGAGTTCATCAGACCTCAATGGTGAAGGGAAAAATGAACTCACAACATCCTCCATCCCATAGTTGAGTGCCCATATACCCATCATACATATCCTCCATCCCATAGTCCCGTGTCCATATACCCATCATACATATCCACCATCCCATAGTCCTGTGCCCATATACCCGTCATACATATCCTCCATCCCATAGTCCAGTGCCCATATACCCATCACACATCCTCCATCCCATTGTCCCGTGCCCATATACCCATCATACATATCCGTCATCCCATAGTCCAGTGCCCATATACCCATCACACATCCTCCATCCCATAGTCAAGTGCAAATATACGCATCATACATATCCTCCGTCCCATAGTCCTGTGCCCATGTGCCCATCATACATATCCACCATCCCATAGTCCTGTGCCCATATACCCGTCATACATATCCTCCATCCCATAGTCCAGTGCCCATATACCCATCACACATCCTCCATCCCATAGTCGAGTGCCCATATATGCATCATACATATCCTCCGTCCCATAGTCCCGTGCCCATATGCCCATCATACATATCCACCATCCCATAGTCCTGTGCCCATATACCCGTCATACATATCCTCCATCCCATAGTCCAGTGCCCATATACTCATCACACATCCTCCATCCCATAGTCAACCATTATGACATCATAATGAGAGGCAGGGCTTGCAACCTATGATTAATAACATCGCCATGGCAACCATTATGACATCATAATGAGGGGCGGGGCTTGACACGCACACACTTTTTCCCCATTATGTAGATAGGGGCAAAATTGTTTGGTGAATTGGAATGCGCGGGGTTAAAATTTCACCTCACAACATAGCTTAGGACGCTCTCGGGGTCCAGACGTGTGACTGTGCCAAATTTTGTGGCTGTAGCTGCGACGGTGCGGATGCCTATCTCGGACATACACACATACACACACACACATACATACACACATTGAGCTTTATACTGTATATTAGATATACTTTATACTGTAGCTGCTTTAGCCATATGACATTAGCCATTCTGGAAAATGAAAGCACCTTTGTTAGTAAATTAGAGAGTTGATTAATACCGAGCGCTAGAAGCAATAGATGATAATTAGATAGATGATCTGCTTTGCCTTGTGTTCATGACTGATGATGAATGCCGTTTATTTAATCACATTAGCTTAAACAAAGAGTTCATGGAAAAAAAATTTGCAACGTTAACAACATATCTGTCCAGAAGAGGGAGCTCTTATATCATAAATATGAAACACATTATCATTTATAGTGCTTTCTCCTGCCTTTTCTTCCAATAGATACGATGGGGGAGATTTAACAGGAACTAATTTCATATGATGCATGAATTTACAAATCGACTAAAATGGCACAATTTATTCCAAATTGATCACAATGTAGCATGTGAGGTCATCTTACTAATCATGTTAGATGCATTTTTTAATGCCACCATATTATGTGTACTACGTCATGACAGTGAGCAGTGTCCTTTTATTTATTGTTCTTCCATACTATAACTCAAAAGTGTGTTAAATTGGCATACTTAGTTTACCCCACCCCGTTCCCGCAAACAGCTGTATATGTACGTCGTGATTATCATGCTGAACGTTGCTGCGATCTGTGAAAGCTGACAATCTGCCGCAATGTCCACGATTGCTGCTAGCACCGATCACGGGTATTTAACTTCTGTGATGCCGGTTTCAATAGTGACGACGACGTCAAGGAGCATCGCAAAAGGAGGGGAGCTCACGCTCAGCTCTCATCAGCACAACGCAATTGCGACCGCATTGTGCATTGTTCTCCATGGTGACCCCGGGCTGAAAGATAGAGAACAAAAAAAAAATATTTGGCATCGCACTGATCTATAAAATTGTCTCACTAGTTAACCCCTTTAGTGAACACCTTTAAAAAAAATAAATAAAAAACGGAGCTAAAAGCTATGCCACTGAACTAAAAGTGGAATAAAACAAATTTAAATAAAAATAGTATCACAATAAAAATTACAGCCATTTTTTTGGTACGTCTAGCTCGAAAAAGACCCTTTCGGGCCAAAACGTTGCTTCACTTATCTACCTCAATTGTATTTCACCATGTGATTTTTAAGGATGGAGTAAAGGTTATGTGTTATCCCTATTTTCCCTGGTGCCTTGGAATCTTGGATTTTCTAAGAAAAATAATTAAGTACCACATTTTTTAATTCCAACCTAAACTTTTATCTCACGTAGATTCTCAATATATTTCCTGTTTTATGAACTTAGTGTTTAAACAAGACCCAAGACCTGTCACTAGGTCAAAAGTGGCCAGTGGTTGCTCATATTTTATTCCATCTGCTTCCCTGAACATGCCATTTTTTTTTGTTAATCGCCCATATTATTCCAGAAGTATGGACATTTTTACTTGGTTTCTAATTGTGATGGTCTTTTCAAGGTGTGGGGCTCACTGGATCATTCGGGGCCTTGTTTCTAGACTGCTCTGTATTATTACCCTGTGAGTCATGCCCCTTGGTTAAAAACATAAAAATTGGCACTTAATATAGAAGGGACCTATCTCTGGGAAAAAATTGGCAAATTTAACATAAAACTCCCTGAAAGTAAGGTAATTGAAACTGGTTCTACCAGATGGTCAAATTGTCCAAGGAGGGCAAATAACTGTTTTTTATTACAATCTTAACACTTAGCTTCTAAACAAAGGACCTTCCACATTCAAAGATGAGAGGACTTTCCAAGAGATTTTATCCTGTATATGTAAATTGGAGTTTGTTAAGTCCCCAGGACACATACCATGAGAGATCAAAGCCTTTAGAGAAGTTTCAAGGTACAGTTTTAACACATAAAAAGAGCACACTGACATACAGGGAGGAGTTACACACAGAGCAGAGATGGGAGATGTGAGATACAGGAAGAGAGAGATGGACACAGATTAATGGATTTCTACCTGAACAATGTAATGTATGAATAATGCGTGTTTCAGATTCATATGTATTTATTGTTTATACTGTTTATTATTTAATCTTATCATTTATTAAGAAAATCAATTTAGTTTATTCAATTTTTGTGTGAGCATTTTATTATTCATTAAAATCCTTTGAATCCTTTAAAAACAAATTGGGGTCAGAAGTGGGATTGCATTGAATAAAAACGTTTGCAAAATTGAATAAGTTTGTTAAGAATAGGAAAGAGATGAGAGCAGCAGTGTCAGATCCTTGCCAGAATGTAACATAGTAAAATAGTAACATAGTTATTAAGGTTGAAGGGAGACTTTAAGTCCATCTAGTTCAACCCATATCCTATCCTAACTTGCCCTAACATGTTGATCCAGAGGAAGGCAAAAAAAAACCCATGTGGCAAACAGTAAGCTTCACATTGGGGAAAAAAATTCCTTCCTGACTCCACATACGGCACTCAGACTAGCTCCCTGGATCAATGCAATATTAAGGAAACTAGTGTATATACCCTGTAATATTATACTTTTCAAGAAAGGCATCCAGTCCCTTCTTAAATTTTAGTAGGGAATCACTCATTACAACATCATATGGCAGAGAGTTCCATAGTCTCACTGCTCTTACAGTAAAGAATCTGCGTCTGTGAGTATGCTTAAACCTTCTTTCCTCCAGACGTAGAGGATGCCGCCTTGTCCCCGTCACAGGTCTAAGAGTAAAAAGATCATTAGAAAGGTCTTGGTATTGTCCCCGCATATATTTATACATTGTAATAAGATCACCCCTAAGCCTTCGATTCTCCAAACTAAATAACCCCAAGTGTAATAACCTGTCTTGGTATTGCAGACCCCCTAGTTCCCTAATAACCTTGGTCGCTCTTCTCTGCACCCGCTCCAGTTCAGCTATGTCTTTCTTATACACCGGAGACTAGAACTGTACACAGTATTCTAAGTGTGGTCGCACTAGTTATTTATATAGAGGTAAAATTATGTTCTCCTCATGAGCATCTATGCCTCTTTTAATGCATCCCATTATTTTATTTGCCTTAGCAGCAGCTGCCTGACACTGGCCGCTAAATGTGAGTTTGTCGTCCACCCATACACCCAGGTCTTTTTCAGTGACTGTTTTGCCCAGTGTTTTACAATTAAGCACATAATTATACATCTTGTTCGTTCTACCCAAGTGCATGACCTTACATTTATCCCCATTAAAGCTCATTTGCCATTTATCAGCCCAAGCTTCTAGTTTACATAAATCCTCCTGTAATATAAAATTGTCATCCTCTGTATTGATTACCCTGCAGAGTTTAGTGTCATCTGCAAATATTGAAATTCTACTCTCTATGCCCCCTACAAGGTCATTAATAAATATGTTAAAAAGAAGCGGGCCTAAAACTGACCCCTGTGGTACCCCACTGCTAACCGTGACCCAGTCCGAGTGTGCTCCATTAATAACCACTCTTTGTTTCCTATCCCTGAGCCTGCTCTTAACCCACCTACATATATTTTCCCCTATCCCCATTGTTCTCATTTTATGTATCAACCTTTTGTGTGGCACCGTATCAAAAGCTTTTGAAAAGTCCATGTACACCACGTCCACTGCATTCCCTTGGTCCAGACCGGAACTTACCTCTTCCTAAAAGCTTATCAGATTAGTCTGACAGGAACGGTCTCTTGTAAACCCATGTTGATATTGGGTCATAAGGTTATTCTTCTCCAGATACTCCAGTATAGTATCTCTTAGAAAACCCTCCAGGATTTTACCCACAGTTGAGGTTAAACTAACTGGCCTATAATTTCCAAGTTCAGTTTTTGTCCCCTTTTTGAATATTGGCACCACATTTGCTATGCGCCAGTCCTGTGGTACAGACCCTGTTATTATGGAATCTTTAAAGATTAAAAATAATGGTCTATCTATGACTGTGCTTAATTCCTGCAGTACTTGGGGGTGTATCCCATCCGGGCCAGGGGATTTGTCAATTTTAGTGATTTTTAGACGCCGCCGTACTTCCTGCTGGGTTAAGCAGGTGACATTTAACGGAGAATTTTTATCCCTGATCATGTTATCCGTCATGGGATTTTCTTGTGTAAATACTGTTGAAAAAAAGTCATTAAGCATATTGGCTTTTTCCTCATCCTCATCCACCATTTCACCCAGACTATTTTTAAGGGGACCAACACTATCATTTTTTATATATATTCCCACAACAAGGGCCTTAGAAAACATGGCGCTTCCCACCAAATGTATAAACCAAACAGACTAAGGAAGCATGTTGCCATAAAATACGCATTGCTTTATTAAGTACATACAAGACACACATACACAATTAAAAGGAGATGTGTATACCAGTGGGTGTCATAGATACATGGCATCCAAAAATGGAAAATAGAGGGCTCAACACAATACTATATTGCCAAAGAAGGAATACAGTATGATCATTATATGGGCACTATATTATAATTAATTGTAGTTATGTGCCCAAATGTATCATATGCTACTATAATTATACATGAAAAATCCTAAGTGTAAACATCATCCTGACGGTAAGTCAGGGGGCATAATACAAACAAGTTTTACCCCCAAAAGTTTGTATGGTAACAGTCCCTCATAAAGGAGTATACATGACCTGCGACACCGCAATCCCCGACGCGCGTTTCGCCTTAGCTTCGTCCTGGGAGGTGAGTGATTATAAATCTAAGGTGCATGAGGGCATATATAGGGGTGTAATTACCGGAAAATTTCTTACAGCCGAAAGTAACATGGCGCCCGGCGTGTGACGTCATCATGGCGCGCGCCTCCCGGCCCCACAGCCACTCCCCATCGCACACGTCACGATGTGGAGACAGATGATTGGGGCCTGAGAGAACGCGCGACCATGGCAACCCACCACGCTGCAAGATGGCGCTGAGGACATGCAAGCCACTCCCCCGCCCGACGTGTCAGGACGGAGAAGCGGCCCGCACATCGAACAGACGCCTCTATACAGAGTGTGCACAGTGCTCCAAGTACCACAAAGTGAAATGATGTAAAAATCTTATATAAAGGATTCAATATCATATTGCAATTATGCAGATAGATTGAAAAAGTGTTTTGAAAATATTTTCTATTGGTCTCTGCCATATAATACTGAGAAATGAGACTATAAGTGTATGCTGCATATTATGGTATAGTGCACAACAGTGTACCCAAAATTTAATATAATATTTTAGCCTTAAAGAAAAGGGACATATGCACTTCCCACCAAATATATAAATATATCAGATATATTGAAGGCAATATGCAAAAAGTACAATACCATCTTCCAATCGCACATAGTTCATAAATTCCAGTACAGTACACCTCAAAGAAATGATGTTATAAATATATATACCACTTGATACAGTTACACAGATATGAGTAACGTATCAAAACATTCAAAATCATCTCTATATTATAAATATAAATAACCAATGCACAATATAAAGAGAATTTTTATATGCATAAAATATCCTAATCATTCCATAACAAAATATAAAGGATAAGTGTGAGAGTTATCCAATAAATGGCACACAAAAATATACAAATTAATTCCTAAAATAAATGTATCATACATCTTGTGGCCTACAACATCACACTGATTAATTGGAGGATATGTCTTTTTTCAGTGTGAAAGCTTAAAGTTACTCAGATTTTCCTTGAATATGGGCCACACATTTTCCGAATATTCTCCAAATGATGATGATATGGCAGATCCACCAACACGTTGCTGGAAGACGACATCCCAACCCGGTGTTCACAATGCACCTCATGCCCATCACATTGAAAATACGAAGAAGTGGATACACTAGAATAAAAGCTAAAAATAAAATAAATTAAAAACATATAATCCATCACCGTAACTGAAGCATCCTACAGAAAGGGGGCAAAGCTCAGGACCTCATTAAGTCCTTTAGGTTGGACTGTACCTAATTTATATATCCATTCGACTTCTTTCTGAGCTAGTCTCTTCTTCCAGTTGCCACCACGATGGTCAATATGGGCCCTATCTATTCCACAAACTTTGAGTAGTTTGGGATCTCTCTTGTGGCACAACTTGAAGTGTCTCGGAATTGGTTTAAGCATCATGTCATCCTCTATCTTAGAGGCATTCTTAATGTCCCTGTAATGTTCTCTTACTCTGATTCCCAGAGGTCTAGAGGTCATACCAACATAAATCCTTTCACATGGGCATACGGCATAATATATTACACCATTAGTGTTACAAGTGATATGTTGTGTAATGTTATACGTAGTGCCACCATCACTAGATACAAAAGAGGATGCTTGTTTCATGTTAGGGCATGCAATACATTCTCTGCAAGGAAAAAATCCCCATTTAGGGCCTTTGGAACCAAATGCTTTCTCAGGTCTCGGGCCCTCATAATAGCTATGCACTAATTTATCTCGCAGATTGCTTGACCTCTTGTATGTAATAGAGGGATGTTTGGGAATGTATTTTTCCAGAGTCCTGTCTGTCATAAGAATAGGCCAATATTTGTTCAGGGCCTGCTTCATCTCATACCACTTATCATTGTACGGAGAGATAAATCTTACTTTTTGTGTCAATGTGGATCTATGTTTAGGAACAAGTAGGTCCACCCGTTTAGCCCGATTTGCTCTCCTCATTCCCCTGAGGATACTACGTTTGGAGTAGCCTCTAGATTCAAATCTTGATGTCAAGTCCTCTGCTTGTCTTAAATACGCTTCCTCACTGGAGCAAATACGTTTTGCCCGGAGGAATTGACCAGTTGGAATTCCTTCCACCAATGATTTTGGATGTGAGGATGTAGCGTGTAAAATTGAATTTACCTCAGTTTCCTTCCGGAACATGTCCGTATGTAAAAAGCCATCAGATCCTTTAAAGATTTTAACATCCAAAAAATCTATATCAGACTGACTATACTTGCAAGTAAGCCTGACATTGATGGAATTATGGTTCAATATCTTAAGGAAACTGAGAAGGTCCTGCTCTGTTCCCTGCCATATCATGAGAATGTCATCAATATAGCGGGCCCAGAACAGGACCTTCTCAATGAAGGCAACGGGCCGGGTAAAGAAGATGTCTCTTTCCCACATGCCCAAAAATAAATTTGCATACGAGGGGGCAAAAGCCGCCCCCATAGCAGTCCCTTGTTTTTGCAAATAAATGGATTCCTTGAACATAAAGTAATTATGCTCAAGGGCAAATCTCAATAATGTCACTAATAAATGAACAAACCTCTCATCATGATCAGACATCATGAGATAGGTCTGAGTAGCCCGTACACCATCCAAATGTTGGATAGAGGTGTAAAGGGACTCCACATCAAAACTAACTAGCCACATGTCATCCTCAATAGGGATGCCCTCAATTTTTCTGAGGACATCACTCGTATCTTTAACATATGATGGGAGATCATGGACCAGGGGTTTCATGTAAAAGTCTAGATATTTGGACACAATCTCACAAAGACTTCCGTTTCCAGACACAATTGGTCATCCTGGCGGGGTGGTACTATTCTTATGGATTTTTGGTATGAAATATATACTTGCTACTTTGGGGAAATCAGGTACCAGGTTGTCCCTGAGTTCCTGATTAATCAATCCATCAAGAAAGGCACGATCTAAGATTGCCTTAATTTCTTGCTGGTAGGCTGACGTGGGATTATAGGTCATTTTTTGATAGCATTGGCTATCCCTCAACTGTCTGAATGCCTCCCTCTCATATGCTGCCACAGGCCATAACACCACATTTCCCCCTTTGTCCGCAGGTTTGATCAACACTTCTTTAAGTTTACTAAGTTCCTTGAGCGCTTCTCTATGAGCAAAGGAAAGATTGCCATGTGAGACGCGTCTCGAAATTTTTTCAAACTCATCAGTGACCAAACGGACAAAGATTTCAACATTCGAATATAAATTCAAAGAGGGGAACTTTTTTGGCACCGGCGGTCTAAACTTACCCGTATTAGTGGTTCTCTCATTTTCATCACTGAGTTCCTCCAAGATAGCAATAGCCTCAATTTCTTTAGGACTCCATACTCCACCATCATTGCCCTTATCATGTAATTTTTTAAGTATTAATTTTCGTGCAAACAAATGGAGATCCTTTACCGCTGTAAAACAGTTAAATGGAGCCGTTGGTGAAAAAGAAAGGCCTAAACTCAGGACTTCCATCTGTGTTTGTGTTAGCTGCAGATCTGAAAGGTTTATTACCTGTAATCTAGAGGGAGCCAAAGTATCCACTTTCTTCTCTCTTTTTCTATGCTGTTCATACCGCCTCTTATAATTATTCTTCCTCAAATTATATACCCGATGATCAGATCTATATTCATCTTCTCTTGAAGAGATAGAGGACATAGAAGATGACCTGGAGGTTTCCAGACTGTCTTTATTGATGGTTTGCCACCTGTATATGTGGCCATTTGTAAAATCATTCAAATCCCTTTGAAACTTCCTGGCCTTAATATCTTTAACCTCTCTTTCCCAGATATTACTTATTGGGAACAATAAAAGGAGTTTGGATAAAGTAGACCTGGAAATTGAACACATTCGTACCAAGCTGCTTGAGAAATTATCTGGATCAGAGGTGGAGACCTTTAATAAGGAAATAGATGCCCAATTAAATATCTGGGAAAGAGAGGTTAAAGATATTAAGGCCAGGAAGTTTCAAAGGGATTTGAATGATTTTAAAAATGTACAAGATCATCTCTCATCCGTTGGAAATTTGCCTTCCTGAAGTTTAGTGTCCTCTACTACACATCTTATTAAAGGATACATGAAAACTTATTAATTTGTGATCACTATTACCCAAGTGACCCTCAACCCTTATATTTGATATGCGGTCAGGCCTGTTGATATGCGGTCAACTCCAGTTGCTCCATCTTGTTGGCGAGGCTTCTGGCATTAGTATACATGCACTTTATGTATCTCTCTGTACCTCTATTCTTTCTTAAATTATTAACTGTTCTAACCCCACCCCCAATTTCATTATTTGCACCCAGGTCTCTATCTGCACTGTCTTCCCTTCCTATAAAAGGAATACCCTCCCCCCGTCCCTAGTTTAAACACTCCTCCAACCTTCTAGCCATTTTCTCCCCCAGCACAGCTGCACCCTCCCCATTGAGGTGCAGCCCGTCCCTAGCGTAGAACCTGTAGCCAACTGAGAAGTCGGCCCAGTTCTGCAGGAACCCAAACCCCTCCTTCCTACACCAATTCCTGAGCCACTTATTATCCTCCCTAATCTCCCGTTGCCTCTCTGGCGTGGCACGTGGTACAGGAAGTATTTCTGAAAATACCACCTTGGAGGTCCTTGCTTTAAGCTTACAGCCTAATTCCCTGAAATCATCTTTAAGGACCTTCCACCTACCTCTAACTTTGTCATTTGTGCCAATGTGCACCATGACCACTGGATCCTCACCAGCCCCTCCCAGTAATCTGTCAACCCGATCAGCGATGTGTCGGACTCGAGCGCCAGGTAGGCAGCACACCATTCGACGATCCCTGTCTTTGTGACAGATTGCCCTATCTGTTCCCCTAATAATCGAGCCTCCCACTACCAGAACCTGTCTGGCCTGCCCTGCTCTCCTATTTCCCCCCTTACTGGAGCAGACACTCCTCCGGCTTTCAGAGGACATGCCCTGCTGCAGCAGTGCTACTCCTGCATTAACACTCCCCTCATCTGCCAACTTAGCAAACTTATTGGGGTGTGCCAGATCAGGACTAGCCTCCCTGGTGCTCTTCCCTCTACCCCGCCTTCTAACTGTCACCCAGCTAGCTGCTTCATTGTCCTGCAGCTCCAACCTAGCATCCCCCCCTCATCTATCCCATTGAGCGTCTGCTCAGTGAGCAGAAGACTCCTTTCCATATTGTCTATGGATCTCAGTGTTGCCAGCTGCACATTTAGATCCAGTATCTGGGCTTCCAAATGCACAATGTGCTCACATCTTGCACAGCAGTATGCACCCTCGACCGGCTGTTCAAGGATTTCATACATGCGGCAAGTGTGTGTGTTATCAGGAAAGTGGACACCAATAGCACAGGAATGTAACAAGTATATGGAGGGACAGCGTTTATCATATCCCCAGGAAGCTGCTGCTAAATTTGATCTCTCAAGGTATGATGTAAAGGAGCAGAAAACAGCTGCAGCCGTTGGATGGGTATGCATTCAGGCACTTCAAAGCTTACAGGAGGAGATTGATAACTTGCGTTTAGAGCTGCATACAGTTATAAAGCAAAGGATTAGCTTGCAATCAGCATTAAGAGACCAAATGAAACAGCATGACAATACCATGAGAGATCAAATCCTTTAGAGAAGTTTCAAGGTACAGTTTTAACATGTAAAAGGAGCACACAGACATACAGGGAGGAGTTACACACAGAGGAGAGATGGGAGATGTGAGATGCAGGGATTCTGAGGGAAAGAGAGAGATCGACACAGATTAATGGATTTCTACCTGAATAATGTAATGTATGAATAACGCTTGTTTCTGATTCATATGTATTTATTGTTTATACTGTTTATTATTTAATCTTAACATTTATTAAGTAAATCAATTTAGTTTATTCAATTCTCGTGTGAGCATTTTCTTATTCACTACAATCCTTTGAATCCTTTACAAAACACTAGGTGGTATAGAATGTCTGAATTATTGTATCACCCTCACACTCGTAGATTGAGACTCTATTAGAGATGAGCAAATCATTTACATTTTTCAAATTTGCTAAATTTTTCCTCAAAATTTGATTTGCAGCGAATCAGACTACTCCAATTACTCTGAAAAGATGTTTATGACACTCTAAAGTCTCCTACACTGTATCCAAACCATTTCAAGCTCTGTCTGCAGTGGTAACAAACAACCAGTTTAATAACACACTGCACTGGCACACTTTGTATTTTTTTAGCCCTTTATTTTTTTCCTGCCCTTCTTCCAAAAGCCATAAAAAGTCATAATTTTTTTTTGTATTTTTCCATTCACATAACCACATTTGAACTTGTTATTTTGTGTGGCACTATTCATCTGACCATATAATGCACAGAAAAATGGGCTAAAATATTCCAAGTAGTGTGAAATGGTGAAAAAAAGCAATTACTCAATTGTTTCTTGGGTTTTGTTTTTTTTACATCAGTCTAAGTTACATGGGCTATGTTAATCTATGTAGACAAAGACACACACTAAGCACCAAACTAGACATTTGAATCTTATATAGGATGAATCATTTGCTACTTTACCTGTAAAATTGCTGCAACTTCTAAAAGAGGCAATCTATCGTACTAAAATTTAGACTGAGCATACCTTGGTTTATGAGAAACTGATTTTTTACAGCAGGTGTTGAAAATGTCCAATGTTCGCATTGAAGCTCACCTACATGTTCTGTTCAGTACCGTTGAAATATGCCGCAGGATGTCTGGGATCATAGCCAGGTCATAGCCTGAACTTCTTGCTGTATTTTCTCACGGACTATCTGTAATGGCCTGTTACTGTAGACCCAACACTTCAAATGGCCCCAAATGATAAAAATCTGCAGTGTTAAATCAGGTGATCTTGGTGGCCACAGTCCCTTAGAGATTACTGTCCTCAAAGAAGACTACTATACACAGTTTGAATGGCAGATTTCAACCTTCAAACTTCTTTTGAACTTCACTTTGGCACCTCTTTAAGGACTCTGTTTTCCAATAAATTTTCACATTGAAAACCTGCTCCTCCAAACTGTGTCTGTACAACAAATGAAAAAGGAATTCAGCAGAAGTGATATGCAAGTACCACACAAACTACCAGCACGCAGAAAGTTGTGCAGCAAGTCTATCTCATGGTGGAGATGACTAGTGGGGCGACAGGTTGCCGAGACCACTTGGTGTGAGGAATTTTCTCATAACTGTTGTTGAGGTTAATTACACTCTCACTTCTCATGAACCAATGTATGCACAGTCCAAATTTTAGTAAGGCCGATCGTCTGTTTTAGAGTTTACAGCAATGTTTACGGCTAATGTATGGATCGAATCACTCTATATCTTCACAGCTCTGGACCTCAGATCTATTTTCCAAGTATAGAAACAGACACTTCCTCCATCTAAAAACTTTTTCTTGAGAAACTGTCCATTATCATGAAAATGAATTTGATTATTTGATTAAAGCAGCTCAACATGAAGAGCAAAAAGTAGGATTTTTTAACACTTTGAAGTTTTTCATTTTTATTAAACCCCTGACAATGAAATCAAAACTTCACGACTGCTTCTTAAAAACTTTTCTTGTTACAAAGTATCTGGCATGTGTTAATGCTATATCCAATAATTACAAATAAGTCAATAAATCTAGACTTATACTAGTTTTAAATGTATTACATCAATGCTTTTTTGTGATGATCAAATATATTGAAATTCAAATTACCAGCTTTGTGGATTTTTTTAATTGATTAGCCACAAATCACCTTACCGCAGAGCCTCTAATTCCCAGAGAAGATGTGTCTAACACTCTGAGGTCTCCTAGGATTGTTACGCACTCCTTTAAAGCTCAAGTACAGCTTTAGCAATGGCAATGTGATCTTAACATGGTCATTAGGGATGAGTGAACCTGAACTTTAAAGTTCATGATTCAAATTGAACACCTAGTGTCTGATACTAAACTCCAAACATCGAGTTTTTCATGGAAGTCTGTTTTGCTGTTCTGGTTTGTTGCTGAGTAAAGTTTGTTGAAAGGCTGCAGCTTTTATGCTGTAGACACTTCTGGAGTCATCACAGCCATGAAAATACATTTTTGGAGACCCTTGACTCCTCCTGATTGCCTTAGTGCTGTGGCAATCGTGGTTAATGTCAACTGTGTAATGCTGTAATGCTGTATGCTTGCCCCCATCCCAACCTGAAAGAGAAGAAAAAGAGCTTTTATTATACTCACCTGTCCGGTACGAGGGGTGTCAATGTTCTTTGTCCAGTGCCTCTCAACTTCTTACGATCGCCTCCTTCCTTCTTGCGTCGTGTGGATGATGCGCCCCTACGTCATCCACACACTCTCCACGACATTGTGCATTCTGCACAGGCATACTTCTCTGCCCTCACTAGGAAGGGGAGTAAAGTATAGAAGTCCGCATGCGTCAGGGCTCTTTGACCTTTCCCAGCACCTGCGTACTTCAGTACTTTACTCTACCTTCAACATATCCAGTATTTTACTCTACCCTCTATCAACATGCAAAAATGGAATAGGTACAAGGGAGCAATGGGATTGATCTTGTAATCACTTCCAGGAATGTCTATGGGCAAGAACAGTAGACTTTTCCAACTTTATATCTTGCATAGAGTTTGAGACCCGTTTTCCTTAATAAAGTAGGATATGTAGCATCTGGTCGGAAACATAAGTGTTCCCTGAAGCCTACAGATTTAATTCATATGCTATGAGATTGCCTGTATTTGCTTAATTACTGGACAAAAATATTAGGCATGGTTGATAAAGCATTCCCACTTCACCCTTTAAGGACCAGGCAATTTTAATTTTTTGCTCTTTCGTTTTTTTCTTGACTTCTTTCAAGAGCCACAATGGGGATCAAAGTAGTTTTCATTTCAATGCTCATTATACCCTAAAGAGCAAGGTAATTTTTTTTAGGCAAAGTTGGTTGCTCTCACTGCAACAATTTCAGGACACATTTAGTCAAGAACAAAGGTAAGGGTCCATTTAGATAGACAGTTAAACAACTTCCAATCAGCTACATGCAAGCCTATCATCATCATTTATTGGTCTTTTTATATAGGCTGTCCAAACTTCCATGCTCACAGAATGATCATTAATCTAATCGATCTGTGCATATCCACCATCATGTCCTAGGCAGAATATGTCCTTTTAACATAGAATGATTTTTTTTAAACTTTCTTAAAGGGAATCTGTCACCTATTTTTTGTCCTGTAAGGTGCTGGCACTGCCATCAGGGGCTTATCTACAGCATTCTGTAATGCTGTAGATAAGCCCCCGATGTAACCAGAAAGAGAAGAAAAATGAGTTATATTATACTCACCCAGGTGCGGTCCAGGTCCGGTCTGGTGCCTCCCATCTTCTAGCGATGATGTCCTCTTCTTTGCTTCCCGTCACGGTGCAAGCGCAGGCGCACTGTTGAGGACAGAACAGAGTACTACAGTGCGGAGGCGCCGGACCTCTCTGACCTTTCCTGGCGCCTGCGCACCGCAGTACTCTGCCCTTCCCTCAACAGGGCAGAGCAGTGTGTCTGCACCGGAGCCGTGACAGGAAGCAAAGAAGAGAATGTCATCGCTAGAAGATGGGAGGCGCCAGACCGGACCGCGACACCCATAAGACTGGACCGGACCCCCGGGTGAGTATAATATAACTTGTTTTTCTTCACTTCAGGTTACATCGGGGGCTTATCTACAGCAGTACAGAATGCTGTAGATAAGCCCCTGATGGCGGTGCTGGCAGCTTATACGCAAAAAAATAGGTGACAGATTCTTTTTAAAAATCATCTCACCTGATAAATAAGCATTTTGCAAGCTCAATTTATGATGGCCTGACTATTTAACTGGATCATTAGGAAAGGCCGGATTATTGATATGTCTAAATGGGCTATCCAAAAAGACACATCTGTAATTCTGTATGTCACTTGAGAATCATCGTAGAAAGTCAGAGCAGAAATTAAAGTCTTATGCTGCAGTGAACTCTTTCACAAATTCCATACATTTTAAAAGTAACTTTTTTGTCAATGCTTCATAACAAAAGGATATGTTTTTTCATGATTTTGAGTTTTTTCAAGAAAAACGCTAATTTTGAAATGAGTGTAACAGAGTACTTATCCATTCGCATTTAGTTCTCATTGACCTCTATTGAGTAGTTTTTGTGTTCTATCGCACTCTTTCTACATAAAAAAACTGTACTTACTCAGTAGTGGGAATCCACCTTCAACATTCTGCAAAATACTTCTTCATGGACCGTGTTTACTACTACTTATCATCTCTGTTCCAGCTTTTACAGATTATTGCGTGGCTTTTTCTTAAATGTGATGGATGACTGAAAACAAATGAAACTATTATGGAGACCAAACAATTTCAGACCAGGACCATTTTTCGTAACTATCTTGTTATTTTTACAAAAAAATAAAGTAATGTTGAATGAAAAAGGCATACTGTCAGAAATTAAACAATTCCTGTTAGTGTGCACAAAACCTGTAAAAATTCAAGGTTTGCTCATCTCATTCCACACTAGTTTAATATGCTTTTGGTGCACAAACCAGTCTAATATGTCCAGGAGCTGTCGCAGGTTTTTTTTTGACCCATAACTTGCCATCCAATCTGTTTGGCTAGGTGGTTCCTCTTTATCAGCATTTTGCCAGAATTCTGGGTACTGGAACTTCCCTACTGTCCAGCACACATTGTAGCTGAAAAGTTCAGTGACTGGCATATTGATAATTGAAAGTCACACTTTCCATGTGTCTATGCAGTTTAAAAGAATGGAGAGCTGAGGCAGAAAAACAATAATTAGCAGGAAAATATTGGTTAAACATTTTGTCCATAATTAAATAAGCAATACATGTTGTGGTCTAATGAAAAACAGCGAACACGTGAGCTACAGTCTTTTCCTTTCTTTTAAATGTAACACTAAATTAGGATTCATTATTTACCAAATATTAAAGTAACAACTAAATGTTTTATGCTTAAAGTCTGAGCTTAAAAATATTCCTGAATAAACCTCAGAATGCCTATGTGTTGGATGAATAATCTATGATTGTACTACTACTATTAATAAAGCTGAGCGGAAACTGCTAAATTCTGATTAACATTTTATTACTCGACCTGCCACTCAGTTAGATTATTCTGGACTGACCTGGCAATGCCTTTCTATTAAGAAAAATTGAATAAAATGTGCATTTAATTAAAAGGGTTACGGATTTAACGCAAAGACTAGTCTATCTTTAGGGGCATAAGGCTAAATTCACATAAAACAACCATACTGCGGCCTTAAAGCAGCAAAAAACAAAGCAGCCATAAGTCGCTGTGGTCTTTTAACTGCTTTTTACACCATGAATTAATTTTGCAGCTGTTTCCACTGTGAAATCTGCAAAATTAATTCAGCAGTTAAAAACAGCAGCCGATCAGAGTTTGTGGCCGAAGTGCAGTCACTGTATGAACATTGTCTAAGAACAACCTGACATGACTTTATAACACATCAGTCAGCCATATCTTACCCTTTAGTAGACACAGACAGAAGAGGCCCTTGTGCCAGAACAATATTTGGGCCCTCTGCAGTACAACAGTTCTTCATTTTGCACAATTCCACCTACTTGGAGGGTGAAAGTGGCCCCCATACCTCATAGGCTTCACAGGTTCCACCAATGCTTAAAACTCTAATATTTGAGGTTACTGCAGATATGGCCCCCAATTTATAAAGTTATTTTATGGGCAGCATGGTAGCTCACCGGTTTGTTTTGCAGCACTGGAATCCCAAACTCAAAGTATGTCATATGTAATATTAGCATAAAATGAGTATGCAACCTATTTGTCCCTATAGCAAACTCCAAATCCACACAAAAATGTTTAAAAGGTGAAAACCAGAAAGAAAAGTAGCCCCTTCTGAGCAGAATGGCTAGCACAAAGACTGAATGCAGAAGCTGACAGATTTCACAAGGTAAATGTTCAGCTCATTTATATTTACATACATAAATTTTAACTGTCCTGAAAAGCAAAGGCTGCTCCATTTTTCAGCGCATTTGTGCATTGTTTAGTGATAACAGCTGAGTACTTAGCAATTTATGCCCTATTTAAGTGAATGGCAGATTGTGACGACCACAGCATTTAATTTTAATTATCCAGACGTAAATTCAGTAGGCCAGGAGACTTATGTTATCTTTATGTTGACTTGTGAATTTATGTGTCTTTCTTTGATTGGTCAAGAAACAGATTATTTTTCGTACTAGCCTGAATGTGACTCTGGAGTTGCTGTTTGCTGCAAGCTGATTCTCTGCTATCTTTGAGGAATAGAGACATAGGGTAACTGAGCAATAGATGTTTGCCAACATGTTGATTACCCATTACCATTACATAAGTCAAGCTAGTTTGCTGACCTGCCAAACGTAGTAGGATGAACTATATAGATTGAGTAAAACGTTCACACTTGATTTTGTTGGTCTATTCAGTTTTTTGGTGTGGTCAGCCAGCCCCGGCTGGGGGCTGTGCTGAATTATCCACTCTTATTTATCAGTATTTTGCCAATTTGCTTTTTGTCCCTTACTAGTTTGGTCTCTTTTTGCTCTGTCTCAGAATATTTCAGAGTGCTGATATAGTGGGAGAAGTCTAGTGACTTCAGGGTTAATTTTGCTATCAGAAGTGTTGGACATTATTTTTGTAGGGTTTTTTGCAGGTTGCAGACAGTGTCTTTCCTTTCCTTTCCTCTCTAGTTAGTTTGGGCCCCATCATTTGCTCAGCCTATTTTCCTGCCTGCGTTTGTGCCTTCATCTTGTTTCACCGTCAATACATGTGTGGGGGCTATCTATTCCTTTGGGGTCTGCTCTGGGGCAGTTAGTTTTCCCCTTTTCATGCTTCAGGCTTATTTAGTCCTCCGGCTGTGATGAAGCATCTAGGAACATCGTAGGTACGCTCCATGGCTGCTGCTAGTTGGGTGGTAGGATCAGGGATCTGCATTCTGCATAGTTACCAACCTCTCTGGTTTTCTGTGACTTAGCTTGTTTTGCTTTTTTCTCCTCGGTGACCCATTCAAAACAGAATCACCAGCCATACCGCAGATTCTAGGGTACTCAAAAGCAGGAAAAAGTTGTTAAAAAAGTGTCAGAATTTTTTTTATATATTCTTTCCTCTTTTTTCTCTGGGGCCGTAGGAGGATTTTTTTTTCTTTTTCTTAATGGAGATTAAGCAATTGTCTGATCGTGTGGAGCAGCTGGCTGCTGAAGTGCAGGGAATTTCCATCTACCTCATTCAGTCACATGCTGCTGAACCTAAGATCCCTACTCCTGATGTGTTTTCTGGGGATCGGTCTAAATTTCTGAATTTTAAGAATAATTGTAAATTATTTCTGGCCTTGAAGCCTAACTCATCAGGGAGCTCTGTGCAGCAGGTTAAAATTGTCATCTTGCTGCGTGGCGATCCCCAGGATTGGGCTTTTTCTCTGACACCTGAAAATCCTATTCTGACTAATGTGGATGCATTTTTTCAAGCCTTGGGGTTGTTGTATGATGAACCTAATGCTGTTGATCAAGCTGAGAGAACCCTGTTGGCATTAAACCAGGATCAGGATTCTGCAGAGTTATACTGTCAAAAATTCCAAAAGTGGGCGGTCCTTACTCCATGGAATGATAGTGCATTGGCAGCTCTCTTTCGGAAGGGTTTATCAGAGACCGTAAAAGATGTTATGGTGGGATTTCCTGTTCCCTCTGGTCTGGATGATTCTATGTCATTTGCCATTCAAGTTGATCGGTGTTTACGTGAACGTAAAACTACACAGGAGGCACTGCCACCTTTTGAACAAACGTCTGAACCTATGCAATGTGATGGGGTTTTGTCTAGGGCGCAACGTCAGGAGTTTAGAAGGAGTAATAAGCTGGGTTTTTTCTGTGGAGATGCCTCTCATATTATTTCTGTCTGCCCAAAACGAGAGAAACGTTTTGCACACACATTTGCTGTGCGCAGTATACAACCTAAGTTTCTTTTAGCAATTACTCTGATCTGCTCTTTATCCAAGTTTTCCACGAAGGCTTTTGTGGATTCTGGAGCAGCGTTGAATCTGATGTATTTGGACTTTGCTAAACGTTGTGGTTTTTCCATGACGCCTCTGCGGACGCCTATTCCTTTGAGGGGTATTGATGCTACTCCTTTGGTGGAGAATAAACCTCAGTTTTGGACCCAGGTGACAATGCAAGTTGCCCCAGACCACCAAGAAAATTGTAAATTTTTGGTGCTGCATAATTTGCATGATACTATTGTTCTGGGTTTTCCTTGGTTGCAAACTCATAATCCAGTTTTGGATTGTAAATCTGGGTCTGTGGTGAGTTGGGGTTGTCAGTGTGTTCTTAGGGACGCTCCTGTTTTCTCCACCTCTCCTCAGTCTCATGATATTCCTGATTATCTAGCCGATTTTTCTGATGTATTTAGTGAGAGCAAGTCTGCGTCTTTGCCTCCTCATAGGAGTTATGACTCCTCATTGAGTTGATGCCTGGGTTTAAATTTCCCAAGGGTCGGCTTTTCAACTTATCAGTACCGAACATAATGCTATGCGATCCTATATTAAGGAGTCATTGGAGAAGGGTCATATTAGACCATCCTTGTCACCTTTAGGTGCTGTTTTTTTTGTGGCCAAGAAAGATGGTTCATTAAGACCGTGTATTGATTATCGTTACCTTAACAAGATGACGGTTAAATATCAGTACCTGTTACCTCTGATGTCTGATTTATTTTCCAGAGTTAAGAGTGCCTGCTGGTTTACCAAGCTTGACCTCAGGGGGGCGTATAATCTTATTCGCATCAAGAACGGGGATGAATTGAAGACGGCGTTTAAAACTCTGGAGGGACATTTTGAATACCTGGTGATGCCTTTTGGGCTCACTAATGCACCTTCTGTCTCCCAGTCCTTTATGAATGATATTTTCCGTGACTTTGTGGATAAGTTTTTGATCATCTATCTGGATGATATTTTGATTTTTTCTAGTGATTGGGATTCTCATGTGGAACACGTCCGGACTGTGTTCCGGATTTTGAGGGAGAATTCCCTGTTTGTTAAGGGATCGAAATGCCTCTTTGGTGTACAGAGGATTTCATTTTTGGGATTTATCTTATCTCCATCGACTATTGAAATGGACCCGGCCAAGGTACAGGCCATTTATGATTGGGTTCAGCCTACTTCTTTGAAGGCCCTCCAGAAGTTTTTGGGTTTTGCTAATTTCTATCGGAAATTTATAGGTAATTTTTCTCGTATTGTCAAACCACTGACTGATCTGACCAAGAAGGGCGGTGATGTGCTGAATTGGTCTCTAAGGCTATCTTAGGCTGGTTTCACATTTGCGTTTTTTAGCGCTGGAAAAAAACGCACACCTGCGCATGCGTTTTTTCCCCTATATTTAACATGGGTGCGCATACCTGCGCGCTGGTAAGCGCATGTATGCGATTTTCATGCGCTGCGTTTTTTTGGGGTGTGCGTTGGGATTTTCCAGACGCAGCATGTTGCATTTTTTGGCCCTGCAAAAAAGCGCATGCGCACATATGCGCACGTTTTGCGCTAAAAATGGCCATTATAGCCTATGGATGCGCATATGTGCGCACTGGCATGCTCATGTATGCGTTTTTTTGCATATGCGTTTTTTTTTTTAAACCATGGAATTTAGGGGTTTGGGTTAGAGTTAGGGTTAGTTAAGGGGGTTTAGGGTTAGGGTTATGGTCAGGGTCAGGGTTAGGGTTGGGGTTTGGGTCAGGGTTAGGGTTAAGTATGGTTTTGTTAAGGATTAGGGTCATGGTTAGGGTCAGGATTAGGGTTAAGTATGGTTTTGTTAAGGGTTAGGGTCAGGGTTAGGGTTAGGGTTAGGGTCAGGGTTAGGGTTAGGGTCAGGGTTAGGGTCAGGATTAGGGTTAAGTATGGTTTTGTTAAGGGTTAGGGTCAGGGTTAGGGTCAGGGTTAGGGTTAGGGTTAGGGTCAAGTATGGTTTTGTTAAGGATTAGGGTCAGGGTTAGGGTCAGGATTAGGGTTAAGTATGGTTTTGTTAAGGGTTAGGGTCAGGGTTAGGGTTAGGGTCAGGGTTAGGGTCAGGATTAGGGTTAAGTATGGTTTGGTTAAGGGTTAGGGTCAGGGTTAGGGTTAGGGTTAGGGTCAGGGTTAGGGTTAGGGTCAGGGTTAGGGTCAGGGTTAGGGTCAGGGTTAGAGTTAGGGTTAGTTAGGGTTTAGGGCTTGGGTTAGGGTTAAGTATGATTTGGTTAAGGGTTAGGGTCAGGGTTAGGGTTAGGGTTAGGGTCAGGGTTAGGGTCAGGGTTAGGGTCAGGGTTAGGGTTAGTAAAGTCATGGTTTGGGTAGTGTGAGGGGCCACCTAAAAATGTTGGAAAAAAACGCAAACGCGGTAAAAACGCGCTAAAAACGCATACAAACGCATAAAAACGCTGCGTTTTTTTCATGCATGCTCATAAAAATGCTTGAAAAAAACGCAGCAGTTGTATGCTTATGTATGCGTTTTTTCAATGCTTTTTTTGCGGGAAAAACGCGCTGCAAAAAAAAGCAAGTGTGAAACTAGCCTTAGCATTTCAGGAGCTTAAGCAGACATTTACTTCAGCTCCAGCTTTACGGCAACCTGATGTCTCACTTCCATTTCAGGTGGAGGTAGATGCTTCTGAGATTGGTGCAGGAGCTGTTTTGTCCCAAAAAGACCCTGTAACTTCTAAGATGAATCCCTGTGCCTTCTTTTCTCGAAAGTTCTCCCCATCTGAATGCAACTATGACGTGGGGAATCGGGAATTGTTGGCCATGAAGTGGGCATTGGAGGAGTGGAGACATTGGTTGGAGGGAGCTAGACATCAAGTCGTGGTCCTCACTGATCACAAGAATTTGATTTATCTGGAGTCGGCCAAACGCTTGAATCCTAGACAGGCTAGATGGGCCTTGTTTTTCACACGTTTTAATTTTGTGGTCTCTTTTCTTCCGGGCACTAAGAATGTTAAGGCAGACGCCCTTTCTAGGAGTTTCTTTGCCAATTCTCTTAGTGTGACCGAGCCTACTACCATCCTAGGTGAGGGGGTAGTTCTTTCTGCCATTTCGCCCGATTTGAGACGCGCCCTGGAGTAATTTCAGGAGGATAAACCTGAGCGTTGCCCTATGGGAAAATTGTATGTTCCTGACCAGTGGAGAAAGAGAGTGATGTCTGAAATTCATTGCTCCGCATTGGCTGGTCATCCAGGTTTTTTTGGTACCAGAGATTTGGTGAGTCGGTCCTTTTGGTGGCCTGCCTTACCTCGTGACGTCAGGAATTTTGTACAGTCCTGTGGGACTTGTTCTCAGTTTAAACCCTGTTCTTGTTCTAGTGGGTTGCTGATGCCCTTGCCGGAGCCCAAGAGGCCATGGACCCATATCTCAATGGATTTTATTTCTGATCTTCCTGTCTCTCAGTGAATGACTGTTATCTGGGTGATTTGTGATAGATTTTCGAAGATGGTCCATCTTGTACCACTCCCAAAGTTGCCATCTTTCGCTGAGTTGGTGCCCTTGTTTTCACAACAGGTGGTTCGGTTACATGGGATTCCTGAGAACATTGTGTCCGACAGAGGAGTCCAGTTTGTTTCCAGATTCTGGAAAGCCTTTTGTTCCAATCTGGGAATTTAGTTATCCTTCTCCGCGTTTCATCCCCAGATCAATGGACAGACTGAGAGAACAAACCAGACCTTGGAGTCTTATTTGAGATGTTTTATATCTGCTGATCAGGATGATTGGGTCTCATTTTTGCCCTTGGCCGAATTCGCACTGAACAATAGAGCTAGTTCTGCCACTTTGATGTCACCCTTTTTCTGTAATTTTGGATTTCATCCTCGATTCTCTTCAGGGCAAGTGGAATCTTCATCCTGCCCAGGTGTGGACACTGTGGTTAAGAGAATGCAGCAGATATGGGACCAAGTGGTGGATAAGTTGTCACTCTCTCAGGAAAAGGCCCAGCAATTTTCCAACTGGCATAGACCATTGGTCCCCGGTTTAAAGTGGGTGATATGGTTTGGTTGTCGTCTAAGAATATTCCTATGAAGGTTGCATCTCCTAAATTTAAGCCAAGATTTATTGGTCCTTATAAGATTTTGGAAATTCTTAATAATGTTTCGTTTCAATTGGCTCTTCCAGTTACGTTCAAGATCCATAGTGTATTTCACAAATCTCTGTTGAAGAGGTTTGTTGAGCCAGTGGTTCCTATGGCAGCATCTCTTGACCCTGTGTTGGTTGAAGGCAATGTGGAATATGAGGTAGAGAAAATATTGGATTCTCGTTTGGTTAGACGGAGACTCCAGTATTTGGTCAAATGGAAGGGTTATGGTCAGGAGGATAATTCTTGGGTCTCTGCCTCCGATATTCATACCAATAGATTGGTTCGTGCTTTTCACCGGGCCCATCCTGATCTGCCTGGTGGCGTGGATGAGGGCTCGGTAACCCCTCCTCAAGGGGGGGATACTGTTGTGAGTTCATTCCCTGGTTCAACAGTTGTGAGTTCTCCTTCCAGACTCCCTCTGGTGGTAACAGGAGGTAGTCAGGCAGATTTGATCGGTGGAGATCTGCCACCTGAGAATGAGGATGACGATCGGACCTCAGGAGTCTCAGATTGGATTTAAGACAGCTGACGCCCTATTCAGTTGCTGGTGATTCCTTCTGACTTGTCAGCTCTTGGTTTTCAGCTCTGTTCCAGTCATCTAAAGCTAAGTTTTTCTGCTAATGTTCACACTTGATTTTGTTGGTCTATTCAGTTTTTTGGTGTGGTCAGTCAGCCACGGCTCTGGGCTGTGCTGAATTTCCACTCTTAGTTATCAGTATTTTGCCAATTTGCTTTTTGTCCCTTACTAGTTTGGCCTCTTTTTGTTCTGTCTCAGAATATTTCAGAGTGCTGATATAGTGGGAGAAGTCTAGTGACTTCAGGGTTAATTTTGCTATCAGAAGTGTTGGACATTATTTTTGTAGGGTTTTTTGCAGGTTGCAGACAGTGATTTTCCTTTCCTTTCCTCTCTAGTTAGTTTGGGCCCAATCGTTGGCTCAGCCTATTTTCCTGCCTGCGTTTGTGCCTTCATCTTGTTTCACCGTCAATACATGTGTGGGGGCTATCTATTCCTTTGGGGTCTGCTCTGGGGCAGTTAGTTTTCCCCTTTTCATGCTTCAGGCTTATTTAGTCCTCCGGCTGTGACGAAGCGTCTAGGAACATCGTAGGTATGCTCCACGGCTGCTGCTAGTTGTGTGGTAGGATCAGGGATCTGCAATCTGCATAGTTACCAAACTCTCTGGTTTTCAGTGACTTAGCTTGTTTTAGTTTTTTCTCCTCGGTGACCCATTCATAACACATGGCTTTGTCATGAGGGTCACAGATTTGACATTCTACAGGATGGCAGCTTAGGGGATGATGGTCCCAGCTGAAATAATAATACAGATCTGCTTCATTGACCATCATTTAACCCATTGATAAGTTTGGAGAAGCCATAATTTGGATCCTCCAGGCATCTGAGCCCCGTGGATACGTTTGGGGAAACCAGGATCGGGACCCATTGGTCACCTGGCTCCGTGAAGATATTTGGATAAGCCAGGTTGTGACCCTCTAGTCACCTGGTCACGTACCTCAATGGACTGTCAGCTTCCTAAGCTTGTCGTTAAGTCCTCGCTGTGGGTGCCCACCAAACCTGGGGGCAATTTTTACCTGTCTTCTATGTTCAAATAAAGCTTTACATATTTCTAATATACACTCACTGGCCACTTTATTAGGTACACCTGTCCAACTGTGTGTTAAGACTTAATTTCTCATCAGCCAATCACATGGCGGCAACTCAGTGCATTTAGGCATGTAGACATGGTCAAGACAATCTCCTGCAGTTCAAACCGAGCATCAGTATGGGGAAGAAAGGTGATTTGAGTGCCTTTGAACGTGGCATGATTGTTGGTGCCAGAAGGGCTGGTCTGAGAATTTCAGAAACTGCTGATCTACTGGGATTTTCACGCACAACCATCTCTAGGGTTTACAGAGAATGGTCCGAAAAAGAAAAAAAATCCAGTGAGCGGCAGTTCTGTGGCCGGAAATGCCATGTTGATGCCAGAGGTCAGAGGAGAATGGGCAGACTGGTTCGAGCTGATAGAAAGGCAACAGTGACTCAAATTGCCACCCGTTACAACCAAGGTAGGCAGAAGAGCATCTCTGAACGCACAGTGCGTCGAACTTTGAGGCAGATGGGCTACAGCAGCAGAAGACCACACTGGGTACCACTCCTCTCAGCTAAGAACAGGAAACTGAGGCTACAATTTGCACAAGCTCATCGAAATTGGACAGTAGAAGATTGGAAAAACGTTGCCTGGTCTGATGAGTCTCGATTTCTGCTGCGACATTCGGATGGTAGGGTCAGAATTTGGCGTAAACAACATGAAAGCATGGATCCATCCTGCCTTGTATCAACGGTTCAGGCTGGTGGTGGTGGTGTCATGGTGTGGGGAATTTTTTCTGGGCACTCTTTGGGCCCCTTGGTACCAATTGAGCATCGTTGCAACGCCACAGCCTACCTGAGTATTGTTGCTGACCATGTCCATCCCTTTATGACCACAATGTACCCAACATCTGATGGCTACTTTCAGCAGGATAATGCGCCATGTCATAAAGCTCGAATCATCTCAGATTGGTTTCTTGAACATGACAATGAGTTTACTGTACTCAAATGGCCTCCTCAGTCACCATATCTCAATCCAATAGAGCATCTTTGGGATGTGGTGGAACGGGAGATTCGCATCAGGGATGTGCAGCCGACAAATCTGCGCCAACTGTGTGATGCCATCATGTCAATATGGTCCAAAATCTCTGAGGAATGCTTCCAGCACCTTGTTGAATCTCTGCCACGAAGAATTGAGGCAGTTCTGAAGGCAAAAGGGGGTCCAACCCCTTACTAGCATGGTGTACCTAATAAAGTGGCCAGTGAGTGTATATGCCAAGTGTCTTTTGCTGGAACTTCTTCCTTCCCTCTCTATATTACTCACGTCTGGGCAGAACTGGACTACCGCCTAGACATCTGCCATCACCAACAGAAATAATTTTAATTTTTAACTTATAAATTTATGCTATGTTCTCTTGGTTATCAATAACGAGACTATAATTTTGCATCATCCTGTATTTTAATCTCATAATGAGGCTATGTTAGGTAAAGTCAAAGGAATTCTTTACTTTTCTAGTTGCAATATTATATGGATTGACAGGGTTTTACTGTACTGTTCATGTGACATCATTGTTTTAACTGTTATGGATTACAGTACTTCTGTTTTAAAGCCATACTATCAGACCCAATCAGTGGTAAGGAAGCATCTGCCAATCACTAACAGATTTAACAATTACCTTCCCATTCTCAGTTCTGAGCCATGTGTGCAATGCTTTGCTTGATGAAAAATCCACATCCCCCTCTTTTTTTTTCCTAACAATAACTCAAAGCTACATCCATCAATGTCCAGAAAAGCCTTTCCAGACTCATCAAATTCAGCAGTTCTAATGATGCACTTTACAAGTCAGTTCAACTTTTCATAGTAATGACTAGTAACTTTCTAGGGAAGCAAAAATGTTAATATATGCTTGTTCCAAACTTGATACATCTTCATACACATACATTATTTAGCAGCGCTATGATTTCGTCATGAGATCAATACATACTGCCTGTCTGCTTTCTTCTGTAAGGCAATGGAATCAATTTCATGAAAGAATAACAAATCATCCAAATTGACAGGGCTTGTGATGTGCATTTGGATAAGCTGCATACTTTATATATTGTCCTTTTGATAATAGTTTGGCTGGTTTATGTCAATATAAAAAATCTGGGGTACACGTTCATTGGCACACTTCAAACATGCATGCCAGGTTTATGCTATAACTGAATTATAGGCCATTTCACATGTCCGTTTTGGTTGCGTACGTCAAAAATGCAGGATTCAGATGGGCGTATGAAACATAGTCAGTTTTTCTTTCTTTCAATGTTCTTTTTATTGAAAAGATTTAAATGTAACAAACAGTATTTGAGAAAGGAACCATATCATTAATAAGAGCATTAATAAGTACTTCTGGCAAAAATTAAAGAAACAATTCTTGTATACAAAACTCAATCACTGCAGTCAAGAGAGTTCTAGAAACTTTTGATATTTGTTGTAAAGAATGAGATAAATAAACCAAGGAGAATCCGGGAGAAAGAAAGGAAAGGAGAAAGCAGGGAGGGGAGAAAATTGAAGAGGGGGGGGGAGTAGCACCTTGGGATATGCGTTTAGTAAAGAGTTATGACATAATTGCAGAATAGAAGGATGATTGAGTCTTAAAGTGGATCCAGTGTTTCCAAATGTTAATAAAATTAGCAAAGCTGTGATTTACTCTTGCTGCTAATTCGTCTATGTGGAAAATTTGTTCAATTTTAGAGTAGTGTTGCTGTGTAGTGGGTGGGGCTGAGGAGTTCCAATTAATAGGGATCAAGAATTTCCCAGGTGCAAGGATATATTGAGTTTAGTAGCATCTTTATTGTTCTGCCATAGTGGAAGGTTTAATAGAATATTTTCTGGTTTTAAGGTGACACGTTTGCCCAGCACCCTTTTTATAATTGTGGATACCTCCTCCCAAAAAGGCTGAAGGATCTGACAGGACCACCAGATGTGGATATAGCTGCTGTCATTCGCTCCACACCTCCAACAAATTATCGCTGTAGCATGGTGCCATCTATGAATCTGATTGGGAGTAATATACCATCTAGTGATAATTTTAAATGAGTTCTTCTGAATTCGTACACAATGCGAGGGACCGTGGGATATGTTTAATTTGTGCTCCAGAAAAGGAGGTACCCATGTCCTTTTCCCTTTGAGATAGATATGCCCATTTTAGAGGTACATCAATATTAAGTAAAGACTGATAGATTATTGAAAGAATTTTGATGGGTGTTTTTGTTTTGGCACATACGACTTCATAGGGTGTTAAAGCTCTATTGAGGTCAATCAAGTGGTTTCATTGACATAGGAGATATGAGAGCTTTCCATGTCGTAGGAATGTAAGGCTTGATAGCCCTGGTATCTTAAGCATTTCTTGTAGGAGGAGAGTGCCATCCTCAAATAATAGTCAATTTTTCATCCAGAAAAAAATAGACTCGCAGGTAATTACCGCATGCTTATTCACTGTGGAACAGATGCCAAAATGCAGGTTGGGGATTCAAGTTTGACATTGAGCACCGCTCAATGTTCGCTGAGTGCCGAGCACATCTGAGCACCCAGATACTCGAATGATATCTGAGTATCACTGAGCACTTTCACTCATCCCTAGGCTCTACTGCTTGATGTACAAAAGAAAATTGTTTTATTGTATAAAAAATATTACATGTTTTGTTGAATTTCCCTTCATCACCTGAAAATAGACAGTGCTTTTTTTTACTATTTTTGTGCAAATGTTTAACAGTACTGGTTCTCCGTTCCTATCGAGCTGTGACCAGGCTCGGATTGGCCAATAGGGTAACAAGGAACTCCCCCTTTAGACCCCGGTGCAGATCTGGGCCCAAACCCCACTATATGGGCAGTACTTGGCATAGTTAACTTGACTCAATCTGTACAGAAAAAAGCAGCATCTCATCATTCATTAACCAGACTACCCAGTTTATTATTATAGAGATATAGGTAAATTTGTGAATGAGGGTAGTGTAATATTTGCATGCTGGTGAAAAGTGGGCCCCCAAAGTCAATGATACTGGTGGACCCTTAGCACCCCAGTTTGCCACTGGCTGTGACCCATCCCAACCTGATAAGTTGAGAAGTTTTCTTTTCATCCACCCCTTTCATTAACCCTGATGTTATAACCCTCTGCTCTTTTTCAGCAAATAACACAATAAAGTTCCCATTTCAATTACATAATGATTTCCCTCCCTTAATAAAATTAGTGTGATTTGCTAATTAAAGTTACTTAAGAATTTTCTTATCATGACATTTCCTTTATTTCCATTTATTTTGCTCTATTCCAGGAAAACCCCTTTAACTGACTAACAATAGAAAAAAGTTTTCACATGTAGCTGTAGAATTGTATTGCTTTACTAAGATTCAGCTTTAAACACTGGGTTTTGAAACAGATTAAAATTTTCGATTCACTGATTGCATGCATTGTTTCTGGTCAATAGTAAAAAAATGCCTATTAATCAAGCCTGAAGTATAAGAAATGACTGGATTGAGTTTGTAACAATTTAACAGAAGAGGACAACTCAAGGACTTATATTTATGATTAACATAATTACATTTTGAGAAAAGCTATTACCCATTAGTCTCCCAATTTATATATTTTTTTAATTATGTTGACATTATTTTATCTGAACTGCACAGAACACCTACCACGTTTGACTTTAAATAGTCATTGTCATCTAAACAAACTTTGCATATATTAATAGTACAAGCAAATATAAGAAACTTTGTAATATATTTATCAGAGTAACAAACTCATTTCTCCACTTTGTGCCTCTTTCCTGTGAGCTCATCGTTCATTCTGATTTTCAGTTACCATCTATATTGTTCAAAAAAAGACTAGTAGTCTCTACACGAAAGTTCAGAGACAACTGAAAGCTAGAAATAATACATAGTAAGTAAAATCGGAAGTAATGCATGATACAAGTCATAATGTAACATACAGTGGGGAAAAAAAGTATTTAGTCAGTCAGCAATAGTGCAAGTTCCACCACTTAAAAAGATGAGAGGCGTCTGTAATTTACATCATAGGTAGTCCTCAACTATGGGAGACAAACTGAGAAAAAAAAATCTAGAAAATCACATTGTCTGTTTTTTTTCCATTTTATTTGCATATTATGGTGGAAAATAAGTATTTGGTCAGAAACAAAATTTCATCTCAATACTTTGTGATATATCCTTTGTTGGCAATGACAGAGGTCAAACGTTTTCTGTAAGTCTTCACAAGGTTGCCACACACTGTTGTTGGTATGTTGGCCTATTCCTCCATGCAGATCTCCTCTAGAGCAGTGATGTTTTTGGCTTTTCGCTTGGCAACACGGACTTTCAACTCCCTGCAAAGGTTTTCTATAGGGTTGAGATCTGGAGACTGGCTAGGCCACTCCAGGACCTTGAAATGCTTCTTACGAAGCCACTCCTTCGTTGCCCTGGCGGTGTGCTTTGGATCATTGTCATGTTGAAAGACCCAGCCACGTTTCATCTTCAATGCCCTTGCTGATGGAAGGAGGTTTGCACTCAAAATCTCACGATACATGGCCCCATTCATTCTTTCATGTACCCGGATCAGTCGTCCTGGCCCCTTTGCAGAGAAACAGCCCCAAAGCATGATGTTTCCACCACCATGCTTTAAAGTAGATATGGTGTTTGATGGATGCAGCTCAGTATTCTTTTTCCTCCAAACACGACAAGTTGTGTTTCTACCAAACAGTTCCAGTTTGGTTTCATCAGACCATAGGACATTCTCCCAAAACTCCTCTGGATCATCCAAATGCTCTCTAGCAAACTTCAGACGGGCCCGGACATGTACAGGCTTAAGCAGTGGGACACGTCTGGCACTGCAGGATCTGAGTCCATGGTGGCGTAGTGTGTTACTTATGGTAGGCCTTGTTACATTGGTCCCAGCTCTCTGCAGTTCATTCACTAGGTCCCCCCGCGTGGTTCTGGGATTTTTGCTCACCGTTCTTGTGATCATTCTGACCCCACGGGGTGGGATTTTGCGTGGAGCACCAGATCGAGGGAGATTATCAGTGGTCTCGTATGTCTTCCATTTTCTAATTATTGCTCCCACAGTTGATTTCTTCACTCCAAGCTGGTTGGCTATTGCAGATTCAGTCTTCCCAGCCTGGTGCAGGGCTACAATTTTGTTTCTGGTGTCCTTTGACAGCTCTTTGGTCTTCACCATAGTGGAGTTTGGAGTCAGACTGTTTGAGGGTGTGCACAGGTGTCTTTTTATACTGATAACAAGTTTAAACAGGTGCCATTACTACAGGTAATGAGTGGAGGAAAGAGGAGACTCTTAAAGAAGAAGTTACAGGTCTGTGAGCCAGAAATCTTGATTGCTTGTTTCTGACCAAATACTTACTTTCCACCATAATATGCAAATAAAATGAAAAAAAAACCAGACAATGTGATTTTCTGGATTTTTTTTTCTCAGTTTGTCTCCCATAGTTGAGGTCTACCTATGATGTAAATTACAGACGCCTCTCATCTTTTTAAGTGGTGGAACTTGCACTATTGCTGACTGACTAAATACTTTTTTTCCCCACTGTATTATTCCTCATATTCACACATGTGGCAGCTTTTTTGGAAAAGTTACATGAAACCGTAGCAACGCTTTAATTTTCTAGCATGTTTTGTGCAGCCATAAGAATTCCCAATGCAACATAAAATATCCTGCATTATTTCCTATTTTCTTCTCGATATGTATTAATTCTAGCTTTCAGTTGTCTCTCAACTTTCGTGTAGATTTAGAGGACCAAGTACTTGTACCTATTTTAAATGGCTCAATAAAAGCATGAGCATATCATTAATTCAAAACTGTAAATAAAAATTAAACAACAACCACAAGATGGAATTCAGCAACCAAGGTATCATTTTAATCAGTATAATGGCGCCGACCTGACACTGTGTGTAGGTTACTGTGCACAATCCTGCTGACAGGTTCACTTTAATAAGACAAAAACAAAGGTCATTCAAAATCTTGAAGGCCAAGAGTACAGAAATAGCATTTCAGGAGCATAAAGATCTCAATACGAAATGTAAAGGAGATATCAAGCTAGCAAAGTTATCTACATTACAGAGTTACATCACCAGTGACATTAAAATAAATCCCCCAAATTTTTATAAATACATCAAGGACAAAAAGAAAAAAAAACTGATAGCATTGTCCCCTCATAAAGATGATAATAACTAGATAATTATAGAGGACAAAGAAAAGATTGAGATATTAAACAGGTACTTTTCATCCCTCTTCACCAATGACCTGACTGTACCAGGCATAATTCAACGAGGCAAAAATAAAAGTTTGCCACCTGATATACCCAGTTCATCACAAGAAGAAGTACGCCTGCATATGAGCAAATTAAACATTGACAAATCCCCCGGCCCAGATGGCATTCATCCACGGATACCAAGGAAATTGAACTCAGTAATTAACAGACTGATGTATTTCATCTTCTTAGACTCTCTTGTAACAGGATTGATGCCACAAGATTGGAGGATGGCTGATGTGGTACCAATTTTAACTAACCAGACATTCAATGGGACATAGAATCATCTGGTTGTGCTAAAAGCTGAAAGTTCTTATCCACAATTCAAGACAATTACCTCTGTCATTTGGTAGATTAACCAACCAGAGGGTCTTCATGTGCTGCTCTGATTAGGTATTCATCAGTATGGCTTCTGACAGGTCACTGATCCCTCAGTGACCTGCCGCCTAGTTTAAATAATGAATATTATATATATTTAAAAGAAAATCACCTGCATGGAGGTGCCGGCGCCTGTTATATTCTTTCTTTATGTTAATGATTTGTTCCAGGCTCTGGAGTGTGTGGTGCCTGGAAGAAGTCCCTGACTCCTGTCTTTATTGTAATACTTACCCCCTCCCATCAGCATCAGTTACGGCCCCTGAATCCTGTGCCTGCATCCTGGAAACTTCATCAGAAAAACATACCTCATCCTTCCTTCTGTGGGCACTGCATTAAGGGATCTTCTGCTCAGGCACCGGTGAGTCATTGTGACCTCTGGTCCGGAACCTGGAACAAGTCATTACCATAAAGAAAAAAATACAGGGTGAGCCATTTATATGGATACACCTAAATAAAATGGGAATGGTTGGTGATATCAACTTCATGCTTGTGGCACATTAGTATATAGGAACACACAATGCACACAACAGGAAGTGACATCAGGCCATCCCATAATGCCATCCCATGAGCATCCCATAATCCAGGAAGACGAGAATAAATCCCATAATTCCTGTCTTCCTGGATCATGGCTACCGGTATGGAATGGTATCGCAGTATGGAACTGGATGTGGGCCTCATGATTAGTGTGGTAAGTGTCGGTGTGTGTCTATGTGTGTGTCTAGGTGTGTGTGTCGGCGTGTGTGGTGTATATGTGGTGTGTGTGCGCGGTGTATGTGTGGTGTGTGTGCGGCGTCTGTGTGCTGTCTGGCATAGACCGATAGGACTACTCCTCCCATTGGCCTATGTCTGTTCCCCTACACACGAGTGGCAGCAGGCTCAGCACGATGGGAGTAGTATTTCCCATCGAGCTGTTCCTGCTTTTAAAAAAAAACACTTTTTTTCCCACTCCCCGTCCATCCATAAAATAACTCCCCCTTACTTTTTAAAATAAATTATTTAAAATATTTATTATGGGCCCCAATATTTTGAAATCCATTTTTTATTACAAACCTTTTTTTTTTAAAATTTTAAAATTTGTCCAATAATTTTTTTCATTGGTGGCCAGTGGTTACCTGTGGAAAAAATAATAAATACCTGTCCCCGACGTTGCCACCTAAAATAAAAATAAAATAAAAAACCCCTACTCACCTACACAGCTAATTCCCTGAAGACCTTGTTCCACCTAAAAAAATATAAAATAACAAACCACAAAAATACCTACCCTCTGCAGAATCCCAAAAAATGAGTGCCCCATGAAGATCTACAGGAGCAGCCACATATCATGTTGCCGCTCTAAACCACCAACGCTGCTACAATGAACGGGGCCGTAAAGCGCCCCAGTTCATTGTATACCGACTTCACCCGAAGGCAGCTCGCGCTGCTCGGGTGAACTCGGGCGGTGCGGTCTGCGCATGCGTGGACTCCCAGGCTGACCTGAGGTGAACTCTGGAGCATGCGTAATTTTCCCACGCCAATTAGTTCAGCTCAGGTGAGCCAGGGCGCCTGCGCAGAGCAGAATGATGTCATTTTTTTTTTCAGAGTTCATTTTTTGGGGATTGCCCAAAAAATAAAAAATGGTCAAAAACTTGGTGTAATTATTTCATTAAATATTTTTTTAATTAATGTGTGTTTTTGTAACCCCCTCCCCCCCAAAAAAAAAAAAAAAAAATATAAATAAATAAATAAATAAATAAATATATATATATATATATATATATATATATATATATATATATATATATATATATATATATACACATACACATACATACATACATACATACATATACATACACCCCATTTTTAACCCCCACCTCCCCAAAATAAAAAATGTATACATATATATATTATATAAATATATATATATATATATATACATATATATAGATATTTTTATACACATATATACCCCATTTGTAACCCCCCCTCCCAGAAAAAAAAAAAATATTTTTTTGGGGGGGTAAAAATGGGGTATATATGGGTATATACACTCACTGGCCACTTTATTAGGTACACCATGCTAGTAACGGGTTGGACCCCCTTTTGCCTTCAGAACTGCCTCAATTCTTCGTGGCAGAGATTCAACAAGGTGCTGGAAGCATTCCTCAGAGATTTTGGACCATATTGACATGATGGCATCACACAGTTGGCGCAGATTTGTCGGCTGCACATCCCTGATGCGAATCTCCCGTTCCACCACATCCCAAAGATGCTCTATTGGATTGAGATCTGGTGACTGAGGAGGCCATTTGAGTACAGTGAACTCATTGTCATGTTCAAGAAACCAATCTGAGATGATTCGAGCTTTATGACATGGCGCATTATCCTGCTGAAAGTAGCCATCAGATGCCTGTTCTTAGCTGAGAGGAGTGGTACCCAGTGTGGTCTTCTGCTGCTGTAGCCCATCTGCCTCAAAGTTCGACGCACTGTGCGTTCAGAGATGCTCTTCTGCCTACCTTGGTTGTAACGGGTGGCAATTTGAGTCACTGTTGCCTTTCTATCAGCTCGAACCAGTCTGCCCATTCTCCTCTGACCTCTGGCATCAACAAGGCATTTCCGGCCACAGAACTGCCGCTCACTGGATTTTTTTTCTTTTTCGGACCATTCTCTGTAAACCCTAGAGATGGTTGTGCGTGAAAATCCCAGTAGATCAGCAGTTTCTGAAATACTCAGACCAGCCCTTCTGGCACCAACAATCATGCCACGTTCAAAGGCACTCAAATCACCTTTCTTCCCCATACTGATGCTCGGTTTGAACTGCAGGAGATTGTCTTGACCATGTCTACATGCCTAAATGCACTGAGTTGCCGCCATGTGATTGGCTGATTAGAAATTAAGTCTTAACACACAGTTGGACAGGTGTACCTAATAAAGTGGCCAGTGAGTGTATATGTATATATTTTTTATTTTGGGGAGGGGGGTTAAAAATGGGGTATATATGTGTGTGTATATATATACACACACACACATATATGCCCCATTTTTAACCCCCCTCCCCCCAAAAAAAATATATTTTTTGGGACGGGGTGGTAAAAATGGGGGATATATGTGTATATATGTATATATTTTTTATTTTGTGGAGGGGGGTTAAAAATGGGGTATATATGTGTTATAAACCCCATTTTTAACCCCCCTCCCCAAAATAAAAAATATATACATATATACATACCCCAACAGCTATAATGACGGGGATTCTTAATATATTTAATCCCCAAAGTGGGCTTCCACCACCACCAGCAGCAGCTGCATGGCAGCGTTTTGGGCAGGCGGCAGCATACAGGCCTGATGCTGCAGCATTTTCTTATGGCCAACCACCTGCACCTCAAACCTCTGGTACTAGTATTATGTCACCCAACTCCACTGTGTCTTTATAAGACATGTTTCCAGCATTTGGATATGATCCAGAGTACGAAAATTGTTAAAACATTTTTTGGTCTCACCACCAACCATGCTGGATGTCCCACCCCCCTACTCTGTCCTGTTGACAGGGTGATATTTGTTTGCCTTTTTTAATTTAAAACATTAATTTATGTTTATTAAAAAAAATTTTCTAAAGAAACTTTGTGTGTGATAATTTTGTAAAAAATAAAAAGATTGATTACTTTAACAGTAAAGGCCCATGACTGGGGATGATGTAACAGCTGGCAGCAGTATGGGGGCACTGGCTGGGAGCAGTATGGGGGCACTGGCTGGGAGCAGTAGGGGGGCACTGGCTGGGAACAGTATGGGGGCACTGGCTGGGAACAGTATGGGGGCACTGGCTGGGAACAGTATGGGGGCACGGGCTGGGAACAGTATGGGGGCACGGGCTGGGACCAGTATGGGGGCACGGGCTGGGACCAGTATGGGGGCACGGGCTGGGACCAGTATGGGGGCACGGGCTGGGACCAGTATGGGGGCACGGGCTGGGACCAGTATGGGGGCACGGGCTGGGACCAGTATGGGGGCACGGGCTGGGACCAGTATGGGGGCACTGACTGGCAGCAGTATGGGGGCACTGACTGGCAACAGTATGGGGGCACTGGCTGGGAACAGTATGGGGGCACTGGCTGGCAGCAGTATGGGGGCACTGGCTGGCAGCAGTATGGGGGCACTGGCTGGCAGCAGTATGGGGGCACTGGCTGGCAGCAGTATGGGGGCACTGGCTGGCAGCAGTATGGGGGCACTGGCTGGCAGCAGTTTGGGGGCACTGGCTGGCAGCAGTATGGGGGCACTGGCTGGCAGCAGTATGGGGGCACTGGCTAGGAACAGTATGGGGGCACTGGCTAGGAACAGTATGGGGGCACTGGCTAGGAACAGTATGGGGGCACTGGCTAGGAACAGTATGGGGCACTGGCTGGAAGCAGTATGGGGCACTGGCTGGGAGGCATATTGAAAACAGCAAGAAAACAAAATGGAGAAAAGGGGTTTGAAAAGGAAATGACCTCATAGTAGCCTTTTTTTGTCCCAACTTTATTTGGCCTCAAAAATACTTAAAAAAACCGCAGAGGGAAAACACATGCAAAAATGCATGAAAAACGCATCAAAATCGCTTCAAAAACCGCATGAAAAAACACATGCGTTTTCCCTGGCAAGGGTGTGCGTTTCTGCTCAGGAAAAAAATGCTTCAAAACTGCAACGTGGGCACATAGCCTTAATTTATTTTAACTTGGACTTCCTTTTGGAAGTGCAGGGTCTTCCTTTTGGAAGTGCATTGAGCAGCAAGGTGGTGTGCTGGTAAAAGGGGAAAAAAAAACAAAAAACTCTTTTAAATCTTCTTCCTTAGCGAGTGTGAACGAGCTGAGTGTGACCTGAGCGTAAGTGCGAACTGTGGTAAGTGGCAAACCTATAACAAATACCTGTGTGAGTTGCTGAATTGTAAGTTGCTGAGTGCTTTCTACCTGTTCAATTTTTGCGGGGCTTTGGGGGCTTGTTTAACCTATATTTTCTCTCTTCAGGGTTAATCTCTTATTTTACTATCTGTGTTTTTAAGGGTAAACTATATTGCATTTAAATCTTGAGGTGTAACTATATTCACAAGGGGTTAATTAAGGGTGGGAGTTCATACAGTAATTAAGGGTTTATAAGGGGCAGCTGGTTTGGGCTCAACTCCTTTTGGAAGTGCATTGAGCAGCAAGGTGGTGTGCTGGTAAAAGGGGAAAAAAAAACAAAAAACTCTTTTAAATCTTCTTCCTTAGCGAGTGTGAACGAGCTGAGTGTGACATGAGCGTAAGTGCGAACTGTGGTAAGTGTGTGACTTGAAATTCAGTGACTTTAGATTCAGGGAGTTTCCAAGGGAGGTCTTACTGAATTGCTGTTATATTAATTTTCTTTTTTTTTTTTTTTTAATTTATTTTGCTTATCTTATTGTCTGGTGCAATCCCCATTAGGATGTGCTCCACTATTGCCAATGCCATCCAGTGCACGTCTTGCCGCATGTATGAAATCCTTGAACAGCCGGTCGAGGGTGCATACTGCTGTGCAAGATGTGAGCACGTTGTGCATTTGGAAGCCCAGATACTGGATCTAAATGTGCAGCTGGCAACACTGAGATCCATAGACAATATGGAAAGGAGTCTTCTGCTCACTGAGCAGACACTCAATGGGATAGAGGAGGGGGGGGATGCTAGGTTGGAGCTGCAGGACAATGAAGCAGCTAGCTGGGTGACAGTTAGAAGGCGGGGTAGAGGGAAGAGCACCTGGGAGGCTAGTCCTGATCTGGCACACCCCAATAAGTTTGCTAAGTTGGCAGATGAGGGGAGTGTTAGTGCAGGAGTAGCACTGCTGCAGCAAGGCATGTCCTCTGAAAGCCGGAGGAGTGTCTGCTCCAGTAAGGGGGGAAATAGGAGAGCAGGGCAGGCCAGACAGGTTCTGGTAGTGGGAGACTCAATTATTAGGGGAACAGATAGGGCAATCTGTCACAAAGACAGGAATCGTCGAACGGTGTGCTGCCTACCTGGCGCTCGAGTCCGACACATCGCTGATCGGGTTGACAGATTACTGGGAGGGGCTGGAGAGGATCCAGCGGTCATGGTGCACATTGGCACAAATGACAAAGTTAGAGGTAGGTGGAAGGTCCTTAAAGATGATTTCAGGGAATTAGGCTGTAAGCTTAAAACAAGGACCTCCAAGGTGGTATTTTCGGAAATACTTCCTGTGCCACGCCAGAGAGGCAACGGGAGATTAGGGAGGTTAATAAGTGGCTCAGGAATTGGTGTAGGAAGGAGGGGTTTGGGTTCCTGCAGAACTGGGCCGACTTCTCAGTTGGCTACAGGTTCTACGCTAGGGACGGGCTGCACCTCAATGGGGAGGGTGCAGCTGTGCTGGGGGAGAAAATGGCTAGAAGGTTGGAGGAGTGTTTAAACTAGGGACGGGGGGAGGGTATTCCTTTTATAGGAGGGGAAGACAGTGCAGATAGAGACCTGGGCACAAATAATGACATTGGGGGTGGAGGTGGCATGGGGGGTGGGGTTAGAACAGTTAATAATTTAAGAAAGAATAGAGGTACAGAGAGATACATAAAGTGCATGTATACTAATGCCAGAAGTCTCGCCAACAAAATGGAGGAATTGGAGTTAATGTTGTTGGAACATAATTATGACATGGTGGGGATATCTGAGACATGGCTGGATGAGAGCCATGACTGGGCTGTTAATTTACAGGGCTATAGTCTGTTCAGAAATCACCGTACAAATAAGCGAGGGGGAGGCGTGTCTTTATATGTAAAATCATCCTTAAAACCCATCCTTCGTGATAATATATATGAATCTAATGAAAATGTAGAGTCCCTGTGGGTAGAGATAAGGGGAGGGGGGAAAAATAATAAAATACTGATAGGGGTTTGTTATAAGTCTCCAAAAATAATGGAAGCAACAGAGAATATCCTCATAAAGCAAATAGATGAAGCAGCGACTCAAGGAGAAGTCATTATTATGGGGGACTTCAACTACCCTGAAATACATTGGGAAACCAAAACCTGCAGTTCCAGCAAGGGTAATAGGTTTCTGACAACGATGAGAGACAATTACCTTTCACAACTGGTTCAGGACCCAACAAGAGGGGGGGCACTGCTAGACCTAATATTAACCAACAGGCCAGACCGCATATCAAATGTAAGGGTTGAGGGTCACTTGGGTAATAGTGATCACAAAATAATAAGTTTTCATGTATCCTTTAATAAGATGTGTAGTAGAGGGGTTACAAGGACACTAAACTTCAGGAAGGCAAATTTCCAACGGATGAGAGATGATCTTGGTGCAATTAACTGGGACGATATCCTGAGACATAAAAATACACAAAGAAAATGGGAGACGTTTATTAGCATCCTGAATAGGACCTGTGCACAATATATACCGTATGAGAATAAACATGCGAGAAATAGGAGGAAACCACTATGGCTAAATAGAGCTGTAAGGGGCGCAATAAGAGATAAAAATAAAGCATTTAGAGAATTAAAGCAAGTAGGTAGTGATGAGGCATTAAATAAATACAAAAGATTAAATAAATTCTGGAAAAAGCAAATCAAGACAGCAAAGATTGAGACAGAGAGACTCATTGCCAGAGAAAGTAAAAATAATCCCAAAATATTCTTTAACTACATAAATAGTAAGAAGCTGAAAAATGATAGTGTTGGTCCCCTTAAAAATAGTCTGGGTGAAATGGTGGATGAGGATGAGGAAAAAGCCAATATGCTAAATGACTTTTTCAACAGTATTTACACAAGAAAATCCCATGACGGATAACATGATCAGGGATAAAAATTCTCCATTAAATGTCACCTGCTTAACCCAGCAGGAAGTACGGCGGCGTCTACAAATCACTAAAATTGACAAATCCCCGGGCCCAGATGGGATACACCCCCGAGTACTGCAGGAATTAAGCACAGTCATAGATAGACCACTATTTTTAATCTTTAAAGATTCCATAATAACAGGGTCTGTACCACAGGACTGGCGTATAGCAAATGTGGTGCCAATATTCAAAAAGGGGACAAAAACTGAACTTGGAAATTATAGGCCAGTAAGTTTAACCTCAACTGTGGCTAAAATCCAGGAGGGTTTTCTAAGAGACACTATACTGGAGTATCTGGAGAAGAATAACCTTATGACCCAATATCAACATGGGTTTACAAGAGACCGTTCCTGTCAGACTAATCTGATAAGCTTTTATGAAGAGGTAAGTTCCGACTGGACCAAGGGAATGCAGTGTATGTGGTGTACATGGACTTTTCAAAAGCTTTTGATACGGTGCCACACAAAAGGTTGATACATAAAATGAGAACAATGGGGATAGGGGAAAATATGTGTAGGTGGGTTAAGAGCTGGCTCAGGGATAGGAAACAAAGGGTGGTTATTAATGGAGCACACTCAGACTGGGTCACGGTTAGCAGTGGGGTACCACAGGGGTCAGTTTTGGGCCCGCTTCTTTTTAACATATTTATTAATGACCTTGTAGGGGGCATAGAGAGTAGAATTTCAATATTTGCAGATGACACTAAACTCTGCAGGGTAATCAATACAGAGGAGGACAATTTTATATTACAGGAGGATTTATGTAAACTAGAAGCTTGGGCTGATAAATGGCAAATGAGCTTTAATGGGGATAAATGTAAGGTCATGCACTTGGGTAGAACGAACAAGATGTATAATTATGTGCTTAATTGTAAAACACTGGGCAAAACAGTCACTGAAAAAGACCTGGGTGTATGGGTGGACGACAAACTCACATTTAGCGGCCAGTGTCAGGCAGCTGCTGCAAAGGCAAATAAAATAATGGGATGCGTTAAAAGAGGCATAGATGCTCATGAGGAGAACATAATTTTACCTCTATATAAGTCACTAGTGCGACCACACTTAGAAGACTGTGTACAGTTCTGGTCTCCGGTGTATAAGAAAGACATAGCTGAACTGGAGCGGGTGCAGAGAAGAGCGACCAAGGTTATTAGGGAACTAGGGGGTCTGCAATACCAAGACAGGTTATTACATTTGGGGTTATTTAGTTTGGAGAATCGAAGGCTTAGGGGTGATCTTATTACAATGTATAAATATATGCGGGGACAATACCAAGAGCTTTCTAATGATCTTTTTACTCTTAGACCTGTGACGGGGACAAAGGGGCATCCTCTACGTCTGGAGGAAAGAAGGTTTAAGCATACTCACAGACGCGGATTCTTTACTGTAAGAGCAGTGAGACTATGGAACTCTCTGCCATATGATGTTGTAATGAGTGATTCCCTACTAAAATTTAAGAAGGGACTGGATGCCTTTCTTGAAAAGTATAATATTACAGGGTATATACACTAATTTCCTTAATATTGCGTTGATCCAGGGAGCAAGTCTGATTTACTGTAAGAGCAGTGAGACTATGGAACTCTCTGCCATATGATGTTGTAATGAGTGATTCCCTACTAAAATTTAAGAAGGGACTGGATGCCTTTCTTGAAAAGTATAATATTACAGGGTATATACACTAGTTTCCTTAATATTGCGTTGATCCAGGGAGCAAGTCTGATTGCCGTATGTGGAGTCAGGAAGGAATTTTTTTCCCCAATGTGAAGCTTACTTGTTGCCACATGGGTTTTTTTTGCCTTCCTCTGGATCAACATGTTAGGGCAAGTTAGGATAGGATATGGGTTGAACTAGATGGACTTAAAGTCTTCCTTCAACCTTAATAACTATGTTACTATGTTACTATGTTACTATGTATTGCTCATTAATAATGAATTTACTTATCTTTAAAATGTGCACATTATGATTTGAACTTTCGGGCCAAAGTGTCTCTTCCCCAAAAATTGGGGTTTAAAAAGAATATACAGTGTATGGTTTTATTTTTTCTAGACAGGTATCCTAATATTTAAGGTATTATTCACTTTTAATGCGCTATGCATGGGTGTAATAGAATTGCTGAAAAACTGAATAAAATGTTCTATGTGACTACAAATAAATAGCATTTCCTTAGATTGATTTCTAACTTCTGTTTAATCGGAATGACTGTTTTCCTAGCTACTGATCTACTTTTTTACATTCTGCTACTTTCTATGGAGCTCATTTTTAATCATTCCAATACAACTAATTAATGGCTTCAATTGATAAGACTGCTTGCGTTTTGAACAGTTCAAAGAAAAGTTGTTTTCTAGTTGAGAAATATGGTTGTAGATTAAAGGCAATGAATAGGCTTCGCATTCTCTCTCTTTAATCATAAATGTTCAGCAATTTTTTTTCTATTTGCTATACACAAGGTTGAAACTCAAAGAATAAAAATAAGGCTACGTTCACACGTAGCGGAACTCTCGCGGAAATTACCGCAAGAATTCCAGATTCCATTCCGCGGGAAAATCACATTTTAAATTCCAGCGATTTTCCCGCGGAAAAGCTAGCATTTTGCAAGTGTAATTAGCTTGCAGAATACTAGTGTTTTCCAAGCGATCTGGCGCATCGCTTGGAGAACTGATTGACAGGTTGGTCACACTCGTCAAACATAGTATTTGATGAGTGTGACCAACTTTTTTCTATTGATGCTGCCTATGAATTATGCCTCTCTAGCCAGGAATTTTTGTTTCTGCACACCTTGTGGACCTACATGTTTTCATAGGAGAGGTGAGTTAACTATATTTTATTATTTTTTGGGGTGAATGTTTGTATTAGCATGTGATTAAACTCTATATGGGCAGAAAATGGCTGTACTCTAAGTAGTACATGTGTCTGGTACTGTACATGAGCATTAGGTACCTGGCTATGTGGTTATCAGTGTATAAAAACCAACAAGAGAAACTAGACCCCTAAAATATAACTTTTAATGATATCTTTAAAAACTCTCCAAAAAAACTGTGTGAATAAAACATTATAGAGGTGTGTCTATACATATAGATGGAGCCCGAAAAATCTGGAAAAAATCAAGGGAGGTTATAAATTGACTATAATTCCCTAGTAATCCCTACCTATCCGCAAATGTTGGCACCCTAATATTTGTGATATGACGCCTCCTCTCAACATCGGTTCTCCCTAAACACCCTGATACACACCTAAACTATAATTATAATTAAAGTGCAGTACAGGTTGTGAAAATAATGGAATCCAGGATGCCTACCCAAATTAGACATATATAAAAACACCAGGACATTACCCACACACGGAATAAAATACACCAAACTGGTATATCGGCGGAGGTTGGCATCCTAATATTTGCGATATGGCGCCCCCGCTCAATGTCGGATCTCCCTAAAGACCCTGATACACGCCTAAACTATAATTAAAGTGTAGCACAGATAGGGAAAAAATTGAATCCTAGATGCATACCCAAATTAAACATACATGAAAACACCGGGACATTATCCACACACAATAATAAAATACACCAAACTGGTATATATACATATATGTCCATCACAATCTATATCCATAAGACCATTTGTATAAAATGATGATTGCTCTTAGTTGGGACATGACATGGATTCACATTCTACAGGGCTTAGAGTCTTTCTGAGATAAGTATGGTTATTCATAATAAACTCCTGGTGGTAGTCTTTATTATATATGGAAATTGTTTCCTATGCAAATATTTTCCTGAACTAAGAGCTTTATTATTATTACATCTACTAAATATTTGTATAGGATCTTGGAATGGAAATACCCCTTTAAGTTATCAGGTCACTTTCACTGTATAATGGATGTCATAAAAATGAAACAGAAAAACAAAATTTTTGGCCTCGTGCTTCTTTTAGCATTTTTCTTGTTTTTCCGTACCTTATATGTTAACGTAAATGGTGACATACAGTGATTTCCACAAATTTTAAAAAAAAAAAAAGGCTTTTGGAAAAAAGAAAGTAAATAACGAAAGCACGAAAAGGAAGATTGGTAGCAACAGTAAGAGGCTAATGTACTACACCAAAATATAAGTTTTAGTCCTATTAGTCTTGCATTGGTTAGGCCACCAGTAATATTTTACATAATGTGTTGCTGTTTAATTTTACATTTTTATAAATGTAACCTATTTATTAATTTCCTGTTTTATTTTAAAGAATTTTTAATTCCCATCTCTTTTATTCTTACTGATGGTTGTGCTAGCTATAAAAAGTTTCTGAAACATTTTTTTAAGCTATGTTCAAACATGACAGATTTGCTCCTGATTTTCCTGCTGAATTGCAAGCAGAAAATCTGCAGGGTGTTACAATAGCCGCAATGTGAATGACATTTTGTTTAATTTCTTCCACATGCTATGTAAAAAAAATCTGCAGTGAATATTGACCTGCTGTGCAGATTTTAAATTCTGAGCAAGTGAATTTCTACTGTGGATTTTCAAAGCTGATTTTCAATGCATTGGGTGAAATCTGTGGCAAATTCATAGCAAACCATGACTTTCACACATTTCACAAAAGCTAGAGTGCAAAATCCGTGATGTGTGAACTTAATCTAAGTATATAGTTAGATGCAGCAAATGTTTCCGAAATTTCTGCAACTGTCACATTCATCTGATCTTCCAGGGATCCATGTGTTTGCCGCCAAAACAACTCCATTTATATGAATAAACAGAAATATGGTGTGAAAATTTCTGCAACAAATCTGGCACTTGTGAATATAACTTTATCCCTCATATACAGTGTTTTATACTTGATTTTCTGTTCCTGTATTGGAAATTGTTTTGACTGTTAAACATGATGATGAATGATTTAATAAGTTGTTAGTTGTAAATACATAGTCAGAGTCGGACTGGCCTGGCGAGGTATTGGGGAAATCCCTGATGAGCTCTTGCAGTGGACCAGATAGATGACGGTGGGAAGAAGAAGGCAAAAACAAAAAAGTCAGCGGTTTTTACGTCTATTGAAAGCGTAGGTAGAGTATATGCAGGGGCGTGCGCGCACACGCAGCGTTCATTGCCTGCACCGCCACGTTGCACATCCTGATGAACACTGTGTGTGCCTATCATCGCTGGCACATGACGTCAGTGTCATACGCCGCAAGCGACGGGCGCACACAAGTCAGCTGCCAGCCTCTGCTAATGAGGTGGCCATTTTAATATGACGGCACCGAATCTATAGAAGGGCATGCAGCCTGGCGCCGGGAGCGCAGGCAGGTAAGTGGAATATTTTCTTTCTTCTCTCTCTCTGCATGCTGCCAGATCAACGAACCAGGATGGATATATGGGGTGGGGTGGGGCAGGATGGATATATAGGGAGGGGCAGGATAGATACAGTGCCTTGCAAAAGTATTCGGCCCATTGGAACTTTTCATCCTTTCCCCACATATCATGCTTCAAACATAAAGATACCAAATGTAAATTTTTGGTGAAGAATCAACAACAAGTGGGACACAATTGTGTAGTTGAATGAAATTTATTGGTTATTTTAAATTTTTGTGGAAATTCAAAAACTGAAAAGTGGGCCGTGCAATATTATTCGGCCCCTTTAACTTAATACTTCATTGTGCCACCTTTTGCTGCGATTACAGCTGCAAGTTGCTTGGGGTATGTCTCTATCAGTTTTGTACATCGAGAGACTGAAATTCTTGCCAATTCTCCCTTGGCAAACAGCTCGAGCCCAGTGAGGTTTGATGGAGATCGTTTGTGAACAGCAGCTTTCAGCTCTTTTCACAGATTCTCGATTGGATTCAGGTCTGGACTTTGACTTGGCCATTCTAACACCTGGAAATGTTTATTTGTGAACCATTCCATTGTAGATTTTGCTTTATGTTTGGGATCATTGTCTTGTTGGAAGACAAATCTCCGTCCCAGTCTCAGGTCTTTTGCAGACTCCAACAGGTTTTCTTCAAGAATGGTCCTGTATTTGGTTCCATCCATCTTCCCATCAATTTTAACCATCTTCCCTGTCCCTGCTGAAGAAAAGCAGGCCCAAACCATGATGCTGCCACCACCATGTTTGACAGTGGGGATGGTGTGTTCAGGGTGATGAGCTGTGCTGCCTTTACGCCAAACTTATCGGTTGGCATTGCTGCCAAAAGTTCGATTTTGGTTTCATCTGACCACAGCACCTTCTTCCACATGTTTGGTGTGTCTCCCAGGTGGCTTGTTGCAAACTTTAAACAACACTTTTTATGGATATCTTTGAGAAATGGCTTTCTTCTTGCCACTCTTCCATAAAGGCCAGATTTGTGCAGTGTACGACTGATTGTTGTCCTATGGACAGACTGTCCCACCTCAGCTGTAGATCTCTGCAGTTCATCCAGAGTGATCATGGGCCTCTTGGCTGCATCTCTAATCAGTCTTCTCCTTGTTTGAGATTAAAGTTTAGAGGAACGGCCGGGTCTTGGTAGATTTGCAGTGGTATGATACTCCTTCCATTTCAATATGATCGCTTGCACAGTGCTCCTTGGGATGTTTAAAGTTTTGGAAATCATTTTGTATCCAAATCCAGCTTTAATCTTCCCCACAACAGTATCACTCTGCTCTGTGATAGTCTCAGGGTTCTGTTTGATGCACAGAGAGCATTATGAAGACCAAGGAACACAACAGGCAGGTTCGTGATACTGTTGAAAATGGAAGGAGTATGAATGAATGGAACTGCAGTCAGACATCCCACCTGCCGTTCCATTTTAAAATGGGGATAAGTGTCCTGTCAGGGATAAAACGTCCTCATTCTTCCGATGGGTGCAGTTTCTAATGGTCGGACCTAAGTATCAACTATCCTGTAGAGCCCATGATATGATCGCTTGCACAGTGCTCCTTGGGATGTTTAAAGTTTTGGAAATCATTTTGTATCCAAATCCAGCTTTAATCTTCCCCACAACAGTATCACTCTGCTCTGTGATAGTCTCAGGGTTCTGTTTGATGCACAGAGAGCATCATGAAGACCAAGGAACACAACAGGCAGGTCCGTAATACTGTTGAAAATGGAAGGAGTATGAATGAATGGAACTGTAGTCAGACATCCCACCTGCCGTTCCATTTTAAAATGGGGATAAGTGTCCTGTCAGGGATAAAACGTCCTCATTCTTCCGATGGGTGCAGTTTCTAATGGTCGGACCTAAGTATCAACTATCCTGTAGAGCCCATGAATCTGTGATAACTTGTTTTAACCAAGAACCCCTTTAATGTTCCATAATTTTACATCCCAGCTATGGTAGCACACAGTAGATGTGCAGGAGCCACCTGTGTTTTACAGTCCATGTTCCACTATAAAGTGATAATGGCTTACAGATATTTGCATATAACTGTAAGGTGAGCCCCTAGGGTCAAGTCCCTCAGTCCGACCCTGTACATTGTATATGTGTTATTGGATTTATTGCTTTTTTATTGGAGAGCATTAGCTGTTTTCTATTTTAGTTCTACGTGAAGCCTGAGGTTTTGAACCTGCAGAGTCTTTACACTAATTAGCATACAATACTTTATGTGAAAGCTTTTTCTATTTTTTCTTTTTATTTTCAAACATTGAGTATGCAGATTTCCATTAATAATGCAGACAATGGACACTTACACTAATTTACGATTCAATGCATAAAAAGAACAGGCTTCCTTTCTAAACAACCGTCAATTTCTTTGACCTCTATTTGAGTTTGCTATATCATGGAAATGAAATTATAGAAAAAATGAATTATATAACTAAAATATACACTGTCCTACTCTCATTAAATGGTTTGGCCACTTTCTCTTGAAAGTGCAGTTTTCCCTCACAATCCGCCCAACACTTCTGTCAATAAAATGGCAGCTCATGGAGGAGCATGTGACTAGATCAGCATCTCAGCCTCCTTAAAAAGAAAAGCAGCTTTCTCATATTCCATGCTTTACAATTGGAAGAGGATGATGGCTCAGTCTGGTCACATGATTCTCCTTCAACAGCCATCTTAGGGATAGAAGTGCTAGTTAGTTTGTGAGGAAAACTCATTAAGGAGAGAAAATGGCCGACACCTATAATTATAATAGGAGCCCCTGTGATCTACAAAGGAATATTGCACTGTCAGACCCAACCTGTCCATGCATTATATGGTTAGGCATAAATCATTTAGAACCATTCTTATTTCTCAACCATCAAAACATGGATTGATAGAGGAATTAGTACAGCATGGGCCATTTATATGGATACACCTAAATAAAATGGGAATGGTTGGAGATATCAACTTCCTGTTTGTGACACATTCGTATATGGAAGGGGGGAAACTTTTCAAGATGGGTGGTGACCATGGTGGCCATTTTGTATTCTGCCATTTTGGATCCAACTTTATTTTTTCAATAGGAAGAGGGTCATGTGACACATCAAACTTATAGAGAATTTCACAAGAAAAACAATGGTGTGCTTGGTTTTAACATAGCTTTATTCTTTTATGAGTTATTTACAAGTTTATGACCACTTATAAAATGTGTTCAAAGTGCTTGTGTTGGATTGTCAATGCAACCCTCTTCTCACAGTCTTGATACACACTAAACGACACTGCAGAAGAAATGCTAGCACAGACTTCCAGTATTCATTGTTTCAGATGCTGCACATCTCGTATATTCACAGCATAGACAATTGCCTTCAGATGACCCCAAAGAAAAGTCTAAGGGGGTCAGATCGGGAGGACTTGGGGGCCATTCAACTGGCCCATGACGACCAATCCACTTTCCAGGAAACTGTTCATGTAGGATTGCTCTGGCCTGACACCTATAATTGATTGTATAGTGTGGTATATGGGGTACAAAGATAGTGGGGCTATTCTTCATCAATGGAAACCTCAATGCCACTAGATATCTGAAATTGCTACATGATGTTGTGTTTCCCTCTTTATGCACTGAAGATGGCATGTTCCATGCATTTTTCCAGCAGGATGGTGCACCACCACATTATGAGTGTCAGGTCCGAGCATTCCTACAAGGAATCTGACCCCCTTAGACTAGAATTTCTACCGTGGTGCTGCTATCAGTGTGTCAAGAGTGGGAGAAGAGGGTTACATTGACAATCCAACACAATGGGCAGCACTTTGAACACATTTTATAAGTGGTCATAAACTTGTAAATAACTCATGAAAGAATAAGGTTACATTAAAACCAAGCACACCATTGTTTTTCTTGAGAAATTCTCAATAAGTTTGATGTGTCACATGACCCTCTTCCCAAAAAATAAAGTTGGATCCAAAATAGCCAACTTCAAAATGGCCGCCATGGTCACCACCCATCTTGAAAAGTTTCCCACCTCCCATATACTAATGTGCCACAAACAGGAAGTTGATATCACCAAACATTCCCATTTTATTTAGGTGTAACACATGTGCCCCAATTCATCAAAGCTTTTATGCCAGATTGAGAATGGGGATGGGGCTTGATGGGCCATGGTAACCCTCACTCATTAAATTTATTAAATTCATGACAAGTTGTGATATTCTTTACTCCTTACAGAACAAATCTTTCTCCAGTACATGACTGGAGAACATGGAGGTGCATGCCGTTGCGTGCCTCTTCTGATTAATTTAGAGACATGCACTTCTTAATCAGGAGCACCAGGCTCTACTCCACCCTATAATCAAGGCCAATGTGAAAAATGCCAGTCTTGATGAATTGAGGCATTAGCTTTTATTGGTTTGGGGGCATTAACCTTTATTATTGTCTATTAAAACCAAACTATAGATAAAGACCGCGCCATGCTTGACTAAATAGGTCAGTTGCTCTATTTTACTAAATTTGGTCAAAAAATGATTTTCTAGGACTTGCTAATATTTTAGTTCAAGGTGATTTGCTACTTTACCCAGAAAAATTGCTGAAACTTCTAAAAGACGGTTGACCATACTGAAATTTGGAATGTACATACTTTGGTTCATGAGAAGTGAGAGTGCAATGAACCTCCATAAACATACTAGTGCCGAGTTGTCTCACCTACTTGTCACCCCACCAGTCATCTCTACTTCAAGATAAACTTGATGCACTCATTTTTTCACATCGGTAAATTATGTGTGGTGCCGGCATTTCACTACTGCCGAATTCCTTCTTCATTTGTTAACAATATACAAATACAGTTTAGAGGAGTGCGTTTTCATTGTGAACACTTATTGGAGTCCATAAAGAGGTACCAAAGTGAGTTTCTAAGGAAGTGTGGAGGTTGAAATCCACATTCCAAACCGTGTATTCTCTTTTTGGTGAAAAAGCTGTATCTTGCAGGATCATTACTGGATAGGCATGATGGAAGACATCTGAAAATGTCTGAGGAAACAATTCAAGATGTGAAACAGTCACTTCTGAAATCTCCATGTAAATCATTGCACAGACTTTCCAAGGAAACAGGCTTGTTGTATTCCACATGTCAACAAGCGGTCAAGAATGGTTGTGTTCGTCAATACACTGTTGTTCAGTAATTGAAAGGGAACAATCAAGAGAAAAGAATTAGTTATTACTGGATTTTTTCCTTTGGGGACATTTTAAGGGTCGGTGTACAGTAGGGTGACCGCAAAAAAAATCGATGTCGGAATTTTGTCCGTCTGGACCCCACAAAACGATTCCCCTTTCCAGATATTGAGATAGCCAAAATTTGAGCTCGATCAAACGACGTTAACCCGTGCCGCTCTTCGCTCAAAGTTTGAAAAAATCCAAATTGAGGTATTTTAAGATTTAGGTATTTTGCATAGTCTGTTAGACTATAAAGAATGTGACAACAACATTGCAGAAATAGCCCTGACCAAATTTTCGAACCATTTGTGGTATTTGAATGCAGAGTTGGTGGGATTATCGTTTTTTGATCCCACCATTACAGACAATGAAAAGTTGTTAATGGCTAATAAATTGCTCAGTAGCACAGATGAACCATCAGAGCACGCTAGGGTTGTAAAGCCAAAAGTTAGGAAAGAAAAATTAAAAGAGGTAGGAAGTAACCGACTTTAACGACCTTCTGACAAAAGATGAAGAACAAAAGCAATATGTCCTGCAAGTTGTAAGCAAATGCCGAGCATTATATTCTGACGTTTCAAAAACTACTTTAACAAAAGCTCTAGAATAGATTAGATAACTATGTAAAAATATCAACTCATGTAGGTTAGCGTGCTCTGATGGTTCATCTGTGCTACTGAGCAATTTATTAGCCATTAACAACTTTTCATTGTCTGTAATGGTGGGATCAAAAAACGATAATCCCACCAACTCTGCATTGAAATACCACAAATGGTTCGAAAATTTGGTCAGGGCTATTTCTGCAATGTTGTTGTCACATTCTTTATAGTCTAACAGACTATGCAAAATATCTAAATCTTAAAATACCTCAATTTGGATTTTTTCAAACTTTGAGCGACGAGCGGCACGGGTTAACGTCGTTTGATCGAGCTCAAATTTTGGCTCTCTCAATATCTGGAAAGGGGAATCATTTTGTGGGGTCCAGACGGACAAGATTCCAACATTTTTTCCCCCCCATATGAGATCCGGTCACCCTAGTGTACAGTTACAAGACATGAACATTACAGGCACTATGAGAGAATACACAGCGTGATATTCAGGCTATGACCCAAAAAGTCCTGTGGAATACATTCAACAATTTGGAGACGTGCTTGAATGCGACATTTTAACACTTGCTTTAAAACATCAGTTTCTCATGAACAGAGGTTACAGTACAGTCTGAATTTTGGTACAATAGATTGCCTCTTTTAGAAGTTACAGCAATTTTTCTGGGTAATGTTATTTCCTCATAGACTACACAGTGCTCTTCCTACACAGTGTTCCTGCTGGTATATGTAAGCTTTTAATTGACCCCATGTTTATGGTGTCTCCTGCACATTCCCATATGTAAAAATTGGCTCCATGTCATAACTTCTCCATTGCCAGTAAAACTTTGCAATTAATATGCATAAAAGCGGCCAAATCATCCATATGCTCTTTATATAAGGAAAACTAATAGAACATATTATTTTTCTGGTATAACGTCCCATCTTTCCTTCACAAACTTAATCCAAATACACCTGATACATGTTGGAGGTGTGAAGAAACAAAGGCAGATACAACCCATATCTTCTTGTCTTGTGCTTTAATCCAACCTTACTAGATGTTAGATCCAAAATATTATTTCAAAAGTAATAGACATACAAATCCGATTGATTTGGCTATATTTCCTTCTAAAACGTCCCTCCATTCCTAATAGGGAAACAAATGTGCTAAGCTGCTTCTCCACTTTCTGACAGTTGGGAAATGTTTAATAACAAATAAATTGCCCCAAATTCAATTATTGAAGGATCTACTGTATAGTTACACATTAATTATGTTAGAAAGATGGAATACATCACAGTTTTGCTTCAAGATTGAGAGGATACCTTCAGAGGCATTTGGTCTCTGGAACTATTATTGTGCTAAACATGATCTATAAATCATTTAAATATTCTTGGCATGTATACGTATAAGGATACTGCAACCATTTAGCTATATTTTAATTCTGAATTTGTAGAACATTTCAATAAAAACACAGTTAATTAAAAAAAAGTGTGTACTCAGTCACATTAGTTTTAGGGCTATTGATAGGTCAAAGAATCCATATACTGTATGATAGTGGCCGTTGTGTATATTAACTATTTACTTGGAGGTTTTGAGATACGTACTGGTATATTTTCAATAATCATATTTTTCCATTTTATTTATTGTGGTAGAAGTCCTCTAATTTCACATGGAGCAAACAGCTTATTGTTAAAAATGTTTCACCCATTCCCAGTTTAAATTTCTCTTAATAACTATTTTTATTCAGGTCTACTTATTCTTTACGCATCACCAACAAATTACCGTGTATAATCGTGTATAAGATGAGATTTTCAGCACATTTTTTGTGCTGAAAATGTCCCCCTCGGCGTATACATGAGTCATTGTCCAGAAAGCCGGTGGGGAGGGGGAGGGGAGAGCGGCGGAGCAGCGGCAGGAGCCGGCGGCTGTGGCACAGTGACAGCTGCAGCTGCCAGCTTCAAGAAGACATCAAATTCACCCTCCTCGCACCATTGCTGCATCTCCATCCCTGCATATACTTTCCGGTGCCAGCAACTCTTCCTGTGCTGAGCGGTCACGTGATACCGCTCATTAAGGTAATGATATGAACGCATCTACACTCCCATAGGCATGGAGTGCATATTCATTACCTTAATGAGCGGTACCACGTGACTGCTCAGCACAGGAGAGCTACCATGCCGAGACAATGGAGATGCAGCGACGGTGTGAAGAGGATGAGTGGGACTGGGGGAGGGTGAACCATGCATACAATGATGGAACGGGGGGTGAGCCATGCATACAACGATGGGAGGGGGTGAGCCATACATACAACGCTGGGACGGGGTTGAGGCATGCATACAATGATGAGATGGGGGGGTGAGCCACACACCACGACAGGACCGGTGGAGCCATGCATAGCAGGACAGAGATGAGGGGGCAATGCATACCTGGCTTATACTCAAGTCAATAAGTTTACCCAGCTTTTCGTGGCAAAATTAGGTGCCTCGGCTTATACTTGGGTTAGTTTTACTCGAGTATATACGGTGCTGTAAAATATATCCCTGGTCTCAAGTTTCTTCAGCTAGGTTCTGTAGGAAATTAATATATCTATTGGAAAATACCTGATTATGCATGATATTACTCTATATACAGGTTACTAACAATGACAAGAAAGTAGAGACATCTATTTAATAGGAGAAAATTAAAATTCTCTGCATTGAAATTACTAAATGGTGTTAGTGGCTTGTACATTAAATTAACGAATAAATGTGCACATTAATTACCATATTATTCATCAAATAACATGTCATCTAGTAAGTCCTCCTGAAAAAATATGTAATTTCATCTAATATTTAAAGAAGGTGACAGTTCTGTAATTACAATTGTAAATTATTGTGCTAATAAGGAAAAGTAATATGCAGAGCTGTACGAAATATATTATATTAAAGGGAAATCATCTTTCATTTACTATCAAGGTCTGCAGGTAAAACAGGGTGTAGGGTTTGTGGCAGAATGATGGTAGATTAGCTGTGGAAATGTCTTATTGTACTTTCAGAATGGGGTTTGTAGATAATGATACAAAGCACTGTTCAAAAGTTATAGGCAGGTGTGGAAAAAATGCTGCAAAGTTAGAATGTTTTAACCCCTTCACGATATGTGCCGTACATGTACGGCGCATGTTGTGTCTCTCCCTTTGATGTGGGCTCTGGTGTAGAGCCCACTTCTTTCTCAGCATATGGCAGCTGTTTTGAACAGCTGACATGTGCCCCTACAAGCCGCGGATGGAATCACGATCCACCCGCGGCTGTTAACCCGTTAAATGCTGCTGTCAATTTCTGACAGCGGCAGTTAATGTGATAGTGCCAGAAGCGTGTCATCAAATCCCGCCCATCATCGCCCGTGTCACATGACCGCAGGTCATCGATGGTTTGACATGACAACCTGAGGTCTGCAGCAGACCCCTGTGGTTTTCATTGCTGGATTGCAATGAGCACTGCCCAGAGGTCGGCGCTCATAGCAAGTGAGCATTTCTCAAAAAATATATTAACGTTCAAATTACCCCCCATTCACCCCATTCAAAATAAAACAATTAAAAAAGTAAAAAATACACATATTTGTATCACCGCATTCAGAATCACCCAATCTATCAAGATAAAAAAGAATTAATTTGATCGGTAAACTGCATAGCCAAACAAAAAGTCAAACCGTCAGAATTACATTTTTTTTGGTCACCGCAACATTGCATTAAAATGCAATAATGGGTGGTCAATAGATTGTATCCACACAAAATGGTATCATTAAAAACATCAGCTCGGCATGCAAAAAATAAGCCCTCACCCAGCTCCAGATCACAAAAAATAGAGACGCTATGGGTCTTGGAACATGATATAATTTTATTTTTATTTTTAACAAAATTTGGATTTTTTTCACCACTTAAATAAAAAACTAAATATACATGTTTGGTGTCTATGAACTTGTAATGACTTGGAAAATCATCAAGGCAGGTCAGTTTTAGCATTTGGTGAATATGGTAAAAAAAAATCCAAACAGTTGTGGAATTGCACTTTTTTGCAATTTCACCGCACTTAGAATTTTTTTCTCGTTTTCAAGTACATTATATGATAAAACAAATGGTGTCGTTCAAAAGTACAATTTAAAAAAGTTATGGCTCTAGGAAGAAGGGGAATGAAAAACAGAAACGCAAATATGAAAAAGGACTGCAGCGTGAAGGGGTTAAAACATATCTGTTAATACTTTATGTGGAGAGCTACAGGGAAGGCATCAGATGTTGCACAGTTGCCAACTGGGGAATAAATACCTCCACTGGCAGTGGTTTTTAAAGTCATGTTAGCTGAAGGGGGTCACTGGACCCCTAAACACTTCCCTCGTGTCCACAATAATTTTCAATAGCAGGGAGGTGGCACTTATGGAGATGCTATAGGACCCCCACAGAGGCACTTCAGTAGTGGTGGTTCCTGGGTGCAGGTCCTGGGGCTCCGGTGATGTTCATGCAATTTCCAGCAACCAGACACTTAAACTTAACACTACTGAAGGATAGAATGGGGTACAGTCTCTCTCACGTAAAAACAAAGTGGCAATAGTTCACAGTATATGTTACACTGCATATAGTCCATATGAAAAGGAGGCATCTTTTCATGAAACAAGTTTAGGGCCTCTCAAGGCAGCTGGAGCACAGTCTTTTTTATTTGCTGTTGGGGGATGTATTATGCTCAGTCTAGGTAAAGCTACACTGATGGAGGGACCTGCATGGGTTTTCTCCCCTTGGCGACACACTAGTGGTATAGAAATACTTATGGTTTTGGCTCTACCATTCACTATTCCAGGGGGTTGATTGGGCAATGCGATGGCATGGAAGACATGTCGATCTGGTTTCCGTCTGGAAGCACATAGGAAAACCAGTAAGCAGGAGAGAACTTGTTCAGTCTTATCTCTCCTGACTGAATAAGGCTTCACTCCTTTGTGGAGGCGATTATGTGGAGAATTATGTCCCCACGATTTAGACAGAAATAGCTTCAGGCAGCTATGGAGCATCCTTGCTGTCCTTTCCCTGGACTAAACAGGACTGAACATAGTTTGTAGCGGCTCACAGGAAATCTGTGCCCTGATCTGGGAGGCTCCTCCCAGCCATTTCTATGGCAGCTTGTTGTGAGGAAATTAACCCTGTGTCAGGTGCATCTCCGAAAACCAGAGTTTGGGCTCAATGTGTCTGATAGGCACAGTTTGGAAAATCACCTATAATATCTAGTTCTCTTTTTCAGGGCTTTAAAAATTATCAGTAACCTTCAAAGGAATGTATTAAAACGGACCTGTCAGCAGGAATTTGCTCAGTAAACTACTGACACTGTCAGGTTAGTTCTGTTATTCTGATTAAAATTATACCTTGGTTGATGAAATCTGTCTTGTGGTTGTTATTTATGTTGCTATGACTTTTTTGTTATTATATAAATGATGCCAAAGGTATTTTGTGAGTGTTATGTTCAATTCCATTGTTGAATCACCTTTTCTTTATATATTGTTTGAATTAAGATAATATTGATATGTTTATATAAAATGTTAAATCAGGTTAAGTTCATGAGAAGATAAGTAGATTCCAGAGTCCATGTCCAGTAATAAATATTGGAACCAGAAGTAATAAAATTATACGTACTGACTAAAAAACTGTACATTTAAAATAAGGGATTATTTTCTAGGTGCTTAAACATTGCTTCAAAGAAAGTGGAAAATAATGTGACATTCACCAACATTTCAGGACATAATTTTGTAAACAATTTTTTAAATATTCCAACATTTTGGTAGAGCCAATAAATCATTATAATATAAAGGAAAAATATTACCTACCTCAAGAATCTCAGTACATTTTAGTTACCATCTTTTCAATTTCAGATCATTGGAAATATTCTGTACTTCATCCATGAAGTGTAAATCTGAGATTCAACATTTTTATCACACAGAATGATCATGTCATTTTCACTGTAATATACTTGACTATAACATCAATAATAAACTGCCTGCAGACTTCCCTCATGACCAACAAAATATAAACTGTCCACATCGAAAAAAGGAACTTTCAATTCTTATAGTGTGGGGCAGTAACCATGGATCTGATAGTGGATTTATGTTCCTCCTTACATGAGTTTCTTTTTGATGTCATGACTGAGGCTATTGAACTTCAGGCTGGTAAATTAAACTGTATTTTGACCGCATGATGCTTGGGTATACCAATCAATATTGCTTCTGTGTTAAGAACAATAAAACAGTCATGTAGACTACAACAATCTTGCATCTCTTGTAAGCTATAGATTTCATATTAACTGCAGTTTTGATTTAAAGAGTAACCATCTTTTTAATTTGTGTTTAATAAATCAATGGTACACATGAACATAAGTAATTTTGTCATATCTCTTATCAGAGAAATCTGCTTTTTTCTCCTCCAGGAATAAACTTTCAATTTTAATTCAAGGGTAAAAGCTGCAAGATCTGTATTCACTGAAGACAAATTTTCACATGCTCGAGAAAGAAGATGATAGTTGCTGCTCATTAGATTTTATGAAGAGGGGTGGGCATAAAGGGATGGAGGAGGTTTTGGTAGACAAAGACTTTCTGCTGCAAGTTTTGCTGATACAAGAGTATGTATGAGGCTAAAAAAAAATATTAAAGGGAAACTGACAGCTACCCCAGGCCCCCCAAATTGCCATCATGTGCAGTCAGATTGTTGAATATGTCACTAAAGAATTTTAATAACTGCATTGGTGACATGCTAATTATGCTATTTAGTAGTAACTAATTATGGAGCATTGTTTTCCCCAGACTAGTCTTCCAATAATTATATTATTGACTTGCCCCCAGAGGCCGTGGGGTACTCGGTGTCGGGCCCGTTGATTACAATGGGAGATGTCACAGTGGCGGTGACCCGGTCCGTGGCCTCAGGCGGTCAATGTAAAAGGGGTAGAGTGATGGGGATAAAGTTGTTGAGATGATTCGTGACGCCACCTGTGGTTTCTGGTCAGTTTGACCAGCGCTGCAGGGTTGCTTCTCTGGGACAGATGGTGTGGTGCAGCAATGATGTTGAAGCTACCAACAGGTGGAGCTGTAGTCCCAGGGCAGTGTAGATGAGGTTGGCAAGTGGTGAGATGGTGTAAAGAAGTAGATTTAGCAGAGCCGGGTGTAAGGTGCCAGAATAAGTGGAGGACACAAGGGCATGTAGTTCCAAGGCTTTACTCACAGTCTGGTGCACACAGCTGCCCGCTTTGGTGCCGTGTCCTCCAGGTCAGGGGCTCAGCCAACTCCCAGGCAAGGTAAAGTACACCTTTCCAGCACTCGTCCAACATGTGCCTTCTCCGAACGTCTCCACACTAGCGCCTAATCTGAAGTACTTGTAGTTGCGTATTAAACTCAAGTTCCTCCTTCTTGATGTTACTTAGAACTCTACTTGTATGGCAGACAGCTGTAGCCTGCTTTGAGGACTCCTTGCTATCATGTCCCGGCTCACTCATGTTGCTGTTGTGCCCCCAAGTCTTAGATGGGAATAAAGTGGTGACGACTTCTATTCCTCTGGTTTCTGCTGCAGGAACATCAGTATCTATACAACCTCGGGGACCGGACCCCGGCCATGCGCTTCAAACTTGAGGAAGGGCTCTGCTCTGACCCTAGTCCTTAGTTCTCTTCTTCTCCTTACGTTCCGCACTAAACTATCTTCCTTCTGAAGAATCAGGCTTTCTATGGCTCTTTCCTGTGCCAGCAGCTCCAGGTCACAGGTGTCTGCTGCAGCACTTCCTTCACTCCATCCCTCTCAGGGGATCTTCTCTACAGACTGACCTTTTCCTAATATTCTCCCGCTCTCTTGTGCAGTCTAAGCTCCACCCACCTCCCAGCACTCTTCGTGTTCCAAGTAGGGAGCCACCAAGGTTGCTCTGCTACACTACTGGTGTGCGTGTGGGATGTGAGTGTTGGAGTGTGGTCAGGTGTCTCCACCTTACCTGGATAGTGGGGTATCACACTTCAGGAGGAGGTACAGTACCTCTGTGGCGACTGAACCCTCAGGGGCGCCACATTATCATGCCCCCATGATTTGATTTGCAAGAGCTGCATCTCTGCTGCCTCTTTTCAAATCTCTGCTTGCGCAATAACTTGATGATATGCACCTGGCTTTATCAACTCACAACATATGCCCGCAGAGGCAGTGGTTATACAGCCATCTGTTCTCACTGGATCTGCAAATATTGAGGCTGGCTGTGTCCGCTGCCTCCATGTGCATGTTCAATGTACAGCACAATGGGAAATGCATTCACACAAATCACCTTACATGTATGTTACAATGATTTTACCATCTCACAAGCAGAGCCAGCACATGTATCAGCTCATATTAGCTGTAAATCATAGCTGACACAATGCTATAAAGGTTGAGATCGGTGCTAGTACCGATTGTGACTGTTTGGCTCCTCAAATGCTGCTTTTAAAACAGACAGCAACATCTACATGCTTATTGGGAAGAGAGGCTCCCTCTTTACCTCCATTGGCACCCACTGTTAGCAATTATGCAATGCCGATGACAGCCATGATGACCCAGTAAGGGCCTTGGCAGACATAATCAGGGATTGACACACTTCTTACCAGTGTAGACTAAGTGCAGAAGTATTGAAGGGAATTAGAGCAGTTATTATTCAGCTAAAAGTGAGGTAAAACATGTCTCATGGTTTTAAACAGGCACAGAAATGTTTTACCTCACAGAAAGAAGTAGCTGTGATCCTGTGCTGCCCTGTTTTCATACTCACTTTAGTGTCCTTCCCTGGCCAGGAGCTGTGGCATGTGCAGACCATAGGCAGTATGGTTAGTCGCAGCCATTACAAAGTACATAACAGGGGCACATTTGTAAGATTATCTTAGCTCAGGAACAATTGTTTTCTGAACTATATAAGGTAATAAAAATGTAAAAAAAAATCCTTATACTCACATTTCCAGTGCCTCCGCTTCTCACCACCACTAACAGCCACAAAACAATGTAAGTGGCTGCTGTATTCAGCAAGTGCATCACTTAGGTCAGGCCACTGTCGTAGCAGTTTTCAGCAGATCGATGGGGGTATCGGACCTCCACCAATAACAACTCATTATGAGAAGTCCTGGACAACTCGTTTAACGGTTTATTGGGTGCATATTTCCAGAAAAATGTGACAAATGTAATTTCTTCATCTTTACATACAGTAGCTAAAGAAATCAGCAAAACACTTGTGGAATAAAAATGCCCATATAACTTCTACATGAATTCCTTGTAGCATCTGCAAAATTCCAAATTTGTACAATAAAAGCCAAATAATGATTTTTGCCTTTGTAGCCATTACATGTGCATAGAAGTTTCTGAAAACATATTGGATATTGCTGCATTTAGGAGAAAGTGCTCTTTAAATTATGGGATCCACTTCTTTCTTTTATGCCTTGTGAAAAACAGGTTGGGTCTAAAACAACATTACAGTAGAAAAAACATATGCTCTGTTTCCGTGAACCAATATTATAAAATTTTGCGAAAATCTTGTGGGTTCAAAATGCTCACCACACCTCTAGATATATTTCTTGAGTAGTGCATCTCTAAAAACGGGTCACTTTGTGTTTTTTTTTCTATTCTGAAACCTTGAGGGCTTTACAAGGGGCACCTGCAAACTATTTTTTGCTTCAAAAGTCACTTTTCTTCTCTTCCGAGCCCTGACATGTGTCTAAATACTTGTTTTTGATACATATAGCCATTCTTAGAAGAAATTGCTTTACAAAGTAGAATTCATTCTAGCCTATTAACTCTTGTGAAAATGAATAATTTGACGCGAAATCAACACTTTAGTGAAAAAAGCATACTTTTTAATTTTCCCATATTCTACATTTTTGGGAAGCACCTTTGGGACTAAAAAAAGTCAGTACACCACTAGATGAATTTGTTGAGGGGTGAAGTTTCCAATATGGAGTCTTATTGTAGGGTTTCTGCTTTTTGGCACCTTGGGGGCTTTAAAAATGTGACATCGTAATAAATTCCAATGAAAATTGCACCTCAGAATTCAAATAGTGCTCCTTTTCTTTGGAACCTTTATGAGTGTCCAAACAGTAATTTCTGACCTCATTTAGGGTATTGGTGTAATTGTGAAAAATGATTTGCAAATTATATTGTCCATTTTTTTCCTACTACCCTTGTAAAAATGACAAATTTGGTGCTAATTCAACCTTTGTTTTAGAAAAATACGAAACTTACATTCTCAAGTCCCAGTGTTATAAACTTTTGTGAAGCACCTGTGGGTTTAAAAAGTTCAGTACAAACCTTGAAAAAATTCCAAGTGTGTAGTTTCCAAAATGGAGTCACTTGTGGGTGGTTTCTGCTGTTACAGCATTTTATGGGCTTTACATTTGTGACATGTCCTCTACAATCTATTTAAGCAAAAATTGCACTCCAAAGGTCAAATAGTGTGCCTTCTGCAGATTACAACTACATGTATGGAATCAGCACGTTCAGTAAAAATTGTTTAACAAACCTTTGGGTGTATTTTCTATCATTACAGCTTATGAAAATGTAAAATTTGAGAGACAAGCAACATTTTAGCTGAAAAAATGTAATTTTTCATTACATTTTACAACAATTCTTGTAAAACACCTGAAGGGTTAAAAAACTTTTGGAATGCAGTTTTGAATATTTTTATTCAAGGGTATCGCATTGCTATGATACAGCTAAAATTAATTTGTCATACCAGGGAAATAAACTGATTTTGGAACGTGCTTAAGGCTTCACTAGTCTAATGTCTAGTCTTATTTTTTATAATTTTGATAATGTTTAAAGCTTAGACCTTTTTGTAAGGGCTCATACTCACGTGCGAGAGATTCGCATGATTGTCGTGCGAGTCTCTCACATGAAAACCTGGGACTGCACTCATACCGGAGCGTGAGGCTACATGTATTTCTATGCAGCCGCATGCTCCAGTCCTAGTGCTGGCGGCAGTGCCAGGTTTTCTTGCGAGAGACTCACTTGAGAATCATGCGAATCTCTCGCAAGTGAGTATGAGCCCTAATACTTACTCCCTAAATCTAGACTCTAGCAGTCATACATATATACTATCCAGGAAAAGCAAAGGAAACACTTCGGCACTATCAGTGTTGCTTAAATGGAGCTGTCAGCAAATGCGCATAAAAAGCTCAAGTGTGTGTAGGTATGTATGTATGTCCGGGATTGGCATCCGCACCGTCGCAGCTACAGCAACAAAATTTGGCACAGTCACACGTCTGGACCCCGAGAGTGTCCTAAGCTATGTTGTGAGGTGAAATTTTAACCCCGCGCGTTCCAATTCACCAAACAATTTTGCCCCTATCTACATAACAGAATGGTTTTTAACAGGGAGAAATGCAAAGTACTACATCTGGGCAATAAAAATGAAAAAACATATATAGAATGGGAGGAATAGGGCTAAGTGACAGCACATGTGAAAAAGACTTGGGTATACTAATAGATCACAGACTGAATATGAGTCAACAGTGTGATGCAGCAGCAAAAAAGGCAAATGCAATTCTAGGATGTATTAACAGAAGCATACAGTCTAGATCACGTGAAGTCATTATTTCCCTCTACTCCTCTTTGGTCAGACCTCATCTGGAATATTGTGTCCAGTTTTGGGCACCACATTTTAAAAAAGACATCAACAAACTGGAGCAAGTTCAGAAAAGAGCGACCAGAATGGTGAACGGTCTGCAAACCCTGTCTTATGAGGAAAGGTTGCAGGATTTGGGAATGTTTAGTTTGCAAAAGAGAAGACTGAGAGGAGACTTAATAGCTGTCTACAAATATCTAAAGGGCTGTCACATTGTAGAAGGATCAACTTTATTCTCATTTGCACAAGGAAAGACTAGAAGCAATGGGATGAAATTGAATGGGAGGAGACACAGATTAGATATTAGAAAAAACTTTTTGACAGTTAGAGTGATCAATGAGTGGAACAGGCTGCCACGAGAAGTGGTGAGTTCTCCTTCAATGGAAGTCTTCAAACAGAGGCTGGACAGACATCTGACTGGGATGATTTAGCGAATCCTGCTTTGAGCAGGGGGTTGGACCAGATGGCCCAGAAGGTCCCTTCCAACTCTACGATTCTATGATTCTATGATTCTAATGGGGAAAAAGTGTGTGTGCATCAAGCCCCACCCTTCACTATGATGTCACAATGGTTGCCATGGTGACGCTGATTCATCATAGGTTGCAATGGTGACGGTTATGTCATAACGGTTGCCATGGTGATGATGATGTCATAATGGGTATATGGGCACGGGACTATGGGATGGAGGATGTGTGATGAGTATATGGGCACTGGACTATGGGATGGAGGATATGTATGACAGGTATATGGGCACGGGACTATGGGGTGAAGGATATGTATGATGGGTATATGCGCATGGGACTGTGAGATGAAGGATATGTGATGGGTATATGGGCACTCGACTATGGGATGGCGAATATGTATGATGGGTTTATGGGCATGGGACTATAGGATGGCGAATATGTATGATGGGTATATGGGCATGGGACTATGGGATGGAGGATGTGTGATGGGTATATGGCCATGGGCCTATGGGATGGAGGATATGCATGATGGGTATATGGGCATGGGGCTATGGGATGGAGGATGTGTGATGGGTATATGGGCACTCGACTATGGGAAGGAGGATATGTATGATGGGTATATGGGCATGGGCCTTTGGGATCGTGGATATGTATGATGGGTATATGGGCACAGGACTATGGGATGGAGGATAATTATAATTTGCTATAACTAATCACAGTTAGTTACTATGCCCGGGCAGCGCCGGACTCTTCAGCTAGTAGTATGATAAAAATAAGCGAGTGAAAAAAAGTGGTGCTCTGCTACTAAGTTCCCACGACGAGGAAAATAAATCTTGGAAAGGAAAGCGACACTCACTGTGTAAAATTGCACATTTATTGAAGACCATTAAAACATGTGGTCAGGGAGAGAGGATGAGCAGGTGCGGCTGTTAGATGACTACAGTTTCACTCATAAAGACAATTCTACGGGTCTGTTTATAGAAAAGAAGCATCTCTTTACGCGAAACGGCTGTCGTCTAAGCAGCCACACCTGTTCATCCTCTCTCCCTGAAGGCATGTTTTAATGGACTTTAATAAATGTATGATTTTACACTGTTATCATTGTTTTGTATTAAAACTGTCTTTGTAACTTACATTGAGATGGAGCAATACAATCCCAACATACATTAGCAGTCATTGTCCTCTGTGCAGGACTTCTGCCTGACTCCTCCTTTCTCTCCTTTCTTTATGCCAGACCTGTTTGCTACACACACATTTACAAACATATTTCCAGTAGGCATGCATATGCATGGATAAAATATACTTATATATATTTGCATATTACACACATATATACATACTGCACAAGTGTAGATAAAGTACACTTATTCCATAAGTATATATTTATATATCTCTATCTATATACAGTATATATATATACTATATATATATATACATATATATATATATATATATATATATATATATATATATATATATATATATATATATATATATATATATATATATATATACACACACACACACACACACTCACTGGCCACTTTATTAGGTACACCATGCTAGTAAGGGGTTGGACCCCCTTTTGCCTTCAGAACTGCCTCAATTCTTCGTGGCAGAGATTCAACAAGGTGCTGGAAGCATTCCTCAGAGATTTTGGACCATATTGACATGATGGCATCACACAGTTGGCGCAGATTTGTCGGCTGCACATCCCTGATGCGAATCTCCCGTTCCACCACATCCCAAAGATGCTCTATTGGATTGAGATCTGGTGACTGAGGAGGCCATTTGAGTACAGTAAACTCATTGTCATGTTCAAGAAACCAATCTGAGATGATTCGAGCTTTATGACATGGCGCATTATCCTGCTGAAAGTAGCCATCAGATGTTGGGTACATTGTGGTCATAAAGGGATGGACATGGTCAGCAACAATACTCAGGTAGGCTGTGGCGTTGCAACGATGCTCAATTGGTACCAAGGGGCCCAAAGAGTGCCCAGAAAAAATTCCCCACACCATGACACCACCACCACCAGCCTGAACCGTTGATACAAGGCAGGATGGATCCATGCTTTCATGTTGTTTACGCCAAATTCTGACCCTACCATCCGAATGTCGCAGCAGAAATCGAGACTCATCAGACCAGGCAACGTTTTTCCAATCTTCTACTGTCCAATTTCGATGAGCTTGTGCAAATTGTAGCCTCAGTTTCCTGTTCTTAGCTGAGAGGAGTGGTACCCAGTGTGGTCTTCTGCTGCTGTAGCCCATCTGCCTCAAAGTTCGACGCACTGTGCGTTCAGAGATGCTCTTCTGCCTACCTTGGTTGTAACGGGTGGCAATTTGAGTCACTGTTGCCTTTCTATCAGCTCGAACCAGTCTGCCCATTCTCCTCTGACCTCTGGCATCAACATGGCATTTCCGGCCACAGAACTGCCGCTCACTGGATTTTTTTTCTTTTTCGGACCATTCTCTGTAAACCCTAGAGATGGTTGTGCGTGAAAATCCCAGTAGATCAGCAGTTTCTGAAATTCTCAGACCAGCCCTTCTGGCACCAACAATCATGCCACGTTCAAAGGCACTCAAATCACCTTTCTTCCCCATACTGATGCTCGGTTTGAACTGCAGGAGATTGTCTTGACCATGTCTACATGCCTAAATGCACTGAGTTGCCGCCATGTGATTGGCTGATTAGAAATTAAGTCTTAACACACAGTTGGACAGGTGTACCTAATAAAGTGGCCAGTGAGTGTATATATATATATATATATATAGCTCCAAAAAATAAAGGGAACATTAAACAATACAATGTATTGTTTAGTGTTCCCTTTACTTTTTGGAGCAGTATATATTTATATACAGCTCTGGCAAAAATTAAGAGACCACTTTCAGTTTATCTGATTTTTCTCTTTAGGCTGGAGTCACACTAGCTAAAAAATCGGATGAATGCAATGCGATAAAAAAATCGCATTGCATTTGTCCCAATGTTATTCTATGGGGCAGCTCCCATCATCCAATTTTTTTTAGGAACGTTTACTCGGACCGAAACAATTGCAGCATGCTGCGATTGTCACCGATTTTCGGATTGGACTCGCCAATGCAAGTCTATGGGTGCGATTAAAAATCGGATTACAAACGGACCACAAGTGTGACTTGCGATAAAATCGCAAGACTTCTCCACGTCAGCAGGAAAGAGCATCAGGCATTGGCATTGGATGTCAAACAGATGCTTAGATGCGAATAAAATCGGTTCATCGCCGGAAATTCGGATGACAGACGGATCCCTGGACAAGAAATATTTGTGCGATTTCGTACCGTAAAAATCGGACCGATTTTTTAATGGTTGTGTGTGACTCCAGCCTTATAGTTATATTTCTGAGTAAAATGTAAATTGTTCTTTTAGTCTATAAACTTCTGACATCATGTCTCCGAATTTACAAGCAAAATATTTTGCATTTTTTTCTGACAAAGAAAAATGGTCAAAATTAAAAAAACCCAATGCTTTCAGACCTCAATTAATGCAAAGAAAACAAGTTCATAAGCATTTAAAAACAGCAATACTAATGTTTTAACTCAGGAAGAGTTATGAAATCAATATTTTGTGGAATAACCGTGATTTTTAAAAACAGCTTTCATGCGTCTTGGCATGCTTGCCACCAGTCTTTCACACTGCTTCTGGCTTTAAAATGTAAGCAGTTCTTCTTTGTTTGATGGTTTGTGACTATCCATCTTCCTCTTGATTGCATTCAAGAGGTTTTCAATGGGGTTCAGGTCTGGAGAATGGGCTGGCCATGACAGGGTTTTGATGTGGTGGTCTCTTAATTGTTGCCAGAGCTGTGTATATAATGATGGCTGAAATTGTTGGCAACGTTCAAATTGTTTCAAAAATGAAGTATTTCTCCCAGAAAATTGCTGCAATTACACGTTTTATTATACACATGTTTATTTCCTTTGTGTGTATTAGAACAACACGAAAATACAGAGAAAAAAGGGCATAAAAAATTGGGCATAATTTCACACAAAGCCTCAAAAATGGGTCAAACAAAATTGTTGGCACCTTTATCTTAATGTAAAGTAAACTGAAAGCAAAGATGAAACAACAACCACAAGACGGATTTCATCAACCAAGGTATCATTTTAATCAGTATAACGGTGCCAACCTGACACTAGCTGTAGGTTACTGTGCACAATCCTGTTGCTAGGTTCCCTTTGGGGATATTGGTGGAGATGGAGTTGTCAGCCTGTGATGGACTCTGTTGAGCCTGTGTTTGTAGAGAGAAAAAACATATCTACACCTTATTGGTGTAGTCAGTAGTGGATCAGAAGGTTACCAAAAGATTCATTTCTCCCAGGCTGATAGATCAACTTTTGAAAGACAAAGTTTGACAGACATAACATTTGCAGTGCAGCTATCCCTGCATGCTGCTCCCATTCCCTGGCAGGAACGCTGACTCACTCACCACCGCGGTTCCTCTATTGCACTTCTCCTCCTACTGCCCGGGGTTCATGCACTGCATGCAGATATTGTGCTCAGAGCATATATACACGTGCTACCTCCTTTTTAAAGGGGCTTTCCCTAAAGTGTTCCCTGCCAATGGCTGAGAGACACTTATTATTTAAGGCACCACCACCTGGAGATGCCTGTGCAACATTGTTAGTTTGTTCCTAATGCACTTGCTAGTTCTCAGTTCCCTGTCCACTAGCACCTACTAGTTTTGCTAGTCTCTGTCCGTCCAACACTAGCCTCTTTCATAGTACCTGGATTGTTAGTCTGTTTTTCAGCCGGAACCTGCATGCACTTTCCATGCCTATCTGTATATCAGTCGGACCTGCCTGCACCTGCCGAGTCAGTCTGTATATCAGACGGTCCTGCCTGCACCTGCCATACCATTTCGTATATTAGCTGGACCTGCCTGCACTTGCCGTGCCAGTCTGTATACCAGCTGGACTTGCCTGCACCTGCCGTGCCAATCTGTATATCAGCCACACCAGCTTGCACCTGTCATGCCAGTCTGCACATCAGCCACACATCCCCGGTCTGTCCTGGAGTAGCACCTGGTGTCCATCGGGAGCCAAACCTAACCCCACCATCAGGGGCTCTAAGGAACAGTCAGGTGCTCACCTAATCAAGCCCCACCAGGCTCTCCCCAGACTACGGAACAATCCCGTTACAATATTAGTTGTGCTTTAAATATGTAATACTAATAAGTTTGTTTGTAAAATGTGACTGGGTTGTACTATGCATTCATTGATGTTGCTGATGTATATGAATTATATACACTGATTCAAAAAATAATAGAAACACTAAGCAATACAATGTAACTCCAAGTCACTGACACTTCTATGAAATCAACTTGTCTAATTATGATGCAACACTGATTGTGAATTAAATTCTCCTGCTGTTGTGCAAATGGAAGATACAACAGGTAGAAATGATAATCAATAAGCAAGACAACTCCTATAAAGGAGTGGTTCTGCAAGGGGTGACCACAGACCATTTCTCTGTGCTCATCCTTTTTGGCTGTTGTTTTGGTCACTTTTGCATTTTGTTGCTGCTCTTAATCCTAGAGGTACTGTACAGTAGCATGAGGGGGTGTCTACAACCCACAGAAGTTGCCCACGTAGTGCAGCTCATCAAGGATGGCACATCAATGCAAACTGTGACAAGATGGATAGCTGTGCCTGTCAGCAAAGTGTCCAGAGAATGGAGCAGATACCAGGAGACAGGTCAGTACACCAGGAGATGTGGAGGGGTCCATAAGAGAGCAACAACTCAGCAGCAGAACTGCTATCTCCTCCTTTTAGAAACAAGGAACAGGACAAGCAGTATTAGAGTCCTGGAAAATGACATACAACAGGCCACTAACATTCATGTGTCTGCTCAAACTGTCAGAAACAGACTGCATAAGAGTGGTATGAGGGCCTGACGATCACAAGTGGGTGTTGTGCTTACAGCCCAACACTGTGCAGGGCAATTGGCATTTACCAGAGAACACTAAGATTGGCAAAATCGACATTGGCACCCTGTACTATTCACAGATGAGAGCAGATTCACACTGAGCACATGTGACAGAAATGACAGAGTCTGGAGATGCTGTGGAGAACGTTCTGCTACCTGCAGCATCCTCCAGCATGACTTGTTTGGCATTGGGTCAATAATGGTGTGGGGAAGCATTCATCTGGAGTGCCACACAGCCCTCCATGTGCTAGCCAGAGGTACCCTGTCTGGTGTTAGGTACCGGGATGAGATCCTCAGACCCATTGTGAGACCACATGCAGGTGCACTGGGCCCTGGGATTCTTCTGATGCATGACAATGCTAGACCTCATATGGCTGAAGTGTGTCAGCAGTTTCTGCATGATGAAGACATTAATGCTTTGGACTGGCCTGCCGGTCCCCCAGACCTGTGTCCAATCGAGCACATCTGAGGCATCTCTCGTTCCATCCACCAAAACCACGTCCACACACTGATTCTTTTATCCAGGTCTGGGAGAAGATCCCTCAGGAGAACATCCACCACCTCATCATGATCTTGCTTAGGCATTGTAGGGAGGTCATGCAGGCATGTGGAGGCCACACACACTTCTGAACATCTTTTCCATGTCTTGTGGCATTTCCACTGAAGTTGGATCAGTCTGTAATTTGATTTTCCACTTTGATTTTGAGTATCTTTCCAAATGCAGGCCTCGATGGAATATTAATTTAAGGTACATTGATCATTTTTATATTTTAGTGTTCACAGTGCATTCCACTGTGTAATGAATAAAGATTTGCAACTGGAATATTTCATTCAGTGATATCTAGGATGTGGTATTTTAAGTTCCCTTTATTTTTATGAGCAGTGTATTTTTAGGAATAATATAAATCAGAGGATTTGTTATCAACAAGAAGAATTGAAATGCATTATCTACAACTGAGAAAAGAAAAAATGCTGTTAGTTGTCATAATTCTGAATGCAAGTGTATATGTGTTGATAAGCTGCTAGTTTTGAACTCTGTGCTTATACAGATTTATATGTCATTGGCTTTTGCCCAGGATGGAAATCTCACAAAAACTAGTAGGAGGCACAATGCCATCCAAACAGATGGTTAAGCATGTTATCAGCCAGGACAACATAGATGAATAAAACTGAACAATCTGAGCTGGAAATTCTCCGACAGATGTGTGCCTTGCTATTTTTCCCTCTAGATTGAGAGATATGCCACTTCCAATCTTGTGTGTGAATGTTAGACAAACCATTACAGAAATAATAAAATGATTATTTGGCACTAAAGATTTTATTAGGTTACTGGGGCAGTAGCCATTGTTTCAAAATAGCAATTACTGCTGCATTTCCAATATGAAAATACATTTTTGTTTGCTGGAATAGAGCAAGCAAATATTTTAGCCATAGCTGTATCATACATGCTTAAGGGAATGATTAAAAAATAGCATAAGGACACAGGCCATGTCAGGACAGACTGAGAAATTTGACGGTACAGAGACACTCAATCTCTTAGAGGCCAGTAGTGTTCCCTTCCTTCTACTTCAGTGACATGTATATTGATAAATGAAATCACACCGATTACCTTGATCACATATTTTCGTACAGAATTTTTGGGCAGATAATATCCATTCAAGTTGGTTCACACTGGTTGAGTTGTTAAATATATTATGTAAAAGTACAAAAAGTTTTTCTTAAAAGGGGTTGTTCACTATACTTGGAGAACACCTTTTCACTTGTAATATTTCCCTGTATAAAATAAATAAAAACAGCCTATACTCATCTCTGGTTCTGATGCCATGCCTGCAAAAATGGCACTTGGTCTCCCAGGGCTTATGTTATATTGTTATGCCACCTGACCCCTGCACCCAATAAGTGGCTGCTTCCCTCTCCCTTCCTTTGGACAAAACTGACATCTGGAGGTAGTCATAGAGCAGAAGCAGACCTCACTTCATCTGGGTGTCAGCTTCGTTTAAAGCCATTGAGAGAGAAATGACTGCTGATCGGGTGCAGGGCTCATGAGCCATAACAATATCACATGAGCATCGGGAGATCCATTGCTGTTTCCGCAAGAACTGTGCCAACTTTGGAGGTGAGTATAGGCTGTTTTTGGGTGCAGAGTTCCCATGGAATAACAAGGTCATAAGAGACCAGGCACCCTAACAATAATGGCATCTGAGGTGAGTATAGGCTGTTTTCAATTCATATGGGCAAATTTACTGATTGAGAAGCGGTTGACCTAGTACTGGGCAGACCCGTTAACTCTTGAATAAAGAAGTACTTTATTTATTAGCTCATATTCAGTGTGTTATATATCTATCACTCACCATTTAGTTGACTGAACAGTCATGACTGTACTTTATGCACGTGAGAGTGCTGAATGGGACATTGTTCAATAGGCTGGATTACAACCCAGCAACTGAGTACAGCTGCAATTATTTAGTGCCATATTGCCAACCAGATGACTGTATCTGGCGGGAATATAGGTTTACAGTATTTTCTTCCTTCCTCCCCTTACATTCCATTTTATACCAGTAACATCATGCTATGGCTTCAGTTATATAGCCAGATTTCTCATTTCAGGTTATGTTTAATGAAGGGAACTATAATGCCACTTTTGCCACATTTCTTCCACTTTTGGGTTTTCTTGTAGCTGTTTCAATATGTCAAAATGATTTCAATTGCTGGTAAATCAGCACACCACATAGTGGAAAATTCGAATCGGGCATTACCCTAGGTATTTTACCAATTAGGGACTTAAGGGAGCCACCACTCTTCCTTTCATCAAAGACAACTGAACAACTGAACTTCAAGCAAATAAGAAGTAGACCTACACCATCATTGTCATGACCTAAATAAAAGTTATTGAAGATAAATTTAGCCAAAGTATAAGGGCTCAAAAAATAATAAGGATGCTTATATTTTGGGTCTGTTTGTTGTTTGTGTGTAAAGATAAAATCAGAAAGAACGCCATTGATATTACTTTTGTGGCACATCTATTTGATCTTCTATAAAATACTTTTGTTGAAATGTCTCCCTATAAATCTTTGTGTGGATGCCAGTAATGGTAATGTATCAAAGCAAAGCACATGAATAACCAAAAGTTATTTCTTTTCCCTTTCATGTATGATGCTTCCAGAAGGCACATTAAAAAATTATAATCAGTTGAGTGCATAAAGATATAACCCCTATATAAGTTTATATTTTAGGTAACATAGTTGGGTATTCAATATATAACTTAGGGATTTAATGTATAATTGAGGATTCATTTATAACTTGCCTCTAGCAATAATTATGTTGAAATGTGTATTACGTGATATGCTATTACTGGTAACTCAGTGAAAGGAAATCTGAATTGCTGTAATTACAGACAATAGGCTATTCGCTAGAATGTAGTCGCACAAATTTAAACTTACGGTAAATGAAATTTACTCTACATTTACCATGAAGTCATTTTTTTCACTTTTTACTATGAAGAATGCAGTAGGATAACATTACATATATCAAAATAGCATGAACCATAAAATACATTTTGTTACCAGAACCATCAAAGGACACTGCAGCATATTAATGTAACCCCATCATGACATCCATCATACATGTACAGCAATGCAGGAGGTGCATTCCCACAAACCACCGTATACAGTTGATTCTCTCGCAAAGCTGACGTGATCAACAGCGGGCATCAGCTATATATTATACCTGACACCCTGCAGAAATGCCCACAATCAGTGCCCTGTCCATAGTGACAGCGACATCGATCAGCATAGCAGCGTGAATGAGCAATCTCTCTGCTCTGACTGGCACAGTGCGATTGTGCCAATGGTGACCATGGTGATGCCGGGCCTTGTGTGCGATTGCCTGATCTAATACCCTACTGTTCAAAACCATTGCAGAGTGTTAGATTAGCAATCAGGGCAGGGAAAGTTGATGGCCCATATTGGGACAGGATAAAAAAGTAAAAATAAAGTTTTAAAAACTGGAAACATAAAAAAGCAAAAAAAAAAAAAAAAAAAAAGAAAAATATTATACCAATAAATATATATATTGGTTGTGAAAATAAAAATAAATAAAGTACAAATATTTGGTATTGCCGCATCCGGAACCACCCACTAGTTTACCTCTTCAGTGAACACCATAAAAAATAAAAATAAAGTAGTTATGCTTTTTCATTATACCGCTGAGCAAAAATGGAATAAAATACAATCAAAAAGTAGAATGTAAATAAAAATGAAATCCCTGAAGACATAATTTTGTCCAGCAAAAAAGAACCCGCCACATGTTGGCATATGCAATAGAAATGGACTTAAGGTACTGTCACACTTAGCGATGTACCAGTGATCCTGACCAGCGATATGACGCGGTCAGGATCGCTGGTACATCGCTAAGTGGTCGCTAGTGAGCTGCCACACAGGCAGATCTAACCAGCGACATCGCAGGGGTCGGGGGTTGCCGCTTACGTGTCAGACGAGGTGATCCTGACGTCCTCCCGCCCGCTTCCACGCGTCGCTCGTCGTCACAGCAGGAAGCCCAGCAGGAAGCTGATGACGAGAAACGGCTCAGGACGTTCTCACGCGATCAGCGATAACCAGCTGGGGAGCGGTCAGAGGTAAGTATCAGACATAGAGATATCGCTAGCAAAAACCAGTGATGTTATAGCGATATTGCTAGCGATATTGCTTAGTGTGACAGGCCCTTTATTGTTTATGTAAGGGAGGACTTTACACTAGCCTGAAAGCAGATGGCGATAGTGTGAAGTTAAATGTTTGCTGTATTGTGGGGAGAGAAGCTCTCTTGTTATTGTTAGTTTTACTTTTGCTTTTGACTGTATTATGCCAGCAGCAGGCTGTGTGCTTCTGAATTCTTATCTCACGTTTACCCATAAGAAGTAAATGCTGTTTACTCAAGATAACTTGCTCAGTGAAGTTCTCCTGTGTATTGCACTGCCTGCCCACCCACCTCCATGCAGTCACAGCCGACAGGAAATACCGCAGCTTGCGGCCTGTGCTGGAGATGGGGTGCGGCGCCACCAGAGGGCACTCGCACCCCATCTCCAGCACAGACCGCAAGCCGCGGTATTTCCTGCCGGCTGTGACTGCATGGAGGTGGATGGGCAGGCAGCGTCGGGTCCGGCGTGGGGTCTGGCGGTGGCGGTTCCAGCAGCGCCTGCAGGTCCAGCAGTGGCAGCGGTGGGTGGGTCCGGTGGCGGTGGGTTGAGTCCGGCGGTGGGTGGGTCTGGCGGCGGGGGGGTGTCCAGTGGAGGCGGGGGGTCCCGGCGGTGTCCCGCTGGTGGTAGTGTGGAAGCTCCTGGTACCACCAGCGGGTGCCATATTGGAATACCCATCACTTGGGTATTCCAATATGGCAGTCGGTGTACTTCCGGTGCGGCACGGTGGATTGTGGGATTCGGGGACATCCCGAAGGAAGTGTATGTTGGACAATTTAAGGCAATTATATATATAGATTTGCAAAGCCCAGAAATCTCTGCAACTCTTCCAGGACTCGGTTGAACCCAATCAAGGACAGCCTGAATCTTAATGGTCCATCCAAAAACCCGATGCAGAAACAAAGTGTCCTAAGAACCTTTCTTCAAATTGATATTTCTCTAGTTTAACAAATAAATGGCCACCACAGAGAATCTGGAGTATCTGTCTGACATGTTCACGATGTTCCTTCTGAGAATGCGAGTAATTAAAAACATCATCTAGGTAAATTACCACAAATCTATCAACTAGAGGGCAAAAATGTAATTTATGAAATTTTGAAAGACTGCCAAAGCATTGGTTAACCAGAAAGGCATTATCACATTTTCAAAATGAACTTCAGTCGTATTGAATGCGGTCTTCCATTTACGCATATAAGTTTATATGTCACCTTATTATGAGAAGATAAAGAACAAAATTTCTGCATCTTCACGGAAATCAGACTGCACTAGGCTGTCATCTGAGTGCAGTCCGAAGCTTTCCATGTACCCATAGACTTGAATGGTTGTGTGAGATCCAATTTACCCTGCTAGGATTTTTTTCTCATGCTGAATCGGTATGAGAAACTGCCCCATAGAATAACATTGGTCTGAGTGCTATCCAATAAAACATCGGAGTGTGCTTTTCCAATGTATATGATCGTGTGAGCGAGCCCTTAAAAATACAATTTATCTCTCAAGAAACAGTTTCATATAGCCATTTCTAAAAATAATTGAAAGTTATGGCTCCTGGAATACAGTGATGAAAAATTTGCTCTTTCCATAGGGCCAAAATCTCTGTATTCTATAGAGTTTGAAAGTGGCTTATCGTTAAAAATACTTGTCTGTATTAGTTAGTCTGTATTAGTAAAAGGCTTAAAAAGCATACAGTCATGGCCAAATGTATTGACACCCTTGCAATTCTGTCAGATAATACTCAGTTTCTTCTTGAAAATGATTGCAAACACAAATTCTTTGGTATTATTATCTTCATTTAATTTTTCTTAAATGAAAAAACACAAAAAGAATTGTCCTAAAGCCAAATTGGATATAATTCCACACCAAACATAACAAAGAGGGTGGACAAAAGCATTGGCACTGTTCGAAAAATCATGTGATGCTTCTTTAATTTGTGTAATTAACAGCACCTATAACTTATCTGTGGCACCTAACAGGTGTTGGCAATAACTAAATCACACTTGCAGCCAGTTGACATGGATTAAAGTTAACTCAACCTCTGTCCTGTGTCCTTGTGCGTACCGCATTGAGCATGGAGAAAAGAAAGAAGACCAAAGAACTGTCTGAGGACTTGAGAAACCAAATTGTGAGGAAGCATGAGCAATCTCAAGGCTACAAGTCCATCTCCAAAGACCAGAATGTTCCTGTGTCTACCGTGCGCAGTGTCATCAAGAAGATTAAAGCCCATGGCACTGTGGCTAACCTCCCTAGATGTGGACGGAAAAGAAAAATTGACAAGAGATTTCAACGCAAGATTGTGCGGATGTTGGATAAAGAACCTCCACTAACATCCAAACAAGTTCAAGCTGCCCTGCAGTCCGAGAGTACAACGGTGTCAACCCGTACTATCCGTCGGCATCTGAATGAAAAGGGACTGTATGGTAGGAGACCCAGGAAGACTTCACTTCTTACCCCGAGACATAAAAAAGCCAGGCTGGAGTTTGCCAAAACTTACCTGAAAAAGCCTAAAACATTTTGGAAGAATGTTCTCTGGTCAGATGAGACAAAAGTAGAGCTTTTAGGGCAAAAGCATCAAGATAGAGTTTACAGGAGAAAAAAGAGGCATTCAAAGAAAAGTACACGGTCCCTACAGTCAAACATGGCGGAGGTTCCCTGATGTTTTGGGGTTGCTTTGCTGCATGTGGAACTGGACTGCTTGACCGTGTGCATGGCATTATGAAGTCAGAAGACTACCAACAAATTTTGCAGCATAATTTAGGGCCCAGTGTGAGAAAGCTGGGTCTACCTCAGAGGTCATGGGTCTTCCAGCAGGACAATAACCCAAAACACACTTCAAAAAGTACTAGAAAATGGTTTGAGAGAAAGCACTGGAGACTTCTGAGGTGGCCAGCAATGAGTCCAGACCTGAATCCCATAGAACACCTGTGGAGAGATCTAAAAATGGCAGTTTGGAGAAGGAACCCTTCAAATATCAGGGATCTGGAGTAGTTTGCCAAAGAAGAATGGTCTAAAATTCCAGCAGAGCATTGTAAGAAACTCATTGATGGTTACCGGAAGCGGTTGGTCGCAGTTATTTTGGCTAAAGGATGTGCAACCAAGTATTAGGCTGAGGGTGCCAATACTTTTGTCCGGCCCATTTTTGGAGTTTTGTGTGAAATGATCAATGTTTTGCTTTTTGCTTCACTCTCTTTTGTGTTTTTTCATTTAAGACAAATTAATTGAAGATAATAATACCAAAGAATTTGTGTTTGCAATCATTTTCAGGAAGAAACTGAATATTATCTGACAGAATTGCAGGGGTGTCAATACTTTTGGCCATGACTGTAGGTTTGTTCAGTTTAAGATATTATTCTGCAATGTTGTTCAATACAAAGACAAAACTTCCACTAGGCAATAGGAAAATAAAATCTTCACTAACTACAAATGTGGCAATGAGAATAAATCCCTGAATCAATGAGCCATCTCTGGTAACCTATTAAAGTTTGAATGAGGGCACCACCCAATAAACTGAGATCAACCTAGCGCATGTTTAAACAGAAGAAAAAGAAGTATGCAATATGTTGAGCGATCACCATATAGAATTTTTTTTTTATTAACAGATAAATTATACAAAAGGGACAGTACATATGAGATGGCAATATATAAAACATGTAGATTTCACTTACATATATACAGCTAATATATACATTATAATCAACTGCCTAAAATGGCCGCCACAGACCAGACAACGCCTTGGGACTTTCCAGAGATAAAGAGAAACTGGACACCAGATGTCGCAACTTTGGCCAATCTGCAGGAAAGGCGACAGTCATACGTTAAATGCTTAATCTGCCTGTTGCTATGACAACCACAATATTCCATATATTTATATAACCAATAGCAGAGAAGCCTGATAATATGATCCTCAACTGACCTCCCCTTTCTATATGCAACTATAAAAACACATGTTATTAAAATAAAGCAGAAGTATTGATGGATTGTTATTCTGTCACCTAGGTGTGCAGTGTCATTCTTGAGCACTCCAATACTTTGCCTAATTGGGAAAGGACGTAGCACACACGGGGATAGATTTATCCTAACAAATTTTCTATTTCACATAAGCAATTTTAAAAACAATTAAAAAAGCCAAAAAGGCCCCACAAATACAAACAAAGTGAAAGTCTATAATAAGGCTAACACCTGTCCTCATTACCCATAAATTAACACACAAAGTATATCTGGGTCAAAATAAAGAAATACAGACATGGGAACAAGAACAATACCCAGAATGAATGAGATGCTCAATATGTTATTAAATATAAACTCTATAGTCATATAAACAGGCTAACTAGGCAGACCATGCCAGACATAATGCACAATAAAGAATATATGAACCTATAATGTGCTGCTAGATAAAAGTAAGGGAATTCAAAGGTGGCAACAAGAGCAATACCCAAAAAAATGAAATGCTCAATGTGTAACTTAATGTAAACACTATTGTTATATAACCATATGTCTGCTTCTTTAGGCTGTTTATATCATTATAGTTTGAGTTGTGGCTGTGCCGAGAAAACTAATTTTACTCTACTGCCATGTCTGTACAAGTAATGTGCCTAAAAATTATCAAACACTACAGCCGTGTCTGTGCGAATAGTGTGCCTTAAAAATAATTATACTCTGCAGCCATCTCTTTATGAGTAGTGTGCCTAAAAAATAATTATTCTCTGCAGCTGCTTCTTTGTGAGTAGTGTGCCTAAATTACCCTTCCGAAAATGAGGAGAGTATCAAATTGGGGATGTGGATGTGGCCGTGGCCGTGGTGGTGCTGGTGTAGCTGCTGGTGATAGTGGTGGTGTAGCTGATGCAAGGAAAGGACGTGGTCATTCTGTGCCTGCCATGTGCTCAATTGAAACACCTTCTGCTAGTTCATGAAGGCGCTAGAACGTTCTGCATAATTTCATAGCACCAAGAACTGCTACATGAATGATGAGGTCAGAACAGGTTGAGGCTGTGTTAAATTGGATGGCTGAGAGTAGCTATAGTTCATTTCTCTTTATCTTCCATCTGGCTCACTGCAGAAAGTGCAGAGTTTGTACCTTAGGGCCATGGTTAGCTGGCTTCCTCCTCACCACCAGAAGTCTGATTCCCAAGTCATGCAGCATTCTCATCTGCTTTTTGATTACTTCAATGCCTGGGGTTCAGTGGCCCATCCACCTAGTCCTACCCCAGAAGTAGAACAGACTGAGCGCACTGATGGCCACTGACCTGTTAGGTTGGAGAATGAGTATGTGGAAGGGTTAGTGTACATGGTCAGTGGATCACCGCAGCACATGGTAGAGGATGATGAAATACAGGTGCCTACTGCAGCATCTTTCTGTAGTGTGCAGACCAGTAAAGAGGGAAGGGGTGAGGAGTGGGTGGAAGATGGTGCAGAGGATGATGAGGGGCCTAATCCCACATGGAACAAAGGCCATCCTGGTGACGTACGCAGTTCACAGAATGAAGAGATGGTCACAGTGCCCCAGCAGCACAGCAAAAGAGGGAGCAGGGTGTAAAGGCACAGCGGGTCACCCTTAGCAAGGAGGTTGGCTGCTACTGGCCACTGTACTGCTGAAATGAGCACACGAAAGCCAGCTCAAAAGAGTTCCTTGGGGTGGCATTTCTTCAGGCAATATGCTGCCATCAGAGCCTGAAGCAAGGCATAAATCTTCTGAACCTGAGCACCACCTGCATGATGAAGCATCTGAATTTCAAGTACAAGGTGCAGTGGAGTACACACCTTAAAAAGCATGACAGTTTTGAGTCTCCTCCTGTTCCCTCTTCTGCTGCGCTCTGAGCCTCTTGATCCCGCTCACAATCAAAAGGGCCACCTGCCTCCCCTGAAAGAGAGGATGTGGCAGCACCAACATCACCACTGTCACTGAGCATCTTCACAGCATCCCATGAAAGTGTTCAGCTCACCATCCCCAAACCCTTGAGATAAAGAGGAGATACCCCCTACCCTCCCACGAGCCATGGTCCTGAATGATAGAATTTCTAAATTACTGGCCTCTAAAATGCTTCCATTCAGGCCAGTGGAGATGGACAGTTTTAAAAAACTGATGGCAGTTGCTGTCCCACAGTACGTTGTTCCCAGCAGCATTACTTTTCCAGGCATACCATCCCTGACCTGCACACACATGTTGCGGACCAAATCAGGTGTGCACTGTGCAATGTGGTTCTAGATTGCTATTTTTAATTTTGTTAATTCTAGGTTCTTTTAACCCCTTAGCGACAGAGCCAGTTTGCAGCTTATTGACCAGGCCAATTTTTACAATTCTGACCACTGTCCCTTTATGAGGCTATAACTCTGGAACGCTTTAATGGATCCCGCTGATTCTAAGATTGTTTTTTCGTGACATATTGTACTTCATGTTAGTGGTAAAATTTCTTTGATAAGTCTTGTGTTTATTTATGAAAAAAACGGAAATCTGGCGAAAATTTAGAAAATTTTGCAATTTTAAAACTTTAAATTTTTATGCCCTTAAATCAGAGACATGTGTCACACAAATTTCTTAATAAATAACATTTCCCACATGTCTACTTTATATCAGCACAATTTTGGATGCAAAATTTTTATTGTTAGGAAGTTATAAGGGTTAAAAGTTGACCAGCGATTTCTCATTTTTACAACAACATTTACAAAACCATTTTTTTTTAGGGACCACATCATATTTAAAGTCATTTTGAGGGGTGTACATGACAGAAAATACCCAAAAGTGGCACCATTCTAAACACTAGACCCCTCAAGGTGCTCAAAACCACATTCAAGAAGTTTATTAACCCTTTAAGTGCTTCACAGGAACTAAAGCAATATGGAAGGAAAAAATTAACATTTAACTTTTTTTGCAAAAAATTTACTTCAGAACCATTTTTTTTTATTTTCACAAGTGTTAAATGAGAAAATCAACCATAAAATTTGTTGTACAATTTCTCCTGAATACGCCGATACCCCATATGTGGGGGTAAACCACTTTTTCAGCACACGGCAGAGCTCGCAAGGGATGGAGCGCCGTTTGACTTTTTCAACGCAGAATTGGCTGGAATTGAGATCAGATGCCATGTTGCGTTCGGAGAGCCCTTAATGTGCCTAAACAGTGGAAACCTCCATCAAGTGACCCCATTTCGAAACTAGACCCATTAAGGAACTTATCTAGATGTGTGGTGAGCACTTTGAACCTTCAAGTGCTTCACAGAAGTTTATAACGTAGAGCCGTGAAAATAAGAAATCTATTTTTTTCCACAAAAATGATTTTTTCGCCCCCAAATTTTTATTTTTACAAGGGTAACAGGAGAAATCATACCTGCACAGTTGTTGTGCGATTTGTCCTGAGTACGCCGATACCCCATATGTGGGGGGGGAACCACTGTTTGGGCGCATGGGAGCGCTCGGAAGGGAAGGAGTGCCATTTTGGAATGCAGACTTTGATGGAATGGTCTGCCGGCATCATGTTGCGTTTGCAGAGCCCCTGATGGGCCTAAACAGTGGAAACCCCCCACAAGTGACCCCATTTTGGAAATTAGACCCCCTAAGGAACTTATCTAGATGTGTGGTGAGCACTTTGAACCCCCAAGCGCTTCACAAAAGTTTATAAACGCAGAGCCGTGAAAATAAAGTATTTTTTATTTCCACAAAAGTGATTTTTTAGACCCCAATTTTTAGACCCCCAAAGATAGTAAATAGTGGAAACCCCTCAATTCTTGCTCCAACCCTAACCCCAACACACCCCTAACCCTAATCCCAACCCTAACCCTAATCCCAACCCTAATCCCTAATCCTAATTCTAACCCTAATCCTAGTTCGCCCTAACCCTAATTCTAACCCTAGCCGTGACTCGAGCCCTAACCCTAGCCCTAGCCCTAACCCTAGCCTAACCCTAACACTAGCCCTAACCCTAGCCGAACCCTAACCCTAGCCCAACCCTAACCCTAGCCCAACCCTAACCCTAGCCCAACCCTAACCCTAGCCCAACCCTAACCCTAGCCCAACCCTAACCCTAGCCCAACCCTAACCCTAGCCCTAACCCTAGCCCTAACCCTAGCCCAACCCTAACCCTAACCCTAATGAAAAACTGAAAAAAAAATATTTTCTTTATTTCATTATATTTGCCTATATAAGGGGGTGATAAACAGGGGGGATTATGTACTTTTTTTATTTTGATCACTATGATCGTTTATCATAGTGATCAAAATAATGAATGGAATCTGCCAGCCTGAGCCGTCAGATTCCCGGCGGGCGCACTGCGCATGCGCCCGCCATTTTCAAGATGGCGACGCCCATCGGAGGACGCCGGCGGGACGTGGGACCACCGGGAGGGGACGGAGGGGACGGAGGGCCATGGAGAGGTACCGGGGGGGGATCGGGACCCTATTTCTCTCTCCTCTGATGTGCGATCACATCAGAGGAGAGAGAAATTAAATGTAAAATCGCAGCTTTTTTTTTTGCGGTCGCCGTTATAGGGTTAATAACGGCGATCGCAAAAGTGGGGTCGGTAAAAACTGACCAATTCATGTTCTCTGGGGTCTCGGCTACCCCTGGCAGCTGAGACCCCGGAGAAAATCCGACACTGGGGGGCGCTATTCACTTAAATCACAGCGCCGTGAATTAACGGCGCTGTGGTTTTAGTACCCTTAACTTCCGCCGTTAAAAGGCGTATCGGCGGTCGTTAAGGGGTTAAGTCAATTCCATAAAAAAAAAAGAAAAACAAGAAAAAACAACATACAATGTTTCATCACTCCTCCTTTGCCTCTTCCACTTACATCGCCACATCGACTTCTTCCTGAATTTGGACATACGCCTTCTGTTTCTAGATTGATATTTGTAGTTTTGTTAAGTCAAGGTTCTTTTAAGTCAGTTCCACAAACCTCCCCTCCCTAAAAAAACAAAAACAAAAAAGACAAAAAACAAAAATAGTGTTGAATTCCTCATCCCTGCCTCTTCCACTTACACCTCTTCCACCTTCTCCTCCACTTTAACCTCTTTCTCCTGGTTCAAGAATATTATTTTTTATTTCCGCTTTGCTTAGCATAGGGACATGACAAATCTGTATTCATGGACAGTATTAAGTTTGGTGTTGCAAAAAAGAAAAGCCAGCTCACCTGCCATAGTGCGTGTGTGGAGTTCTGGTGTCGTCCTGACCCAATGTAGGAACTGCAGACACAGCTTTCTATTTTTTTACAACAAAGATGTATTTTAAAAAAATCTATTTTTCAAATAAATGCATTGGTTTTACCTTGAGCTGGACTTTCCTCTTGGTTTCTTAAGTTTGGTGTCTCTGCAGTATACCAAAAAGACTCTTTTTCTAATCTGAAACTGTTTGTGAGAGTTATGTATATCAATAAAAAATGTTCTACTCTTGTGCACCCATGTCTGTGATAGTACTGTGTGGCAAAACTTTTTTTTTTTACTCTTATGCACCCATGTCTGTGATAGTACTGTGTGCAAAAGCAACTTTTTCTACTCTTATGCACTGTGCATAAAAAACTAATTTTTCTACTTTTGTGCATAAACTATGAATCCCAGTTACAGAGCCTCTAAAGTTTGGTTCGCTATTGACTTCTATTAGGTTAGTGCTTAGGGTCAAGTTCGGAGGCAAGTTTGGATATTGAACCAAGCTTTTAACTCCAGTTCGGCCGAACCGCAATGAACCAGAACATCCAAGAGTTTGCACTTCCCTAGTGAATAAGATTTATATTATAGTAATCCAGTTTCTTTGCTGGTACTTTACTATATTTTGGACTTTCTTCCTAGGAAATCCAGATGTAAAATTCACAGCATATTTCTCTGTATAATCATACACCTGTATGTTTATAACACTGATCTCTAATTTACGTCATCAAGCAAACTGGAAAACTGGACAAAGCCTGACGTGTGGTGTGTTTATAAAGACACTTATAGGGATATTCCCAGCTTCAAGGTCCTATCCAAATATGCAAATATGTAGTAGGTGTAAGAATAATAATATTAGCAAATACCTCTAATTAGAAATATAGCATAATTTTTCTGGCTCGCTGGGTCTCTTTCCTCATTTCAGGCACTGCAGGACCTTAGGTATCCATGGTTATGACCACTGATATAGTGACAGCCAGCTAGTTGCTAGTGGTCATAACAATGGATTCCTAAGGTCCTACAATGCCTGCACATGAGGAAAGAGACATAGCGAGCCAGAAAAACTATACTACATTTCTAGTTAGAGGTATTTGCTAATATTATTATTATTACACCTACAACATATTGGGATAGGGTTTTAAAGATGGGAATACCCCTTTAAATAAACCATGAAATATGCCTAAAGCATTATAACCAGAATTACAATGTGGCCTATCATAATGTGCATATAAACAATATATTTATTAATTTGTGCCAATATAACTCTTTTATAAATCTGCACTTTTTGGACATATTACCTCCGTAGAGATGACCACCCCAGGCTCTTTATCTCTCCATTTGCCATTGGAACCATTATATTAGTATTTTCAGTGGCTATGGTCCATCATGCACAGTGCAATATCTTTCAGCTGACTTCCTGCCAGCGAAACTGTGCTCTGGAACATGTCTAGAACGGAGCTTATACTGTGCCAGTGATGTAATGGAAAGGGTTGGAGCCTCCTTCACTAAATTGCAGGAGCTCACAATGTACAAAAAGTCATGGTGTACTGTATGTGTGCGGTGGTAACTAAGACTGTAGGCTAGGCTATATAAAAGAAGCTGAAAGGAGAAATGTGTTGCAGGAGATGGTTGAAAGGAGTGACGTACTGCAGGATGGGGCTCTGTATAGAGGGGCTGAGTGGACTTGTTGCAGCATCGGGCTTTCTTCAAGGTTGAGATTAGTTGAGCTGTGTTTGTTGTCTGCAGCTGAGGGACTAGTGATTGTGGAGATTTAAATGAGTTCATCTGTAGGTTCATGTGTTTATCCCGACAGAACACATTCTTCCAAGTACCGTATATACTCATGTATAAGCCGAGATTTTCAGCCCATTTTTTTGGGCGAGTCATATACCGGGGGGTGGGCAGGGGTCAGAGACCATACTCACAACTCCTGGCTCATCTCTGCTGCCCCTGCTTCTCCCTCTGCCGTCTGCTTCCTGCATTCAGCGGTCACGTGGTGCCGCTTATTAAACTCATGAATATGCGCATATTTATGAGTTTAATGAGCGGTACCATATGACCAGCTGAATGCAGGAAGCAGACAGAGGGAGAAGCAGGGGCTGCAGAGAAGACCTTGTGCCAGGAGGGGGTGAGTATGACGTGGGCAGAGTAATATTCACCTGTCACCGTTCCAAGCAGTGCACCACTGTGTCTCAGGGTTCTCCTGCTGTGGCGGTAAGACGCGATGAAGTAGTCAGTGTGTGCCCTCTTCTGTCACTGCAGAGATATGGGAGACACAGTGGTGGATGGCGATGGAACAGGGACCAGTAAATATTGCCGGTGCCGGGGGCTCAAGACATCGGCACCTGGCCCCCAGCGATGGAGAGGTGAGTATGTCATGTTTTTATTGCAGCAGCAGCATATGGGGGTATTTATGGAGCATCTTATGGGGCAGCATTAACCCTTGTGCAGCAGCATATGGGGGGTATTTATGGAGCATCTTATGGGGCAGCATTAACCCTTGTGCAGCAGCATATGGGGGGTATTTATGGAGTATCTTCTTGGGCCAGCATTAACCCTTGTGCAGCAGCATATTATGGGGGGTATTTATGGAGCATCTTACGGGGCAGCATTAACCCTTGTGCAGCAGCATATGGGGGGTATTTATGGAGCATCTTATAGGGCAGCATTAACCCTTGTGCCGCAGCATATGGGGGGTTTTATCTATGGAGCATTTTCTTGGACCACCAATAACCCTAGGATTATACGCGAGCCAATAAGTTTTCCCAGTTTTTTGTGGCAAAATTAGGGGGGTCGGCTTATATATGGGTCAGCTTATACACGAGTATATATGGTAAATGAAGATTCGTTACAATGTAATTCTTACTCTGCATGTAATTGTAGTGGCTTATGAATATATTACACATGAAGTCAACATTTCATTTTATTCAACACAGCAAATATTATAAATAAAAAAAACAAATTCAATTTAAAACAAAACAGATGCATTATGTTAAGGCAAATAAAGTAATTAATTTTGACACACTTCTGTCAAGATTGATTGCAGTGTTTGCAGGTAAATTCTTGTTTATTAGAAAAAGGTAATGTAACAGCTGTTGTGTGAGTTACTATGCTGAAAGCCAAATAACCCTCCAGGAGATATCACAATAGTACCTATCATTTCAACAGTGTAGTACTTCGGAGATTAAGAGATAAAGTATTCATTTTCTATCAAGAAATTCTCAATTTAATGGTTATTATGACTATACTTGTCTTTTGAAGTGTGCTAATTGGTAATCAGCGTTCTTTTGCAGTGCATTGATAATGGCTTCTTCAGATTATACATGCTTATCCTAATATCAAAATACTTTAAAAAACAAATATGTCAGGGATAATACTCCTTTCCAATTTGAAACTTTTAGGTGGTATTCGGGTTTGTTTTTTTGCAGGACAAGTTGTAGCTTTGAACAACACCCTTCATTTTACATTTTACATTTTACTTTATTGTACTGAAAAACTGGAAAAAAATTTCCAAGTTTATTGAAATGATGAAAAAAGCGCAAACTGTAATTGTTTTTGTGTTTGGTTTTTACGGTGTTCATTTGGTGGTAAAAATGACACAGATATAATTCACTAGGTCAGCATGATTTGTACAAAACCAAATTGTAAAGTTTTTTTTATACTTTGCTGGTAAATACAGTATATTCAGTACCTTTATAAAAAAATGTTGTTTCTGTGATCTGTAACTTTTTTTATACTTACATCCATCGAGTGAGGGTTTGCTTTTTGCATTTTGAAATGTACTTTTTATTGATACCACTATATTTTAGGGAAACGTGGTGTTCAAACACAGGAGTTCAGTTCATGCTTTTGGATTTTTTTTTTGACATTTAACTTTTTCACTTTTTTTGCACACAACATTCTCAAAAATTCAGTTTATTGTTTAATTTCTTTATTTTTGAATTGGAAACGGTAGGTGATTTAACCTTTTGTATATTTTTTTGTATTTTTTAAATATAAATTTTTACTTAATTTTTTCTAGCTCCTAGAAGTACTAAAACTGCTATCAGTATATAGTGTAAATGCGTTTCTTCTATCAAGTCACACCTCTGACTCAACTTCACAGGAAGACTAAGGTGGCAGCCAGAAAGGCTTTCTAAAGACTCCTGGTTGCTATAATAACCCATTGGCTCTTGCAATTGCAATGAGGGGGACCATAGTGATTGACAGCAGCCTATACAGTGGGTACAGAAAGTATTCAGACCCCTTTACATTTGTCAGTCTTTGTGTCATTGTAGCCATTTGGTAAATGCAAAAAAAAGTTCTTTTTTTTTCTCATTAATGTACACTCTGCACCCCATCTTGACTGAAAAAACAGAAATGTAGAAATTTTTGCAAATTTATTAGAAAAGAAAAACTGAACTATCGCATCTTCATAAGTATTCAGACCCTTTGCTTAGTATTGAGTAGAAGCACCCTTTTGAGCTAGTACAGCCATGAGTCTTCTTGGGAATGATGTAACAAGTTTTTCACACCTGGATTTGGGGGTACTCTGCCATTCTTCCTTGCAGATCCTCTCCAGTTCCGTCAGGTTGGATGGTGAACGTTGGTGGACAGCCATTTTCAGGTCTTTCCAGAGATGCTCAATTGAGTTTTGGTCAGAGCTCTGGCTGGGCCAGTCAAGAATGGTCACAGAGTTCTTCTGAAGCCACTCATTTGTTATTTTAGCTGTGTGCTTAGGGTCATTTTCTTGTTGGAAGGTGAACTTTCGGCCAAGTCTGAGGTCCAGAGCACTTTGGAAGAGGTTTTCATCTAGGATATCTCTGTACTTGGCCACATTCTTGTTTCCTTCAATTGCAATCAGTCATCCTATCCCTGCAGCTGAAAAATACTCCCATAGCATGATGATGCCACCACCATGTTTCACTGTTGGGATTGTATTAGGCAGGTGATGAGCAGTGCCTGTTTTCTCCACACATACCGCTTAGAATTATCACCAAAAAGCGTTGAATCTTCGACTCCTCAGACCAGAGAGTCTTATTTCTCATAGTATGGGAGTGCTTCATGTGTTTTTTCAGAAAACTCTATGCAGGCTTTTATATGTCTGGCACTGAGGAGAGGCTTCTGTTGGGCCATTCTGCCATAAACGCCCAACTGGTGAAGGGCTGCAATAATAGTTAACTGTCATGAATGAGTCACCGTAGGAGGCAAAAACAGAAATACAAGCTAAGTCCAGAAAACCAGAGAAGTTGGCAACTATCAGATTGCAGACCCCTGAACCTATCAACACAACTAGCAGTAGCCGTGGGGGGTTCCTACGATGCCCTAGACCCCTCGATCACAGTCGGAGAAATAAATAGGCCTAAAGAAAGAAAGGGGAAATCTAAACTCCCCCAGAGCAGACCCCAAAGCAATAGGCAGCCCCCAACATATAATGACGGTGAAGCAAGATGAAAACACTAACACAGACAGAAAGATAGACTGAGCAAAGAAGGGGCCCAAAACTACCTAGATAGGAAAGGACAGGAAGGCTGCTGTCTGCAATCTGCCAAAACCCTATCAAAGACATAAGCCAACAAGCTGATATGAAAAAGACCCTGAAGCAGCTAGGCTTCAAAAACTAAATCAGCACTCAGGTATTTTCAGAAGACAGAGCTAAAGAAATTCAGCACACCCCAGCAGGGAATGGCAGAAATCCAGAAAAACAAAGCAAAGCAAAGTCAAAGCACAAATGCAAAAAGCCGAGCAGCAAACTTAGCTTTAGAGGAGCAGGAATTCAGACTGGTCTCCAAGGATCCCACAGAGAAATCACCCGCAGGGCAGAAGGGCATCGGCAGCCTTATATCCAGTCAGTAACTCCACTCAGCCAGTCATCATCAGCCTCAGGTGTTTGATAATCAGGCTCACTACCTTTCTTTACCAGAAGAGGGAGTTCCTCGCGCCTCAGTAGTGAAGGGGAAAATGAACTCACAACAGTACCTCCCCCTTGAGGGGTCACCGAACCCTCAACCACGCCACCAGGGCGATCAGGGTGAGCCCGATGAAAGGCACGCACCAATCTTTTGGCATGAATATCAGAGGCAGAGACCCAGGAATTATCCTCCTGACCATAACCCTTCCACTTAACCAAATACTGGAGTCTCCGTCTAGCCAGACGGGAATCCAGTACTTTACCTCATATTCCATGTTACCTTCAACCAATACAGGGTCTGGAGGTGCCACCCCCGGAACAACAGGTTCAACAAACCTCTTCAACAAAGATTTATGGAACACATTATGGATTTTAAATGTGACAGGAAGAGCCAAATGAAAAGAGACCGGATTAATAATCTCCACAATCTTGTAAGGTCCAATAAATCTAGGCTTAAACTTAGGAGAAGCCACCTTCATAGCAATATTTTTTGATGATAACCACACCATATCACCAACCTTAAACTGGGGACCAATGGTCCTATGTCGGTTGGAAAACCGCTGGGCCTTTTCCTGGGAGAGAGATAACTTATCCACCACTTGGTCCCAGATCTGGTGCATTCTCTCCACCACAGTGTCAACACCTGGGCAGGCAGAGGGCTCCACCTGCCCTGAAGAAAATCGAGGATGAAACCCAAAGTTACAAAAAAAAGGTGACATCAAAGTGGCCGAACTAGCTCTATTATTTAAAGCAAATTCGGCCAAGGGCAAAAATGAAACCCAATCATCCTGATCAGCAGAAATAAAACATCTCAAATACGACTCCAAGGTCTGGTTTGTTCTCTCTGTCTGCCCATTGGTCTGAGGGTGAAAAGCAGAGGAGAAGGACAACTGAATTCCCAGCCTGGAACAGAAAGTTCTCCAAAATCTAGACACAAACTGGACTCCTCTGTCAGATACAATGTTCTCAGGTATGCCGTGCAAGCGAACCACCTGTTGCAAAAACAGGGGCACCAACTCAGAGGAAGACGGCAACTTAGGGAGTGGTACAAGATGAACCATCTTAGAGAACCTATCACAAATCACCCAAATAACAGTCATCCTTTGAGAGACAGGCATATCAGAGATGAAATCCATTGAAATATGGGTCCATGGCCTCTTGGGGACAGGCAAAGGCATCAACAACCCACTAGAGCGAGAACACGATTTAAACCGGGAGCACGTCCCACAGGACTGCACAAAATTCCTGACATCACGAGACAAGGAGGGCCACCAAAAAAAACCGACTCACCAGATCTCTAGTACCAAAAATACCTGGATGACCAGCCAAAGCAGAGCAATGAACTTCAGACATCACTCTCTTCTTCCACTGGTCAGGAACATACAACTTTCCACTGGGACAACGCTCAGGTTTGTCCTCCTGGAACTCTTCCAGAGCACGTCTCAAATCGGGCGAGATGGCAGAAAGAACTACACCTTCGCCTAAGATGGTAGCAGGCTTGGTCACCACAGGAGAATCAGCAAAGAAGCTCCTAGAGAGGGCGTCTGCCTTGACATTCTTCGTTCCAGGAAGAAAAGAAACCACAAAATCAAAACGTGTAAAAAACAAGGCCCACCTAGCCTGTCTAGGGTTCAAGCGCTTAGCCGACTCTAGGTAAATCAAATTCTTGTGGTCAGTGAGGACCACGACTTGATGCTTAGCTCCCTCCAACCAATGTCTCCACTCCTCAAATGCCCATTTCATGGCCAACAGTTCCCTATTTCCCACAGCATAGTTACGTTCAGATGGAGAGAAGTTTCGGGAAAAGAAAGCACAGGGATTCATTTTAGATGTTACAGGATCCTTTTGGGACAGAACAGCTCCTGCACCAATCTCAGAAGCATCCACCTCTACCTGGAATGGAAGTGAGACATCAGGTTGCCGCAAAACCGGGGCGGAGGTGAATCTTTGCTTCAGCTCCTGAAAGGAAGAAACAGCCGCCGGAGACCAATTTAACACATCAGCACCCTTCTTAGTCAAATCATTCAATGGCTTGTCAATACTAGAAAATTTTGCTATAAATTTCCGATAAAAATTAGCAAAACCCAAAAACTTCTGGAGGGCCTTCAAAGAAGTGGGCTGAACCCAATCGTAAATGGCCTGTACCTTGGCCGGGTCCATTTCATTAGTTGACGGGGACAAAATAAATCCCAAAAAAGAAATCCTCTGTACTCCAAAAAGGCATTTAGATCCTTTGACATACAGGGAATTCTCCCTCAAGATCCGGAACACAGTCCGAATATGTTCCACATGAGAATCCCAATCCTTGGAGAAGATCAAAATATCATCCAGATAGATAATCAAAAATGTATCGACAAAATCTCGGAAAATATCGTTCATGAAGCACTGGAAGACAGAAGGGGCATTAGTGAGCCCAATAGGCATCTCCAGGTACTCAAAATGTCCCTGCCGGAGTATTAAACGCCGTCTTCCATTCATCCCCATGCTTAATGCGAATAAGATTATACGCCCCCTGAGGTCAAGCTTGGTAAACCAGCAAGCACCTTTAACTCTGGAGAATAGATCAGAAATCAGGGGTAACGGATACTGATATTTAACAGTAATTTTGTTGAGGGCACAATAATCAATACAAGGTCTTAATGATCCATCCTTTTTGGCTACAAAAAAAACCCCGGCACCTAAGGGTGACGAGGATGGTCTAATATGACCCTTCTCCAACGCCTCCTTAATATAGGATCGCATAGCCTCATGCTCGGGTACAGATAAATGGAAGAGCCGACCCTTGGGAAATTTACACCCTGGGCTCAGTTCAATTGAACAGTCATAACTCCTATGAGGAGGAAGAGACGCAGACTCATTCTCACTAAATACATCATAAAAGTCCGCCAAATAATCAGGAACATCATGTGACTGAGGAGAGGTGGAAAACACCGGAGCCTCACTAAAGGCACACCGACAACCCCAACTCACCACAGACACAGATTTCCAATCCAAAACTGGATTATGAATTTGTAACCAGGGAAACCCCAGAACAATAGTATCATGCAGATTATGCAACACCAAAAATCTGCAATTTTCTTGATGGTCTGGGGCGACCCGCATTACCACCTGGGTCCAAAACTGAGGTTTATTTTTAGCCAAAGGAGTAGCATCAATCCCACTCAAAGGGATAGGCGTCTGCAGAGGTGTCATCGGAAATCCACAACGTTTAGCAAAATCCAAGTCCATCAGGTTTAGGGCTGCTCCCGAATCCACAAAAGCCTTGGCGGAAAATGTGGACAGGGAGCAGATCAGAGTAATAGCCAGAAGAAACTTAGGTTGAACACCCCCAACAGAAAACGTGTGTGCAAAGCGTTTCTCTCGTTTAGGACAGACATAATTAATATGCGAGGCATCTCCACAGAAAAAACACAACTTATTACGCCTTCTGAACTCCTGACGCTGCTCTCTGGAAAAAACTCTATCACATTGCATAGGTTCAGACATTTGTTCAACAGGTGGCAACACCTCTCGTGCAGCTTTGCGTTCGCGCAAACGCTGATCAACCTGAATGGTTAATGACATAGAATCGTCAAGACCAGAGGGAACAGGAAATCCCACCATAGTATCTTTTACGGCTTCTGACAACCCCTTCCGAAAGAGAGCAGCCAAGGCATTATCATTCCAGGTAGTAAGTACTGCCCACTTTTGGAATTTTTGACAGTACAATTCTGCAGAATCACGACCCTGGCTCAATGCCAGCAGGGTCTTTTCAGCCTGATCAATGGCATTAGGTTCGTCATACAACAACCCCAAGGCCTGAAAAAATGCGTTCACATTAGTCAGAATAGGATCATCTGGTTTCAAAGAAGACGCCCAATCCTGGGGATCGCCACGCAGCAAAGAGATGACAATTTTAACCTGCTGCGCGGAGCTCCCTGACGATTTAGGCTTCAAGGCAAAAAGTAATTTACAATTATTTTTGAAATTCAAAAATTTAGACCGATCCCCAAAAAATACATCAGGTGTAGGAATCTTTGGTTCAGCAGCATGTGAATGAGCAAGGTAGGCGGAAATTCCCCGTACTTCCGCAGCGAGCTGCTCCACACGATCAGACAATTGCTTTATCTCCATTGAGAGAAAAAAAAATTCCCCCTACGGCCTCAGAGATATAGAGGAAAAAATATACACACTTTTTTTTTTTTTTTTTTTTACAATTCTTTCCTGCTATTGAGTACCCTAGGATCTGCGGTATGGCGGGTGATTCTGTTATGAATGAGTCACCGTAGGAGGCAAAAACAGAAATACAAGCTAAGTCCAGAAAACCAGAGAAGTTGGCAACTATCAGATTGCAGACCCCTGAACCTATCAACACAACTAGCAGTAGCCATGGGGTGTTCCTACGATGCCCTAGACCCCTCGATCACAGCCGGAGAAATAAATAGGCCTAAAGAAAGAAAGGGGAAATCTAAACTGCCCCAGAGCAGACCCCAAAGCAATAGGCAGCCCCCAACATATAATGACGGTGAAGCAAGATGAAAACACTAACACAGACAGAAAGATAGACTGAGCAAAGACGGGGCCCAAAACTACCTAGATAGGAAAGGACAGGAAGGCTGCTGTCTGCAATCTGCCAAAACCCTATCAAAGACATAAGCCAACAAGCTGATATGAAAAAGACCCTGAAGCAGCTAGGCTTCAAAAACTAAATCAGCACTCAGGTATTTTCAGAAGACAGAGCTAAAGGAATTCAGCACACCCCAGCAGGGAATGGCAGAAATCCAGAAAAACAAAGCAAAACAAAGTCAAAGCACAAATGCAAAAAGCCGAGCAGCAAACTTAGCTTTAGAGGAGCAGGAATTCAGACTGGTCTCCAAGGATCCCACAGAGAAATCACCCGCAGGGCAGAAGGGCGTCGGCAGCCTTATATCCAGTCAGTAACTCCACTCAGCCAGTCATCATCATCAGCCTCAGGTGTTTGATAATCAGGCTCACTACCTTTCTTTACCAGAAGAGGGAGTTCCTCGGGCCTCAGTAGTGAAGGGGAAAAAGAACTCACAACAGTTAACTTTGTGGAACTTTCTCCCATCTCACTACTACACCTGTGGAGTTCAGCCATAGTGATTTTGGGGATCTTCTTTACCTCTCACCAAGGCTCTTCTCCCACGATTGCTCAGTTTGGCTGAGTGGCCAGGTCTAGGAAGACTTCTGGTGGTCCCAAACGTCTTCCATTTAAGGATTATAGAGGCCTCTGTGCTCTTAGGTACTTTGAGTACTGCAGAAATTCTTTTGTAACCATGGCCAGATCTGTGCCTTGCCACAATTCTGTCTCTGAGCTCCATGGCCAGCTTCTTTGACCTCATGATCCTCATTTGGCCTGACATGCACTGTGAGCTGTGAGGTCTTATATAGACAGGTGTGTGCCTTTACAAATCAAGCCCTATCAGTTTAATTAAACACAGCTGGACTCCAATGAAGGAGTAGAACAATCTCAAGGAGGATCACAAGGAAATGGACAGTATGTCACTTAATAAATGAGTGTGAGCAAAGGGTCTGAATACTTATAACCATGTGATATTTCAGTTTTTCTTTTTTAATAAATTTGCAAAAATTTCTACATTTCTGTTTTTGTCCGTTAAGATGGGGTGCAGAGTGTACATTAATGAGAAAAAATGAACTTTTTTGAATTTATCAAATGGCTGCAATGAAACAAAGACTGAAAAATGTAAAGGGGTCTGAATACTTTCCGTACCCACTGTAAATGGCTAACAGCTATGTAACACAGTCAGTATCTGCTGTGTATGAAGAGTGCTCAACTCCTGACGGCTCTATATACCCCACAAGTGACCTGTGATTAAAATTTCTGACACAGTTCATTAAAGATTTAAAGAGAACCTGTCAACTGCATAAACATATTTTGTTTCAATATATACTTCCCTCTCAAATTGTATGAATTTGCTGGGTATTACTATTTTCCGTATGTGCATTTTGGGAGCTCATCATCTAGTTTTCTGACACATAAAAGTTGCAAATTTTTGCACAACACACAGATGTATAGATAACTTGCAGATACTGGGTGAGGTTTAGCAGAAAGGGGCATTACCTAATAGATTTACTTTATTTTCAGACTAGAAACTATACCTAGTGTTGTGATGTGTAAGCAACAGACCTATCTAACTATATGAAAATTAGCAGCACATCACAAACTGCTAGTGCACAGCCAAGATTTCCAGAGAAAAATATGCATGACCTTTTTTAAATGCATTGACATGCCCATTCAGATTCCACTGTAATGCAAATCCCATAATCACTTGTGTGCATGAGGCCTGCATTAGAGAGTTTTTAAATACCCCATTATATATATATCAATGACAAAACCTCTTTCACAAGAGAGGAGGTGCTGAAGCAAGACCAGCGATGCCCATTGGACCAGATCGCACTGTATGGGGAGTTTATAAAAAGTGTTTTTTGGGCTATGCAGAGGGGGTTGGGGACTTATATACAGCTTGCTAGAATACTGCTAAAGAGGCACTAAAGGTGATGGTCTGGCCAGAGTTTCTATTGGGAAAAAGCGATGACAAGTTCCTTTTGGATATATTAGCACACTCATTCAGAATCCACTGTTATTCAGATCCCATATACCATACGCTTGTGTGCATGTTAGTACATTCTTAAATTTCCCAATATATACCAATGCCAAAGCCTCTATTTCATTCCTATTGAAATATGAATAAACTAGGAGCAGTTATAGAAACTGGTACTCAGTCACTGAGTGAAAGACGTGTCTAGGGTTAATATTAGGCACTGATGACTTTATCAGTAGTAGCACTTGTGGAAGCATACTATTACACAGCAAGAGAGCAGAAAAAAAGGAAGTGAAATAAAATTAACCTCCTCTAGTTCATAATGTTTCAAATTAATAAAAAAAGAATTCATGTGATCTGTTTTCTTAATAAGTTATTATGCTGTTAAGATCTTTGAGCCAGCCATAGATCTCCCCCCAGAATCTGCATCCAGAGGTTACTTTAAATGAAAATGGGAGTTACCAGTGTAAGACATTTAGATCTGGAAAAGAGACAGTTATTACATGCCCATATGGAAGGATTAGGAGGGTTGATCCTACTGATGGATTCGACTTGAAGAAAGGCATATGTGTCACACCAGGGCAGCGAGATGCCTGGCGTGCAACACAAACGGAGGAGTGAGGGAGCTGTTGAAGGGGAGCACTGACATTAGAGGGGGAAGATGATGACCCCTGAACACTCACCTTATGCTGACACCTGTGCTCCCTATCGCCCTAGACGGGTCCTTCTCCCCGTGCGCTGTCACATGCCCAAGCACTGGCTGACCATGGGCCTTAGCCCTAGATAGTGACCTGAGCAGCAAGACACTAGTCTTACTACTACAATAAGACAACACAGGGAAAGGGACAGACATGGGTAGCACACAACAAATGGAAATCCACAGGAATCAAAAGGAACATAAACAACTTCTCCAAGAATGCCATAGCTTCTCCAGGTAAGTAAGGCTCAGGATAGATAAACCTATTGCTGGCATGGGAGAAAGCCAAAAGTGAGCTTACATAGTGAAGGGGGAGTATACCAACAAGCAGCTGCTGAGACCAAAGCAAAATGGAATCTCAGCAGACTAACCAAAAACTCTTAACCCCTTCTGTACCAAAAGAAACAGTAAACCAGAACCACTCATGTTAATGGTCATGTAGGCTTCAAAGAGGACCTTTGATCACCTAATCTCTGTGATCTTAGGATTTCAGATGCACCGCAGGTCCCAGCAGGGTGCGGCACACTCGTGACAATATGCTTCCTCTTTTGTATCAATGCTTTAGTCAACCATCAGGAAACTAGCTATATGTAAATTAATATAATTTCAAACCTAAACCTGATCAAAGCCAAATAGACTGCTTGAATAAGAATAATAGTCAGTGTGTTTTCATCCAGTTTACTTGTGAGAATGGTCTAATCCAATGCTCCAGATTCATCATTTCTTTGCTCTTAGATCGTGAAAGAGAAATATTTGCACGAAAGAATTATGTGTAAAATATTTGAAAACCAATTTGACAAAACATAATCCAAGGTAGATAGAAAGAAATTGCGGGCAAATATGAGAATAAAGTTATTTCAGGCAAAAAGATGTTTCCACAATAAATTAGACCTTGATAAACGCATGGCATTTAAATGGATTCGCACAGAAAATACAATGGGAAGACAGGTCCCCCTAGAGCTAGTGTGACATCTGAAATAAAAGAACCAAGCCCAAATTATTATTTTTTTATCATCCAGTAAGAATGATACAGATGGAAGTCATTATATGGACATTGACAATCTAATAAAAGAGAGACCCAAGCACAAGGGCCGGTCACCCAGTGCTCACTTAAAGAGGAGGTGGCACTGGTCCTCTCATTTACTTAGTGATAAGGATGAAACAAGAGGGGATTATAGGGAGAAAAATGGGAAGCGCAAGCTTCTAAGTGTAGTAGTTAATTATCAAAGGTATATACTCAGTGTGAATACACTCACCTATTTGGTGTCTTGAGATACTGCATGCAGATCCCGTCCCTGGATCACTCCATTCCTCTTTCCATTCAGTTTGCTGCAAAGATCTGGGAACTAGTGAGAGCACTGGACAGCGCTTTCAAAGGTAGTAATGTGGTGAATGTTTTTCTCAGCAATATGCGCTCCTGAAGGATGATGATAGAACTTGATATTTAGATTCAAGGATGATTTTTAGTGATAAGGAGAAGTCATTTTTGGAGAAGGGGCTAACCTACACCTTGATATTTGTTTTGGAGTAATTCTCTAAAATATATTTTTTTTCCCTTACATTATTCCTTACCATATCAATATTTATCGATATTTAATTATTATTCAGATACAGGCAGTGTCAGGTGCACTTTGTGATATAAATCAACATATGCGGAAGGGTGCAGCATACTGCAAGGCTGCATCTACTATTTTGTGAATAGCACCTAGCACATTTAAAAACAGTGTCGGCCCGGCCGATAGATGCGCCTCTGCCAAATGGTTCATCAAAAAATGTTTTGGGGCTACAGACTGCGTGTTTGAGAACTCTGAATTAAAGGGAGTCGATAATGATACTTTACATTAAAGCTGCTTAGTCTCCAAAAGTCTAAGCAGGGTTTTACTTTCTGCCTCCTATTCAGCCCAACAGGACTCTATGCGCGGCAGATGTAAAGACAAAAAGAAAATGGGGTCTCATTTTTTACAGGTAAATGTGCAACAGAAATGTGATGTGTGGTACTGTATGTTTTTTCTTGAATGAGTGAACAGATGTTAGGCAAAACGATTGGTTTGGAGGAAACAAAGAACGATGTACACAATAGTCCAAAAATACTTTGCAGCTTCTGAGTCAAAGCTGTAGAGTAGACTCCAAGTATAGCCTTAAAGCGGTGGTCTGAAACTAACATTAACTGCATTTTAATCCTAAATGCCTATCTATTTAATGTAATAATCTAATCTCATTCTATAATATACTTTAATTAAAAAAATTCCCTATCATTCCCTTACTATGCTATCTAACTTTATTCTTTTACTACTTCCATTTTGACGCTTCATTTGAGAATCCCAGTGCATGCTGGGTTATTCAAATGAGTCAATATCAGGGGGCAGTGTCTGCCCTCACCCTGAAATGAAGCGCCATCAGTGACGTCCATTTCAGGGGCTGGGCTAGTTCTAGCTCTACTGAGGATGGATCGGTTGCGAATTCTGACATATGCTCAGTAGGGTCGTCTCACTGTGTACAATGGTTACTTAGTCACCAAGCTATCAGTGCGTTTTTTAAGGCGAAAAAACAGTAAGCCGAGACCAGCCCCACCCCTGCAAGTGTTATCCTACTTCTCCTTAGCTTGAAAAATCAGGTCACTTTGAGGTTTTCAAGATAAATTAGAACTTTTGGGTCTCTTTGCCATTTTACCTATTTTATTCTCAGAGATTTCCTTCAGTTCTCCTGTTAAGTCCAGGTGCTATGTGTTTCTTTTTCTAACCTCAGATTACATCCTCATGACACTTTTTTCTCCTTGCCATAATAAAAAAGACTTAGTAGAAATAGTTGTCAGATCTCTCTAGAATACAATTTATCATCCGCTCTGCTTAATTAGTTTACTTGTTTCATTGTCTCCCTGTAGAAATGAAAAGTGTGCCTACTGCAGGTGGTTATGAGGGAAGTGGAAATAGATCACATTTTCTGACATAAAAGTTTAAAACTATAGAATAAACTTGAGTAAAATCTTCTCTTAAGGAATTTTTTGTATACAGAAAAAGGTAACAGGGAACAAGGTGATGTTGTGTTAATGGCGATTATATTGAAATTAAACTGCATTATAAAAATATTTGCACAGCCGCAACTTTAAAGTTATTTGCCAAATATTGTATCGAACCCCATCATGCTACTTTGATTCATCAATCTTTGACAAGAGCATGTAAGTGGCATTGCACTGGTTGCGCTGGTGGGTGTTCGTTCTGAAGCATATTGGCTACCACACCATGGTCGCAGGGCTGTCTTGGTAGCAGAAGACCATGTTTGTACTACATAGAAAATTTTGATTTTTTTTACTATGTGCTGCAATACTTAAGTATGTTATTATATTACTTTACACTGCAATACTTATATAGTATAAGTGATTAAGAAACGCATGATCAAGTCCCCTCAGGGGACTAAGAACAAATGAAAGGTAAAAAAAAAGTTGTTACCGATGCTAAAAAAATGATAAAAACCTATATGCTATTGCTATGTCTACAAATGTCCTGTCTATCAAAATCTAAAATTTCTTAAACTGTAAAATAAATTACATAAAAAATGCAAAAATCAAAACTCCAGAAATACAATTTTAGTCACTGTACCTGCTCTAAAAAATTAAATAAAGAGTTATCAAAATGTAGGGTCAGTGGACCGAGCTGGGGGGTGGTCCCTCGATATACCGCGCAGTGACGTATAGACACACGATGAGGCAAGTTTCGGGGACAACAGGTGCAAGTTTATTCTCTTGCCGTCCACCTGATGGCCTCCGAAGTACACCGCACTTCAGTTCACTTTGCTTCACTTCACTTATCGGCCCCCCGTTTCCAGGGCCACTTCCCGCACACCGTACTTTACACCGGGGACCAACATTTACGCACCGTCCCCTCTTCTCTCTTCGACGCTCCTGTCAGATCCGTCACTGTGGCCGCCTTAGGCCCATAAACCAACAGCACTTTTACTGATCAGTCGTCTCTCTCTCAATACGGTATGCTTTACCTCAGTGCCTCATCTATACTGCGGTACTCCGGTGTCAGGACCACCCCCTGACATTCTCTCTCCTCAGTCCCCCTGGTTCAGTTTTCCTCACAGCGCACAAACTGTCGTAGTCCTCCTGTCACTAGAGCTCCCTCTGGGGACTGGAACTTTCTGGAATCCTCCTGTCAAATTTATATCATTCCCATTTCCCTGTAACTCCGCCCCCATGACCAACGGTTTAGTAAGCCCTAAGCTGATGTCAAGTCCTTTGCTCACACTCCTCCCTGCCCTCTAATGGTCAACCCAAGGTACTGCACGTCCACTACACTTTCTCAGCTGTTTCCCCACTGTAGTAACTGACACCTGTCTAAACTGTGCAAACCTTCCTTTCTCTGTTCTGATACATCTGTCCGCTCGTCAGGTCACCTTCCCAACACTCCCCCTTCCTTTGTCTATTGTCATCCTCGACAATCGTAATCCCTGCCTTCGTCGTTCTGAAGCTTCACCTACACTCTGTTGTCGGGCCAGTTGTTGGGTCAAACTCACTACCTGCGGGGGCCGAACCATACTGGGAGCACCATGCTCTGAGCAGCCTACTGCTACTCACCAGCACGCACGCCACATGACAACGTCTTTCAAATTGGGCTAGGTACACCCATATTCTCTCTATGGCGTGTACCTTCCCCTACTCTCCCCTTCTGTTACCTTCCACTGTCTGGTACGCCATGATCGAGGCCTCACACCTACCAGATCATTGCCGGTGTCCACCTTCCTCCTTCAGGGGTGTCCGTGGTGTCGGGGACCTGACCTATGACAGCTGTCTTTCTCACATCTTCCACCTCTTTTGCCTTTCTTTCAGTTACATGTCATGGTCGGCGTCTCGGTCTCCAAGACCTTCTCTACACATAGACCCCTATCGGATCTCACACTTCCATTTGGTCTCTCAGACCTTCTTACCCGGACCTGTTGCATTTACTTGTGCATTTTATACACCAACACAACTTTACAATATCAAAAGTACCCCCTTTTTTATATTTTTTTTTCATTTTCCTTTGCTTTTAAAACCAACATATAACAATATAACATTGAATATCTTCTCCTTGGACATGGACACGCCCTTGTTTCTTTGCATCCACGCTCTGTCAGGTAAACATATTTACGTATACTTTCCTAGAAAAGGTATACAGAACGGAGAAGGAAAGAAAAAGAAAATAAAAACAGATAAACAACAAAAGAAAATTTCCTCTACATACAACTGTCCTTATAACTTGCGCAACGGTGCTACGAACTCCTGACAGTTCACTCCGCCTCCTAGCGGTCAGTCGTGAGGGGCTCCACAGCCGTGGAGCTCCTAGAATACCGAGGGTGTCCACATAAGTCCTCTTTACGGGGGTTAACATCCTTCAGGCTCTGCCAGTACGGCCACTGCATAATAACCGCGGGGACAGTACTCTTTGTAGTAAGACACATAGTCTCCTTCTTTCAAAGCCCGGCCATGACGAATGGAAGCCACATTTACGTAAACTTTCTGGCCAGTCTCATCCCGAATAAAGCCGTATCCTTGAGCGATGTTGGTATACACCAGCCGTCCCTTAGACCTCTTAGCCACCATTCCAGCCTCTCCCCCTGCGTGGAGCTGGTTCCATATCTCCCACTCCCAGGTCTTCTTCCTTATAACCTCTGCGATCCAAACAGAGGGCACACTACAGGCTCAGGAGTCCGGTGGGCGGGACTCCGTCGAAGAAGGGAGCGGGACAGAGGTGGCCAATGATGTTAGTGGCCCAGCAGCCGCTGGGGCCGGGTGGCAGATGGGAGCAGCCGTGTTCTTAGGTGATTGGGCCACAGGGCCTGTCACACAGGCCACAGTCGATTCCAGTGCTGGCATAGTAGCTGCGGCCGCAGGGTAGGCCACACCTGAAATTTCATCTGGAGCCGGGGGAAGCGGCTGCCTTTGAAGATGCGGTCGCTAGCGGCAGAGGGGATGCAACAGTGTCACCTACGGTCAGACTCCTCACCGGCGACACCGGGCGTGGTGCCACCGGGTGGAGTGGTTCAGGACCATGAGCGGAGGCCCTGCTCAGTTCCGTGTATATGGTAAGGCCCTCCTTGGCCGGGCTCTCGGGGAAACAGGATGCCTCTGTGACGGACTCAGCTCCTGCTGAGCCCATTTTTTGAGTGGACCCTCTGGGTCATGGCACCCACCCACCGAGGGCGAGCTTACCTTGTGAGAATCCACCCCCTATACAGGGAGTGTCAGGGGCAAGACCAAGGGGGTGAGCCACCACGACTGCTGGAACCAGACGGCCGGCTCAGGGGGACACTAAGTGCAAGTGTCTGACTACAAAGACGAGCAGGAAGCAAGACAAGACAAGACGTAGGTGCAAGGTATCTTCATTAGGATAAGATCACATACAGTGCAAAAACGTGAGAAAGCAAACACGGAAAGGTGCATGCGTGGGCACGCCAAGGTCCATAGCATGGTACGTGCCAGGTGGCACGCCTAGGTACAGGTAACGGCACGATAGCATCGGACTCCGGACTGCTGGCAACGATCGACATCATCAAGGCATCAGGCTGCGGACATCAGCTCCGGACGTCAGGCCGCAGTCATCCAGCTCATGATCTCTGGCAGCGATCGGCAGGTTCCGGGCATCCGGCAGGCAAACCAGGTTTCAGGCAAGGAGGCACGACAGGTATCCAGGCATGGTGCGGGTTAGGGAACACGCCGAGGTCCGAGGCTAGGTGCGTGTGTAGGGGACACACCAGGGTTCAAGGCTAGGTGCAAGGCAAAGTGCATGTGTAGGGGACACGCCAGGGTTCAAGGTAAGACAGAGTGCGTGTGTAGAGACACGCCAAGGCACAAGGTCACAAGGCAGAGTCCTGCGCGTGCAGAGAGGCACGCCAGGATCAGGCGAGGCAGAGTCCTGCGCGTGCAGAGAGGCACGCCAGGATCAGGCGAGGCAGAGTCCTGCGTGTGCAGAGAGGCACGCCAGGATCGGGCGAGGCAGAGTCCTGCGCGTGCAGAGAGGCACGCCAGGATCGGGCGAGGCAGAGTCCTGCGCGTGCAGAGAGGCACGCCAGGGACAGGCGAGGCAGAGTCCTGCGCGTGCAGAGAGGCACGCCAGGGACAGGCGAGGCAGAGTCCTGCGCGTGCAGAGAGGCACGCCAGGGACAGGCGAGGCAGAGTCCTGCGCGTGCAGAGAGGCACGCCAGGGTCAGGTTCCAGGACATGGTTAGGGCCTGTGCGTGCAAGAGGGCACGACAGGATACATGGCCAAACCTGCGCGTACTATTATAGAAGCACGGGGAGGTATGCCATGGGCAGGCGAGGGCCTGCGCGTGCTTTAGAGAGCACGCAGAGCACAGTGCGGAAACAGCGTGAAGTGCAAGGGAGCACAGAAGGCATGGCTGGGGCACTGGCTAGCTGATCGGGCTGCGGCACTGACAGACGAGCAAGACTCCAGCGAACCCGGCTGAGGCATGGCAGGCGACACAGCTGTCACTGACCGACGAGCACGGCTGAGGCACAAGCAGGTGGGCACGGCTAGGGGGCGCACGGCTGAAGCACAAACAGGAGGCTAGGAAGGCCAGGCGCATGCAAAGAGCATACGAAGAAACAGAGCAAGGGAAGACAAGACGAGAAACAAGGCAGGGCTTAAGCAGAGTACAGAACCAGGAACGGAAGCAGATCAGAGCAAGAACAGAGCTAGCAGCGGAGCGTAGGCCGAAGCCCAGAGTCGGGCCAAGGGAGAACCTTGGGACTAGCCTAGAAACGTGCAAGAGAGCATAAGAGGAAAGAGTCTAGCAGCGGAGCGTAGGCGAAGCCCAGAGCCGGGCCAAGGGAGAACCTTGGGACTAGACATGGAAAAGAAAGGAGGAAGGGTGCGTGTGCAAGGGAGCACAACAGAGCACCATAGGAGAGAGCGAGGCAGAGCAAGCAAAGACCATAGGGAGGAACAAGGCAGAGCAAGGCAAGGTACGAAACAAGGCGTAGCGAAAACAGGCAAGGCAGAGAAACAGAAGGACTACAAGTCCAAGCAGGACAAAGACGAACATGGCACAACAGACAAACATAAGACAAGGCACGGGACAAGAGATGGAGTACGAGCACGGAGCGTGTGCAGAGACGCACGACAGGGCAGAGTGCAAGGGCACAGAATAGAGGGAGCGCCCTACAGACCAAGCAGCCATGCAGGAACACCACACAATACTCAGGCCCTGAGCATAGGAAGGGGCAGCCTGATATAGGGCATAGCACCTCCTCTTCCAGGTCAGGACCAGGGGAGCACTTCCGGGTTCAGAACCACAGGATAACAGAGCACAGTCACATGATCAGAGTTCTAGACATGACGAGATGACTGCAGATCCAGTGCTATAACCTAGACAGGTCACATGATCAGAGTTCTAGACATGACGAGATGATTGCCAAACCAGACAGTGCAGGATCCTAGGAAAGGTCACATGATCAGCATTTCAGACATGACGAGATGATTGCCGAACCAGACAGTGCAGGATCCAGGCAGGGACACATGATCAGGGACTCTAGACAAGATGAGAAGATCACAGAAGGCAGAGCAGAAACGCAGGCATCCTGCAGCTCAGACATGAGGTGAGTGTGCACACTGCTCTAGCGAACATGCAGGACAGCAGACAAGATATGCACATGCACATCGCTCCAGGAGTTCTTGAGACAAAACAGACATGGCAGACATGACAAACATGGCAGACATGACAGCCGCGTTCTGCGACCGAATAGTAGAGGCCACTTGCGGAGCCACTGTCGGGGCCAGGGGAACTCTCACTTTCCCCGGCGCCATGGCCTCCGTCTCCTCATTACGCGGCTCCTCCCGCAGTCTCCGCACTCCATCCCGCCTTCCGGCGGGGCTAGCCTCCAGGCTCAGGGGCTCCGCAGGGAGGCTCTCCCCTGGTAACTTAGGTGACTGCTCCCGGTGGTTCCGCACAGGCTCCGCTCCTTCACTCACCATCCAGCTGCCTGACCATGGCCCTGAGGGGTACGTTTCCTGGCGTAACTCGACCTCCCAGCGCCAACGCCACTCTAGGCACCCGATGCCTTGACATCCACAGCGTCTCATATCGTCCGGTGGGCAGCACTCGAATGGCGCCAGACAGCCGCAGCCAAACTTTTTCCCTGTGCCACTCCCTCTGCTGGGTGGGGCGATGGCAGACCTTTCCACCCACTTGTCAGGGTCCAGTACATGGGAACGCCGGCCTCCTGGTACATATCGCTGGCTCCAGGGGTACGTAGGAGGGGGCCCAAGTCCATTGGGAGCAACAGCAAACACCTGGAACTCTCCTCTGCGCTGAAGCAGCACTGCCATCTTGCACCAGTCCTGGTACCTCCCCGGATCTTTTGCTGGCAACGCAGATATGCTACAGTGCTCCCAAGTTGAAATCCACAGGTGGGTAATTTGTATTCCACAGGTGTTTATAATCCACACAGAGCAGTCTGAGTTTTTTTCCATCCCTTGGGGCAGGCTTGCCGCAGAAGATATTGTATTAGCAGCATTGATCCTGCCGACTACGCCAAGTGTAGGGTCAGTGGGCCGAGCTGGGAGGTGGTCCCTCGATATACCACGCAGTGGCGTACAGACACACGATGAGGCAAGTTTCGGGTACAACAGGTCCAAGTTTATTCTCTTGCCGTCCACCTGACGGCCTCCGAAGTACACCGCACTTCAATTCACTTTGCTTCACTTCACTTCTCGGCCCCCCTGTTTCCAGGGCCGCTTCCCGCACACCGTACTTTACACCGGGGACGTACATTTACGCACCGTCCCCTCTTCTCTCTTCGATGCTCCTGTCAGATCCATCACTGTGGCCGCCTTAGGCCCGTAAACCAACAGCACTTTTACTGATCAGTCGTCTCTCTCTCAATACGGTATGCTTTACCTCAGTGCCTCATCTATACTGCGGTACTCCGGTGTCAGGACCACCCCCTGAAATTCTCTCTCCTCAGTCCCCCTGGTTTGGTTTTCCTCACAGCGCACAAACTGTCATAGTCCTCCTGTCACTGGAGCTCCCTCTGGGGACTGGAACTTTCTGGAACCCTCCTGTCAAATTTATATAATTCCCAGTTCCCTATAACTCCGCCCCCATGACCAACGGTTTCCTAAGCCCTAAGTTGATGTCAAGTCTTTGTTCACACTCCTCCCTGCCCTCTAATGGTCAACCCAAGGTACTGCACGTCCACTACACTTTCTCAGCTGTTTCCCCACTGTAGTAACTGACACCTGTCTAAACCTTCCTTTCTCTGTTCTGACACATCTGTCCGTCCATCAGGTCACCTTCCCTACACTCTCCCTTCCTTTGTCTATTGTCGTCCTCGACAATCGTAATCCCTGCCTTCGTCATTCTGAAGCTTCACCTACACTCTGTTGTTGGGCCAAACCCACTACCTGCGGGGGCCAAACCATACTGGGAGCACCATGCTCTGAGCATCCTACTGCTACTCACCAGCGCCCACGCCACATGACAACGTCTTTCAAATTGGGCTGTAGTAACTGACACCTGTCTAAACTGTGCAAACCTTCCTTTCTCTGTTCTGACACATCTGTCCGTCTGTCAGGTCACCTTCCCTACAAAAACATCTTATATACCAGCTTGCAACTTAAAAAACAGGCCCTAATAGAGCTGCGTCAACAGAAAAATAAAAAAGAAAAGAATTTAAGAAAATGGCAAAATCAAACCATTTTTTTTTACAAAGTTTGGAATTTTTTTAACCACTAAATTTTATTTATATAATAAAATTATAGTTTGGAATCACTGTAACCCTACTGATCTAGAGAATTGTAATATCAGGTGATTTTTTTACCACATATATACTGTGTGCAATTTTGGGCTTCAGTGTACAAGAAGGAAATCACTGAACGTTAGCTGTTGTAGGAACCATGTCACAAATCCTGCCCATTGGCGCCCATGTCACGTGATTGGGGGATGTCGATCAGGAGTCAGGAGCGACAGGAGTAAGGAGAGATAGGAGTCAAGAGCAACCGGAGTTAGGAGTGACAGGAGTCAGGAGTGATTGGAGTCAGGAGCGACTGGAGACAGGAGTGACCAGACAGGGCCAGAGTACCGTACGGAAGGCACACAATAATCAGGCGCTTCCATGAGGGAGGAGCCGCCTGATATACCCTGTGCTGGAGCTTGATTGGTAATCGCTCCACAGGGCTAGTGCAAAAGGGGTTAAGTGAGGGGAAGAGTGCACGCCCGTGGCCTAAGGCACATGCCCGGGACAGGAGCAGAGGAGGAGGAGGAGCGGCTGGAGCAGTGAGCGGGGAGCCCGGGGGAGACCCAGGGAGCAGGAGCAGGCAGAGCATGACCCGGCATGACAGGTGACACCCCTGTTCCCTGTCCTCCATGCCTTCCTAGCCTATTTCGGTCCTCCTTTTGAACTTCCTCCAGCTGCCTTGGACATTTTCATCAGGATCATGGTCGGGTGTCATCTTCTCACTCTCTTTGGGTGATGGCAGCATCAAGGGCACACTCATTACTTTGCATTTGCAGTGAGTATGGACCATTGATTCTTGCACTCAGCTGGTTTTTCTGCTTTTTGGTTCCCATTATTTTTGGGTTTCCTCGCACCTTGTCATTTTGAAATGCTTCAGCATACTTGTGGGCTTCTCATGTGGTTCATCTACCCATGATTATATATTTCTTTCTCACAGTATACTCTGACATAGGTTATATCTTATGTAGCGATTTGGCATTTGTATAGGGGGACTATTATACTATTTAAGGCTGTATTTCATATTTGGGTGTAACTAAGTGAACACTAGAGCTCCTGATTGTGGGATTAGACTTGGCCCTAGATGGACACTAGGTGCTACATGAGGACAGACTGTAGAGGCATGGAAGTTAACCCACAAGGGCTGGAAGCTGGACTGTTCCAGAAATAGAGTACAGCTGGTACAGGCATGCATGTCAGGAACTCAGAAATTGCAGGTGCTGGCAGAGATGGCTGGTATACACGCAGGCACTGGAAGGTGCAGGCTGGTAGGGCTGATATACAGGCAGGCACAGGCTAGTATGGCTAGCATGCAAGTAACCACTGGTGGGTGCAGGCTGTCACAGCTGGTATACAGATGAGAACAGCTAAGTGCAGGCTGGTATGGTTGGCATACAGGTGAGCACAGCAGGTTCAGGCTGATATGGCTGGTATGCATGTGAACACGGTAGGTTCAGGCTGGTAGACTGATATACAAGCAGGCACTGGGAGGTGCAGGCTGTCACAGCTGGTATACAGATGAACACGGCAGATGCAGGTATAGCAAGCGTGGCTGGTAAATACCCTGGCACAGGCCGGTACAGGCATGCACAGGCAGGTATGGACAAGTACTGGAAGACAAACTTGAACAGGGGACCTGAGAACTATTAAGCATGAAACAGGCAGAGTACATATGTTGCTCAAGCACCTCCCCAGAGGTGAAGGTGCCTTAAATAATAAGTGTCTTCCAGCCATTGACTAGGGACACTTTAGAACAGCGCATGCTGTCCCTTTAAGAGGGTGGGAGCACGCTCACGCCCTAAGCACAGTGCAGCGGCACCTGTAGCCATGCGCAGACCGTGAGCAGTAACAAAAAAGAGGAGGATGTGCAGGATGATGAGTGTGTCGGCGTCCCTGCCGGGGGAGGGAAGAAGCGTGCAGGGACGATGGCGCAATATGTTATACTTCACTCGTCTGATCTATTGAGGTAAGTTGAAAGGTTCTCAGCTATAGCAGATACCATCATTACTTAGATGAAAAGAACAGACAGGAAGGGGTAAAGTGACATAGGAGTAACAAGGAATAGCCCTTGACAGCATTATCAATGAAAAATATCCACTCCCTCTGTCAGATCAATTCAAACAGTATACAATGACCAGCAGCTAAACTACCTTTACATGATCAGGCACAAGCCTCACACAGGATACACCAGAGACACCATTATCAGTTTATCTCTGCACAGCAAAATTTTTTTAAATACATCCACTTGTGAAAATTGTTAATTTTCCGCTATTTTTTGATTGGACAGCACTATTTGTTCATAGGCCAACCCCTTTAATTTTTTGTTCCTGCAGGATAAAAGCCACTGTCAGACATTTCTGACAGCAGCAGATACCACCTTCCCTTAAACATGCATGCTTGGTTTAGCTGGTTCACAGTCCTAATGATCATAATATTAGAACATAAGCAAATTTTGACCATGAGTCATTGAAATCATGGTGTGTTTCTGTATGTAAAACACCAGGCAGACCATGACTTGCTATTGATTTTTTTGTACAAGCAACTTACTTTACTTAATTGAGGAAGAACATATACATTAGTACTAATTATACAAACAATAATTAGTTTTGAGGAAATGAAAATGTATATTATTAAGCTTTTATGCTTATCTATAATCAACATGATGTATAATTTGTCTTAGAAGTACCAATTCATTTTGTGTTTGAAGAGTCTACTAAGCTGAAGATATTTTCTTAATTTATAGCATATTAAAATAAGAATGATCGCCAACACAAATTCAATTTGTAAACTTTGCTAAGTGCTTCAGTAAAAGCGTGATAAGAGTAGATTTTGTGCTTGCAAACTATCACTACGTAAAGCAATAAAAGTGTTTTGTAGCTTTTCATTGGATAAAGAAGAAATTATGATAGCAGCCAGTGCACATCGAAAAAAATCTAAATTCTCTCAAGGATTGCTTACAATAAAGCTGCAGGTAATGAAGTATGCTGATGTCGGGTAATAGTTTAATTTACTAATGTTATTTTGTTATTTAGAATTATTGACATTTTTTAAATCATATTCATAAATAAATTATATAAGACATACTAAGTTAATACAATAGTCAGATAAATACATGTTCATTTATTATACAATCCTATGTGTTAAGCCAGATGCTTAGCAAGAAATAGTTGTTTTGATTGGTTGCAGGGGGTTTATATGGCAGGGCTGTGCACTACTGTATTAGCTTGATAAAGACCCATACCTATACTAGGGATCAAAACATTGTTGCTGATTCTGTATTTGTGATGCCATCATAAAGCAACTTGATCGGTATTAGATGCTGAACCCATCTTCCTTTAAGGCCCTTTTACATTTAGCGATGCACCAGCGATCCGACCAGCGATACGACCCGGTCAGGATTGCTGGTGCATCGCTAAATGATCGCTAGTGAGCTTCCACACAGGAAGATCTCACAGCGATGCAGCAGCGACGCAGCGCACGATACTCACCTTTAACACACAGCGATCCTGGCGTCCTCCCGCCTGCCTCCAGGGTTGCTCGTCGTCACAGCAGGAAGCAGACGAGAAATGGAGCCGCGCGATCAGCGATGGACAGCGGGGGAGCCGGTCGGAGGTAAGTATCACACATAGCGATATCGCTTTAGCCATCCATCAGACTGTCAGATAGACAAACGTGATTTGTCATGTCAAAGAAAATGTTTGCACTGCCCCAGAGTACAGAGGTAGTGTGCTATAACACCACTGAATACAATGCTTAGCACTGTGATTGGTGACGTAAGGCTTGCATACAGATGGAAACCCATGCTATGAAACTCCCATAGGAGAGAATAGATTCTGAACTCTGCTGTTATTGAGCTAGCACAGTTTTGGTGATTTTTAGCACTTTGCAACACCCAGTGGTCGGTGCTCATAGCAAGTGAGTAAATCTGCTACATTGAGGCAAACTGATCATTTCCTCTATGTAGCAGTGCCGATTGGGTTGTGGCAGCTTCTAGTTGTCAGAGACACCGCACTACACTTGCTCATAGAGCCAGTGCACGTGTCCTGAGTACAGAAGCAGTGCTAAGAGTTACCTGGGGAGCAGGGCAGCAGAGGTGACAAAGCGTGCTTCAACTAATAGTGTCAGAGAAGCCAGAGAACTCAGATTATGGCAAAGCAGAAGTCATGCACGGTACAGACCAGCGAGGTACAGGAGGGATAAACAGATGGGAGGTCAGACAAAGCAAAAGGTCATACACAAGATATCAGTACAGTACCAGGGAGGAGACAGAGCGGATAATCAGGGCCAAGCAGAGATCAAAACCAAACAGACATAGGAGGTACCAGGCAGAATCCAAAGCGATATCCAGGGAACAGACCGAGTCATACACAGAGAATCAAGCAACCAGAACACAGCACTAACACTCAGGGGTCACCACACAATGCCAAGGGCAAGAGTATAACTGACAGGGATGGGAGCGTCCTGAGGCTATAAGAAGCCTCCCCCAGAACCAGGGAGAGGCCACAATCACAGCCCCAGGTGTGCAGGTAAGCCTGCATCGGGATCACAACCTTTAACCCCAGAAATGCCAGTCATCAGCACTGGTTCCAAACATTAACCCCACGTGTGCGAGTCAAACCCGCACTGAGATCATGCCAGTACCCCCCTCTCAACGGGGGGCCTCTGGACCCCCAGGCTTGCCCGGGTACTTAGCATGGAAAGCCTGTACCAGGCGATCAGCATGCATCAACCGGGCCGGTACCCAGGACCTGTCCTCAGGTCCATACCCCTTCCAATGAACCAGGTACTGTACCGACCGCCTTACCAACCTGGAATCTACGATATGACCAACCTCGTACTCCACCTGCCCCTCGACCAAAACAGGAGAAGCAGCAGACTCGGAGTCTCCCCGGACTGCTTCAAAAGGTTTCAGTAGAGATTTGTGGAAGACGTTAGGGATCTTGAAAGAGGGTGGAAGGCACAGCCTATACGCCACTGGATTGATTTTTTCCACAATCTTGTACGGGCCAATGAATTTGGGTCCTAACTTGGCTGACGGAATCTTTAACTTAATGTTTCCCGTGGAGAGCCAAACTTTCTCTCCCACCCGAAACATGGGACCAGGTGTTCGTTTCCTGTCCGCGAAAAACTTATACCTGCCTTGAGACCTGGATATACGCCGCTGGACTTCTGCCCATGTATCTTTTAACCGCTGAACAGAGTCCTCAGCCCCGGGGCACCCCGAATCCAGACGAGAAAACTCACCAAAATGAGGACTGAACCCATAGTTAATCAAGAAAGGGGACCTACCAGTGGATTGACTCACCCGACTATTGAAGGCAAATTCAGCCAACGGCAGTGCATTGCACCAGTCATTCTGTCTAGCAGAGGTTAGACACCTGAGGATCTGTTCCAGGGACTGGTTAGTGCGCTCCGTCTGCCCATTGCTCTCAGGATGGTATGCAGACGAAAAGGACAGAGACATACCTAATTTTTTGCAGAAAGCACGCCAAAACTTAGCCACAAACTACACACCACGATCAGACACCACATTCAGGGGTACCCCATGCAACCGGATCACATGCTGCACAAACAACCTGGACAACGTCTCAGCTGACGGTAGTGCGGACAGGGGTACGAAATGAGCCTGCTTAGAAAACCTGTCCACCACTACCCATACCACTGTATTACCCTTAGATGGAGGGAGATTGGTAACAAAATCCATGGATAAGTGAGTCCATGGCCTTTCGGGCACTGCCAAGGGTATCAGCTCCCCTGCCGGCCGGCTATGAGAGCTTTTAGAACGAGCGCAGACCCCACAACCAGCAACAAATTTTTTTATGTCCGAACCAAGGGTAGGCCACCAAAAGATCCTAGCCACCGCCAGACGTGTGGCTGAAATACCAGGGTGAGCACTCAGCTTGGATTCATGGAACTCCTGCAAGAGTTTCAGGCGAAGTTGCTCTGGGACAAACAACTTCCCCTCCGGCTTGGCCGCCGAGGCCTGCGACTGGGCCCCCTGAATCTCCCGTTCCAATTCAGATGAGACCTCTGCTATTACAACCCCAGGGTGAAGAATGGAGGATGGTGGCTCAGGGGGCGACACCGGCTGAAAACTGCGTGATAAGGCGTCAGCCTTGACATTCTTAGACCCTGGACGAAATGTAATTGTAAACTGAAAACGGGAAAAAAAAGTGACCAACGGGCTTGTCTGGGCGTTAGTCTTTTAGCAGACTCAATGTACGACAAATTTTTGTGATCCGTGATCACCGTAACCGGGTGACTGGCCCCCTCCAAAAAGTGCCTCCATCCTTCAAACGCCAATTTGACCGCAAGAAGCTCTCTATTGCCTACGTCGTAATTTCTTTCCGCAGCAGAGAACTTCTTGGAAAAGAAAGCACATGGCCTGAGGTTGGTTAGAGTGGCAGGCCCTTGGGACAACACCGCCCCCACCCCCACCTCAGAGGCGTCCACTTCCACAACGAATGGTTTGGACGGATCTGGCTGCACTAACACAGGAGCAGACATAAAACATTTTTTCAGCGTCGCAAAGGCCTCTTTTGCGAGCGAGGACCAATTTATCACATCCGCACCTTTGCATGTTAGATCCGTGAGAGGTTTGACCACTTGCGAAAAAACCCGGATAAATTTGCGGTAATAATTGGCGAACCCCAAGAAGCGCTGAAGACCCTTAAGATCTCGGGGTTGCACCCAATCCGCAATGGCCTGCAGCTTCTTGGGGTCCATGCGAAAACCCTCACCGGATACAATTAACCCCAAAAAGGACAACTCTTGTACACAGAATACACATTTTTCCAATTTAGCATACAAATGATTTTCTCTCAGCCTTTGGAGCACAGTTCGTACATGTTCCAAATGAGAATACTTGTCGGGGGAATATATCAAAATATCATCTAAGTAGATAACGACAAAACGACCAATGAGATCCGAGAATACCACGTTGATGAAATTCTGAAATATGGCAGGGGCGTTGGTAAGACCAAACGGCATGACTAAATTTTCCATTCATCCCCCTCTTGGACCCTTATCAAATTATATGCCCCCCGAAGGTCCAGTTTAGAAAACCACTTTGCCCCTGATAGTTGGTTACATAAATCGGGAATCAACGGAAGGGGGTACGTATTCCGTACAGTAATTTGATTAAGCTCCCGGAAGTCGAGACAGGGACGTAACCCGCCATCTTTTTTCTTTACAAAAAAGAAACCTGCCGCCACAGGTGAGACTGAAGGACGTATGTGTCCTTTGCGCAGACTTTCAGTAATGTACTCCTTCATAGCCAAGCGCTCAGGACCGGACAAATTAAACAGACGGGCTTTGGGTAATTTAGCCCCCGGGACCAGCTCAATAGCGCAGTCAAAGGGTCTATGTGGCGGTAACGTCTCGGCCTCGCTTTCGGAGAATACATCTTCGAAGTCCTTCAGGCATTCCGGAATACCTTCCAGCTCGACAGATGATACAGACACAGATTTAACAGGTTCAACCAGCAGTGCGGATTTATCATATAACTCAAAATCATTAAACCCCCATTGTACAATCTCCCCCATTTTCCAGTTAATAACTGGGTTATGGTGTTGTAACCAGGGCATGCCCAACACCAACCCTGCAGGTAGATTGTCCAGCACAAAACAACTTATGTTTTCCACATGAGTAGCGCCCACTCTGAGCGAAAACACATCAGACATAAAGCGAATTCCCTCCTTAGTGAGGGGAGATGAGTCAATGGCCATCACCTTGATCGGAACCTTGAGCCTAACTGTCCCTATCTTGCAGTGTGACCAATTGGGAGTCAATAAGATTAATAGATGATCCGCAGTCCACGAAGGCTGTAGAGGAAAAAGAACTACCATCCACAAACAGTTCCACAGGCAGTACTACTTTAGAAAACGAGGAAAATGGTACCTGAGGGTCTGAGCAGCCTCCCCGTTGACTACCCAGACCTAGTCGTTTCCCGCCGACCGGGTTTGAAGACGGGCAATCCGGACACTCCCTTTTCCAATGTCCCGTTTTACCGCAGTAAAAGCATAACTGCTTGTCCTTCCGGCGTTTCCTCTCTGTATCCTTCAGGGAGAGGGCGCCTACATCCATGGGCTCAGGGGCAGTCTCTTTTCCACTGGGGAATAATGGAGTATCCACCTGCATCACCCCTCTGGCCCGCAGCCTGCGGTCCATCTGGACGGCCTGGGTCATGGCGTCCTCGAGAGAGTTAGGTGGGGGATGTAACGTCAAGGCATCCTGCAGCCGCTCGGACAAGCCTCTGCGAAAGAGTCCTCGGAGTGCAGCGTCGCTCCAAGAGACCTCTGCCGCCCAGCGGTGGAACTCAGAACAAAACCACTCAGCTGAGTGTTTCCCCTGACAGACACTCATCACCATGTCCTCTGCCAATCGCACTCAGTCAGGTTCATCATAAATGTGCCCGAGGGCCTCAAAGAATGCGTTCACTGACATACGTTCAGGAGCAGAGGAAGACAGTGAGTAAGCCCATGCTTGCGGAGCCCCCCGAAGTAGGGAAATAATGACCCCCACCCTCTGGAACTCATCCCCGGAGGAGCGGGGCCTTAGAGAAAAAAAAAGTTTGCATCCTTCTCTGAAAGACCTGAACTCCTTTTTATCCCCTGAGAAAAGGTCTGGTAATTTGACCGGAGATTCAGGGGACGCTAATGACACATCCCTACCCCAAGAACCAGAAGCCCCTGCATCGACAGCCCCCTGCACAGTAACCACCAACTGTTGCTGGGTCTGGGCCATCGTGCGTTGTTCCACATTGAGCTTATGGAACATTTGGGTCAGGTGCTTGACCTGATCAGCCAAGGCTTGTATGGGATCCATGAGGATAACACACTTTTTTTTTTTTTTTTCTTCAGAAAAAAAAACCAAACCCTGAATTGGTCAGTTATAATGTCAGAGACACCGCACTACACTTGCTCATAGAGCCAGTGCACATGTCCTGAGTACAGAAGCAGTGCTAAGAGTTACCTGGGGAGCAGGGCAGCAGAGGTGACAAAGCGTGCTTCAACTAATAGTGTCAGAGAAGCCAGAGAACTCAGATTATGGCAAAGCAGAAGTCATGCACGGTACAGACCAGCGAGGTACAGGAGGGATAAACAGATGGGAGGTCAGACAAAGCAAAAGGTCATACACAAGATATCAGTACAGTACCAGGGAGGAGACAGAGCGGATAATCAGGGCCAAGCAGAGATCAAAACCAAACAGACATAGGAGGTACCAGGCAGAATCCAAAGCAATATCCAGGGAACAGACCGAGTCATACACAGAGAATCAAGCAACCAGAACACAGCACTAACACACTCAGGGGTCACCACACAATGCCAAGGGCAAGAGTATAACTGACAGGGATGGGAGCGTCCTGAGGCTATAAGAAGCCTCCCCCAGAACCAGGGAGAGGCCACAATCACAGCCCCAGGTGTGCAGGTAAGCCTGTATCAGGATCACAACCTTTAACCCCAGAAATGCCAGTCATCAGCACTGGTTCCAAACATTAACCCCACGTGTGCGAGTCAAACCCGCACTGAGATCATGACACTAGTCTCCCATTTCGCCTCAGTCAAAGTAAAGCAATACAAATGAAATCAAATATACACATATTTGGTATCACCACATTCAGATTCGCCCGATCTATCATTGAAAAAAGGATTAACCTGATCACTAAATGGCATAGTGAGAAAAAAAATCAAAATGCCAGAATTACTTTTTTTGGTCGCTGCCGCATTGCATTAAAAAGCAGTAAGGGGCTATCAAAAGATCATATCTGCACCAAAATGTTATCATTAAAAACATCAGCTCAGCACACAAAAAATAAGCCATTACCCAACCCAAAATCACAAAAAATGAACACTCTACAGGTATTGGAAAATGGCTCAATTTTTTTTTTAACAAAGTTTGGAATTTTTTTTCACCACTTTGATAAAAAAAGAACCTAGACATGTTTGGTATCTATAAACTTGTAATAATCTGGAGAATCATAATGGCAGGTCAGTTTTAGCATTTAGTGAACCTAGCAAAAAAGCCAAACAAAAAACAAGTGTGGGGTTGCACTTTTTTGCAATTTCACTGCATTTGGAATTTTTTTCCTGTTTTCTAGTACACGATATGGTAAAACCAATGGTGTTGTCCAAAAGTACAACTCGTCCCGCAAAAAATAAGTCCTCACATGGCCATATTGATGGAAAAATAGAAAGTTATGGCTCGGGGAAGAAGGGCAGCGAAAAATGAAAACGTAAAACCGAAAAAAGCTCCAGGGGTAAAGGTGTTAAAAACATACTGGGAGTTATTTTTTCATGTGATACAATTGTATATGGGTTTGACTTTACATTGCAATGAATTGCTGTGCTAAGTTTGGCGATGTATTCACATACTGATTGTTGTTCTATATTCATGTATGGATGCTAGTTCGGGTGAAGCATTTATGCACTGATGGTAGTTCTGGTGATATAGCTATGTACTGATGATGGTCCTGAACTTGTATTCATGTGCAGATGATGGTTGTGCTCCTGTATTCATATACTGATGGTACTTCTAATTCTGTGTTCCTGAATGGTTCTAATCCTGTACACATTACACAATCCATAACTAGTCAGATAATGTGATAGGATTTATTAATAATGCATTATGCCATGTGACTAGTTAAGGATTACTACATCTGCATGTATGTTAGTAGCCTTTATTTTAAAATTGAGCACAATAGCATGTCATATCCTAAAAGTAAGAAACATACTCACTCTCGTTATTCAGCTCTGCTTATCAATTCCAGCAATAATCATGTTCCTATTTGTATGAAATTTTCATTGTCTCAATGAAGAAGGAATTGTAATTTTTCACTGAACGTTTGGAGAAGCTGGAAGTGAAGCTAGTCCATATGTGACTGTGAGTATACAAATTGCATGTGAGTGATCACATGATGACTACTGAAATCGCTTAAGCTGTGTGTAGGAGAGGACGCCTAACTACATTTTTCATCCAGTTACAAGAAAATCAAGATTAGTCTCTGGTGCTAGTCCATGTGATATGATAGAAAAAAGCATTATATAGAAGCCATGCCTGTCATCATGAGCCATTCTGCTAAAGTACTGATACAATCTTCAGCATTGTGTAAAATGGCTCTAGGCCTTTTTCTTTAAATCCTTGCAAAATGAATCATAAATTGTTCTAATTCACCAGGACCTACAATTTTCATGAAGTTCGACTCAAAGTCGTTTTACAGAGGATTGATCCCCTCATCTCTAATTATTACTCCTCTCCATATCCATCCATTGATATGGTTCAAATACTTGATAACGCTAAAAAAGAAAACCATATTTCAGACATGAATGATAACGAGCAACATCTAGCATCAAGTCATCTATTATCTCTGTGTTTCTGAATTAAAACATGAATATGTAAACTTCCTTTCTAGGAATTAGATGTCACTCAGTTTGTTACTTGAATGACTGCTTCACCTTGACATTATCATGATGAGCCACACTGAACCTTTCATCCATCAATGTCAACTAATTGATTAAATGCAGAATTACCATCCATTAAAAAGAAATTTGAGAGACTAGAAACTCAACTATCATAGAAAAAAACTCCCCCAAAAATTCCAGGGAAAAGAAGGCATAAATTATGCAATTATTTTTTGAGGGCTCTAGCATATCAGATATTACATTTACATTAGTAGTTTACTTTGATTGTAATTTTAGAATTTCGGTTTTGAGGAATGCTAGTAATGTTAGTCTAGGATGAAAATTAAATATGATACTTCATTAATACCAACTTCCAAGTATAACATGACTTTGGTTTGTTGATTTATGACAACCTATCTGTTGCTTCATAGATACATCAAAGACTGTAGGTAAAGAAAAAGATACTCACACTTTTTATTATTGGAAAAATGAGCGAATCTTCTGACATTCATATATGCCAACTTGGTTGTAATTTCCCCCAAAATTTGATTTATCCAAATAAATTTTCACGAATTTCAATACTGAACAGCTTTTAGCTTTTTGGAAAATATACGTACTGGAGAGGACAGAAAAGGAAACTCACTGAGCATAATTGCTTACTTGTACATGAGAGAAAGGACCCCGCTGATCATAAGAGCTTCCACTTTACAGGGCACTTTACAGGAGTAGAATACCTATATGGAAAACGAATACCAACAGTATACTAAAAAGTATATTTTCTCAGAATATCTATTATAGAATATAGCCCAAACAAAAAAACATTCAAAGTGCTGGTTAAAAGATGAATTATTTTTTCAGCCTCATTATTTTTTTCCGTGGCCCCTGCATACATACATTGTTTTTATCATTTCATCTTTTATTTTATATATCTTTTAATGAAAACAAGAATAAAATCTCTTTCTGCAACATCTCCTTTTTTTCATTGATATTATATGTCATGATATATTTTTTGTGGTATATTAAATAAAATAATTTTTTAATAATCTTTTAACCGCCACTTTGAATGTCTTTTTGTTTGGGCTACACTTTACAGGAGTGCCCAGTAATTTTAGGGATGGAAAATGACTCTGTTGTACAAACTATGCTCCACTGGGGACTGCTAATTAGAGATCAGTGAACTTGTTCGGAAAATGATCGACAGTCTCCAATTTGGCATGATCATAGCACATTTGGTTTCGTGATTGGTTTCCCGAGCATTTTTCTCAAAGTCGGCAAAATTTGATCACAGATGGGAAAATGATCATGTTTCCACTAATGCTTTTCTTTTGACTTTGTCTAGTATAGTGGTGCTGTATGATGAGCAGGGGGAAATGTTTTATAAGGGGAATGGGTGTGTCTAGGTCAGAGGAGTGTTGGAGTGTAACTTTTTATTTATTTAATTTTTTTTTCAGTAAAAACTTAATGTGTGTACATTTTGCAAGCCAATCAGGGCGGAGAAACCATTCACAACATCATGACACAAGGGTTTCTATGATTGGCTGCCAAAGTCACATGTTCCTGTTCATATAAAAAGCGGACATCTTGTTTTGCTGGCACCATTTTCTCAGTGTTACAGTGCAGCGAGGTCGCTCCTGCTGTTGCTGCAAGTGAATTTGTCATTTAGTTAGATAGCATCTTGTCCCGTGTGAAATCGGAATTCCAGCATCTTACTAGGTTGTGCTAAAACTGTGTTGCAGTCAGGATTAGTGATGAGCGAATCTGTTAGGAAAACGATCATCAAACATAAATTCGGCACGAATATGGCACATATGAATTTGTGATTGGAAACCCAAGCAAAGCTTTATAAAAACCGGTAACATTCGGTAAAAGTGCAGGAAAATATTTGTGTTGCCACAAAAATATTTTCAGCACTTTAGCAACGATAATGGTGGTGTATCATGAACGTTTGGAAAATGTTTGAGGGAAGGGGTTTTCAGAGCCCAGAGGCGCAGCGTTCTTGTAAGCACAGCAGCCATTTTTTTCCCTAACTTTATGTGTGCACTGTAATGATACTACGAATATGCTCACATTCAAAGTACTCTTCTAGACCTTTTCATTGTCACATACACTGAGCTCTGTTACATCCATTAGGTGTTAGGAATGGCGGAACGCACTAAATAAATAAATAATAAAGTCCGTTCGTTGCTCTGGGTCCACTGTGCAGTAGGTGTTAAACCGCTGCTAGATAATGGCAGACGCACTATGTGGCGGTATATTGCACGCGGGTTAGACGTCACCCGGTGTGCGCTGGACATACTCTGTTAGCTTCACAGAGACGCCTAAGGAATTAACATAAATTCTGAGCCTGTTGGACGCGCAGGTCTCAGATAAGTGCACGCACGATATATGGTCACAGGAGCTGGGCCCTAGGCAGAGGGTCAGAGTCCATCTAGACCTACCGTGCATGCAGCGTCGCAACTGCGGACGCCAAGAGGTGCTGCAGACTGCAGCACGGTGATAGACACTGCCGCTAATCGACAATGCCCGGTAGCAGGCGCACTGTCGGACGCTAGCACTGTGGAGGATGCTGTTGTGGCTTGCAGCTTGCCACTGGCTGGCGCAGACTCTAAACCTAAGTCCCTATACACATTCGTAATATCAGAGGAAGGGAATCTTAATGAGTCATTCGCAGGTTCATGCATCCATCATCATTCACACAGTAGCAACTAGAGACTATACTAGCGCATGGCCGAGCGGCCATGCGGGCCTTTTATAGCCGTGCTCTTCCGGGACCTTCCAGAACTCTGAGATGGACAAATCAGATCTGGAGAAGGACCTGAGCACGTGACTCACGATCTCCAATGGGAGATCGTCTCGTGAGCATGCCCAGTAGAGCGACGGAGGGACTTAGCCTCTGGAGCGATTTGCTGTTGAACAGCCTGCATTGCTATTGCTGACCCAAAGATGGCAGCAACTGCCAGACCCACAGAGCAGGACTGGGCAGAGCGTCTGGGATGCTGGGGTTGCTGAGCAATCTCCTCTGTGGTCGATAGATAATGGGAGACCGCAGAATGTGAGGCTCTGGATTCCTGTTGAGCCGCTGCAGGAATCCAACGCCTAACATTACCGCCCTCCAGAAGAAGGCGTCAGGGATGGCTAAGTTGCCAGGAGCAGAAGTTGGAGCGGGGCGCCGATGTGTGTCGGAGGGGGTCTTCATTCTCACTTTAGAGGTTTAAGTGACATGCGGGGTGTGACTCAAACTGTCGCCAACCTCCACTGCCCAGTCTGCCACCGGCAAAGAATACAGTAACCCAGCCGGCCTCTGTTTAGAGGAGCTGCTCTGAGCACAAGAGGCGCATGCCTGAATGTATTTTTTAGTGTCTCGAGCCCTGTGGGGCCACCAATAAGACCTTTCCAGGAGTTTTGTGGTCTGCTTATAGCCAAAGTGGCCACCTACCCTGGACGCGTGTGCCCAGGTGAGAACCTCGGACCGTAAGTGAGACGGGATAAAGGTCTTGCCCGGCGGCACTGACTCGAGGACGACCAGAGCCATGATCGTCAGACTCCCAGTAGGGGGCGTGGAAAGATCCGCAGGCACCTCCGCAGTAGCTACTTGGATGCTTTCCTCCATGCACCTTCCCACACAGTTTTTGCTCCATCCCAGTATTCTCCCTGAGGACCACTCTATATGAGGGGAATGGCAACGGAGCCAGGGAACCCCGAGGAGCACCTGATCGATGCCCTCTGGCATAATGAGCAGGGAAAGCGTCTCCTGGTGAGGCGGTGAAATTGAGAGCCTAAGGGGTACTGTTTGGTGGGTAATCTGGGATGATAAGGTCACCCCATTGACCACTCTAATGGGCACTGGGCGAGGAAGTGGTACCAGCGGGATAGCGTGCTGTTGGGGGAAGGACGAAGACATAAAGTTCCTTTCTGCCCCGGAATACACCGTGACCCATACCTCCCAAGAGGAATCACCGCTATCTAACGTCCCTTGGAGTGCCGGTTTGGGGGAGAAGGTCTCCATAGCGAATAGACCCCCACCAATGACCAGTGGACGTGATTGTTTTTTTGGCTGCTGCGAACACCTGTTAGCCGGGAGACCAGACTGTCGACACTGGTAACAGCGTGTGGAGCTTTGTGCCGGACTCGTCTTGAGACCGGCGCCGGACACCTCCATGGGCTCTGGAGGTAAACTCTCCAGCTCGGGTGGTCCTAGAGGTTCAAAGAGGTTGGGAGCCAAGCTAACCTTCCGTCTGGATTGAGCACGTTCCAGCCCTCACTCTGAAAAATGGAGATCGATGCGGGTGGAAATGGCAATCAGCTCTTCCAGACTTGTGGGAACCTCTCTGGTAGATAGAGCATCCTTAACATGCTCCGCCAAACCTCTCCAGAACACAGGGATGAGGGTTTTATCAGACCATTCCAGCTCGGAAGCCAGTGTCCGGAAACGGACGGCATACTGCCTGACCGAGAGGGATCCCTGAGTTAACGCTAGTAGCTGGAGAGAGGTGTCATGGGTGACCAGTGGCCCCAAGAAGACCTGCTTTAGGGATGTTAAGAACTGAGCAGCGGTCCGAACCTCTGGGTCACCACACTCCCACAGTGGGGTGGCCCATTCCAACGCCCTGCCCGATAGAAGGGAAACGATAAACCCCACCTTAGCCCGTTCCATAGGGAATCATGCGGCCAGTAACTCAAGCTGGATAGAGCACTGGCTCACAAAACCCTGCAGGAGGCGCTGTAGCCAGAAAATTTATCGGGTAACGGGAGGCGGGAAACTGTCAGAGCCACCTGGGCAGCAACCTCAGTAAACTTCACAGCTGAGGTGGCACTCTCGAGAGTAGCCAACCTGCCCTCCAGCTGCCGAATGTACTGCAGTAGCTGCTGCTGGTCTGCCATTACTAGCCAGACCCTGGCGCTAGTATAATGTTAGGAACGGTGGAACGCACTAAATAAATAATAAAGTGCATTCGCCGCTCGTGGTCCACCTTGCAGTAGGTGTTAAACCGCTGCTAAATAATGGCAGATGCGCTATGTGGCAGTATATTGCACGTGGGTTAGACGTCACCCAGTGTGCGCTGGACGTACTCTGTTAGCTTCACAGAGCCACCTAAGGAATTAACATAAATGCTGAGCCTGTTGGACTCGCAGGTCTCAGATAAGTGCACACATGATATATGGTCACAGGAGCTGGGCCCTAGGCAGAGGGTCAGAGTCCGTCTAGACCTACCATGCGTGCGGCGTCACAACTGCGGACGCCAAGTGATGCTGCAGACTGCAGCGCGGCGACAGACACTGCCGCTAATCGACAATGCCCGGTAGCAGGAGCACTGTCGGATGTTAGCACTGTGGAGGATGCTGTTGTGGCTTGCAGCTTGCCACTGGCTGGCGCAGACTCTAAACCTAAGTCCCTATACACGTTCATAATATCAGAGGAAGGGGATCTTAATGAGTCATTTGCAGGTTCATGCATCCATCATCATTCACACAGTAGCAACTAGAGACTATACTAGCGCATGGCCGAGCGGCCATGCGGGCCTTTTATAGCCGTGCTCTTCCGGGACCTTCCAGAACTCTGAGATGGTCAAATCAGATCTGGAGAAGGACCTGAGCACGTGACTCACGATCTCCAATGGGAAATCGTCTCGTGAGCATGCCCAGTAGAGCGACGGAGGGACTTAGCCTCTGGAGCGATTTGCTGCTGAACAGCCTGCATTGCTATTGCTGACCCGAAGGTGGCACAAGCTGCCATACCCACAGAGCAGGACTGGGCAGAGTGACTGGGACAACCGGATTGCTGAGCAATCTCCTCTGCGGTCGATAGATAATGGGAGATCGCAGAATGTGAGGCTCTGGATTCCTGTTGAGCCGCTGCAGGAATCTGACGCCTAACATTGGTCTGTGCAAGACACACACTGTGAGCTTTTCAACCCCCTCCCAGCTCCTTCTAGCTTCACATTCTGTGTAACGTAATTCTGGTTTATGGCCCTAAGCTTGCTGAAGGCAGTTGGGGAAATATACATTTTTGTCTAAGATAGAGTTGGTTTAAGATCTAAATATTAGGGCATATCTTGACCCCAGTTGGTGTTATAGGTATGAAAGTTACATATTAGGGATGTGCTTCGATAAAGCTACCCACCCTTTAGTTTTCTAGACTCCAGCTTCAGCGGAGTCATAGAAATGGATTCCTACTTAACCGGTATATACAGGTACTTCGTGTTTTGGCTCAAATTAATGCCAACATCATGCTGGGGAAAGTGATACTTTGTTCGTCGCTCTATGAGGTTCCCACTTTGAGATATGATACTTATCCGTTTTCAGTACATGCTAGCCCCTCTGAGAAAAGAGGAGTGCTTCCATAACTCAGCCCCCCTCAGTGATGTCATGACTCGGGGGCAAAGGAAAATGGGAGCTCATTTTGCATGTGTCTTTGCCCTGGAAACCTGATACAGAGACTCTGTGATGCACTGTGATGTATCGACCCTCCCCCACTCCGCATGGTCTGCTATGAAATGACTTAAGCAACTGTGTTTTTCTCCTTTTAATCCCTGTTATTTTAATAATAATCTTTATTTTTATATAGCGTTAACATATTCCGCAGCGCTTTACAGTTTTGCACACATTATCTTCGCTGTCCCCGATGGGGCTCGCAATCTAAATTCCCTATCAGTATTGTCTTTGGAGTGTGAGAGGAAACCGGAGTGCCACGCATACATGGGGAGAACATACAAACTCCTTGCAGATGTTGTCCTTGGTGGGATTTGAACCCAGGAAACCAGCGCTGCAATGCTATCCACTGAGCCACCATGATCATTTGTACATATTTCAATTACCTCATTTTGTAATATCTTTTTATACCTTTTGTAAACACTGCCTACTTTTTGGAGTAAAATCTATAAAATTACTAGCTTTGTTTCTCCTTGCTCTATAGCGTATGTTAATGTCTCTGAGGCTAAATTCGCTACTGATTGGGTTGGCTCCTGACCTGTTACTAATCAGGAATAGGAGCCAGTGGCAGCGCTGTGTCCTGGGCTTGTTCGGCAAAGCTGGCAGTGATGGAACGGGTTTTATAAGAGTATTGCCTGGCTGCGTCTGGGAGTAGTTATATTTCCCTTCGCTGCAGCATGCTGAATATCCAGTACATATCCCAGGGGCCAGTCTGGTGACTGATTACCCTAGGTGCAGTTCCCTAACTGACCTGAGGGTAAGGGGGCACCAGAGAGCAGCAAGTTCCAAAACAGGAACTGGAGTGGTGGGGTCATATAATGGGATCCCTGATGACCTGGGGACAACCAAACACCCCGGTTCATGACATGCACATTGCAGCTAGCCAATCAGGGAGCAGGAAACACCCACAATGTCCTGACACAATGGCTTGCATCATTGACTGCTGAAATCACATGTCCCTCTCCATATAAATAGCTGACATCTTGTTTTAGGGCCATTCTGACACTGTAACAGCGCAGAGAGGTGGCTCCTGACACTGTCACTTTTAACAGCAAGATTTTAGCTAGTTAGTTAGATGGTTGTATATCAGATAGTGTAGCTAGATAGTGTGGAGTGTGCTGTAAAATTCACAGACAAAGCCAGCAGGGCACACGTCCTACAAGTGTGTTCTGCACTGCTTCTATTGTGCTCCATACACAAGTATAGCATTCTAAATAATATTTTTTCAGTAGCTAAATGTGAAAAAGCCTGCTGTATCCCACATTTTAGCTAGTTAGGTGGTTGCATATCAGTCAGATAGTGTAGCTAGATAATGTCCAGTGTGACTGTAAATTACTTTCCTGAATATTTTTTTGGGCCGTTACTAAAGTCCACAAAGTCAGCAGGGCACATGTCCAATAAGTGTGTTGTGCACTGCTTCCATTGTGCTCCACGCACAAGTATAGCTTTCTAAATAATTTTTTTTTTCAATAACTAAATGTGAAAAAGTCTGCTGTATCCCACATTGTCATTTATTGCTGTGGTGAAATGAAACTATCTGCAGACCTAAGGCACATTAAAAAAGTAGAATTTTTTCTGTTGCTAAATGTGAAACAGCCTGCCATATCCAACATTGTCGTGTTGTGGCAGTGACATGAACCTGTCTGCAGATCTAACGCGCATTAAAAAAATTCTGTATTTTTCTGTTGCTGAATGTGATACAGTCCACCATATCCTACACTGTCATGTTGTGGTGGTGATATGAACATGTCTGCAGACCTAATGTGTATTAAAAAAATTAGAATATTTTCTTTGCTGAATGAGATACAGCCTGCCGTATCCCAGATTGTCATGTTGTGGCAGTGATATGAACCTGTCTGCAGACCTAACGTGCATTAAAAAATTCTAATTTTTTCTGTTGTTGAATATGATACAGCCTGACGTATCCCACATTGTAATGTTGTGGTGGTGATATGAACCTGTCTGCAGCTCTAATGCACACTAAACAAATTAGAATATTTTCTTTTGCTGAATGAGATACAGCCCACCATATCCCACATTGTCATGTTGTGGTGGTGATATGAACCTGTCTGAAGACTTAACACGCATTAAAAAAAATTCTAATTTTTTCTGTTGACAAATGTGATACTTTCCGCTATATCCAACCTTTTCATTTAGTGGCATTGAAATTGTTCTGTGTGCAGAGCTGTTGCACATTAAAATTAATTTATTTTATTTATTTTACAAACGTGATACTGCAGGATGAGTTTGAAATTGTTTTGAGCCTATCTTCTAGATTATGTGCTTCTTTGACATCCAATTTCTCACGGGCATCTTTTATACCTAGCTTGAAACACACATCTGTTACACCTATCTTCTGACGAGCATCAAACGCTCTCTGGTAATTGGTGTTGGGTACATGAGTATTAGGCCGGAGTCACACACAACGATAAAAAAATCAGTCTGATTTTTACGGACCGAAATGGCACAAAGGTTTCTTGACCAAGGATCCGTCTGTCATCCGAATTTCCTGCGATGATCCGATTTTATTCACATCTAAGCATCCGTTTGACATACGTCTGGCGATATTTTCTCGGAGGCTTGCAAAATGGACAAATAACGGTATTTAGGCCTGAACCTAATTTGAATCATCATCCCGCCCTATATTTATGGGATCTCCAACAGGTGGGAGCCTGCTACCTTTGCCATAGAGTCAGTGCTTGGATTTTGCTATCTCTGCTTTGTGCTAAACATGACAGACAGGCTTAATTTTAACACCAATGAACGTTTTCTTTTCTATTGGGTTATATCCCGACGTTTTGGTGAGCCATACCCTGTGATTGTCAATCTGAGGAGGCGTAGACGAATGTGGGTCCATCCGCTTTTGTTGCGCAGGATATCTAAAGGCCATTTCCATTGTCTCTATACATCTCTGCGTAGCCATCCGGAGTTCTTTCAATATTGTCGGATGAGCCTTGCTACATTTGATCTTTTGCTGGAGATTGTGCGCCCTGAGATCACGTTTCAGGACACGAGGATGCGCAAAGCTATTTCTGCAGAGGAGCGGCTTCTCCTCACCTTATGGTTTGTCTTAAAGCAATATGTTGATGATGTGTGAAGTAGCATATTTCATTTCCAGACCTTGAATCTTATAGAATTTTGGCATGTACTGTAATATTATATATTTACAACCACATTTCCCAAGATACATGATATGCTTGTATATTACTGAACCAAGCCATGGCATGTAATTTAATGTTGACCATGCATACTTTAGAATTGATAGACTATAAATTTGATTTAAGCTTTATCTGTTGTTTGTTGGGCTGTGTACTCATGTTTTTTCTTTTTTAGCTTCCTTTCAACTGGCCTTTCATATGCTGGTCTGCATTTAGAATTTTTAATCAGGAAATCAACAATCTCTGGCATTGTCCGGTCTACCTGCTCAGAAATCTGGTCCAGACTCCATCATGTGGTAATGCCGGAGCCCAAAATGGCAGACTGGTTGCATATCTCCCATGGATTTGAGGCCAGTTTCCACAATGTTTTGGAGCCCGGGATGGGAAGCCCATCCGTGTGCGTAAGCCGCCGAACTCAGGGTCCCAATTCTATAATTATAAACAATATTTTTCTGTAGTATTGTTGGCCCTGGTCGACACTCACTACAGGTTTATAATTGTAGATATTGGGGCCTATGGAAGAACTGGAGACTCCAGAGTCTTCAATTCTTCCATTATGGGTCGGCGGCTGCGTAATAATCAGCTGGACCTACCACCACCACGTCAGCTTCCAGACTCAAATCTTGAACCGGTGCCTTATGTTCTTGTAGCAGATGAGGCATTTCAATTGAGCCGACATGTCATGAGGCCATATCCAAGAAGAAAACTTGACCACCTGCATCGAATATTTAACTTGCGCCTATCACGTGCTCGGCGACTGGTGGAGTGCGCCTTTGGTATTCTTTCAGCCAAATGGAGGGTCCTACAGTTCGCCATTCAGCTGAGTGAAGCTAGTGTAAATGAAGTTATTAAAGCCTGTGTGGTCCTGCATAACTTCACACAAATTCATGATTGCCCCTCACATGATGATGCTGAATTTGAGTCTGGCAATGTGTCTAGGCCTAGGACACATGTAATCCCACCCCGTCGTCCAATCTCAGGACTCAAAGTACGTGATGTGTTCACTACTTATTTTCTTACACCTCAGGGTGCTACTCCCTGGCAAGATGATGCCTTATCTATGTAGTGTTTTGGTTGTGTTGTGTTGTCATAAAGATTTTTTGCTTGCCCTTTTGTATGTTTTTGTGACCTGTTTAGTGTTTTAGATGTATCTAACACATTACAGAACATATTCGAACATGAACAAGCACACATTGTGAATTAATAAGTTTATTACTTGTTTTTTTTTGGTAATGCCAAAAGAAAATAACCATATAAGTAACATATGGCATAATGTTAGCAGCATATTATGATGTCAAAATTTGAGCAAATAATATACATACTGTATAAAAAAACAAAAAAACAATGAGTGCCAAAGGCAAACCTATAAGTCATGGTAGGTTGGGGGTGGTGAAGGTGGGGGTCCTGCTTGGACATTTGGCCTTGGTTGCTGGGCCAAATCACTGTCCCCCTATGCGCTGCCAGTTGGCTCTGGCATCTGTTGCATCCTGGCAGGATCAATTTGGAGGTTTGGGTAGGGGTAATTAGGAAATTGCTGGGGGTAGTCCTGATGGTAAGGCTGACCAAATTGCCCATGTCCCCCAATATGGCCATGTCTAACATACCCATGTTGGAGCCACCCTTCAACATTGGGTAAGTTAAAGTGGCCATATTGTGCATGTGCGCCCTGGCCCATATATTGGACCTGTGGAGCCACATTCTGGATGTATGAAGGCTGAGGCGGAGGCACCCGTGGTAGAGGTGTTGGCACTCGTGGTGAGGTGTTGGTGCCCATGGCAGAGGAGGAGGAGGAAGAGGATCCAAGGATGGTTGACTTGCCACTTCAAGTCCAACCAGCCTATCTATTTGATTTTCCTCCGACAGCTGCCACTTTTCCAAAAATTTAAACACAGTGTGGGTATTATTGAGTGGTGTGCTGGCATCCAGAACTATTTGTGGAGCCCCTCTAATACGCAGCCTGTACCCACAGGAAATTGCCCTCAAGTACTGTACCAGACTGCGCCCATAAGCCTACTCCCCATTATCATGAGCAGCTGTGGACAAGTAGTCCAAGACACCTCGGTCAACCTGCTTGCTTGTTTCCGAAGCTGCTCCTTCACTCATGCGCCGGCCTTGTTGTGGTAGGGCAGAAGGCTGTGGAGAGGTATCCAGTGGAATGGTGGGGCTGCTACTGTTGCCCTGGTCCTCATGTTGAGCTGCCTGGCTATCAGATTCTGGTGGTGGTGGTGGTGTTGATCTTGGTGGTGGGGGTGTGGCTCTGGGAAGTTCTGCAGATGGGCCTGACCCTGCAGCAACATCAGACAATGGACCTATCACCACCTCAGAGTCGGAACCTGTCTCCCTCTCTGTAAGGTTTGACTCGGTGCTACAATGTTAAAAAAAAAACATTAATATTTTGCATTGAAAAAATAAAAATTCAGATCCATCACAGGAGCAAGGAAATGTAGGCGGTCGAAGTGGAGGTATTTCCTCTTGGTGGTTCCGGCCGCTCCACTACGGGCCCTCAGCTGTCTCTCCCTCCTATATGTGTCCCTACAGCTGCGCCAACGCCTCGTCACATCAGTCACTACAATGTAAAACAAAACACAGGATTTAAGACCACACATATGGCTATGTTATCAACGGTTTAAATATGCTTAGGCAACCATATTTAAACTTATATGAATTCGTTTTCTGATGACTCTACACCAATACTCCAAAAATGAGTAACGGGTTCAGGCCTACTACAAAGGACCTTCTAACCAACCTACTTTAAACCAAAATGTTGAAAAACCTGTGGTAATGATGTATGGATGCGAACATCTATTATTTTTTGAATAAAAAAAAAGATATATACTGGCAAAGATACGGACCAAAAAACAAGGAGAGCACTGCACTTGGTGGAAGAACAATTAGCTAAGGATTGCAATATTTGTCGATAAATATTAATGGGACCACCAGTCAGGGATGTGTAATTTGGATTGGGATAATATGCAGACATTAATGGCGTAGTAATTTCTGAAAGCTATTTGGCCAAGGAGGCCACATATTGTAACTTAGTCATGGCCAAAAGTTTAGAGAATGACACAAATATTATATTTTCACATGATCTGCTGCCCTCTAGTTTTTATGTGTTTGTCAGATTTTTTTATCACATACAGAAATATAATTGCAATCATATTATGAGTAACAAAAGGTTATACTGACAGTTAGAATGAGTTAATGCTGCAAGTTAATATTTGCAGTGTTGACCCTTCTTCAGGACCTCAGCAATTCTCCCTGGCATGCTCTCAATCAACTTCTGAATCAAATCCTGACTGATAGCAGTCCATTCTTGCAAAATCAATGCTTTTATTTTGTCTGAATTTGAAGGTTTTTGTTTGTCCACCCGTCTCTTGATGATTGACCACAAGTTCTCAATGGGATTAAGATCTGGGGAGTTTCCAGGCCATGGTCCCAAAATCTCTATGTTTTGTTCCCTGAGCCATTTAGTTATCACCTTTGCTTTATGGCAAGGTGCTCCATCATGTTGAAAAAGGCATTGTTGATCGCCAAACTGCTCTTGGACGGTTGGGAGAAGTTGCTCTTGGAGGACATTCTGGTACCATTCTTTATTCATGGCTGTGTTTTTAGGCAAGACTGAGAGAGAGCCCATTCCCTTGGCTGAGAAGCAACCCCACACATGAATGGTTTCAGGATGCTTGAGAGTTGGCATGAGACAAGACTGGTGGTAGCGCTCACCTGGTCTTCTCCGAATAAGCCGTTTTCCAGATGTCCCAAACAATCGAAAAGGGGATTCATCAGAGAAAATGACTTTACCCCAGTCCTCAGCAGTCCACTCCCTGTACCTCTTGCAGAATATCAGTCTGTCCATGATTTTTTTTCTGGAGAGAAGTGGCTTCTTTGCTGCCCTCCTTGAGACCAGGCCTTGCTCCAAGAGTCTCCGCCTCACAGTGCGTGCAGATGCGCTCAGACCTGCCTGCTGCCATTCCTGAGCAAGCTCTGCACTGCTGGTAGCCCGATCCCGCAGCTGAAACACTTTTAAGAGACGGTCCTGGCGCTTGCTGGTCTTTCTTGGGCGCCCTGGAGCCTTTTTGGCAACAAGGGAACCTCTCTCCTTGAAGTTCTTGATGATGCGACAGATTGTTGACTGAGGTGCAATCTTTCTAGCTGCGATACTCTTCCCTGTTAGGCCATTTTTGTGCAGTGCAATGATGACTGCACGTGTTTCTTTAGAGATAACCATGGTTAACAGAAGAGAAACATTGATGCCAAGCACCAGCCTCCTTTTAAAGTGTCCAGTGGTGTCATTCTTACTTAATCATGACAGATTGATTTCCAGCCCTGTCCTCATCAACACCCACACCTGTGTTAATGGAGCAATCACTGAAACGATGTTAGCTGGTCCTTTTAAGGCAGGGCTGCAATGATGTTGAAATGTGTTTTGGGGGATAAAATTAATTTTTTAGGCAAATATTGACTTTGCAAGTAATTGCTGTTAAGCTGATCACTCTTTATAACATTCTGGAGTATATGCAAATTGCCATTAGAAAAAATGAAGCAGTAGACTTTGTAAAAATTAATATTTGTGTCATTCTCTAAACTTTTGGCCATGACTGTACATTGAGCATATTACAAATGCCTTTTTAATTATGTGTCCATATTTTTACAGTGCAATTGAATTTTTGGGGGAATATTTAACTTACTAATTTGCTCCTGCTCCTCCCGAGGTCTGGCCGCATAACCACTGAACATCTGGGAACAGATTCTTCTCCACGCTGCCTCCTTGCGTCAGCATAGTGGGGATCTCTCTGGTCCCATAGTTCTGGCCTCTCCTGGACCAGAACTATCAGCATTTCTACATTCACTTGCATGGACATGATGGAGGAATCCGTGGAGGCATTCTTCCTGGTTTTTTTTTATTGTGCATGTGAAATTTGCATGCCAAAGCTTCCTGCCAATGCCTGATGCTATGTCCTGTGACCTGGTGAAGTGTTGAGATTTTATCGCAAGTCACATGTGTGGTCCGTTTTTAATCCGATTTTTTATCGCCCCCATAGGCTTGCATTGGTGAGTCCGATCCGAAAATCCTTGACAATTGCAGCATGCTGCAATTGTCTCGGTCCGAGGAAAAGATCTGGCAAAAAATCGGATGATGGGAGCTACACCATAGAATAACATTGGAACGAATGCAATGCGATTTTTTATCGCATTGCATTCGTCCGATTTTTTCGCTAGTGTGACGCAGGCCTTAGTTGTAGGCTGAATGATGGATCTTGTACTTTCCATAGCCGACCTGTTATTGATCCTGTTGTATGTTCCCATTCTCACCCAAAAAATTCTTCTGTTATTAACGTCATACAGCAGGGGACATGTCAATTTTAAATTGTTTGGAGCATCCACTCAATCTTATACAGGCCTTATCAACAGGCCCAAGAAACTTCTTCTGTTACTAATGTCATACAGCAGGGGACATGTCACTTTTAAATTGTTTGGATCATCCACTCAATCTTATACAGGCCTTATCGACTGACCCCAAAAAATTCTTCTGTTACTAACGTCAGACAGCATGGGAACATGTCACTTTTAAATTGTTTGGAGGTTATCTTCTAGATTATGTGCTTCTTTGGCATCCTATTTCTAGGGGCATGTTTTATACCTAGCTTGAGACACGCATCTGTTAGACCTATCTTCTGACGAGCAGAAAACACTCTCTGGTAATTGGTGTTTGTTGGGTAGATGAGTAATAGTTGTAGGCTGGATCCTGGATCTTGTACTTCCCATATCCATTCTGTTGTATGTTCCCATTCCCGCCCAAAATCTTATACAGGCCTTATCGACAGGCCCCCAAAAATTCTTTTGTTACTAACATCATACAGTAGGGGACATGCGAATTTGAAATTGTTTGGAACATCTACTAAATCTTATACAGGCCTTATCGACAGGTCCCCAAAAATTCTTCTGCTACTAAAGTCAAACAGTAGGGGAGATCTCAGTTTTAAATTGTTTTAATCAAATCTTTTTTGTCATACAGGCCTCATCCACACAGAAATTTTTTCTCTGTGACTAACTTGATTCAGCACAACATATTTCACCTTCTTATTTAGTGCCACTGAAATTTAGCTGTGCAGGGGTGTTGCAGAGTAAAAAGTTTAGTTTTTAGTTGCTAATACTGTGCTCATAGTGTCACCCTGCCTCCGCTCCTGCATCGCAGCCTCTCGCCACCCGGCGGCCTCTCCTGACAGGTCCGCGGCCGACAGCGTCTCTGCATGCTATGCGCATGTGCCGTAGGCCACGGCCGCGCCTCCTCCCCGTCTCTTGTACTCTGGCGGTGCCCTGACCTGGAAGCACCACCGAACCAATGGGAGACCAGGCAGGGGCATATCAGGCCGCCCTCCTGTAATGGAGGTGCCTGATCTTCGTGTCACATAGCACATTAGGCCCCTGTTCTGCTACCACTGCTGCTCACCTTGCCACCCTTGTCTCCCGCAGTCCTACTCCGGTCCTGTCTTCCGTGTCCCTGCTGTCCGTGGTCCAGTCCTGCATTCCTACTCTGGTTCTGTCTTCCATGTCCCTGCTCCGTCCTGCTGTCGGTGGTCCAGTCCTGCCTTCCTACTCTGGTCCTGTCTTCCGTGTCCCTGCTCTGTCCTGCTGTCTGTGGTCCAGTCCCACAGTCCTACTCCGGTCCCGTCTTCCGTGTCCCTGCTCCATCCTGCTGTCCGTGGTCCAGACCCGCAGTCCTACTCTGGTCCTATCTTCCCTGTTCCTGCTTTGTCCTGCTGTCCGTGGTCCAGTCCTGCAATCCTACTCTGGTCCTGTCTCCTGTAGTTCCGTGGTCTTACTCCAGTCTATTCTGAGCCGCCCCTCTCAGTACCGGCTATCGTGGTACCCGAATCCCTGGGCCTGCTCCTAATGATCCCTGCATAGGGGTCGGCTCCACCTGGTGGCTCACCCGGGGCCCCTCGGTGCCATGATCCAGAGGGTCCACTCCTGGAGACTTTGCTCACCTGACCAGCCCGTTAACACATAGCACACTATG